>NC_134839.1:60765376-61426876 GCF_965363235.1 Mytilus galloprovincialis
CAAGTGAGAGGTTTAGCGCTATAAAACCAGATTCAATTAATCATTTTCTACATTTGAAAATGCTTGTACCAAGTCAGGTATATGACAGTTGTTGCCAATTCGTTTGATGTGTTTTATCATTTGATTTTGCCATTTGATTAGGGACTTTCCGTTTTATATTTTCCTCGGAGTTCAGTATTTTTTGTGATTTTACTTTTTACTAGTTGGAACCAAAACTAGGGGGACTTCTCGATTTCAATGGTATTGAGGAGAGAAACCAATGCATTGCTTTCAACATGATTCAAATTAACACTACCATTTGTCTAGGTTCTAACCATATTTGGCAACATAAAGACTTCACTCTAGCTGATTAAAACAATAAAGACAACTTCATTCCTTATATAAATAATATTGAAAATTTCTATATTTTCCTACTCTTTAGTTGCAGATTGAATCTAAGATACCATTTGGGTACATATTTTTAATTATGAACTGCATTGATATTAGTATAAATGAGATGAAAGTGAACCTACCTTTCAAATATCAGTGCTAAAACGTAGAGGAGTTGGGAAGATACTGCAAAATGTAAGGATTTAAACAAAACACTAGACAAAAACTCATTACATTTCGTGTGAAAATGACGAGACAGTTTTGTTTATTTTAACTAACCAAAAGCAGATGAAACATTTGTAAGTCGCCATTTTTTTTAATAAAAAGAGAGGCGTGCGTGATAGATGACATACACCAGTAATAACCGATACAGTAAAACAGGACAAGGAGTGAACCTTCGTTTGTATATATGGTACGTAATTTAAAATTAATGAATCACTTGTAGACTTTAACATTTTTCACACTTTACCTCTAAAATATGAAATATACATACAAAGGATGAGTGATTTTTATCATCGCTTAGTTCAACACGTCAAGTGGAAAAGCAACAAAGTTTTATGAAAGGCTCTTTTTGACTTTGATCAAAGGTTTTGTTTCTTTTGTGTGGAATGAGAAAAACTTATCAATATTTAGATAAAGACTAAACGTGTAAACATGCTCACATAATAAACTGTAAAAGAGGGATATCCGTTGACATAATGTGGTTTTAAATATCATCCCTTTTGAATTTTAATTAAATCAAATAGACTGCATGACATACAGAAAAATGAAACAGAAATTGTTTGTTTCTGATTTGGATGATATAAGTAATCTATACGTTTTGATATGTTTCAGATGTTTAAGGAGGACGGGTTGTTAGAAGTAATATCAATTAACTAGTGATCTGAACTCGAACGAGATTTATAGTCAACTTAAAATATTTAACCCTTTTAAGGAAATAAATTAAAAAATCACGGCTATTGCTTTCAAATGCTGCTGGGTTGTAAAATGGTATTTGATACTGTTGAAATTCAAAGATGATATTACACTAGATAAATACAATAGTATTAACAAGACTTCTTTGTCATACGACTCTGATTTCACACCTGGATCTTGCCTTGTGTACTATGGTATAAATGTGGGAGCAGTACTACAAATATCAGATACCCAAGATCAAACGCCTCATTATACAAACAATCTGATTATATCAGGTCTTTTTCTGTTGTTTTATCACAACCTTGTAGAGACTGATAACCATCATATCTTTATATGTTCTTTATACAGGTGCTTTATTAGATTGCAATATAAGCTTGTTGGTAACAACAAACTTCTACTGAAACCTTATAAAGACAGTATGAAATGTAATACTTTAATTGACGTGTAGATTTCCCAGTTTACGCTATCGGTATATAATTATCAATAACATTTTTAGTACGACTCATTTCTGTTCATTCAGTATTTTCCCACAAATATTGTCTAAGAGGTCTTTTGTTTTATAAATTTACGCATACTATATATATTTAGTATAATGATTAATCATAAAACAAAACAATTGCATAAGCTTTAAACATAGCGTTATACAAAAACAATGTTCTGAGGATTGACTGAATCAACCAAACTTGACAATCGAAAGTAGTACTACGTAATCAGTAAAAATCGTAACTCATTTTAAATAAGATTCAGAACTGAAGAAAATATACATCAGATTCAGAAGCTGATATTTGCTATGAATATAAATCTATAAACATCAGACTTTTCTGGAGTTATTTGTCCGATAAACGAAAACTTACTACAACTATAGTAGAAGTAAATTTTAGAAGGCTACTCATCTAAAATCTAGATCCTGATTAAAAAAAAAAGATTCCAACTTCGTCAGGCAAAGTTGATTGTAAGTGGTTCTTCTTGCATTTTCATTTTGATGAACTAGCTCTTCGTATGTTTAGAAAGTTTTACATCTTCGGATTGCAATTTTTTAAAGATACAATCATTCGAACGCAAACAATTCATAAGCTGTTACTTTCATTTTTATGGAATAGAGTTAAATGTATTCCCTTAAACTATCCACATGTGGAGCAGGATCTGCTTACCCTTCCGGAGCACCTGAGATCACCCCTAGTTTTTTTGGTGGGGTTCGTGTTGTTTATTCTTTAGTTTTCTATGTTGTGTCATGTGTGCTGTTGTTTGTTTGCCTTTTTCATTTTTAGCAATGGCGTTGTCAGTTTGTTTTAGATTTATGAGTTTGACTGTCCCTTTGGTATCTTTCGTCCCTCTTTTTAAAAAGTTAGGATGTATTAACAGGTATTAACATATTGGATGCTGAACTGTACGAATATAACTCATAAGTTTAGAAGATGCATTTTCATACTTTTAAAAGCAACTATTTTTACGACAGTCAAAACGTTGAGGACAATTCCTTGGGTCAACCGTTTATTACACTACACTGTCATTCTGTCACAATATTGTCAAAGATAATTTGTTTAATTTAATTAACTTTAAATACTATTTTGTATTTGTTCAACTGAAATTAAGTGGAGTGTGACATAGTCAGCTGATTTACAACAGTATCACATGACAGTCATGTTATAAAATAACCAGTGTCAAATAGATATTGTCTATCTAATAAATCTTTTAATGAAGTCGACTATGGTAGTATTTATGGTACAAAACGAATCTTTTTGTTCCTTTAAATACTTAATTTTAGTCAATTGACAAGGGTGTCAGTTAGGTACTACTTAATGTGTAGTTGTCAATAGTCAAACGATATTTAACAGACTAAATTGAACTTCAGTTGGTCTTAGGTGGAAAAAAATATATAGCGAGTTTAAGGCATAAAGTTAAGGAAATAATTAAATCTATTCTTGTTTATGACAGGAATAATTATTTTTTACTTTTTATTTCGGATGAAAAGAAGTGATAACACCAATTTTGACCACTTGGATTAATAAAAACAGAATAAAAAATTTAATAATGTACTTTATATGTTCTAAAGACACAGTCTGTCAAATATAAGAAACAATGTACTTGAATTTCGTCGCAAACGTTCTTGTATTCATAAAAACACTAGCTCTTCATATCTTCCATTTCATTTTGCAGATATTGACAACAGTCTTACAACAAAATACCTTTGCTGCAGTCCATACATATATTTGCTGTCAATCAAAAAACCTATTTGAATAAATGGATGCACCAGTAGTAAACCAGTGTTCAAAAGTCATAAATCGATTGAGAGAAAAACAAATCCGGGTTACAAACTAACACCGAGAGAAACATCTCAACTATAAGAGGAAAACAAAGGAACATCAGGAACAATGACGGGCAAAACAAAAGGTGGGTTGAACCTTGTTTAATGTCTAGCCCAACTTCGCTTTATGACAATGTTAACAAATACCACTAAAATTACAACACTATGTAGAATCATATTCAAAACAGTGTGGCTGTGGCCATTGATTGACGACCTAAATTATCCCATTGACTGGGACAGATTAGGTGAACGTTTTTCTGTAACGACCACTGCTCACTATGTACTTGTTAAAGACACTTAAACTGTGGGGTCACCAAAGGTTCTCAACACCTAAATGAAGTAATTCGAAAAATTAATCAGGAATAACACGATGTTATGATTTATATCAATAATATAAATCAAAACATAAAGATTATTCCTGATAAATTTTTCGAATTATTTTATTATTGAAGGCGTTAAGAACCTTTGGTTACCCCACAGTTTAAATTCTACAATAAGTAAAAAAACTAGAATCATATTCAAAACAGTGGCTGTGGCCATTGATTGACGACCTAAATTATCCCATTGACTGGGACAAATTAGGTGAAGGTTTGTCTGTAACGATCACTGCTCACTATGTACTTGTGAAAGATACTAAAACTGTGGGTCACCAAAGGTTCTCAAAACCTAAATAAAGTAATTCGAAAAATTAATCAGGAATAACACGATGTTTTGACTTTTATCAATAATATAAATCAAAACATGAAGTTATTCCTGATTAATTTTTCGATTTTTTAATCATTAAAGGCGTTTAGAACCTTTGGTGACCCCACAGATTAAATTCTATAATAAGTATGTAGTGAGCAGTGATCGTTACAGACAAGCGTTCACCTAATCTGTCCCAGTCAATGGGATATTTTAAGGTCGTCAATCAATGGCCAAAGCCACACTGTTTTGAATATGATTCTAAGGCTTTTCTTATCACGGGAATAGATTACATTAGCCGTATTTGGCACAACTTTTTGGAATTTTGAGTCCTCAATGCTCTTCAACTTTGTACATGTTTGGCTTTATAACTATTTTGATCTGAACGTCACTGATGAGTCTTATGTAGACGAAACGCGCGTCTGGCGTTTTTAAAAATTATAATCCTGGTACCTTTGATAACTATTTAAGGATATACTAAGGTGAAATTTAAAAAATCAAGAAATTAAAATATATACTAGCAGTCGAAAGAGCACCAGTATAGGAACAAAATAAGATAAAATATTGATAGTTCATGGAGCTCCTTTTCGAGATATTTGAGTTTTAAAAAATGGCGGCAAAAGGCTGACTCGGTATTCAATTGGTATTATTTTGGTCTCAAATCGATCGAACAAAAATCAAGAATCTGCTTAAATTTTGGGAAAATGACCTTTTATGAGCTATTTAAGTCTTTTATAAAAAGAAAAATGGGTGTTATGGGGCAAAATATTTTACTTTATATAGTAGAAAAAAGCAAGGAGTCCAAACATATGACACCAATTTCCAAAACCTCACCTAAGTACATCCTTAAGGCCTTTCCAAATTTATAGTATTGAACTAACTTGTTACAAGATATTTCAGAAACATGTGTCTTGCCCGCTGAAATCAGTTTCATATTCTGTTAAAATTGGTACTTCGGCAATGTTTTATACTGTACGCTGTCATTTAAAAAACAATTTCAGAAATATTGAAATAGAGCCTTCCAATTATTAGGAACTATAACATTTTGTATGCTTAAAACATCAAGTACAAGTGATATGGTTGAAATAAGACAACTATCCATCAGAGTTTAAATGAATGTGGCTATAAGCCATTATGGGAGACGGTATGCATAGCTGGCAAACAAAAACCATACCGTATAGTCATAGCTTATTTTAGTTCTTGTGGTTTATACAGAAAATCATTGGTGGAATAGTTTTATCCCTAATTAGTATCACTATATAAAGGGAAGTAACTCTATTGTTATGTTAATCCTTTTTCACGTTTTTTATGTGGTTGAATAGATCGATGGAGTATTTGAATGATTCTACAAAAATGTGAAGAAGTGATAAAT
This sequence comes from Mytilus galloprovincialis, assembly GCF_965363235.1. NCBI lineage: Eukaryota > Metazoa > Mollusca > Bivalvia > Mytilida > Mytilidae > Mytilus > Mytilus galloprovincialis. Next base: position 60,771,022 of record NC_134839.1, read on the forward strand.
TTGTTATAATTATCCTAATGTTTTAGATGTAGAAAATGTTTTAAAAAATGCAAATAAATGATCTGGCATCTCTTAAACCTTTTTTTCAAATTTGATTGTAAGGTTGAAAGTCTTTGTATAAATTAGAAAAAAGAAAAATGTAAAACAAAAACCTTGCGGAAAGTCATCAATTAGTTGAAAAAAGGGGATACTCTTTGATTATCGCATTTGTCTGTATCATGTAAAACGACTGTCTTTACATTGTAAAATATTTTTGTTATTTCTTCGTTTGTGCTTAACTAGTATACATGTACTCGTGTGTATAATTAAAAACACTGCGTTATATTACACAAAAAACAATTTATTAACTTGACTAAAAACTAATATCTGAGGCTCCAAAAATAATAATCATAACTCGTATGTTTTTTGCGTAAATAGTTTGAATTTCTCTTATTTATTTTTGCATTTTATTTTGAGCGATTTGTTGAAATAACTTTTAACAAGAATAACACAAAAATAACATACATGAATATCCATAAATTTTGTAAGCAAATTGTTGTCATTCATCATTGGTTTATAAAAAAAAATCTGTTTATAAAAAATCTTTTTTTATAAGTTAAAAGAAGTTACATAAGTCGTATTCTTTGATAATAATAAAATATAAGCAATAATTTACTTAAAAACGAAGTTTAATTCAACCTTAAAAACAGCGCGAACTTTAAATTCAACCTTAAAAACAGCACAACACAAAGACTCTGCAATAACCATACCATATATTAGCGGATATCTGTAGCAACCTACCTAGAAATTATGTCATTTTTTTTTCTATTAAGATTTATCTAAAAAAAAAAAAAAACATTACCAGACGTGCGTTTTGTTTACCTACGATGACATTTTATTGGCGCTAGAATTAAAAAAAGTTGGAAGGCTCAATACAACACGAAGTTGAAGAATATAAAAAACAAGAAATCTGTACCAAAAACGGATAGATCATCTACGTCTGAGGGTAGAAAAACCTCAGTGTTTCGAATTTAATTCAAAGTCTTATTAGAAGCATTCATTTGATACTTTTGTGCGAGTGATTTCCTCGGGATGAACCTTATGTCCACCAGCAGTGGCATCGATTTATGAATTGGATAGAAGAGAAGTATGGTTGAGTTTATGGCTTGCATTGATGGATTCATACAGTCCAATCTTCCGAACATAGTATGCAACATATGCATGTACAAAAAAGCAAAATCTCAGCTTAAGAAATAGGTAGAGCATTATAGGTAAAGAAACATATTAAGTATTAATAAGTTAGTTTCACAATGCAAAACAAAGCACTGTACTTAATAAATTTGTCGGTTCGGGCAGCTGCTGTATATTTACCGGTTCAAAAACCCAATTTAATATGCAGAAATTATTGAATTCCTACTTAAATATATATAAGAAGATGTATTATGAGTGCCAATGAGACAAATCTCAATCCCAGTCACAATTTGTAAAAGTAAGCAATTATAGGTCAACGTACGGTCTTCATAATATGCTTAGAAGTGGCTTTTGTGTGACTCTATTACTTCATTTACTAGAATTAATGTAACGTCGCGAATCCTTAACTTCTAAATTTAAGTTTGATATACCATACTATACCCTGAAATAATTTAAAGTAATTTATCATTAATGACATTAAATGGACGTCAATGCGGAACAGTTGTGTAACAATATGATTAGGTATGCTACTTAGGTAGTTACTGAATCGCACATGAAAGGGTGAATCATTACATACTTAGATTTCATTTTAATCTAAAAATGTAATTCATACCTGTCAATCAAGATTTTGCATTTGCAATACTTTCATTTAAAAAAAGTCGTGGAAATAGTAGAACCTTAACAAAATAATTAATACCCCAAAACAACTTTTATTGATGGAATAAGATTTAACATTATATTTCTCTGTATCAGTTAAAATTCTGACTTAAATTTAAACAACTGCCTTTAAGCTAACGAGATAAATATGAAATTGTAAGATTGGAACCGACAAACTATTACAGAAGAGGGGCGAAAGATACCAGAGGGACAGTCAAACACATATATCGAAAATAAACTGATAACGCAATGGCTAATAAAGAAAAAGACAAGTACTAGTACACAAGAAACACCATAAAAAGCTAAGGGCTTAGCAGCACGAACCCCACCAACTAATTGGGGTGATATCAGGTGCTCCGGAACACGATTGTTAGGTTTATCATTTACTGTTAAAGAAACCAAATGAACTTAAAATACTGTCCAAATTCAAATACATCATCAGAATATCCATAAATTCAGTTATATGCTATTGAGTTATCGCGCTTGGTTCAACCAAATAGTTCCACGAAGCTAGAAAGAACAATTTTATATCGAATAACACAATGATCTAGTCTAAGAACTATCTTTTTATTAATTTGTTTTTAAATCATAGCTTGTTTGGATAAAAAAGAGGAGTTGTTTGATTGCCAATTAGATAACTACCCACGACAATTCAAATGAAGTGGATGTAAGCAGTTATAGTATAGGCAACGCATGGTCTTCATCAACGAGAAACAATATTTCACAGGCTTTTGACGGGTGATATTGGTATCCATGAAGGTGAGTGGACGTTTTGTATCCGAGATAATCACAAACCCAGTAGTCACCATGTTTTTGTTGACATGAAACACCATTGAAGTGTTCATTTTTTTTTTGTAAATGTACAATGTACAATACACTAGTAATGTTGGGGCCCTTTATAGCTTGCTGTTCGGTGTGAGACAAGGCTCCATGTTGAAGGCCGTACAGTGATCTATAATGGTTTACTTTTATAAATTGTTATTTGAATGGAGAGTTGTCTCATTGGCACTCACACCACATCTTCCTATATCAATGTATTCATTGTTGAACTATTCCAAACACTAAGGTTGTTTTACCACCAGGTAGATTGTCTAAGCTGTATTTGGCACAACGTTTCGGAATTCCATATATTTAAAGCTCTAAAACTCCGTATTTGATATGGCCTACCATTTGTTTTGATGCGAGCGCCACTGAAGAGTCTGTAGTAGAAAACAAGCGCGTATGAATTACAAAATTATAAACCTAGTATCTTTGATTATTCTTCTCTGTGTTTCCAATTTATTTTTCTTTAGAAATTATTTCCATTATTTTTTTTTTTCAAAAAATATGCTACTGAGAAAAGAGAAATACATTGGATATTCTTTTTGTTTCCACAATATGAACGATTTATATTTGTAAACAATGTTTTAAAAAAATATCTTGATAAAAAATCAACTTACTTTAATGAAAATATTACAATCCAGTCCGTACAAAATCAAGTAATATAAAGGTAAATGTTTCAATTGACAGGTATATCCTTACGTAAAGTGCGAACGGAAAGATACAGATAGATTACACTGATCACGCTACTGTTTACACTCTACAGAAACTTAAGATGACCTCAACAGAACACCAAGGATGTCAAAATTATTGTATTTGATCTTTAAGGGGGGTTGGATTAAAGTCAGAAATATGACAGTTGTTATACATTCGTTTGATGTGTTTGAGCTTTTGATTTTGTCATTTGATAAGGGACTTTCCTATGTGCATTTTCCTCGGAATTTGGTATTTTTTCTAATAGTTTTTAAATCCTTAACCGAATATAGTTATATGACTTATCTCTTTTTTTCCCTGTATTTATTTTCTTTAAAAAGTATAATCCTGCAAGGAAGAGCAACAAAGTTTTCAAAAATCGATATTAAAGAAAATAGTTGTATGCACATGAATTGTAGAGTCAGTCATACTAAATTTATAAAATATCATTCCAGTTTCTCTAGGTCTAATAAAACAAAAAGAAAAGGATATTTCTGCTGATAATGGATAAGAAAAGTATAACAGTTGTTTTCCAGTCTTTGTATGTGTTTGATTTTGCCACTTGAAAAAGGACATTCCGATTGGAATTTTGTTTGGAGGTCGGTATATTTGTAATTTTACTTTTTACAAAAGGGTCTTTTGCAATGGAATGTATGATTGATACCTTCTACTTCAAATACCGTTTTGTTGAATGCTGGATAACAAAAAGACAAAGATACTATTTAAACTTCAGCGAAAACCTGATGACCACTTGCGGAGTGAAAGAAGGACATAAAAAAGAGAGAAGACAATAAAATACATATAAAAAAGCTGAGTTTATGAAAGATAAAAAAAAAAGTAGTTGCCAAAAGAAAACACCACATAAAAACAAAAGATTGAACAGGACAAACCCAATATAAGACGGGTATATCTAATTTATGTCAATAGAGAACAGTAGTTCCAGCTTCTCTGGCTGACAGTGCTACATTGTTTCAGGAAAGGAACCATGTCACAGATTCTGGTCAAATTTTGCATACAACTTTGGCCAGTTGAACTATAATTAAATTCGAAAACAATAATGCATTTATCTCTTTTATTCATACAAATATTCCTGAATGATTTGTATAGAAAGGCCATAAATATACTTATCATAGATTCCCGGATTGAAATTTAGTATTTGCGCTAGACGCATGTTTCGTCTATAAAAGACTCATCAGTGACACCCCAATAACAAAACGTTAAAAAGGCCAAAAAAAGTACAAAGTTGAGCATTGAGGACCAAATTCCTAAAAAAAATATTGACAAATACAAAGTATGTGGAAACTTATGCAAACATATATCTCAATCTGTGATTATTATATCTTGACCATAAAATCTATCAATGTCACTAAGATCAATTTAATTAATGTTAAGTAATTTGACTATCTGACTATTTAATTGATCATTTGTTTTTCTTACTAGTTAAAGGTAGACAACTCTGAAGTCAAATTATACAATTCAAAAATAATAAACTCTTTCAAAAATTCTTGTGTTTCTGGCTTTATCCTCATCAGGGAAAGCTCATATCCCTGACTTTGAAAACCAAAGATGTATTTAAAGCTGATTATTGAAAGAGCTTTGTAACCAAAATGAGACCATTAAGAGAATTCAAATCCTTAAAAGGTAAAATTTGTCTGAGGGAGCAAGAATCTTCCTTTTTTTTTTAATGTCTTCTTAAGTTATCAACGGACAATTTAAGAAAAGTGTGGTTAATGTGACGAAAGTCAGAATATGCTTCATATGTATCATTGAAAATAAATAATTCACAATCAGATAGAGTATTGATTATGACTAAGACTTCAAGTGTAGAATAGAAGATATGTCTAGGTGACCGTAGGTGACAAATTCTTTGTTTTCAGATGATCTCATACAATGTATAAAGTCAGCATTTAAATACCATAATATGATAAAATTCCAATTGTACCACATGTTAAGTGACAATGTCAACTACTAATGTCAATCACTACGTTACAACTCCATCTTTGATAGACAATGATTTGATAAGTCACAGCATGTAATTCCATTATTACCCTCAATTACTGTCACGTGGGTGACAAAAACAATTTTGAGCCTAACAGGTTAAAAGTGGGTCATTTTCGTCTTAACCTTGTTTCGGTATTAAGACGTCTAACGTATTGGTATCGATTATCATGAAATTGTTTCATGGTCAAATAAAAAGTAACGAAGCAAATTGTTAAATATCTCGTTGAAAGCTCTAGCTCGACGACTAATTACACTAATTTTATTATAAAACTACTATATATAAGAATATCATAAACTGAAAGCAAACAAATGCCAAATATCTGCAAAATTGCAACAGTATCTATAGCTATATAGATTTTAATGTCAAAAAACCCCATTTATCCTATCATTGGAAAAAAGCATGAAACGTAATAAAAACTTTAGATAATTATTAAAATAAGGCACATATACACAGTTCAAGTGAATGAAATCTTTGATATCTTCAAATGTTTTGTGGTTAACATGGTTGAACATGATCTGTCTCTAGCATTCAATAATATCTGATTATCAATACCTTTTAGGATTTTTGCATACTACTGAAAAATGAACACTCCTATTTATCAAAAACCTTTAGATTTAATTCAAATTATTTTTTTTTTAAGTTTAAAATCTATTCACAAGATTGAAACGTAGCTCGCAACAGTTCCCATGCATACGTATATGTTTGTTCTGTGAACACGTTTTTGGTAATGTTTACTTCGTGGCGGTATTTTCCATGTAATACCTCTAATTCTCCCGTTGCTTAATTACATCTTCGACCCTGTGCTTCTAGTATTGACCAGCACTGGTTCACTTTTATATGGCTTGCATAAATTTTATGTATATAAAAGAAGATGTGGTATGATTGCCAATAAGACAACTGTACACAAGAGACCGAAATGACAGACATTTACAACTATAGTCACCGTACGGCCTTCAACAATGAACAAAGCCCATATCGCATAGTCAGCTATAAAAAGCCCCAAAATAGCAATGTAAAACAATTCAAACGAGAAAACTAACGGCCTTATGTATGTTACTGTCATACAAGTGACAGGTTTAGCTAGCGAGAAAAACCAGGTATAATCCACCATTCTCTACATACGAAAATCCTGTACCAAGTCAGGAATATGACAGTTGTTATCTCTTGGTTTGATGTGTTTATGCATTGGCATTTGCGTATGGTCTTTCCTATAAGAATTTTCCTCGGAGTTCGGTATTTTTATTATTTGACTTTTTGCTCCCTCCTATTCGCTTTTTGAATCAGTGTTAGCAAATTTGACAAATGATATGTACCCTACCTTAAAACATTCCAAGATAAGTATTTATTGACGTCGTACTCGTATAAAAATCCGAATCAAAAATAGATTAATTTTATATAATTGTTAAACGAATCTCTTGTGTGATATTTCAGTCAATAAAGGTGGTGCACCAAACTGATTAAATTAATTAAAAGGCTATTAATAATCGTGTTAACTTAGTGAATGTGCAATTGTAAATAAATCTCTACCGTGTACACTGCCTTTAATGCATTGCTAATGCAGTCGGAGTTGTCAAGAAATAATATACCGTAAAATTGATGTTAAACGAGGCATTAGCTGGTAAATATCATTTTCATGATTTAATTTACTGTATATGATTCAATAGATTTTCCCCATCAATTTCCATTGTGCCATGTTGTGTGGTCTTTATTTTGTAGTTGTCGATTTTTGTCTGAAAACACATGTTCAGGTGCGATATTATAGTCTAAATGTTGAAAACAATATGTACAGTGAAAACCGCTTTAGCCGAACCTAACATGGATTGAAGATGTAAAAGATATGATTTATAAGCAAGTTTATGTTTTCATAAAAAATGAATAGGGGGCTTTGGTGGCCAAGTGGCACTCGACTACAATCTAAATTGATTAGGAGTTTCAGTTTGGTTCTATCCGGGCATTCTGGTTTCTTCCACCAAAGAAAAATTGACCGCCAAGAAGTAGCACAAAAGTGTTTAAATTGGAGTTAAACATCAATCATTCAAATCAAGAAGTTATAAAGATATCTTTTTTAATGAGATATGAAGAGACAATCTTTTGAAATAAATCGAACAGTACTATTTGATTGTATAATCTAAGTATTTCATACTTATAAAGCAACCAATAAAATTGAGAATGGAAATGGGGAATGTGTCAAAGCGACAACAACCCGACCATAGAGTAGACAACAGCTGAAGGCCACCAATCTTTACTTTTGGTTTGCTATTGTTTACTCTTTATAAACGGACTGTTTAAGTTTAAGCATGATTCCGATATGTACGGATAAAAAAATATTTTCAAGACCTGCAGAACTAGTTAATATCAAACTCTTCTTTTATTCCTACAGGTAGGTATTTCTGTATTGCTAGCATAGAATGTTTTAAAAAAAATCTTATCGATGCAAATATGTGCAACTGATTTTGTTGAGAACCATTTGATCTGTTTTGACTATAATTGTACATCTGTATTTTAGCCTTTCCTTACTGTTGATCTCGATCATACCTAATGAAGATCACTGCAAACGTTTCATCATCACATTTGGATCATAAAATATGTGAAAAAAGGAGGTTAACAAAATGTTCTGTAACTTTTTTTAGAAAAGGTATGATATGACCTTGTTTTACGTCTTCAGTGAAAAAAAACTTTTACTAATCGTACCTCTAAGGGAATATACACAAGTTAGTAATGCATTGGTGTAATAAATTTCAGTCCCACTTGACTTGTATAATTATTTCAGCCTCTAGTACTGTCTACAATTGCTTCAGATGCATACAGTAGCCGTAAGAAATATTTGACAGGACATTACTAAGGTTAATTTAGGGCCGCGCCAAAATCGATTAATTATCATGGAAAAAGGTTCATTGAGAGCAACTGGAAGGTGAAAACTACATGTTAAGTATTTTCAGTTTACTTAAACTTACTGCCAGCATTTTTGGTGTGGTATTGTTTGAAGATATTGTTATTGGCGTCTGTAATATTTCTATCATATGAAAGTTTGGTTTGAATTAAATGTTTTTATATGACGTCTTGTGCGTTATTCTGTTGGCCCAAAGATTGATTAAAGAAGGTGGAGAGTTGGGTATTCACAAAGCTAGTTCAGCTAAACTACATGTGTATGTACTTCTCCCAAGTCGGGAACACCGGCAGTTGTATAATTCTGAAATAACATTGGTAATTTAACTTTCTAATATAAACAATTTAAAAAAAAAGAATAATTGTCGCTCCTTTTGATATAGTTCTTCTATACATAGATATAGGAAGATGTGGTGTGAGTGCCAATGAGACAACTCTCCATTCAAATAACAATTTATAAAAGTAAACCATTATAGGTCAATGTATGGCCTTCAACACGGAGCATTGGCTCACATCGAACAACAAGCTATAAAGGGCCCAAAAATTACTAGTGTAAAACCATTCAAACGAGAAAACCAACGGTCTAGTCTATATAAAAAATGTATTATGTAGGGAAATGGTAAATTCATATCAAGGTTTACGTCACGGTTTATTTTGGTTCTTTTCGCAGTCGTCTTTCCAACAAACTCGATTTCTATGAGAGAAAAAAAATATGACGACTAAGAGTTATAAACGGTGACTGTTTAAACGTTCATAGCAATTTGCTTGATAAATTCTATATACTTTCAATATTTTAAAATATATAAGTTTATATGTACTCGCTATGAAGATGACTACAATTTTATCTTTCTAAAATGACTAGGTATTGTACATGTATATATGTCTTTTATCGATGTTATAACTACAATTTTATCTTTCTAAAATGACTATGCATTGTACATGTATATATGTCTTTTATCGATATTATAACTACAATTTTATCTTTCTAAAATGACTATGCATTGTACATGTATAACTGACTAAGTGCGTAAAGAATTTGGCGTCGATGGTAGATTTGTGGTAGTCTATGTTAAATGTAAGTACATCTCGTCCAGTCTCGGGGCGTATTTAAGCTTCACAAGTGAAACATGTATTTGTCTATCGTAGTTTGACCCCTTGTTTTTTGCCCAATTGTTGCGTTGCTTTCTTATTGATACAAACCAGCTGTTTTCATTCATACATAAAAAAATGAACAATTCGATATCAGTTAACATTTATGTATATTATGAGATTGGCAAGGGTTGTTTTGTCTTGCTACATTTAAACTTAATTTAATCGAAATGTATTATTAAATATACGTTTCTAGGGTCAAAGCTTGTGAAGTTAGGCTCCAAGTTGCAAAATTAATCTATAAGATAGCCTTCCCATTAAGAAAACACATTTGACACTATCGCCAAACTAGCACAAATAATAGTAAGAACATTTTGGATGCAGGAAAGCACAATATTGACATTTTTGTAGCAGATACATGTACCTCTTTTCAAAATACCATTTGAAATTATGCTATCGTTTATAACTAAATATTAAGAACAGATCTCAAAAGAAAAGAATTATGGCCTTGATTGATTACTTGTTGTTGTTGGACGTCACATTCGTCACTCTTGTCTATTTTATGAAGGCCAGTTTTGTTGGTGGAGGAAACTAGAGTACCTTGAGAAAACAAACAACCTTCGACAAGAAAACTTGAAATCCTCTTTAATTAAGATGGGAATCGAACGCAACTGTTACAAGCAGGGTTCCAACCCACATCTCAATTGTTGACAGTTGATTGAAGTCGATAGATTAACTACTTTCAATATTCGGAAATAGATGCATTAAACAGCTATTGCAATTCTTCTTTTAAAGCGTAAATTGAATAAGTTACCAAAAAAATCAAATATATTTTAAAATAAGTTACAAAATAAAATCAAATATATTTTACCAATATCTGACAGACTAATGTTTTTGTGAGCTCTTATGCTTGATTTTCAAATCCCCCCCCCCCCCCGAAAAAAAAACCACTATCATACGTTCTCTTTATAAGGCTTTCATTGTTGTTGTACTATAAGGCTTTCATTGTTGTTGTGCGTGTCCAATTAATGTACTCGTTATAAGTTTATTTACTGAATAAAGAAATACAATGTAAGCTGTATTTGCCTTTATTTCATTTAACCCTTCCGAGCTTCAAATTGTTCTTAGAATTTGTAATTATTTCATCTTTTTTGTAAGAGATATCAATGACAAGAAAAAAATAGACAAAACGCTCGCGCGCCAATTCGAATGATTTACCACCAATAATTAACTTCAAATTATGACTTCTTTCAAAGATCACACTGTTTTTGGAGTTCCCCATTTATACTTCAACACACATACATATCCACAACTAAAATTACATTTATTCATAATAAGGGATATTAAAATTGGTGATCCATATTTTGACACCTAATGCTAATTGGCATTTGATAAATCTTTGTTTTTGTTTTACTGTAGTATTTTTTTTACGTTAATGATATCGATATATGTAAATAAAATGAAAAAAAGCTATCATTTATTTTGAATTGATCACAAATGAAAGGAATGTCCTTTAGAGGATTTAGATTATTATAGCTGATGTGTAAGTATAAAATGCAGAAAACCTCTGGCATCAATGTTATGATATGAGATGGGTAACCCGAATAATTCATTTCCATCCCATGATCGACTCTCCAACTCGGAGAAGAGTAGCGGAATGTAACGACTGGATTATTCGAGTTATGATATAAGTGGTAAGTGGCTGATAAAGATAAGTATGTTGTAGGGACTGGGTACATATATTTACAATAATGCAACTCAAAATAGATGACTTTTTACACGTTTGCAAAATTTATTATAAGCCGGTCTTCCACAAGTGAAAATGAATATACCATATCCACCCGTTTATCCCTTCAGAGAAAATCGAATAGTCGACCTCTAAAGGACCTCTTTTTGCATGGGAAGGAGACGGACACTAAATATGAGAATCCGAAATTTTTATAAAGTGGAATAAATTGTCTGATTATTTTTGATATCATAGTATTAATTAAACTTATTGTAATGGATCGAAGTCCTTTTTATTTAAGCTCTGACATTTTACCAAAAGACACGTCTTGAAACTCCGATAACCAATAGAATAATAATGTCAAGATTTGAAATCAACATTTTTCTACTCCAAAAAAGAAGCAATTTTAAACTGTGGCGTATCAAACAAATAACCAAACTAAATATTGAGTAAGCTTTACCTCTAAAACGGGGTTATAAGGTTGATTGATTGTTGGTTGCTTTTTAAACGTCCAGTTGCAAATATTTCATGCATGTACAGGAATGAGTTCTATTATAATTTAAAATTTAGGCGTTTTTAGTCTAACATAATCAATGATCAAAGTATCCAGTACTTTAGTTTTTTGTAGTCTTGTAGTTGCATGTGAGCTTGTCTGTATTCTGATTTAAACCTTAGATTTCAGTTAAAAGTAAAGATGCACAAGTAAAGAGACTTGGTTTAATTGCCATTTAGACAAATATTCACTAGAGACAAAAGAACGAGGATAAAAACAATAGGTTACAATAGGTCCTACAACAATGAGAAATACCTATACCGTATAGTAAGTTTTAAAGGGCCCCATCATAACAAAATATATAGCAATTTAAGATAGAAAACATGCAATAACAATAAACGAAAAACAAACATATTAAAGATGATTAGACGAAAAAAGGCAGTAACTGAATTAATACCTGTATAAAAGTCGAAAAAAGAAAGGTTTGATTAAAATATGAATTTTTAAGAAAAAAGTACTTTAAATGACAAAGTAAGGTGTTGTCCATCATCATATTACTTCAAACGTATTCAATTACTATGACATACCCTACTAATATAGTCTTGAATCGGACTTCAAATTTAAACTGGAATTTATAAAAGTTAAAAAATACCACTTACCCTTTACTGAACAGAATGATCGTCTTCATGTAAAGTTATCCTCATTATCTATTTGTAATTGACATTGATTGCCTAAAACGGCACATTAATTACAAGTATCAGGTAAAAAAAGATGTAATTCATCTATTAATAAGATAATTCACAAGCTTTGAACCCAATATACACGGCGTGGAAATTTTATCCAACTTACAGCAAACTTTTATCTACTATGCAGAGTTTCTTGCGTCTAATGGAATAAGTTTCTTTATTTCTTTACATGTCGTCAAATCCTAACGAAATTGGTTGTTTATATATGAGTTATTTGTATCATAGAAGATCAAGATACGAATATCAGTCTTGTTAAGGCATTTATAGTAGTCAATCTGTTTTAAAAGTACGGAGGAACAGACATCTCAACAGAAAACTGGTATCAATATGGAAATTAACGTCTTTGAAAAGTATTGCGGCAATTATGAAAACATTGATCAATAAACATGCAATCTTTCATTTAACGTGTTATTTTTCTGATCTTTACAGTTTTCTGTCATTTCAAAGTGTCTGATTAATCAATTTGCATGTAATAGACCCAACAAGTCGTCTAGTAAACAGATATTTATGTACTTCAACTTCATTCTGGAAATTGAATACAGTTTTGTTATTGATATACCATGTGAAGGACAGGGTTCCAAACTTTCTATGATAGTTTAGGAATTTCGTTAAGATTAAATGCATTTGACTCTTTGATCAATTGATCAATCAAATTAAAAACTTCTTGCTTTCCCAATTAAATAAAAACCCTAATTACATAAAAACCCATCTTTGAATAAAGTTCCAAAATCATTAGTTGAGTGATAACTGCTGCTAGACGCCCAACAACAACTATAACTTGGGTCTTTTTCAGTTAATGTGGTATTAAAAATAATTGCATTGTTTTAAGCCAACACGTTGAGGCCAATATTAAGTGTGTTACCTTAGAAGGTTTACAGGAAAACATGTTCCCATACTGCGACTTACTAATCTGCCATCTAGCCGTCTTTGTTTTACATCTGCTGTCTCTGTTATACTCTAAATATTCCATTCATGACGAAGAGGCAGAAAATACAAATGTTAGGTTTGACCCATCCAAGTATTTAATCTACATTTGAGTGCAGTCTATTCAGTCGTCACATGTACAGTAATTTAACTTGATGTTCTGTGCAGTAATTTAATTTGATTATATGTGCAGTAATATAACTTGATAACCTATGAAGCAATAAAACTTGATTATCTGTGCAGTAATTTCACTTGATTACCTGTACAAAATTAAACTTGATTACCTGTACAGCAATCTTACTTGATGACCTGTGCAGCGATTAAACTTGATTACCTGTGCAGCAATTTAACTTGATAATATGTGCTACAATAACCTCTGCAGAAATTTAACTTTTACTTGATGAGCTATGAAGCAATTAAACTTGATTATCTGTGCAGTAATTAAACTTGATTATCTGTGCAGTAATTTAACTTGATTACCCGTACAGCGATTTAACTTGTTTACCTTTACAGCAATTTAAAAAGATTACCTTTACAGTAATCTTACTTGATGACCTGTGCAGCGATTAAAGTGGATTACCTGTGCAGCAATTTAACTTGATAATACGTGCTGCAATAACCTCTGCAGATATTAACTTGGTAATTTGTGCTGCAATTTAACTTGGTAACCTTTTCAGCAATTTTAGTTGATGACTTGACATTTATACAAGGTTTTATGACGGCTAGAATCGTAAACAACCATAGTCGAGTAATTCAAAAGAAGACTTTCATATTTTGTGCTTTTAAAGCTGAAGTCTGCTACTAGTTGCAGGCGGTATTGTGACCTATATTTACTTGTAACAATGTCTTTTCTCCATTAAATCCGCAAGAACAACAACATACTTTGAAGAAAATTTGATTCTCCAAAAAGACACATTTTCAACTTTGATTTTTAAAGACCATTTTTAGACTGACTTATCTAAGACTTTTGATAACCGTTGTCGCCATTAAAAACGAAAAAAATCTGTTAACTGATAACTTCATTTTAGGTTAGGCTTAAAATAAGGCTAATGTTTTGCAAATCTTTAGCAAACAATAAATTTTGAAATCGCCATAAATCTGAAGAAGTAGTGAGTTATGTGTGTTGCTAAGTATACTTCTAACACATATTTGATCATCTACAAAGAAAACCGAATTAAAGTATTACTTGGTAGACCACGCATACAATGTTACCTTTGTTCACAACCTCAAAACAAAAATGTATCTCTAGCCACAAACAAGCTACACGATGATGACTTCTAAAACCTGGTCTAATTTTACAATTTTACAATAGATATTTATAGTGAAAAGTTAAATAACAAAAATACCGAACTCCGAGGAAATTTCTAAACGGAAAGTCTATAAGCAAATGAAAAATTCAAAAGCTCAAACACATTAAACGAATGGACAACATCTGTCATATTCCTGACCTGGTACATGAACTTTATTATGTATAAAATGGTAAATTAAACATGGTTAGTAAAGCTATAGTTCAAATATCAAACAAACAATCTTAAAGGTACACTAGCTACGAGATATATGAAAAATCTAAAGTATGATTTTGTTTGTTTAATCATTAATGAACGTGATATAGTGAAATAATAATTCGCTTTTAGCAGCAAGAATGGTCCAAGTTTTTCAAATTAAGCTAAGAAACATTTTGAATGATCTTCATTTGCAAGTGAATAGTTCTACCTCATTGAATCCGTATTCATGTGAACTTTAATTCAACCCCTTAGCTAGAGATGGATAACGCATGCATTGTGCGTGTTCGGTTATTTAAAGACAAAGAATGTCAAAATTGAAAGTGAAACAAATGTCGATCATTTGATTGACTGGTTCGATCCAAGAAAAATCATTCTTATACAGGTAAAAACGACGATTGACATAAATGTTTAAGCTATAATATGAAATTAAAAAGCCGTAGAAAAGCACAAGGAATACAAATCGAGGATAAATGAGAAAAATCATAATTTCGCCCCTGAAATATCAAAAACAGTTTAATTTTCAATCCTTCCGAAATTATGGTAGTTTTATGGATAGATGAATAGAATGATTTAATCTAAACAATTATGTGCAGAAATGTCAGTTTTGATATCTACAATGATGTCATAAATATGGACAAATCGAATCTGTAATGTCAATTTTACAAATGATTTTGGTTAAACTTTGAATACTTAGAATATCTCTTACACAAGTTAACATATTTGTATAAGAAATAATGTTAGGGAGTACATTTATGATTAAGACTCTTCTGTTTATTTAGAATTATTGATGATATCGAAAAATTAGGTTATATAAGACAGTTTTATGCAGTTTTGTATTAAATTCAAGAAGACTGAAGCTTGTGTTAAACTAATATGTGCAGACTATCTGACAAACTTAAGTCATGTGAACATCTGAAGGATATTATGTGATAAATTTATAAAACAATTTTTAATACAAGGGATCAAAAGACAGACATATTCATACATTCATCATCATTCATGAGTGCTTATTGTATCGAGGTCAAATATAAATTTGTACATTTCAAGACAATGCATTAGATACCAGCGTAAATGATTACTTAGAAAAAATATGAAGATAGAAAAATTTAACACTTTTGAGGAATTGAAAAACTGGTCTCCTGCTGTCCATTTAATGCAATAGTATCAAAATGGGTGGATCTTTAGGAAGTTTGATCATAAAAATAGCTATGTGCATAAATTTAGGCAACCGTGGTTTACCGATGTTGAAATATCATAAATTCATTGTGAAGAAACAATGAGGAGGGACTATCATGAATCCTCTCCCCCAACAAGGAACAAAAGTAAGATTGAATGCGTTGATCTGCTATGTATGAATCACAAATTTTGTCAAGTTCACTGAAACGCATGCGATACAAGCATACAGTAAAATGTTAATTATTTAGGCAATCATCAATATATCTGAAAGTAAAATTGAATTACCTTGCAAGATGACTTTTCATTTTTTCTTTACAAGAATCGGTATGAACTCTGCTTCATATGATTGAGAAAAAACAAAAGACAACTATTTTGATGATATCATTTTCGGTGTATGGGTTTTTGGAATCAGTATGGTTCCTCACAAAGTTATATCTTTTATGGTCTTTATTAAGTCAAAAGTAGTTAACCGATGTTCAAATATATTATGTCGATGATGAAAATCAATCAAAATAAGCCCAAATTTATGAAAATCACATGAACTCCAAATAGATCGAGACAAGTTGCGACGACAGGTTGAGCCTATCCTGTTATGCGTGCATTACCCGCCATGTGAACCCACATTCAGTCAAAATATCACTAACAGGAATAGGTACAATCAGTAAATTTACAAATGAGACGAATTGTTTAGTATCATAAGATTTATGGTTAGGAAAAATATTTTGCTAGTAAGTTGAGACATCGACATATCCTATCAGTTATTCGTGATGGTTTCCAAAAACTTTTGTTAAGTACCGATTTAAGTGTTTTTTTCCAGTACGGTTGAAGCAGATTTGTTTAATGATCACACTCATGTTCATGAAGTCTATATAGTATTATCATGCACGATCATAGCGAGCCAATTGAGATATGTAAATGCTGTACGATAGCACAGATGGTATGTAACTTCTAAATGAGAGGTGACAATTGGAAAGTCGAAATTATCACGTTTGTCACAGATTCCAGTCATCCGTCTGTATCAGTATCGAGAAAAAATAAAGATATACAACAGGCCTTCTAGTTTCAGCAGTATCCTTAATCCTGAATTTACTGAAGATACATCCACACGCTGAATTATGGTTTATTTAGTCACAGAACATCGCAGATATACCTAAAAGTGAAACTGAACTCTTGCAAGATGTGTTTTCTTTTAGTCTACGAGAATGTTCTGAGTGAATTATGTTTCATATGAGTAAAAAAAAAAGTCAGCCGATAGTGATTCACAATTATTTCGTTTTTATTGGGGTGCTGACTGTCTGTTGGGATATTAGACCACAAAACGAAAAAATATGATGTCCATAAAAAGGTCAAGCATTTTGATTTCATCATCCTTCATTTTAGGAATCAGAACGGATCTTCACAAAGAAAGATTTTTAATGACTCAAAACAAAAACATTGTTTCAACGTTTCTTATTTTCAAAGAAGGCAAACCTCTCTTTAAAGCTATATAAAACGAGTGACTCGTGAAAAATAATGTTTATCCAATTCTTGAACCATTGCATGTATATATCATATATCAAAGTCCTCTGTGCACGATTTAATCATTTTTGACTATTCCATATTTTATAAACGCAAAATAAAAATCTCTCGGTCTGTTATGATGTAAAAATATGGCAGCTAATTAATTGTTTTGTTTTTGAAGCCGTAGTTTACCGATTGTCACCTAAATAAGCAATCAACAAAAAAGGATGGATATTGCGCACGTGTATAACATGTACAATAAGATAATAATTTTTTTTCAATGACGGATCCATGCATATTGAGATCACTGGATTTTTATGAGAAAGGTCATTCTGAGTTTACTGCATACGGAAAACTTATCGGTGAATTATTACATGTAACTGGAAGCAAACAATAAAAAAACGTAAATTTCATTTAAATTTGGACAAATTATATAATTTACTTGAAAACAAAGTATATGGACAAAAGTTTTGTAATAAAAGCTAGCTATTTAACTATAAAAATCACATGCATAATTTGTTTTAAGTTTGAAGTTTCATATGACATTCATGTTTTGATGCATTTATTTATCAATTGACATGTGGAATAGTAATGTGTAGGATAGAAAAATCGAAAATTTTAATAGAAATATAAAATATATGTAATTGAAGATTTTGCAGTAGATCTTTGGAATTTGTGCGAGCCGACACCGCTGGTTCAATTTACAATTTCGCAATATTTCTGAACGCAAACTTATACTATAAACAAATTGACGCTAAAAAGATATGTAGAAATGTGGTTTCTTAAAAAATCTGACGACCGGGCTAATACATATGGAATTTATAGGACGGAGGACGTATGAAATTATATAGAGCTTTATACCATGTTTTGTTATGACAAGGGAATACTTTAGTTTTCTTCATCGTCTTAACATCAATTCCCTGTATGCATCAGGCCACATAAAAAAAATAATGTGATAGAAAAACTACCTCTAACATCAAAGTTAGTTGCATTATTCATAAAAATCACATTAAAATCTTAATCATCCCATTCCTTAGTGTCGGTTGCTAAGGAACATAATTTTCCTTAGCAACCAAGGAAAAAATTACCTCAAAATGACCAAATTTCAATTATAAACAGCTCATTTATTATGTCAGATAGCTTTTAATAGTTTACCATTAAATAAACAACAGAATATGCTTTATAAAGATATATGTATTAAAGTAAATCATATACGGTGAAATACAGTATAGAATGTCAGAGCTAATAGCTATTTTAGGTACTGTGGATCTTAAGCAAAAAGAGTCAAATTCGACCAAATTTGGTCCCTAAAATATTTTTTTTGCAGAAATATAGCCAAAACATGACTCACTACACTTAAAGTTTAGGTATTTAGCTAATCATTAATGAAAAAATATCTCTGGGTAAACATATTTTAAATCAATGGCGGATAATTCAAATTGGGTCATATTAGGGGTGTAAACTGTTCATGTAGGTCAATTTTTTTATATGTTTGCTATCATACCAGACAATTTCCACCATATAAACCAACTAACATGTTATATTTGTGTTGGTGTTTGTTGAATATGTTTGTTCAAATGACTGACCTATGGTTGACCAGAAAAAACCTTAATGCAAACCTTAAAAAAAGGGGGGTAGTGACATAATTTTTTTTTTTTTTTTTTATTTTTTTTTTCTAGAAATAGAGAGGCACTAAAATCAAAAAAATTTGGGATGGTTACTACAAATGATTTTCTTTAAATACAGAGATAAACAAAATTGGTTCATTACTAGGTTCATTATATTTATGGAAAATTTGGGTTTTATGTTAAAAATTGGGGATTTTGAAAATCAATTTATTTTATAGGGTTTACTTTGAGTACTAGTAATTAAGTAAAAACTCTTTTGAATCAAAACTGATCATATAATTTGGTAATTTTTATTCTTCAATTCAATTTAAAGTAAATATTAGAGGACAAAATACTACATCTTTGTTGAAAAACCGTAATTTTGGAATGAAGTGTACTTTAGGCAGATGCTAATTTTAATAAGTATCACTTTTTCTATGTTGTGATGTTATGCTATTGTTTCAGAACTAGAGTTCCTAAAGAGCCTGTGTCGCTCACCTTGGTCTATGTGAATATTAAACAAAGGAAGCAGATTGATTCATGACAAAATTGTGTTTTGGTGATGGCAAGACAAGACAAAATATTTTATTTCCTTAGACACAAACGTGTACAAGAGGTCCAAACATAATAAAGTATACATATATATCGATGGTGATGTGTTTGTACATCTTACTTTACTAAACATTTTTAATGCTTACAATTATCTCTATCTATAATGAACTTGGCCCAGTAGTTTCAGTGGAAAATGTTAGTAAAAATTTACAAATTTTATGAAAATTGTTAAAAATTGACTATAAAGGACAATAACTCCTTAGGGGGTCAATTGACCATTTTGGTCATTTTGACTTGTTTTAGGTCTAACTTTGCTGTACATTATTGCTGTTTACAGTTTATCTCTATCTATAATAATATTCAAGATAATAACCAACCAGATGCTCCGCAGGACACACCTTTATACGACCGCAGAGGTTGAACCCTGAACGGTTGGGGCATATCAAAGAACCCCAAAGATTCAATTTTTGTTAAAATCAAACTAAGTTTAATTTTGGACCCTTTGGACCTTAATGTAGACAAATTTGAAAACGGGACCAAAAATTAAGAATCTAAATACACAGTTAGATTTGGCATATCAAAGAACCCTAATTATTCAATTTTTGATGAAATTAAACAAAGTTTAATTTTGGACCTTTTGGGCCCCTTATTCCTAAACTGTTGAGACCAAAACTCCCAAAATCAATCCCAACCTTCCTTTTATGGTCATAAACCTTGTGTTTAAATTTCATAGATTTCTTTTTACTTATACTAAAGTTATGGTGCGAAAACTAAGAAAAATGCTTATTTGGGCCCCTTTTTGGCCCCTAATTCCTAAACCATTCGGACATCAACTCCCAAAATCAATTCCAACCTTCCTTTTGTGGTCATAAACCTTGTGTCAAAATTTCATTGATTTCTATTTACTTATATTTAAGTTATTGTGCGAAAACCAAGAATAATGCTTATTTGGGCCCTTTTTGGCCCCTAATTCCTAAACTGTTGGAACCAAAACTCACAAAATCAATCCCAACCTTCCTTTTGTGGTCATAAACCTTGCGTCAAAATTTCATAGATTTCTATTAACTTAAACTAAAGTTATAGTGCGAAAACCAAGAAAATGCTTATTTGGGCCCTTTTTGGCCCCTAATTCCTAAAATGTTGTCCGATTTATCTGAAAATTTCAAGGCAGATAGATCTTGACCTGATAAACAATTTTATCCCCATGTCAGATTTGCTCTAAATGCTTTGGTTTTTGAGTTGTAAGCCAAAATCTGCATTTCATGTTCAATTTTCAGCCTTGGCTGTCATCTTAGATAGATGGCCGTGTCACCGGACACATTTTTTAAAAATTAATACCCCAAAGATGATTGTGGACAAGTTTAGATTAATTTTGGCTAGTAGTTTCAGAGGAGAAGATTTTTGTAAAAGATTACTAAGATTTACGAAAATATGTTAAAAATTGACTATAAAGGGCAATAACTCCTAAAGGGGTCAACTGACCATTTCGGTCATGTTGACTTATTTGTAAATCTTACTTTGCTGAACATTTTTGCTGTTTACAGTTTATCTCTATCTATAATAATATTCAAGATAATAACCAAAAACAGCAAAATTTCCTTAAATTCAGGGGCATCAACCCAACAGCAGATTGTCCGATTTATCTGAAAATTTCAAGTCAGATAGATCTTGACCTGGTAAACAATTTTACCCCATGTCAGATTGCTCTAAATGCTTTGGTTTTTGTGTTATGAGCCAAAAACTGCATTTTACCCGTATGTTCTATTTTTTGCCATGGCGGCCATTTTGGTTGGTTGGCCGGGTTACCGGACACATTTTTAAAACTAGATACCCCAATAATAACTGTTGCCAAGTTTGGTTTAGTTTGGCCAAGTAGTTTCAGAGGAGAAGATTTTTGTAAAAGTTAACGACGACGGACGAAGATTTTCAAAAAGGGGAAACAACTCATTTTTCGAAATTACATCCAAATTAGTTTCAGCATGACATTTTCAATTGCTGGAATATGTTATATGATATATTTACCCTCAATACATCTAAAAATAGTTTTTTTCATAAGAAAGGACTATTTTATCATGAAAATATTCATATGAAAAATATTTATTTACAAATAGAACGTAAAAAAAGGGGAATTTCAGGGTAAATTACAATGACTAGTATTCCTCTTTTGGCAACTTTCTGCCACATTGACCCAAGAATGTTTTTGCAGCATTTTGTTGACAAAACATCCATAATCTTATATTTTATAGTCCTTTATGTGAGGATTTCTGAGTTTTCGGTAAAATCAGATGTAAAAAATGACAAAAATCGGGAAAAATCATGCCGATTTTTGTGTTAGGTGGACCCCCTTTTGAACCAAAAAACTGTTTTTATTCGAAAAATTTGTCAGTTAGCAGTTTAAATGATTCAATTCTTCTCTTATACCCATGAAAATAACAAAAAATGTTATGCTTTATCTCATTTTTACCATAAAATACGATGTTAGCCATTTCTCCTTGCTATACTAATATATACATATGATGTCATGTTGTTTCCATGGCAACCAGACTATACAGATTTTTTTTTTTGATTTTTTTTCAGTTTGACTGTTAGTTTGGACCATTTCAACTTAAAAAAAAGTAATCTGGCCAAAATTTTTCATATTTGGTCTATTATTACAGAGAATTGATGTTAAATACTTCCTTGATAGTGATGCTTATTCTTAGTTTATTCACTTGGCTTAAAATTGATTCCCAAAATGTATATTGTCAGACTATAAACCAGAATTTACAGTCTTATTAAGACCAAAGGATTTCAACATTTCTACATTTGATAGCGAAATTTACTACTTTCCATATTTTAATCCATGGACACATAAAAAAAATGAAAACGTTCATTCTATAATTTAAATCGCGAAAATACTCCTTTGAGGGAAGCACATGATCCCATTGTCTATTGTCTACCAAACTGTTGTTAAGACAGTAGTCAAGATTTTGATAAATTGTTGTAGTTAAACAATTATATATTAGACAGTTTTTGTTGCTTATTCGTTGCATTTAGTTATTCTTACATGTATTTGTAGATAATCTTCAGTTGAAAATGCAGAACCTTCCTGCTTACTTATCTTACTAGTTTCAAATGTCAATCATTCTATTTTCATTCTACTTATCAACTAAATGAAAAATAAACGGAAACAAAAATTGATTCAATCATTGGGTAATAAAGATCGCGGGTGTAGATCAAATACCAGAATTAAAGAGTCAATCAATAATTATTCTTAAAGATCGTAAAAACTGCAAAGATTAAAGAAACAGTAATTCAAAGCTTAAGTGGAACAGTGAAACGTTTTTTGTTACATGTGTATCGTCATATTTATAAGAAACGTCTTATAATACGTCATGATTATACAAATATCATAAGGTATAAATAATGATATTTGTAAAAGTGGTAGGCGGGAATAACATAAAAAAGTTAATGTTTGTGAAGTATAAAAACTAGAGTACAAATAGGTCATATTCAATAGTTTGGTTTACACTGATTTGTATGTTGTAGTCCATTATCAACAACTACAGATTCCAAGACACGTTCCACCAATTACAGTTGTTTTTATACATAAACTCATCATAGATACCAGGACTAAATTTAGTATATACGCCAGACGCGCTTTTCGTCTACAAAAGACTCATCAGTGACGCTCGAATCCAAAATAGTTAAAAAAAAAAAAAAAAAAGCCAAATAAAGTACGAAGTTGACGAGCATTGAGGACCAAAATTCTAAAAGTTTTGTCAAATACAGCTAAGGCAATCTATGCCTGAGGTAAAAAAAAGCCTTAGTTTTTCAAAAAATTCAAAAATTTGTAAACAGTAAATTTATAAATATAACCATATCAATGACAATTCATGTCAGCACAAAAAGTGCTGACTACTGGACTACATATGGTTGAAAATAAGAAGCTATGTGTCTAAGGTTTTATAAGGGAAATCAGAAGAGTCCTTAAACCAATTGCAGCAATTTTCTTATGAAATATGTAGAAGATACTAAGGGTCACCATAAACAATTAGTCGAAGAAAACAGACAACATCATTGTAAAAAGAAAAATGGTGAAAAATTAAATAGTTAAGGTTATAATTAGGCCAAGCATTGTTATGACATAGAAAAATCTAATAATGATTAGGTTGAATGCAATTCGCAAATAAACATAACAAGGTACATGCATATAAAATATATTTTTTAATTATCTGAAATTAAAATCGAGTGAACATTATTATGTCTGTTTGTTTTGTTCACACATCTTTGTCAATATAATGGAATTTGATGCGACTGTTATACAAGTGAAAGGTTAAACTAGCTATAAAACCAGGTGTAATCCACCATTTTCTGCATAAGAAAATGCCTGTATAAAGTGAGGAATATGACAGTTGTTATCCATTCGTTTGATATGTTTGAGTTTTTGATTTTTTCATTAATTTTGATTAGGAACTTTCTGTTTTGAATTTTCATCAGTTCAGTATTTTTTTGATTTTACTTTTAACAAGAAGTGAAGATTGACTACTGAGTCAATGATTTCCTCGGGGACTAGCAGTCCATCCTCATGAATAGAAAATTAGAATAAATATTTCATAAATTAAGTGTGTCGGAACGGTTTTCTGGTTTGACCATCTCCAGGAATACTGAAACCCTAAGTATATCAATACGTGAGGTGATGTAAGGTCAGAATGCACCATAAAAGATTAGCCAAATTTATCTAATGTAAATTTTGTATGAGGAAGTTGTAAACTTAGTTATTTAATAATGTATCAAGGGAACATTTAAGAAAGTATGTTATTTGACAGAGTTGATTTATCCAATTGTAAATGTTTGTTTTCCTTATAACCCGAAACGTGGTACGCTTGAGACCAGTGTTTCAAAGTCTAAAATATCGAATAGTGCTACAAAAAATACCCACATATTTCAGAAATAAAATTAATGATATGGTCAACTTTCATTGGCTGGGGAAGTTGTAGTCAATATCGATGCTCTTTTGGTATCTGTATGATGGTTCATTTGGAGGATAATCTACCAGAAGTTTTGCCTAACATGATTGTAAGAACTCAAAGATTCTGCTTCATTCGCTTAATTTCAAAGATAGGAAAACATAATATTATGGGTATTGCTACCACCCATCCCTTTTCAAAAATTGCTTGTAATATGCTGAGCAAATAACGTCACTGTAATACTAGCAATCAAAACTTTTCGAATGCATTGTACCTATACAGAAAATGTCTAGTCATTTTTAACTTTCATACGTTTATAAACTTTATTATATCTTAATTCAATGAATTCACAAAGCTTTTGATTAACAATGTTCCATACTTTAACTTTTGAAATTAATATGCTTACTAATTGATAGAGCATGAACAAAACATTGCATGTGGGAGTGGGATGTTTGAACATTTAAGAATAATGTTAAAGGAGCCTATAAAATTTTGTAACGAATAAGAAGCACTGAATGAATAGAGACATATTCGTCAAATGAATTCTTCACTTGTGAATGGAGACCAATTAAAATTATTATCCGCAAACGTCAAAAGAAGACAGTTAAAAGAGAAAGTTAAATGTATTTTATTGCAGCCAGTGTATTTTTGAAAACAGAATAATACACTAACGACAGTTATAGGTACTTTTAACATTGTAAATCTTTTAATATTCAACAGATATACTTAAAGCAATGGAACGTTTAGAGAATCGACGATTTATTTGTTAGATTTGAAACAAACATATACACATTGTCATAAAGACATTTTGATAACAAAGGCAACAAAACTTCGAATACAAAATCAATGCCGTAACAAGTTTTGTTATATATTTGTTAATATCGACATTTGAAGTATTCTATTTTGAAAACTTCACCCACAACTGATACTAACTATTCATCCATCATCAACTCAACTTAAATAAGGAAATTTTGGTGATTTAAATATTAATTATGAATAAACTTAGGATATGTTGACCGCCATATATTTATGTTGTAATCATTTTGTTATTTTTTGCCCTCATATTTTCGCACCTGTCTTTTTCATATTCATTTTCAAACAGAATGTAAAATGAGTAACAGGTAGAGCAGATACTGAATACCACTTTATCTGAAATATTTGAAATAAACTTATCATATGCCAGGATTGAAATTTTGTATTTGAAACTCTTCATAGATACCAGGATTGAAATTTTGTATTTGCGCAACTCGCGCGTTTTGTCTTCAAAAGACTATCAGTGACACTCGAATAAAAAGAAGTTAGAATGGCTAACACATGAATTCTGATGGTGTTCATGTCGCTAAATATCTAGGTTTTAGAAAAGTGTTTCGTGAGGCTGTTGACGTATCGATTTTTTCTTCTCTTAGCCATTGTTTTGTCTGTATTTGACCTTTGTATTCTATTAAATAAAACTCAAAACGGAAAGTCCCTAATCAAATGGCAAAATCAAAAGCTCAAACACATCAAAGGGGGGGGGATGCAATGAAAGTTAATGTACTATATATTCCAATCACTCCTGGTCCTTAGAAAAAATAGTATCAGAGAAGTATCAACATTCATGGTCCTGCATATAGTAGCTGATTTAAAAATTATATTGTTTCGAAAATTGATTTAAATGATTATTAATTGTTTGAAAATGTCATCTTGATGATCTGTTTTATTCTACACTGAAGCAAACAAATTTATGATGCAAACTGATAATCTTCTATTGATGTCTAATGTTTCTATCTTAAAGCTATCGTTAAGCTTCAGTTGTTCAGTAATTTACTGCCAGAAATAGACTGTAATCAATTATTATTGGTACTGGGCGTCGACAGTCTTTTTATGAATAATGTTAGATTGCCATATAAGGTAATATAGATAAAATAGTATTTCTGACGGTAATTTGCCTTGACTAATAAAGGAGTGCGACAAAATCAGAATGTCCTTGTGTGAAGTATAATAAATCGTTTTACAATTCAGATTCAGTCTGTTAGGAACAAAATCATATGTGACATTTTCATTGATAAATACTGCATATTTATACCACAATGAATGTTTAAATCGATTAATTTAAGGAAGCATTACGCTTTTATTACGACTACAGGAAATTCTAGTGGAAAAATAGAACAAAAAGCCAAGCAGCTTAGTTAAACTTATAATTACTGAGAACCGAAACCGACTGTGTTGTAGGGATAATTATGATTGATAGTCAAACATTTCGTACATATTCAGAAGGAAACATTTGTTGATAAATTAACAATAACTAGAATAGGTAAATTCTGCAACTATAAAATCAAAATACATTGGATAGGAGCAGAACATCTGCCTTGAAACAGACCATTTAGGGACCCATCAATAAGTTGTTACAAGGCCCTTTGGTGTACAGAGAGCGTCCCACTCATTTTTTAAGTTTTCTCAGACTTAAGTTACATTAACTTTGATTATGAAAACTATTATTTTATTTATTACTACTGAAAACGTATATTTGTTCAGAGATGTGAATTTTTGAAATATTAGATTATATACCTTGTCAAATGATAAGACACAGTTGTAATTACTAGTACTGAAAGAATTAGGTTAACTATTTTTGACATCTTTAATTGCTCTTTCAGTTTCTCAATACTAAGTATGTCAAATCTACGATTGATTTTAATTTTCTCTCTAGTACTTTCATGTCATGCATTGTTGCATGAGTTTTGTCATTTGTTTTTTATTCCAGTCTTGTTCAATTTGTGTCCTTTTTATCACGTTTTTAGAACTATGTTAGTTTTAGTCACATCCTTGGTGCAATGACAAGGTGTTGCATGAGATACAGAAGTATTTGCAAATATCCATGAGTTTATTTCATTAAAAACGTTTGTTATATCATAGTTCGTTTCTGTGTATGTAACATTATTACGTTGTGTTTCCGTTGTGTCGTTTGTTTTCTCCTATATTTGAGTGTGAATTCACATTACTATAAGACGTGTCACGGTTCTTTTCTATCCCAAATTCATGTATTTGGTTTTGATGTTATATTTGTTATTCTCATCGGATTTTGTCTAATGCTTAGTCCGTTGCTGTGTGTGTTACATTTTAATGTTGTGTCGTTGTTCTCCTCTTATATTTAATGCGTTTCCCTCAGTTTTAGTTTGTTACCCCGATTTTGTTTTTTATCCATAGATTTTAGAGTTTTGAACAGCGGTATACTACTTTTGCCTTTATTTGGTACTTTGTTTTTTTAAATACAAATGTGTTTTGTCTTACTTTCAAAGAGATACTTAGATGTGAGTCGCTCTTTTTAAATGTTGTTGGTTGCACATTCATATTTGCTTCTGCGAATGTGCTTTCATTGTACATTGGGAACGGAAGGATTGCCATTCGTTTGATGTTTTTAATCTTTTGATTTTGCTATTTGATAATAGAATTTCTCCGTTTGGAATTTTCGAGGAGTTCAGTATTTTATTTTTTACATGACATAAAGGACCTTGAAAACATATTTTCTAACAGTTACCAATGTAGTTCAAAATAAATAATGAAATGCCAAGTTACCAAACTACAATGTGCATTCTACCTTCTGACCATAGAGCCTTACTGGTAAGTTCAATCTTGAAGTTGGAGAAGGGATACACAAAACAGTCACTCTCAATAGTCCATATGCAAATAATTGATTTTTTGTTGTATGTGAATTATATTAATTCAAGATTTTTCATTTGTATTGTGGGAATGGTAAAGTTGCAAATACGTGTTCCGTTTCATTAAAGAGGCTTTAAGAATCGGATATATTTTGTTTTACTAAAAATGTTGTTGTTGACATATGCAATTTAAGCTGAAGCTGAGTATGTGCAATAATCACTAGCATCTACAAAATAAACTGGAAAAGTCTTAATGAAATTGTGTTTAAAATTACTCAGAAAAATGAACAAATATTTCGAAGAAGTATAATATTTATTGACTAGCAGAAGAGATCTATTTATGTGACTCGATAATTTCATAGAAAACTGATAAACTTAGAGTGTAACCTGGTACGAGCATTAAACGAGACAGTAATATAACACGTTAGTTACGACGTTGATGTAAGTACTGAGAAATAACCGACTTCTTAGATTAGAAGACTGGTTAAATAAATGATAAGTAAGTTCTTAAAAGGGGATTTTTATGAATCATAACATACGCTTACTACTGAATCATCCGAGAGTATGTAACCCTATCTAGTCTAGACTAGGATCGATTTTATATTACTTAGTTACTTTTCATGTCTATACCAACAATTTAGTATATTACCTTTTATTAAAATTGACATAAAATTGACAGTGGTCGGTTATTAACTGGCTGCCAATGTAATTGAGCATTGTTATCAAAGAAATATCGAAATTAGGGAAAGACTAATATTCATATATATAAACATGTAAACGTAAGAAATGAAGTGTTCTATTTTATCGGTATGTCTGAAGAAAACATCAATTCGACGAGTGAAACATGTCTTAGATATAAGACACTCTATTTACATAAATGAGATACAACAAAATAACACAAGGATAGATAGTTTGATTGCAAACGAAAAAATCTATTCGTTAAAGATAGAAAGAAAGAAGAAAAAGGAGAACATGAAGGTAAACGTAACATCAAAACTATGCCACAACACGTATTAAAGATAAATATGGGTGAAACGCATACAATATTAAACGGCGATTCAGAGTACATGATTATAAATTTATCATAGATACCAGGATTGAAATTTGGTATTTGCACCAGACATGCGTACTGTCTACAAAAGACTCATTAGGGAGGCTCGAATCATATGTAAGACAATAATCACATTAGATTATGTTGCATTATAATACGTTATTTTGATTGGCTACTCTGCAATCTCGCGTTATTCCTTAATCAACTTCATTACATTACACGAGGTCCCACAATAAAGTGCACAGGTAAATAAAATTAAAACTTGATTAAAATCGTGTTTTCATGATCCTAGCTAAAAAAATGTAATTATAAGTATTGAATGCTTCTTTTTGTAACTTCATAGGGTTATAAAAGCGTTGATCGTGCGCACATTTTTAGAATGAAGCGCTTCCGCGCTTCATACAAAATGTACTTCGGTCAACGCTTTTACACACCAATGAAGTTTCAAAAAGAAGCATTCACTTCTTAAATATTCCCCGTTTTTGATGAAATTTTCATAGCTTAAACAAATATCGCAAAGAGAAGCTAAAATAAACTGCGACTTAAATTGTAAATTTTACAATTTTGTTTATTATAGTTACTCTGGATATTTGTATACTATAGAAGCAAAAATTATTTTAAAAAGTTGACTGGTTGCAGGATGAAACAACATTAACAAATCAATTCAAATCAGTACTTTAAAGACGCCTCGTATCTTCGATGAGGTTTTTTACACCTTTTGACAGATGAAACTGTTTAATATGCTCATTATATAATCATTTCCTTTTACGTCGAAAACAAGATAAAACATTATCCCATCGAATCCTCCATCCCACATAACAATTTTGTTTGTCTTGAAACATTGATATTTCCACTTTGATTTTGATTTGAAAATTATAGTATCAATTATATGGTAGTAAATTAATGATTGTCATATGTCCCATGTTAATGCGGTGACTGAAGGCAGATTTTTTGGAATTTTATCTCCCCATCGAACACACACCTACATAATATATCATTGGAAAGAAGAAATCGTGTACTATAATAATACGCCTGTCGTCAGGACTTGATATGGTCACATTTTTTTTTAAATTGAGGTCAAAGGTCATATGTAAAAATCTGTGAAGTTTGGGAGGGTTTCAATTTTGACATTTTTTTCTATTTCTAAACTCTACCTGTATACAAATGATACTGTTTTGGCTTTAGTAATGTTTGTTTTTATACATAAACCTTAATCATTGAGATTTTTTTTATCAAAAAAAATCCTAAAACGACGTTTTATCAACAAAACTTCAAAAATCAAGTTTTCAACCTATAAAATGTTTAGAGCACCATAACCTTATGAAAAATATTAATTTCAGGTAAAAATCAAGTGTCATGCAGGACAATACTTTAAAATTATTTTTTAAACTATCATAGTGGGTGAGTCATCAAACCAAAGCCACAGAACACTACAGATTAAATTTGCGGATAATTCAGGATTTTTTTAACAATTATTACTGTTACCATAGTATTATCTTTTGTTGTGTATTTAGCTCTAGTTAATATCTATTACATTATAGGTTTTGTAACTATATCCCCCCTTTTTTCCCTTGCAACGTACGCCAAACTTCAAAAGTATTCCATATAAAAAAAAGATGTGATATGATTGCAAATGAGACCAAATGAGACATAAAACAATTATAGCTCCCGTACAGGCTTCAACAATGAGTAAAATTCATACTGCATAGTCTTCAATTCCCGAAATGAATAATGTAAAACAAACAAAAAATCTAACGATCTGATTAATGTACAAAATAAATAAGAAACAAACAAATATAGTATATAGAAACAAACGACAAACACTGCATTACCGTCTCGTGACTTTAAACAGACACATACAGATATTGGCGGGGTTTAACTTTTTTAAGGTCACGCCAACACTCCCCTCACCTCGGGACTGGAACCGTGTGTACCAGTGCAACAAGCTTTATACCAAATCAACCGTTATCTCCATCATCTTCATTTTCATCAACCGTCACAAGACATGTTTTAATATTTCTACACATTTCACTCATGGCCACAGGTCTGCACATGAAAGGTTCTGCTCAAAGCAAACACGTTATTTTGAGTTTTTCTTTACAAGTACATACAATGTATTGTAGGAAGTCCGAAGACATTTGTTCCTAAAAAAATACCAGCTTCAAACCATCCCTATCAATTCATCCAAGATTTTAAAAGAGATCTAAAAAGGGGTTTAGGAAGGTGTGATGACATCCATATGCTTGTCTGCAAAGATGCTGGGGAAACATTATACGAGACGTACACACTATCTTGAATTCGCTCAATTTCATGGTTGGCAACACATTAGATAGCGTCGCACTTTACTTTAAGTAGCATAAAATCCATTGACATTCAATGTTTCAACAAGGTGTTTTGAACCAAACTCATGGTACATTTGTAAAGCCAATCCTAAATGAAAAGGAGTAAAACAAAAACGTTTGCCTCAACAATTGCTTAGCATTTCCACAATTTCTCTGGTGCCATTTCCTGAGAATAGTCTTGGCTGTATGCATTTTCATTGAGTAACCATAGAATGAATTGCAATAAATACGAAAGCAATGGCTGAATTAAGAAGGAAGAGACCATTCATCCGAAGTTGGGTAGTCTTCTTTAGAGTTTCGATGTCTTTTCTAAGTAAACTTGCAGCGGAATGAAATATCTGTCCGTTATTTGTGTCTATTACAGTTGACATTGAGATTTTGAGGTCAGTTTTCAAGTAGACCTCAAGTATCTTGATACATGTAAGTAGATACAAGTATCTTGTCTTAGGGAGGGATAAATCCTACTTTGTAAAGGATCACTCTGATTCGAACAAAAAATTCTCTGAAACTGATATTATCAAGATGCTTGATTTCTTGATTGACAACATATTTGTTACGTTCGGAGGACGTGTTTTTCAACAGACTGTCGGCATTCCAATGGGAACAAACTGTGCCCCTCTACTTGCCGACTTGTTTCTTTAACACTTCTTTTCGCTATATAGATGATGTTCTTTCACTAAATAATTCAAAATTTGGTGACTATGTGGAACGCATCTATCCAATCGAGCTAGAGATAAAGGATACTACAGATACAGTTAAGTCGGCCTCATATCTTGACTTACATCTAGAAATTGACAATGAAGGTCGGTTGAAAACAAAAGAGATGATTTCAGCTTTCCAATTGTGAACTTTCCATTTCTAAGTAGCAACATTCCAGCAGCACCTGCATACGGAGTATATATCTCCCAATTGATACGATATTCCCGTGCTTGCATTTCCTATCATGATTTTCTTGATAGAGGGTTGCTGCTCACAAGGAAGCTATTAAACCAAGAGTTCCAAATGGTGAAATTGAAATCATCCCTTCGTAAATTGTACGGACGCCATCACGAGTTGGTTGACCGTTATGGAATAACCGTTTCACAAATGATATCGGATATGTTCCTTACGTTGTAACTACAATCCCCTTCCCTTTCATGAATGTGACCTACCGAATTAGACTATTTACCGGATTTGTTATCACATAAGCAACACGACGGGTGCCGCATGTGGAGCAGGATCTGCTTACCCTTCCGATGCACCTGAGATCACCCCTAGGTTTTTGGTGGGGTTCGTGTTGTTTATTCTTTAGTTTTCTATGTTGTGTCGTGTGTGCTGTTGTTTGTTTGTCTTTTTCATTTTTAGCCATGGCGTTGTCAGTTTGTTTTAGATTTATGAGTTTGACTGTCCCTTTGGTATCTTTCGTCCCTCTTTTTCAATTGTCTAGAAGCTTATATGGCATCTTAAATAGTTATTTTGCTACTAAATATTATGTTATATTTGCCTTGAACTTGTTGAAGTTGTTTGACAACTGAATTTCTATATTATATAAATAAATTAGTTTAGACTGCATTTTACATGTAGAATATTTTAAATTAGAATCAGCCGGAAGAAATGATCTATATTTATCGAGTAACGGTGTCATGAGGAATGACCATTAAATCGTTGTCAATAGCCAAAATAAAATTACTAAAAGCAGTATCGTGTTTTGAGATATCTGCTTCCACGGGTTTGGATTTTTTTTTACGTTTTTAGCAAATAATTTGTAATGCAACCAAAATGACAGAGTGATTGAAGTTTAAAAGATGGACGGGAAACTATTTCAACTTTAACTTTATCTGACACGGATAAAACATCTTCAATACGCTCATCTGATTCAAACTTGAGTATTTTTTTATCGTTCTAAAATGTTTTGTTGCAACAAAATATACAAGCGCTCCAGTTGAACGACTGCATTCTATAACGTGTATAAATACCCGAAACTGAGGGACAACAGTCAGATAATTGTATGTCGTCATTAAATATTAGACTAGAAGCTCCCTCGCTCTAAAAGGGGGAACAAATATGTTTACTTGTGTAAGTTTTGTAGCATGAACGATGATAAACTGCCTGCACGGAGTTCTTCAAATTAACAGCTATTGCATGAAACAGCTTGATGTTCACCTAATCCAATCTTTTATGCAATGCAGATGCACAAATCGACCTTCCCTAAACTGGTAAATTGACTCAAAATTTCAATCGAGTTTTTTTATTTGGGGGGGGGGGGGGGCATATTATGCACTGCATAAAATGTAACGGCTTTTGTCTTTTCTTTGAACTTAATGGAGCAAGTTGCAAAGGACTTGACATATCACGGAATATTTACTGAAATTATCCGTCAATTATTTTGATTTTACAATAAGACTTTTCTGACAAAGTATATTTGATGTTCTTAACGAAAAAACATAGAATATAAACATATACAAACAAAGTATGTGGCATATATCAGTGCACTTTAATTGAAAATATGTGTATATAATAGCGAAAAAGGTAGTAATTTCATATATCATTTAAGAGCAAATTATTGACTAATACACAAAATGTGACGGAAGGCAAGTGATTGAGTTCCGTGTTGAAATCGAAGATTTTTACTCCATTCTTTTTCCATTGATTTCTTAAGGTTTTTTTCATATTTTGATTCCGAAATTTTTATCACTAATTAGTTTTATTAAATATTATATGCTTAAAATATTATGGGATAATGTTTATTACTACTATGAAGAGGAAACTAAAGTTTGAGTCTGAATTTGCAATTAAAATTACCTCAATTTTAAATAGTCTAAACTTCGCAAATTTTATAGATTAGAAGAAAATAAAATACTGAATGGAATATTTTGACATATAAAAATAGCTTAAGGAAAAACTATTTCAATTAAATGTAAGCAAACATACACATTTTTTCATTTTGAAAAAGGGGGTTGAAACTCTCCAATATACTACAACTGTCATTAAAACGACTTTTTAGAAAAAAGTGATCGTACGAAATTCTGACGACAGGGCAAAAACTAAAGAAGACATATTTGTCTTTAAGTTAAGACCATTTTTAGCCGTGTGTTATTTGGGGAGATTAAACTCGCGATCTAGACGACCTTTTACACTTCTGTCACCGCACTATGTGCACTCATTCCCAAAGTACATGTAGTAGTAATGATAGACTAAAACTATGTTTATCACATATGAGGCTGTCGTCATTAAACAAAAATATGGAAGATAGATATGATAGATGTATTTACACGCCAGATGACGACACGTTTAGGTCCAAATAGACAAGCATGGAAAATCAACTGTTTTTGAACCATCTAAAAAAATATTCTGTAAACAGAACAAATTTGTCAACTATCCTCTTTCAGATTACCTTTTACCGGTCTATCATTTCTGACTCTTTAATCATATGAATCATTAATGTTTAATATTGAGATGTAGCCTATTTCCTCTGAATTTATTTAACTCATTTGGTCAAAATCCATATTCATCAAACCTAGCGGAACTTGTAGCATGAAAATAAACTTTTTCTTGCAATTTTGACACACATATATTAACCATTTTGAAATGTGAGCGTTTGCTCTACTTTACCGCTGGTTACAGTTTTGTTGTAATATTCAAATTTACTTTTCTGTATATAATTTTGAATCAATTGACATAACTTATTTACTATGTAATTTTTTATTTAGACTAACAGAGTTCTTTCGATTCATTCTTACTCATGTATCAAAATCGTTCAAAACTACCGTTTTTATTCATCTACGTAGGACAACATTTGTTATCAATGAGAAGCATTTCAACTATCAAGCGTACACAGAAATGTATTATGTATTGATGATCGAACAACATATATTTACTCTGCTTTTCGGCTTAAACTTATGAAATATGAAAATGAAATGTATACGGGGAGGAAACGAGAACAGCCAAAAATTTAAAGGTATTTTCGTACGCTCGACCTATAAGAACACTGTATCGGTCTTATAAGAATCGAAACAATTTCTTCATGTCATTATCTCTGCTCATTTTAACATGGGTAGGCAGAATATTTGACCATATCTTACACCTCGCTAACGCTCAGTGTAAAAC
Source organism: Mytilus galloprovincialis (assembly GCF_965363235.1). Lineage (NCBI taxonomy): Eukaryota > Metazoa > Mollusca > Bivalvia > Mytilida > Mytilidae > Mytilus > Mytilus galloprovincialis. The sequence goes on from NC_134839.1 coordinate 60,806,630, forward strand.
ATCGACATATATAAAGACAACCACGTTTAAATTAGCACAGAGCATGATTTGAAGGAATTATTTCTATATCATTGTGTACTATCCAAACCGCACTTTTGGGTTACACATGACTATGGCCGTGTTCACATTGACCTAAACTCTGTGTTGTGTTAGTGTAACTCACATATAAACTAAACATAATTACGTTCCCATTGATAAAACTCAATGTTTACATGAAGTTTAAATCATGTTTTGTCTACATGCAGTCGATAGTCGATGTAGGCCTTGTGTAGGTTAAGTGTACAAAAAACTAGGCATTCAGGGGCCGTATGCATAAAACATCTTAACTTAAGTATTCCTTAAACTTAGATTTCACTAAGAATTTCCTTAGTTAAGTAAAATTCCTAAGTGGTATGCATAAACTTACTTAAGTCTTCACTTAACTAAGGAATACTTAAATCGGAACCTTTCTCTAGTTACCGTATGATATATATTAGCCCATCACATGTACTCATCCGTGTAAAAGTTTGCTATGATTATTTAAATTTATTGATCAACGCATGCTTTTATTTTAAAGAGCTGGGGTTAAATTCATATCGGTATGTAAAACGATTCAATAGAACGTAACATCGTATAATGATGAACTATTGGCGTACATAAGACAACGCTTTTTAAGGTTGATATATTTCGGTAATCCAAAACTTTCCTCTACTTAATCTTTAATTACCTTTCATGGGCGTAATATTTTTGGAAACAACATTATGTTTTAAACTCTAACAAAACATGATCAAGGTTTCAGTGGCGTAGCACAAGACTGAGTGTAGCATTGTAAGCATGTGCTAACAAAGAATTTTACAAAACACTTTTTTCAATAAAATGTTAACTTAATCGTTCAGCATATTATGCGCTGCCATCTCCCTTTCCAGACCCCTTTCTTACATTTGCTTATGGTTTTGAAAAAATCTATTTTGATGTGAAATTAACATTTTTATCACTTCCCTTTTACAACAACAAAAAAAAGGGGGAGGGTAGACTTTTTTCCCAAAAATCCATATACAAACTAAGGCATTTTTTAAAAGTCCTACAATCTTTACTAAAGCTAATTATTACAGTAAGTATATTCTCAACATCTTAACGTACTTAGCAATATTTTCGAAACCGCAATATATCTCACTGAATATATAAGGAAATGTGAAGAAAAAAAATTATTACGAGTAAGGTATCATAACTATAACTTTATTGAAAAGCACTTTACACCCATATGGGCCAATGGCTTAAAACATGATACATAATATACAGTTTACATATATAAAACAATGAAAATAAACAATGTAGACACTTTGAACTATAATCCTTGTCTTTCTTTAAATCAATATAAGAGATTCAAATTATATCAAGGACTCCCTGCCCTCAGTCTTAGTGACTTTTTTAAAAAAGGAGCCTAATTTGCAAGTTTCCTGTTTTGTTTCAGGATTGAGGATATTTTTTAATTTATCTATATCATTTAAGTTATTATATTTATTTTCATTTAAAAATTCTTTTCTTAATTGTTCATTTATTTTACATTTAAAAAAGAAATGAAACTCATCATCTAGTACATCACAATGTGTACATAGTCTTAAATCTCTGGGAATTTTCCTGTATCTACCAGTTTCTATTAATAAGCAGTGGTCACTTATTCGAAATTTAGAAATTAGTTGTCTATATTCAAAGTTTTGAGAAAGTAGGTATGGTTCAAAGTTATAGCTTTTCTTTATTTTTTTAAAAAGTTGGAGTTTGCTATTCTCTTGTAAATTTAATATTTTATCATTATATAAATTTTCATAGGAGTTTTCTAAATTTTGTTTGTATATTAGCCTATTATTTTTATCCTTATTTTGGTTAACAATTTCTAAATCATTTTGACTTCTGACATGATTTACATAGGAGTACCAAGAATAAATACCTGCATTATGTAAAGTTTTGGCCAAATTTAGTGTCTCTTTCAGTAAGGGGCTAGTTTCTTCCCTTAATAGTCTATCACGAAAAAGAAGAGTTTGTCTTTTTATAAAGCAATCAATAGGGTAGCTGCCTAATTCAGATCGAGCAGCTATATTACAAGAGCATTTTTTTACTCCTAAAGTTAACTTATTAAATTTATTTAGTACTTTATAAGGTGGACTTTTGTCAATGAAATTAAGAGTATCTACTTTTTTATTATTTTTATCTTCTTTAATTGAAGCTTTATAAAAGGATGAGTATGCATCCATATACCATATTTCACTGTTATAAGTTAATATTGGTCTAACGAGTGAGTTAAATAAATGGTTTGACAAATTTACAGGAGTCTGATGAATCGAATTACAATATGTTTTATACACTACTTTCATAGCATAATACCTTATATAAACGTCGAATTACATGGGGTGTAGAATTGAGGACTGCTGACTGCCGTAACAGTGATTCTAAACAATCAACCTAACTGTTTCAACAAAATAGAGGTCATTGCTTCCCCCTCCCCCGTTATGAAAAAAATTCACCTCTGGGTAGGTCTTAAAATTTTTCGATTTTGTCCCTGCAAGTGAAAAAAAAATAGGGTATGCCCTACATCTTTAAAATAAAACTAAATTGAAAATTCAAATGACCCCCCCCCCCCCCTAAAATAAATAAATAAATAAAAATTAAAATTAAAATAAAATCCACACACACATAGATATAAAATGTGGTATTGCATGCTCTCTCTTCATTCCTTAATTCGGTTTTAACTAACGATTACAATTGATACCGCGCAGTGTATTTAAACAATTAGAAAAAAAAAACGTGCACACGTATACAGAGTAAACAAAAGAAAAATAGCACCATGAATTACATGACCAAGTATGTCTAACCTATAAGTAAAAACTGAGTACTTTTCGGTATACATAACAACGAGATTGGGAAAATGTATATATAACTACCCACTGTTATCTCTTGATTTGTTTATAATATTATACGTGATTTGAAAAAAATTACGCTGATCGTTAATATTTAGCCATAAATAAACGAATGATTAGTATTTTATTATTGATTTAGTTATTAATCAATTAAATTGTAGGTAACCTATTATTGTTCTGCCAAAAAAGCATACTTTCGACTGATTTTTAACTATTTTGAAAATTTAAGGTAGCTCTATAGGTACCTTAGACTTAAGTGTTATCTTAGACGTTTCCTTAGTATAAGGAGTTTTATGCATACCACTTAAGTTTTGTGGGCGTGACTTAAAACAACTAAGATTTTACTTAGGCAATACTTAGTTTAAGATTTTTTATGCATACCACTTAGATAAAAAGGGCGGAGTTTCCTTAACTTAAGTGTTTTCTAAGGAAAATCTTAACTTAAGTAGCTTTATGCATACGAGCCCAGAACTTTAATTTTCCCATGTATATTTAAAAAAGAAACAATTTTTATAAAAATATTAATAAAGTTCTTTACAGAAATATTTGTCTAAACTTGATATATATATTTGTTATAAAACACTGTACGTAGCCTTATTAACCACAAATCTAGACTCATCCATCATCATTGCCGAACACATAATTCATTTGAAAAGGTCTTCCCGAATCGATTGGACGTACACACTGACAGGAATATTTGCCACTGGTCTTTATACTAAAACAACGATTCACTCATAAATTTAAAATGCATTACTGAAAAAAGGGTGAGGTTAATTTTTTGTTTGTGTAGTATCCCAGATCCGTTAAAATACAATTAGAAATAAATAAAAAAAAAAACATTACCCCCTCCCTTTGCCAAATACTCCTTGGAGAAAAAATACCATTTGAAACAAACAGAAAAGATAGAAATGTAGTGATCCTTAACATCGCATTTTTTTTTCTTCGTCTGTAAGCACGCTGATGTCAAGCCTACGTTTTAAATGCGTAATCGAGCCATCTTTAAACTACTGAAAATCATCCAAAATGACTTTCTTAAAGGAGCAACCACTTTACTTCAACAAAAGGGGGGTGTTTCTGAGTCAGAATTTTTTTCTCACGCGAAAGTTTATAATTATTTTTTTATTTCGATGATACCAATTCAATATTTAACACGATAATGTATGGGGAAACTTTGGATTCAGAATATTTATTTATTCTAATCATCTGAATGACCCGATTTTTTAATCAAATTGTGGAAAAACCCATCCCCCTTTTTTCGGTCGTTCCCTACTGCTCGAACAGTTGTTAGATATTTTGAATTCGGTTCTACGTAATGAACATTTAAATGACATGAAGTTTACAAGTGTGAACAAATCTTATGTACAGGTAGCTAAACAAGGTGTATAGATGTGAACAAATTTAATGTGAAACTAGTGTACATTACATTAAAACAAATGTAAACATGTTTACTGTACACGGCGTTTGGTGTGAACACGGCCTAAGATACACTAAAAACAGTATATGGCGATCTTGGAAACATAACAGTTGAAAAAGAAACATGCAATAATGAACATCTAACGATTATTTTAAATAAGTAGATAGCGTTGAAATTGTGTTGGTACTCAGATTTGTTTTAGAGATTTTAAGTTATTGATTAAATAATCATTTGTATTCGACTTTTATTTTTTGGGGCAATTTATTATATAAATCTATAATATAAAACAATGTGTTTCTTGATAAATATCATCAGATACTACCAGCACAAGATTTCGGAAGTCTTATCTATAAAACCAATGTAATACCAAAAGAAAAAAAAACTTTACAGGGCATTAAAGATCAAAACCAACAAATCCTAAAAGAGTCTCAACATTGCATTTAGAATGAATATAACATAATTTATAAACTAAATATTGATGATTATAACGTTTCATTCAAATGTCAGTGCTAATGCACTTGCTACTTGCAGAATGATACCCTCCAGTTCATAACCAACATTACAGAAGAAATTATATGCATTATTATGCTGATGGTAGTGCGATATATGTTCGATTTTTTTTCGCAAAGTACGCTCAAAAAGACCAAATACATAAAACTTGACTTTGAATAGAATTTAAACAAAGATGACCCAAAAAAGAACAGTTAAAGGAATAAAGTCAAATTTGCAGGATAAAGATTAATTCATTTAATAAGTAAAGAGTATTATTTTGATTTGAAAATCACTTGCTGCCATGCGCACAGTACCGTTGATGACGGAAGCTGAACCAACAACAGCACTGACCAAGTGGTACAGATAAATAGACAATAACTGTTTAGTGTCTTTAAATATCAGCTGTATTTGTACGAGGCTAGGAAACAAGGTGTATGCGAGCTTTTAGCGAGCTACTACACCTGTTTCGAGCCGAGTACAAATACAGCTGATATCTAAAGACACTAAACAGTTATTGTCTTTATCCTGCAATTAGTTCTGTATATTGTTTGTGTTTTGAAAGACACAAAAACTAACATATTTAGCATTTATTTTCGATTTGTAATCCCTTGAGGCCCGCGTAGTAATATATAAATCACACATTACGCTGAAGACGGGTTCGCAAAAAAACAATCTCGAATGGTCAACAATTATACATCGCTCAAGGTGAATAATTATCTATTTTAACATAACAACTAATTTCAACAGTAAAAACAAATAACAAAACATTGTCAAATTTGAAACAGAAGTGTACGAGTTGTCCTACGCTTCAGACTTGACATTCACTAAACATGCATGCTGAAATTGACATGGTTGATTTTGTAACACAATCATACACATTCAAGTTTTGAAATCGACAACTGGAATACATATTCTGAGGTCACACAGGTTCAAACAATACTCAGTCCGGCAGTGGGCGGAGCTTTAAAGCGATATCTGTATAGTATACAGATACAGCATAGCGATATCTGTAGGGCTGTATCTGTATAGTAGGACACCCAATTGCAGGATAAAGTAGTATAAACGAACATTACTAATTTCCCATATCACTTTTTTATGCCCCACCTATGATAGTAGAGGGACATTATGTTTTCTGGTCTGTGCATCCGTTCGTCCGTCCGTCCGTCCGGTCGTTCGTTCGTCTGTTCTGCTTCAGGTTAAAGTTTTTAGTCAAGGTAGTTTTTGATGAAGTTGAAGTCCAATCAACTTGAAACTCAGTACACATGTTCCCTATGATATGGTATTTCTAATTTTAATGTCAAATAAGAGTTTTCATCCAAATTTCACGGTCTACTGAAGATAGAAAATGATAGTGCGAGTGGGGCATCCGTGTACTGGGGACAAATTCTTGTTTGAACTTACATTGGCGAAAAGTAAAATAAGATTTCAAAAGTTGTGTGTTTATTGTTACGACTATTACTATTTTCTCTGTCTAATTTGGTATGTAGTTTCAACACGTGTCTTATTGTTTATAATATAAACAACATTGTTAGTCAAAAATTAGCTATGATATGATTTCCAGTAATACATCAGTTCACAATGGAACAAAGGATTCAAAAGTGTATTTAGTTTAAAGTATAGATCTTTATGTCACAAGATACAATATATAGTAAATCAAACTAAAATAATATATAAAAACATTATTTAGAAAAGCCTCAAATAACTTTTGATTAAGTAAAATATAAACTGATGTTAAAGTTACATAAAATAAACATAAAGAATTTCGACGATTGATTTTATTTTCATGCAGAAATACTTTTATTGTGAATTAATGTAATACTTTTCCTATAGCATAAAAGAACAATCAGTGCGTTGGCATAACTCAAATTAAGTTTGTTTAGTGATTTTTATCTTGTCACATCTGGCAAACACATATTTCAAATTTGTTTTTCAAAAGTATAGCCAATGGCATACTAGTGGTAGATTTAGCTTGCTATTACACCAGCTTTAAGGTGGTACCCAACACTTTCACTAAAATTAAGTTGGCTCGTTAAATTTTCATAAAATTTTGTCAAAGTATTTACTTTGACACTTAAACAAAAATGTAAAAATTTCAAAAAATTTGAACCAAGCGTTTTATCAGAAAAATTACACTGGTTATATAGCAGTTTCACAAACACTAATTTTGATCATTGAGAAGCTTAATATTGCCTTCACAATGCAAAGTAATTAAAACGTTTAGCTGATATTACAGAGTTATCTCCCTGTAGTGTTAGGTACCACCTTAACACGCCATTTTCCTCTGAAAATGCCTATACAAAATCAGGAATATTGAAGTTGTTTTCGCTCGTTCTGTGGATAAAATGTTTGATTTTGTCAGTTTTAATGGACTTTTTAAATTTTCATTAGAGTTCAGTATTTTAGTTGCACTTTGTTTTTTCTTCTAGTAGTGTATCTAATTCTGCGCTTCGTATCATTATGTTCCTATCATATGTTTTAAATGGAGTTAGAAACAAAATGGTTTGAACTGTGATTTATGTGTGTACCAAGTAAGGATTATGACAGTTCTTGTCCATTCGTTTTTGATGCGTTTTGTTATTTGATTTTGCCATGTGATTATGTACTTTCCGAATTGATTTTCCTCTAAGTTCAGTATTTTTGTGATCTTACTTTTTTCTACTATACCTAAGGGCTAAGAGTGACTTTTAATGAAATATGCAAAAAATATTTTAAATGTGATTATAAACATCCAAATAATTCTTTGAATTGTCAGACATTTCTCAATCTACCAAAAGGTGATGGCCGGGCATCTAACATAAACATTATTACTGATGACCGGGTTTTTGTGAAATGTTCGTTAAATCTTTGTGCACAAGCGTTATGGTATTGTGTAATTGTTCTTTTTAAGTTTTAATCCGAATATTTCACTTGACAGACATGCACTTCGCCAATGAAATGAATTATAATGAATTAACTTTAATTATAATTATGAAATTTGCCAACAGGTTTTCAAGTTAACTTTTTATTGGATCTCTTGTCATTCTCTTTATCACTTAATATTGATACTTTGACTATAGGAAATTTTTACCCCTGTCTGTGGTTTTTAATCTCATGGTTCATTCCTTCCTTTTTTTAAATAAGTCTCAGATAGCCGTTATACCAAATTTTGTTAGATATAAGGAATATTCAAATTTTAATGTTCATTAACATTGCATTTACGTTGGCCTTGAAACTGTGATATTTTTAGCCTGTCGATGAGTTTAAAGAGTCGGGAATACTTTATTGATTTCACTGATGAGTTTTCTTAGGTTTGCATCTCTTTACTTTGTGTCCACGAGTTTGTTTGTCATGTAAAAACTGCTTTGGCTTGCAAAAAAACATTATGGTCCTTCCTCTCAATCTCCGATCTATCGATTTACGAGGAATGACTATCGGGAAACTACTGTCTCCTACTTAAGTCCAGTACTTTATCCTTTAGATATGCTATATGTGTCATAACAAACGGTATGGGAAACCTACTAGTTTGAACTGTTAAACACTTTGTTTAAATGTATAAAAATAGTATACAAAAATTAAATCAATTAACACACGTTGAACAGGGTTATAAAAACAATAATTATCATTTATTACATTGGTTGCAATGAATTACATTGATTTCCCAGTTAGATAAAAAACCGATAATTTCACATGTGAAATAAACGTGGTTATTTCACTCTCTGACGTCATACAACAATAGGCGTTGTCAAGACGTCGATAACGGCGGATCAAAACAAATTGTGAATGCGTAGAAAAAAGATATAGTTCCTGACATGTTATACATTAACTTCTTACAAAAAAGAATAACTAATTAAAGAATTCAAATATCGAAAAATATTCAACGCGTGACCGAACAACACTGATAAATTATACGCGCATTCGTGAATTAATGTGTTGTTCGGTCACGAGTTGAATATTTTTCTCTATTTGAATTCTTCGATTAGTTATTCTATAATTATTTACCCCCAAAAAAATATTTACTACCAACTACGTATACATTCGAAAACTTTCTCAACACCAGAAAAACTGATGACTTTTTAAACAAAAATGAAAAATGCTATCATATAACTTCTTTTATCGGTGCTAATATTTATATGTGTAGTCACATTACATGTGCTACACTCACTCAAACAATTAAAAAATTTACAAAAATGCGTCAAGTTCAAAAAGAGAATGCTTTTAGAAGATTTGTATATCCATTCCCTGCAAAGAATTAACAAAATGTTTGTCATTATTCTATTAAAGTTAAACAATGAATAGAATAACCCAATATTTATCAACTGAATACGTTTCTCTTGATTACAGAGAATAATATTACATGAATGTTGTTTCATATATCCCAGGGGACATTCCATACTCAAACAATTTAAATAATTGTATTCCAGAAATATTTTACAACCGTATTCAAATATAAGAAAATATATTAACCAAAAAATATTTCCAACTATAAAATTCTGTTTAGAAGTTTTATACGTTTAGTTAAACTTATTTTATGGAAGATCAGTAATATCTTAATTATGCAAATTGATTTCTTTAAACATTATTGAAACACAAATTTCTGACGCCTATTAGACTTAAAGATACTTCCTGCTTACTGACTCATTTCTAAGTTAATAAATGTGCATACAATGAGTTACTCAATTTCAGATAATTTTCATTGTTGGTTAAATAGTTCTTCTATAACATCCCCATTCCTAGTTACTGTATAGTCTGAAGGCCATGGGATTTCTTTATCAATACCAGTGGAATTTTCTTGAACATTACTTCATACACTGTGGAACAAATATCTTGCTTGTTAACCACTACAAAAAAATTTACCAAAAAATATGGTTTTGTTAACAAAATTGATTAAACTTTTAGGCTTAAATCATCCTATCATATTTTCTCTGAATTTGCTGCTTACAAGAACTCTGTTGAAATTGTAAAGTAGCAAATTTAATGACACTATCTACTGTTTTAGTAGAAATTACGTCTTTCCGTACTATTAATAATAAAATTACTAGCTATATACCGAGGAAAACACATCAACTATAAAAGGAAACACTCTTTTATTCATTTAATAAGAGATAACACACTTGACGAATCTTCACTTGATGCGTCGACAAAGATACCGTTCGAATGCCATACATGAATTACCTGTAAAGTTTTGCTTCTTTTCCTGTCCAAATCATAGTCAAAACTATTAATCTGATATATCAGATGGTAACCTTGCTGTAATCTGCTCTTTGGTCGGGATGCTGTCTTTTTGGCATATTCCGCATTTCCATTTCCATTTCCAATTTTATTTTTATAAGCACAAATGCCACGCGTACAGTCATCCTTTTGTAAGTATCAAATAACGAGTATGGAGGAAACTTAAACTGCATTTGGTATGGACATGGTATTTCATTATATTTATTGAGACTGCTTGTTATAAAATTCATAAAAAGAGCAAACGAAAACGATTCGCTGAAGTTCTTACCGATGCTTATAGATAACTTATGTTTATTTCATTTCTGTTCCAAACTTAGATTTTCCATACATATATGTCAAAAATTAACTCATCATCGATACAGGATTGAAATTTTGTATTTTTTTGTAAACGCAAATTTCGTCTACAATGACGCTCGAGAAAAAAAGGTAGAAAGGGCCAAATAGAGAACGAAGTTGAAGAGCATTGAGGACAACAAATTTCTAAAAGTTTTGCCAAATACAGCTTAGGTAATCTATTTCTGAGGTAGAAAAGCCTTAGTATTTATTTCAACTTGCCATGTCTCTTGAAATTGCATGGGATATACTTTTTGTCTGTATGTTAATTTACCATCTGTGATTTGAAGTAAAAATATATGAAACATATTTACATTTCATATACACAAAATTCTCCCTTTTCTGAAAACTTTTAGTCGGCGTTTTACTTGCCAAAAAAATGAGGCACATGACCTACAAGCCGTATAAAATGACATTTCCAATGAACTTTATTCTTTAAACCATCCTTGGTTTGATCAGCTCTTCCCTGATTGTATTAGGTATAAGACTGTAAGACTGTAAGAAACTTTGGCCTCCAGCATCATTGAAAAGACATTTATTGTCGAAATGCGCATCAGGTGCAGTAAAAATTGGAACCGTTAATGGTATTATACGTATAATTAAATCCCTAACTTGAAACTTAACAAGATAAATATTCAATGAAAATCCATTTTTGTCCTAAAGACTAACTTTATGCAGCTTTTGTTAAGTACTAATTAAAGCCTGAAGTAAGTACAAGAAGGTAAATGTTGACCTTCTTCAAAATTTTATCAATACAATTTTAACAATTTTACTCCTCTAACATCCAATTAGACAACTATTCCTCATACTCAATTGAATAATTGTCAATTTTGTCAATGAAATAATGTTCTTCTACACTGTACAACGGTAATGGATAGTTTCTTGTTACTGCTTGAAGGAAATTTCAACACATTTTCCAGCACATTTATTCCTATAACATATTCACCGATATAGAAAATACTTGTATTTAAATGCCAACCTGCAAACGTATTGGCAACATATTAGGTATATTTGTGTATTGATATTCCGTATTCCGATTGGTATAAATTATAACCTGAGGAATGCTGACATGTTCTTTAACTCATATAAAACAGAAAGTATCCATCAATTTCTTAAAAACAAGTATACAAATTATTCTTTTAGAATATATTTCATTTACTTTAACTCAATTTGCCTTTCATTTAGCGACAATTTCTCAAATATTCATGATATATTGAATATAAGAATACTTAAAGGAGTGAGTACGGTACTTGGTAATTTAAAGTATATTTACATGCATTGGTTGAATTTCGTAACATTTACAATTTCAAGAAACTCGTTTCGTATGACCTTAATAGTATATCAGATTTATATTGATCACTTTCATTGAAATACAAAATACCACTTTTTATATGAACTAGAGAAGGAATTGGGAATTATAAGCACTTATCACATATTTGTCATGAAAACATTTGGTTCTGCATATGCAATAACACAGATTTGCCCTAGTCATATTCCATAAAAGAGGGGTGAAAGATACCAGAGGGACAGCCAAACTCATAGATCGAAAATAAACTGACAACGCCATGGCTATAAACGAGAGGCAAAAGATACTAGAAAAGATGGGCAAAAGATACCAGAGGGACAGTCAAACTCATAGATCGAAGGTCGAAAATAAAGTGACAACACCATGGCTAAAAAGAAGAAGACAAACAGACAGACAAAAGTACACAATAAAAAACAAAGAAATCTAAAGAAACGATTTTCATTTGGAACTCTTTGTTTAATAGCTTTATTTTCAGCAGCAATTCTCTATCAATAAAATCATGATAGCAAATACTAGCCCGGGAATATCGTACTAATTAGGACATATATAATCCGTATGCAGGCGCTGCTGGCAGGTTGCTTCATAGAAATGAAAAGTTCATAATTTGGAAGCGGAAATCATCTCTTTTGTTGTAAAGTTTTGTTTTTAACCATCATTGTCAATTTCTAGATTCAGTCAAGATATGAGACAAACTTATTTCTCTTGTCTCGAGTTCGATGGGATAGTTGCGTTCAACATGGTCAACAAGTTTTGAATTATTAATTGAGAGAATTTAACCAGTTACTGTGCCCTGTAAGGACATCATAAGCGTTCATAACAACAATGACGGACGTAAAACGTCGATTTAAATGACAATTGAATTTGAAAAAAAAATAAAGAAAGAACAACGATATTCCACGAAAATCTGACATTGACATAGTAATATTCAAGGACTATAGTTTTATACTGTTGAGGAGCTTCGTAATAAAAAAAGTTATTCCAGCAGAAGGAAAGATGTATGATCTAGACGGACGACATTTTAAGCATTTGTAAATTATGTGATAAATATATTATAACAATCCCTTTTCCTTAGACGTCAACGTATCATTCCTCTATCCATATACGCCCTTGTCTAGGGCACTTGGATAACATTAGAGTCTCGGGATGATAATTGGGCTCATATGGTAAAGGACATGTTATAATCTATAAAAAGAAAGTAGAAACCAAAGAAACATCACATTCTAAAAATGGAAAAATAACAATAGGGAACAAAAGTTCGCCTCTTATGGTTAAATATTTTAGTAAAGTTTTCGTGTGACACTGTGTTATCTAAATCACGAAAAAGTAAATTTCTACTGTCCATATCAGATTCATATAAAGTCAGTTCTGTGGTAAAATGCAATTGTATGATTACAGATTCCTTGATTATATAAAACACAAATATCATCAGGGTAACGAGATGTGTTATTCAACTTTGTTATCAAATGAAATTTGGACGTCACTTAAATGTGTTGGGCTATGGGCTGTGATTCATAACGATACAGGAAGATAAGGCAGGTTATAGGGTTAGCTAGGGTTTTAAGCGTGCCATCTATACTTTATGTAACATCGGAAAAAGGGTGGCAATTGATTATAATAAGTAGAAATACAAAGTATCGATTAATTTTATTGCTGAAACACATAACACACAACACAAAAAAAAGAGAAAAATTTAGAGTTTTTTGTTGTTTTAAAATTGATACTTTGAAATCTAGAAGCGCGTGATTTCATAGGGTGTGTTTTCATATACATGTATGTTTTATGATTGGTTCAATTTGATAAAAAGGGATATTAGTACTTTAATTTTAGTTCTTGTAGCATTAAAGGATTTCAATTCACTTGACTACATGTAAAGATCTAGTGTGCGCTAATTTTTGTGGTTGTGATCCTTCAACCATGTGCGATGTTTTTTTCGTTCTATTAGTTTTATTCCACGATTGGGGCTCTTTTTATAGAAACTCTACTTGTATGACACAATTCAAAGACTATGCATCATATAATGATATAATCAAGATCAATGATGCATAACAATAATTACTAATTCTGCATATATAAAAATGGTTTTCTTTTGTAAACACAAATTATAAGTGATGCATGTAAGATATAAAAAAAAAATACTTGCATTTGTATTAAGAATGAATATTTTTCTATTTTCTTTAAAAATCACCCAATAATTTGAAAATAATTTCAATTATGAACCTACATTTTCGACCGTAGTTAATTTGAATTAAAGCAACTACCATACCATATTCGATTAACAAAAGAAGAAGACTTACCTCGTGGCAACTTCTTCCTAAGATAAGGATGTTCATGTGTTATATTTTATGTGTCTTTTTTATAGCATCCCGGTCTAACAGAACGTACTAAAGTTAAATTACCAAACATGATTTGAACATTTCCAGACATCTTCTCGTGGGAACAATGCAGACAGTTTCTGACTGTGAAAAGACTTTATATAATGTCACATATAACTATACATTGTTAATTAAACATGTCATTGCTAACCCCCCGTCTTTAGTCAAGCAATTAAACGGTTCTGAGAAAAGACATTTATACGAAATTACTCATCTAGGGACTTATGTATTGTTCAGTGATAACTTTTATAAAAAGATTTCATACAAAATCATTCGTGATTGCAAAATTTGATTTTAATTATCTGTCTAGAACATTGTTAAATTATGGAAGCTACCACATGCGCTCGGTACACTTGTTATTCCAACCGGAAAACATTTTCTATGATAAGACAGATTGTAATTAAAATCATATTATTCATCTGATTAACCAAATCTTTTAATGTTAAAAAATTGAAACAACACTTTCTAAATTTCATGCATCCGAACCCCCTGTTGGATTAACCTACATCAGAAAAAGGGAAATCTCAAAAACTCTGAACTCCGACGACTATTCAAAACTAAATGTCCCTAATGAAATGACAAAATCAAAAGCTGAAACACATCAAAGGATTGGACAACAACTGTCATATTCCTGACTTGGTACAGGTATTTTCTTATGTAGAAATTGGTGGATTTAACCTGGTTTTATAGCTAGATAAACCTCTCACTTGTATGACAGTCGTATAAAATTCAGAAACACTAAAACTCGAATATTTGAAAGTAAAAGATGTATTAGAACCGAAATAATTAAATATAGATATAACCAAAAAAGGACAAAAAAAAAGCCAAAACTATGTAAGTTAATCTTTGCCCGAGGGAGTTGAAACCTTAGATTCTTAATAATATCTAAATTCAAAAAAGATTTGTTAGAAAGCATGTCAGTATTGAAGTTATGACTACTGAATTGATGATACTATCAGGGACTGATATTCAAACAGCAGCGTTTTCGACCATGTGAAGAACAACAATTTATAAATGTCATGCGCCTAACAGGTGTTACGAGTGTCCATAGATGCGTCACAAAAGATGGTCGAAAGATACCAGAGGGACAGTCAAACTCATAGATATAAAATAAACTGACAACACCATGATTAAAAAAAAGACAAACAGACAAATAATAGTACACAAGACACAACATAGAAAACAAAAGACTAAGCAACACGAACCCCAATAAAAACTGGAGGGGTTCATAAAGTTAAAGCACATCTAATAGTTATATAATGTGTTCTACGCAAAAACTATGTGACTTTAGAAACATTATTGAAAAAGGTTAAACAAAGTTCAAAATTTAATGAAATAGGTCTGATGTTAAACATATGTAGGCATATGATATATACAAATTAAAAACTCTAAAACATCAAAGAAATTTTATGATCGATGTTTTTTTTCAAACAAAAACTAATTATTTTTTTGTGAAAATCTTAAATCCTGCATCAGATATAAAGATAATATTCAAAATTTCTAAATTCAAATCAACACTACCTTACAGAAAAAAAAAAAGAAACACACAAAACAAATATTTTTTTTAAATAATACAAATAATTTTAAAAGGTAAACAGAAAAGGGGGCTTTGACGAATTTCAATTATTTAGCAAGGGCATTTATCTTTAATATACATCGGGAAAATGTCTTATTTAGTCGAATTTGATTTTCCTAGTATGCACAAGAGCAGACATACACAGGATTTGTCTAGTGTTGCATCGTAATGATTATATCAAAATGACAACATTAAGTATTATAGTTATATATTTTAAAGGTTGACGATTTGAAACATTAATATTAAATCCAGTACAAAATATTTTGCTTGCTGTCAATCAAAATTGCCTGAATTTAAGCAACACAAAAATTAACTCCCTATGACATTGAAGTAAGAACAAAATATTCGATCGAAAAAAATGCAGACAATAATTGGGTTCCTATTCAAAAAGATTACTATTTTCCTGAAAAATATAGATAGTACAGATACTTGCTTTGGAACTATTTATAAGAATATTTTGCGTACAATTTATTTACAACTTCATACAAAACCTTTTGTTAGCAAACTTATTATTTATTTGCAGTTTACTTATGATCCATCTTTAAGTTATCGTTTACTTTTATAATGATATGATCTACTAAAATAAATATCCTTCTAATTTAACTCGTCATATTAATGAATACACTCATCATAGATACCACGATTAAATTTTATATTTACGCCAGACGCGCGTTTCGTGTACAGAAGACTCATCAGTGACGCTCGAATCTAAAAAAGTAAAAAAGGCCAAATAAAGTACGAAGTTGAAGAGCATTGAGGACCAAAATTCCTAAAAGTTTTGCCAAATACAGCTAAGGTAATTTATTCCTAAGGTACAAAAAGCCTTAGTATTTCAAAAATTCAAAAGTTAATTTATAATATGATTATATCAATGATAATTCATGTCAGCACAAAAGTATATGCGTTGTACTTCTAACGAAGTGGAATAAATATACCCCAAATTTGACAATTTTATAATAAAAAGAAATATAACTATTGTCAACAAATACCAAAAAATACTTCAAACTTATTTTAAAAGACATCACGTCCACCGAGTTAACATTGGAATCAAATATAGGGAAGTCAAAAATAATGACAAATAAATGCCTATCTAGATGACGTCATCATAAACCATGTAAACTAGGTTACGATACAGTAATGATATCTGATTTTATTGTAGTTTTACAGCTCCTGGTTCGACATCAGTCAAAGTAAGCATGACTTCTAGTCTTCTCGGGGGATTGCAACTAGCTGTAAAACATAATAAAAATAACAGTCAATCATATCATTCTTGATAAATCCATAACTTTAATAATCATCAAATCATAGGATACAAAAAGTCAAATAAATCTCCACAATGATATAAGCTACAAAAGCATTCTACAATTCAATCGAAAACTAAATCAAAACAATATGTGACAGCAGGAAAACTTAGGTTTTAAGAAATTCATTAAGCTGACAACTGTACCAAACGTGAATATTCATAATATATAGAATACTAGTAAGCAAAACAAAGTAGTTTAAGATTATATCTCTTTAACGTTGATTAATTCTCAAACATTACAATAAAATAAAAATTTAAGATAATTCTATCAACAATTTTTTATCTACTCATCATATATACTAGTCTATATAGTTTAGTTTGCCAGACGTGCATTACGTCTTCTTTAGACTTATCAATGCCATCGAACAGGTGGCTTAAAAAGTCATTAAAGATACCGAATTGAAAATTTGTTACTCTAAAATCGCAAATCGTCCACATAAGGTTTATCAGTGGGGATCAAATAAAAACAAATTGGTTACGTATTATGAAGCCATGAAAACCGAAAAGTAGCAAACCTCTTTTCATCTACAATAAACATGCTTAATTACTATTTCGATCATCGAGGAAAATCAAAAAAAGATTACCGCAACTTTCCCACCTTAAATAAACTTTAAATTACTCAAATTTGTATAATAGTTGTCATTCTTTGGTAGGCATTTGAATTATATGAAATATTTTTGTAAAATTATAAAATACTTTGTCTTGATAAATGACTTATATTCTGACCTTCCAGATTTACTGTTGTGTAACAGTATTGTATCGATATTAATCTTGTATACACAAATAATGATAGTAACACTTTAAGGGAACAATATGATCTTAAAATAACTAATCAAAAGGGAGATAATTCACGTAGAACTTCTGTATAAAATTAGGAAATACGGCATAAGAGTTCTGATTGTACCATTGAGAAATGACAGAACTATTTTATGTATCTCACAGGGAATAAATCGTTAAAAAGTTGATACGCGATAGATAAAGTATAAGGAAAAAGTAAGAAACGACATTGTGTTGCAAGAACTTCGTAAATTTTACGGACACCATCACGAGTTGGTTGACCGTTATGGAATAACTGTTTCACAGACGATATCGGATATGTTCCTCATGTCGTAACTACCATCCACTTCCCTTTTCACGATTGTGACCTACCGAATTAGACTATTTACCGGATTTGTAATAACATAAGCAAACGACGGGTGCCACATGTGGAGCAGGATCTGCCTTCTCTTCCGGAGCACCTGAAATTACCTCCAGTTTTTGTCGGGTTGCTTAGTTTTTAGTTTTCTATGTTGTGTCTTCTGTACTATTATTTGTCTGTTTTTTTTTTTATTTTTAGCCATGGCGTTGTCATTTTATTTTTAATCAGTGAGTTCGACTATCCCTCTGGTATCTTTCGTCCCTCTTTTATAAGTTAAAAGATTATTAGTTTACATCACTACATTTTAGTTTAGTTTAGTTTAAACATATTTATTTATAGTGGACTGGGAAACAAGTTATTGCAACTTATACTAATCTCTTTCCACTTTGCGGGTGCGAGTGCTGCCTTGTAGCGGCATTATCCTGCTCTTTTTTTTCCAAATCTACAAGGGTGTCTTTTACGTGCAAGAGATATTGCTCTCTCTTAACATGGGTCAGCCATTTATCGTCCCCTTCCGATAGACTATCATCGTTTCTCAAGACCATCACTACAATAGACAGTGATGTTGGTATTGTTCCTTATGTTCTTGTTACGCCAATGCAATACGTTTCTTATGTATTCTTTTGTATTTGAATTACACCCAGTGTTTTATTTTGTCGTAGTAAAAAAGTGACAGCGTTAATTTTCTGTTTACAAAATAACTAACGAAATGAAACGGATCGTATTTATAATCAGTGGTACGTTTCGTGTATTTAAATTAAAGAAAAGAAAATTTTGACAATAAAACAATGTTACCATTCTAATCAAAGGTAGGATATTTTGTAATATTTACATTTATTTAATTATACAGTTAAAAAATTTGAAAAGTTCTTTAATGATATTTGATATATCAATTGTTTTGTGACTGATGATAAATTTTTAATCCACTTCTTTCTTCACTTAAAACTATTTTCGATCGACAACTAGTGTAAATTCAAATGCTTCAAATAGTAAATGTCTATATGTGTTGGCGGTTTTTGTTGTTGTTGTTGTTGTACATGTACTTCTGTGTTCTTGCTATTCCATTGATATCCTCTTAAAAATGAAAATCTTCGAAAGACAGACAACACCATGACACAATCAATTTTACATCTAGAAATTGACACTAAGGGGTTGTTAAGATCAGTATTTCACATGACACGAGATGATTTAAACAGGCTTTCACGTTGTAAACACTCAATTTCTATGTAGCAACTGTCCAGCAGCGCCTGCATAAGAAGTTTATATCATCCAGTTAATACGATATTTCAAGGTTTCCAATTATAATGTATTTGATAGATAGTTGCTGCTTACAAAAAAACTTTTGTGCCAAGGGTTCTCAGAGGTAAAGTTGGGGTCGTCTATTCGGATGTTTAATGGACGTAATCATGAGTTGGTTGTTCGTTATAATTATGATTTCTGTGTCTCAGGGGACCATGGACATGTTCCAATTGTCGTAACTAAACTGTCCTGGTTTTCTTGACTGTTAAATTGTGGAGCAGGATATTTAAGTTTTTGTAAGAAACAAGAAGGTGTCCATAGTACAGTAACACGGATGACCAACTCGCACTATCCTTTTGTATGTTCAGTGGACCGTGATATTGGAGTCAAAAGTCTAATGTGGCATTAAAATTGGAAAGATCATATCAAAGGAAACATGTGTACTAAGTTGATTGTACTTCAACTTCATCAAAAACTATCTTGACCAAAAACTTTAACCTGAATCGGGCACTATAATTTTCTTTGTTCAATGGAACGTGAAATTGGGGTCATAACTCTAATTTGCCATTAACATTAGAAAGATTATATCAAAGTGAACATGTGTACCAAGTTTCAAGTTGATTAGTCTTCAAATTCATCAAATACTACCTCGACCAAAAACTTTAACCTGAAGCATGATAGACGGACGGACGGACGACCGAATGAATGGACGCACAGACCGAAAAATAGAAGTCGACTAAGTGGGACATAAAACATCCACCAAATGAACTATGATATAACGCACAAGTCAAGGAATGTAGTTTCAAGTGAAAAATGTATGTTCTTAATGAAAATTGGTACTCTTCAAGTTGAAAAATTTGAACAATCTCGTTTGTGATCAACTTTACATTTATTTCATTAATATATGAGTTGTGAAATAGAAGAAACATTTTTGTATTTGTAGAATCCGTCAGTTCAGTTGAAAAAATATAAAAATCATTGTTGCTAAACTTTGAACTACTTATTCATATTGAGGATCGTGAAGTTAAAGGACAATGCTGGCTACTTCATGGGAATCCTTTGTTTGAAGTCTGTCTCATGCAAATACAGAAATAGATTGGCAAGACAGGTAACAGTGGGCTCTAATAAGGAAGACGACTGGTTGTTGAACAAACACGTCCTCCAGGTATTCAAATAGTAGTAAATATTTTGTTGATTTAAAAATCAATAATAACGATTTATCATCGGTTCTACATCAAAATTCTATTTTCAATTTCAATCTTTAGTTTACCGAACTCTTTTCGGTGCGGTTTGTGTTGCTAAATTTTTAATTGTCTCCACAATGGGCTTTATTTTCTCATCTCTCTATATTTGTTCGACTCCCAGGGTTTTAATTGCATCCGTAATATCTTCTTTTTTTACAAGTGTTTAAAATGCAAGGTTTGACTTCATCGATCTTTTCCCCGGCAACTATTAAAGATGGGTAAAGTTCTCGACGACATTTCACATTATGAAAATGTAGCTTATTGGTCTAACTTGAACTTATTTGTCCTATCTAAGCCCAAAATCATATACTAGTATGTAAGTCTTCCAAGGTTTTTATCATTAGTTTATATTTGACATTTATTGTCATAAACACGATTGATTAAAAACACAAACCCAGTATTTATAAATGAATAGATTTGACTATACATTTAAGATTCCATTTGGTCAATTGACTTCTCGGCTTATCGACCTTGGGTTTCAATTTTTTTAGGTTGAGTGTTCGTATTGGAGGTTGATTCAACAATGAGCTTCGTAAATACCGATTATACAAAGTTCTATTTCAAGCTTTTTAAAAACGGAAATAACACGTTGCAAATGTCATACGTCTGATCCATCTCTCCGGAATAACCTTAGACAGGAACGCCAAAACTAAGGCATTCGAAAGCCAAAAATATATAAATATAAAAGTACGCAAGGCGCTATATGATCATAAGGAGACCTAAAGTGAATGGCCAAATTCATCTAAGGTGGACTTTGCCATGAAGAAGTTCAAACCTCAATTTTTAAATAGTTTCTTTATTTATCAACGAAGAATATAAAAAGAAAAATTTGTCAAATATACTAAGCATATAGTTCTATACGCCTGACGAGCGTTTCATCTACAGACGACTCATCAGTGACTTTCGAATTTAAAAAGTAAAAAGTCTAAATAAAGTTGCAAGTTAGAGCATTGAGTACTCAAAATACAGCTGAGATAATATATTTCTAGGTAGTTTTGTTTAAAATCATGTTTTACTGGTATCTAATTAAATCGTGTACTAGTGTAAGTTTATTATTTCGTGTAAACTGAAAAAAAAATATGATCTTCTGTCCTCGATCATGCAAGACAAAATGAGAGACATGACAACATCTATTTATTGTACGTTTTATTATACACATAACCTTGCTTACACCATGTAAAAACGAGAACAATTTATATATAGTTTTATTCTTCTGTAAAATAGATGTCAGAAGAGGTTATCGACTGGAGGCATGATAAATCGCCACAAGATTGTCTAAAATATTTACTGTTTAAAGAAACATTATCAGATGTTCATTTCATCTTCAACAATGATTATTCGTCTGGTAGAGTACCAGCGCATACATTTGTACTTGCCATGCGCAGTGCAGTATTTGAAGATGAATTATTTACAGAACGTGCAGAACACGAGGATATTCTTGTAGAAGATATTTCAAAAGACATATTTGAAATGATGTTAAAGTAAGCTCCTTGTTTTTTTTTGTTTTTTTGTTTTTTTTTTATTTTTATTCTCAGACATTGATCAGAATTATATTAGTTTGTCAATTAAAATTTGCATTGTAGGAACATATCATCCTCTGTAAATACTGTAAAAAAATAATGAAACAAGAATTTTATTTGGTGAGAACACTGATTGAATGCAGTATTTTTTCTCGAAATTTATTAATGAAAAAAAAAGAAAAGTCTAAAAAAAAAAAACACCAATAAACTCATTTTTAAATCGTTAATAATTTTTCGAAGTATCATATTTTCATAACTTAGTGTATTCAAAGGTATAACGAATGCTTTCATTTTAGATATATTTACACAAACATGACAAAGATAACCAATGCAAATAGTGTTGGTTTGTTGCAAGCAGCCATGAAATATCAGATTCAGGGACTAGCCGACTTGTGTGTTGCACACATGGAAAGATCACTCAACCGGAACAACGTCTGCAAGATTTTGGACGAGGCAGTCAACTTCGAAATCCCTTCATTAAAGACGAGTGCTTTATATTTTCTTTCAAATTTTACCAGGGAAGTTTTCAAAACGGAGGGATTTTTATCTCTGTCTTACACAAGTCTGGATTTAATTTTAGGTAAGATTTCCGGAAGGAGATTAATGGTAATAATCCTCTAGATTGTAATCTGTCCTCGCCCAAATACAAATTTTCAATCCTGGTATCTGTGATGATTTTATTGGTAACCCTATTATTTAAAAAAAAGGGGGGGGGGCATATGCTTACCGCATGGATTATCCGACTTTAATATCGCAACATGTTTATTCAATTTTCATAGCACCACAATCATTATAACGATAACATGATTAATCTCTTAACCAAAATTTTTCTTATCAGATCAATCATTTTTTAAAATTCGACCTCGTATCACCATAATTGACTATTAAACAAATTTTTGCTACTTATAATTAATCGAGATATACAAATGTCAAATGATTAAATAAGGGAGTTAAGCAAGTGTTAGATGAATGTCTTGCCATTTAAAAGCCAGATAACATCAAAACAATTCGACTCCGTTTATATAGCTCCGAACGCTTCTACGTATTGATATTTTCCTTGTTTTCAAATGTTTATGTTTGAGCATTCCTTGCGATGGTTATTCCATAAAAGCTTTTCGGGAGTTCATTATTAGCGTTATTTTTAGTTGCCGAACGGAGGCATGTTTCTACACCGCCAGTCAACGGTTGGTGTGGAAAAGTAACTAAAGTATACGTTATATTGAATTGTTTAAAAACGTAAATTAACATTTAATGTTACATAACATCGCAAAACAATGTTTTAGAATTTCTGCCTTTTTTTATTGTAGATCTTGACAAACTGTCAACATCTGAAATTGAAGTTTTCAAAGCTGTCGTTTTGTGGGCAGATGAGCAGTGTAAAAAGAACAATATACCTGATGAAGGCGAAAATAAAAGAAACATACTTGGCGACATGTTCTACAAACTCAGAATTCCAGCAATGACTTTACGTCAGTATTCTAACATAGTGGTAACAAGTGAATTGCTGACCGAACAAGAACAGTTACAGTTATTCAAATATTTTACACTCCAACCGTCATCGAAATCAAAAGTATCTGTGACAATTGCGAATTTTCCGATGAAACCAAGGTTAAGGACAAAGGCTTTAGATGAATGGCAACCCAAAAAATCAACACCATCAAAAAAGAAACAAGTAAGATTTGCATCAAGTAATCAAGTAAATGTAACTCAACTTCCGGCCGAGCCTGTTTATGGGGACGATAACTTAGACGCAAGGGAAGTGGAAGCTCAAGAAGTTTTTGGATGAAATGCCAACAATGTTATCTTGATATGATTGTGAGCTATTTGTGCTTCTTATATTTTGTTCAGTTGATTTGTTTTTTAAATACCTGAATATCTATATTTGTTATACAAGTATTTTAATATATAAGTTTGGTTTTTTTTTTTGTTTCTTTTTTTCATACCTTATTCGATTAAGCCGCATCTGATCTGAAATTGATACTTTGTATTATACATATAAAATGATAAAGTAAGTTTCCAAATGATACAACTAGTACAAAAGCAACAGTTACATTAAAGTTTCATTCCTTCCAACACATTTTTAAACAGTTATTACAGTATGTAGGTTCTCCAAGGAAGGTCGACTGGAAGGAAGTACAGGGGAAGTTTTGAATGTTACTAAAAAATGAGGGATAGTTGGAAAGGGCAGACATATCATCTTGTGATTAACCACCTATATACGGATCACTCAGGACACTTAGTATTCTTAAACGTTTGATAGAGTGCCTTACACTCAGCATGATGATATCGTTCGTTATGTTATCAGAATATTGATTACGGTCAATGCAAATGTTTAAGGGAACAGTTTTTTTGTAGTTTATTATTTAGATGATGAGCTTTCAGTAATGTTTTTATTCTGACTAATTGGGGAATACTATAATAGTAGTGTTTATTCCATAGTTTCACTTAAGTGCATGTATGACCACCTAAAATCACATATGACAACACACAAAAATGCATAAATCTGAAATATATGATTTTTTATTATTGATAATTTTGAAAAGGGTTTCCCTTTCGGGATTTCGTTGAGTAGACGATATGTAATGGATTTGTGTATCCCTGCAAGAGGATAAATTATGATGTGACCCATTGGGTTCACATTTATATGAATACTGGTCTCAATTTAAAAACGTTATGTTTAATATTTGGCATAATTTTGCAACATAGTCTATAACTCACAATGACCTGGAACTTTGACAGATCTTTTTGATTGTAGAAGTGTGAAATATGAAACTAAATGTAAGTAAAGTGAAAATGTATTTGTTCACAATTTAAACAATCATAATGTACTTGGTCTATTCTGAAATTTATTAAATCATAAATAGTATTGTGGTATTGACTTCTGATCAATAACAATGTAAAGTTATATTCATTTGATTTTTTTTTTTTGAACGTCCAGTACCAAATATAAACATTTAAGTACAAGAAAAGGCTCTTCAAAATGAGTCTTCCAGAATGAAAGCTCTGCAATTTTGACAGCCAGGTAACCAAATGATATGTTGGGTAGAGACGGGAAATTGTCTAGCAAAAGGTAACCTAAGGGCATCTCAAAGGGATTTTGCGAGTTCACTTTTCATGTCCAGAGATTAGAGCGTTAAACTCTCCTCGTGTATAGAATTTGACGGTCCACACAGCCAACTGGACACCCTGTATCATCAATTTATATTTCTCACAGACACAATTGATCGTGTTCACAATATTTCTATATTCTGCATTTATGGAAAAATCATACTTATATATTCAAGGTGCACTTTCCATCATTTTCAATGAAATAATGTCGGTTAATATTTTAATCCATAACAAACCTTTTGCAGTGGTTTACCTAATTAAAATTGGTACAAATAGGTATTTAATAAAATATTTGTTTTTGTTTTCAGATAACGGTGCTACCTTGATATTGACAATCGTTAATAGAATCTTTATCGAGTCAAAAGAAATGTTAAGAAATTTAAATCAACACGTTTATCTCCGTCATTTAAAGGACAAAAATAGATTTACAAACAATTATCAAAACAATAAAACCGATCAAGATACTTTATATCGCATATTGTTGTTAACTATCAAATCCACATTGTTGAGACGTTAGGCCTTGCAATAACAGTTCTTAATGTTCATTTGTTATATTCAATTTTTCATCTGCTCTTTTCAAGTTTATTTTTTCATTACGCCTTCTTTTTGCGAGCTTAAGAAATAGGACGAAAAAGCGAGGCTGTTTCGTAGCGAGTATAAATAAATTTTTCAATATTGTACATGTATTGGGTTTATCCTGTAATTTACACCCTGCACTTGAAGCTTTAGTTTTTTTCAATCCAAATAGTAGCTTTTATCTCTCGTCTTTCGCTTTAAGAAATTGAAATTTGTACAATAGTTGGCTGATTGGTGGAAAGTGAGTACAAGATGTTATCGAACGGTCAAACTTACTGGACGAGCGAAACGACTGGACATGCATGAGAGAATAACATATTGATTCAGAACACATTTGCCTCGTACAACAGCTAATCAAAATTTTATTATACAAGTTTTATTTATACTGCACTCGTTCTTTTTGAGCAGTCAAAATGCGTTGACCGTATATTTCTATGTCATATACAGTCACTAACCTGATATCACTTTTCCTCATGAATATTTAAATAGAAATTGCCGAAATTATGATTAATCATTCATACGACCTATTCAAACTGTTCTTGTTTCCAATGTATACAACGACTCAAACTTATTTCTTTGGCAATTTTAAATGAAAAACATATTTCACTTGTTAATATTTTTGGTTTGCAAACTATAAATCATTATGTTTTATGCTTATTATTGATATATTAGTTCATTTTCATACAAATTCGTTCACCATCGATTGTGGATTTCAACAGGTTATGTACATTTCATTGTGTTGTATATTTCTCCGCCTGCATGATATATGAGGCCTTTTTATATAAGGGGAAAGTTTCCCAATATTTAAATCAAACGATAACATTAACACATTTAGTTACAATTGAAAATATTTTTTTTCAGATTGTAGTATAAAGACAATAATAGTGCATTGACTTGACATATCAACGATATAAGGATTCGGCCAGAAACGGGGAAAAAGCTCGACAGAGCCTCGCATTTCCCCATTTCTAAGCCTCATCCTTATATCGTTGATATGTCAAGTCAATGCACTATTATTGTCTATATATTACACTCACTTGATTTGATACATTATTTGTCTTACTGCTTTAAACGGACAAAGTTGTTGCAAATTAAGTAATTTCCATATTTTTTTATTATGAATGTTTCAAGTTATATATTTTGATGAGAAGGTTTTCAACAGAAGTCTTCAAAATCTGTTTTCAATATGACGACAATGTTTGGTTAATACTAATAATAGTATGCTAAACAATAATGTGCACACTTGAAATTGGTATGACCTGACTATCTCACATATAAATGAGTTTTTCAAAATATATAATTAAAGAACGTCAGAAAATTTAAACACACAATTTATTTGGCGTGGCCTTCTATACAAAGAATGAATAGGGTAACAGGATCTGTTGGTGTATCATGTTCATGGAAGGAAGAAACCAGATTCCGACGTGTTTGTCGGTGGTTAAAAATGACGAAAATATATGATATTCCGGAATATATACTAGTATCTTACGTGTTATTTTGGTTTGGATTTTTCTTCCATTTCATTGGATTTGTTGCACCAAACTGGTATAGCTACACTAAGTATGGCAACACTACTATATATGGCGGTATTTGGAGAACCTGTGATAAAATTATTGGATGTCATGATATAATTGATGGGGACGTATCTTGTAAGTTAGCTTAAAACAGAACCTTTCTAAATAATACCTAATAAAAGGTATCAAGATAAAATCACTGGTATTTTTCGCTTAAAATTTGTATGTATACTTTGTTCGCATTCCGTTTCTATCCTATTGTGAATCTTTTAAAGATATATTTTACATTCATGCTGTTATTATTTTTTTTTTTAACATTTGTTGGTTGTTTTATTTCTTATTTCCCATGATTTCGTGTTTGACTTTTTTTCATTCAGGGAAAGGGATTCACACAGGAATATCCTAGAAATTGTATAATTCAAATAATACATTATTCCTTGATAAAACTTCTGTCTGATGTCACGAAATATTTATCAATGAAATAGAGCTTCTGTAAGCGCTAAGTGAAAACATTCCCACAAAAACATTATTCTCCTGTAAGTATTTAAACATTTTCAACTTTGAGGGTTTAATATTTTTACTTTTGTTAATAACTAACCAGGTTTGGGTTAAAAACAATATTTCCCAATGACAGGAGTTTCTTAATCAATATAGAATTACTCTAAGCAATTAGTTTTTTGCATTTATTATTGAATTATCTATACTAAGTAACATTTGCTGTAAAGGGTCATCAGCGACATTTTTTGAAGAAATCATAGCTTTTCCGTTTACGCAAATTCCTGTAGCTATTGATCTTTTTTACGAATTTGTAAAACGAAAGTTTTGTCAATTTTATATTTTAATAGCAGTGGTGATCGTTTGTGGTGGTGAATATCGTGAAATTATTATTGTCATATGTAACTATATTTGTATTTCTTCCTTATAGATGTGTTTGCAATTGGTCCTTTGTGGAATTTTCCAAATTGGAACTAATATCTTGTTAAATTTTATATTTCTAGTAACGGAAACGGTAATATTCTAACGATATAATGATATTGCTACCCCGTCCCCCACCATTTTTCTGTTTTTACAAGGGCGACCATAGTTGGTGACAGTTGGGATACTTTTCATACCTCAAACAGTAGATATTATACATAGGTTTTCACATTTTTTTTCGAAATATGTATGATTTTGATACGATACGTTTATTTCTTCTTCACAGCATATTCACTACTGTGTAACAGTTCGTTGTGACTACTTCATGTTTAATTTTTCCATTTCATATAACTACGTACTAGTAATTGAAACCTTTTAACTATACTGGATGATGTTGTATTTTAATGTTATTGCAGCCTGGATGGAAGCTACTCAGACATTTGAAATATTCGGGTTTCTCATCCTTCTTGTGACAGCAGCCATCTTTACCGCCAAATTATGTCGTTTTGAAAACAAAACGGACAAATACACATGGATAATTATTGGACTTTTATTCACCAGCTGTAAGTATTTATCAAGGAAAATTAGAGCGGGTAGGGAAGGGGGTACAATCCAATGAGACAACAACAGATAAACACTAAATAACCGGAAGAGACATATAGATGCTAATATAGCAACTACTATCTTCAACAATTATAGACAGATGTCTACATACAACTGAGAATGTAAACAGGGAATGTGTCAAAGGGACAACAACCCGAAAAAAGAGTACACAAGAGCCCAAGTCCATCAATCGGGTGCGGGCGTTTTTCACTGCATTGACGACCCATTGGTGACCTTCGGCTGTTGTCTGCTCTATGGTCGAGTTGCTATCTCTTTGACACATTATCCATTTCTATTCTCAATTTTATTCAACGCTTCAAGAAAAATCCCGTAACCGAAGTCGGGCTTCAGACGGCCTCTATATTTATATCATTGACACCAATAATTTTATTTTTTCCCTATATGTAGAAAATATGTTTCACCATTAGATTAAACGAATGAGACGAGCAGTATATGCATTTATACAACCAACTACTTCTAAAGTGCCTATTCAGTTTTGGAAAATAATACCGGTAGTTTTTGTTTCTAATCGATCTATTTATATTGTATAATTTCAAAGAAAGGTATCAGCTAAAGAATCTTTAATTTCTATCTCAGATATAATGTTATAGATTTTGTCAGTGATTATTCAGATAATATACTTCAACAGCACATCAGTAGCTGAAGTTAAGATATGATATCCCACTTGTCTCCCTGCAAAGTTGTTAGTGTTTCATTCTGCATTCTCTTTTCAGGCTTTTTTGTCATGCTTGGCTTTATCATATTTGCATCGGCCGCTCCAGCAATTATACAAACGAACATGGATTTTGCCTTTGGTATGATCATTGTAGCGGCAATATTTTTAGTGCTGAGTGGAAACTTTTTCGTTTTGGATGCCACAAAGTAGCTTTTGGTAAAACGAACATTGTTACGGGTGGAAACAAATCATTTGAAGTAGAAATTCTGTACTTCGTTTGAGCTCTTATGTTTATTAAGATGATAATAATATTACACAAATAGCAACAATTTAAAGGCAGGTCCTTTCATAGTGGTCAACAATACACTAAGTTGAACATTGAATAATAACCCTATCAAAATTAGTAAGATTGGGATGCAAAATTAGTTCATATGTTCTTTTATCACAGATTCTAACAGTACACTGGTTTATTATATCCATGCATATTATGTCATTCATTGTAACAAGTTGCAACAAATTCAATGTACGGAAACCGGTACGTGTCATGGGGATTTTTTTCTCTTTTCTAGTTAAACAATAATAAATCAAGTCCCCATAACACGTACCGGTTTCCGCACCAATGTGTTTTATCTTACAGCACATTTTCATTTTGTTTTTACAAAATTGTAAGGCAATTGAGCTATAATCGTTTTCATAATACAATGCACAATATGACGAATAATGTAAAAGTAATTTTAAAAATAGATAATTTATGTATACATTATTTCATGATACCTCTCATTAAGAATCTGCACGCATATTGAATCGACGACAATGTAATACTTAAATATTGTAATAGTACTAACTAAATTCCTTCTTTTAAACAAATTGATTATGATGGGATTATGTATTAAAAGAATATGTAGCGTTTTGGTGATCTACTTTTTTTGATGAATTTATGAAATCTTTAAATGTAAATGCAAAATTAATTTTAAATTACTTTCATACTATAATTCGTATCATGTAATTGTTACGCATTTTCATGTAAAAAAACAAAATTACCACATGTGGAGCAGAATCTGCTTAGAGCACCAGAGATCGCTCCCGTTTTTGAAGGGGTGCGTGTTGCTCAGTCTTTAGTTTCTATGTTGTGTTTTGTGTACTATTATTTGTCTATTTTTTTTCCTTTTCAGTCATGGCGTTGTCGGATTATTCTAAACTTATGCATTTGTTCTTCTGGTATCTTTCGCCTCTCTTTTACATGTATAATGGATATCCAACAGGGTGAAACGTTTATATATTTTACCCATAGAAACAAAAAATGTATTTTTCTCTATTGTAAATTTTGTTTTTTTGTTAGTTTGCTTATGATTCGGTACTTCGTCTCTGGGCTAAAAATCTCTGAATTCTACGTTTTGTCATATAAACGATACAAACAAGTACGGATAAAATACCAGAAACAAGACCTGCTATAAGACCTCCCCTAACGCATAATAGTCCAAAACAATTTCCACCTTGCGCATGTGCTAACTGATGATCATACAAATGACCGAAAATTTCTTGGATTCCGAAACCAACAACTGCGGCTAAAAGAATAGTCATGCCCCAGTTTCTTCCAATGTTTTGCAGACAAAAACGTTCACTCATCACGGTGGGTGAAAGCGTCCAAATTATTCCAGTACTAGCTCCACACAATATTGTAGAAATTACGAGCACCCCAAAGGCAGATCCTTTCAAAATGGCAAGCAATACACTAACTGTGAACAAAACACAAGAAGCTAATAAAAGTGTCATTCGTGGAATCTTGTCTTTTAACACGTCTGATAAAAATCCTAAAGAAAAACTAACGATAGCATTACTAATAGGAATAAGAATTAGAAGTACACTGTCGTGTTGACTTAAACGAACAGACTTTGATATTGTTGTCAAATTATTGAGGAAAACTAAACCTATAGCAGCAGCAAACACGAACATCCAAGAAAATAAATGGTAATCAAGATTACAGACGATTTGTCTTAAACTCATGGAATCTTTATCACTTAGTTCGTCATTGTTGTTTGAAAAGCAAGATGAACTTGTATCTTGAGACGTTGAGATAGAATTCATCTCCGTCCCATTTTGACTTTCTTTACGACAAGTATCTACTGTATTAGTTCCATTTATACTTTCATTATCCGGAATAATTTTGACGGTGTCGTCTTGAAAATCGTCCGTATATATACGGAGAAAAAGCATACACATTATGCCAACAACAGCGAACAAGATCGCAAAAAACACAAGAAAATTAGCATACTTTGTTCCTCCAGATCCTGTCAATACATGCAGATATATCTGTACAAAGACAGACGGACTACCAGCAATGAATGAATTTAGTAGTCCAACGATTGTTCCACGATACTTTTTATCAAAATTCATAATATTTGTGTTCAGTGCGACCATGTAAGTAAATGCAGATCCTAAACCTGAAAAAAAGAGTCAAGTTAAGGCAAATGTTGATTCTTAGAAGAAAGGTATTTCACAAGTAATTCAAATTGAGGCTATGCTTTTTATTTGATAATACTGATGAGAAACAAGAAATAACACTACTGAATTTTGCTTATAGCCCTTTTAGAGTCATACTCAAAACTATCTTTGTCTTATTAGATTTATCGTACTCATTGCTAGCTGAACCGTTAAATAATTATTAAGTTAGGTATACTACTCTCTTTTCGGAGCAGTCTAGTCCTACAGACAAATAGATTGGTTATCTCTCGGAGTAGTCTACTTTCAAAGTAAGGTAGCATAACTAACTTAACAATGACTCCATAGTTCAGCGAACAAGTAAGCTAACCAAACAAATTACCTTCATCTACACACTCGTGGCATTTTGCTGTAACCCGTAAATTGTATGTTGCTGTTAGACTTGTAATATGGTATTTGCTTTTAACGCGAAACACGCGGTATTTGTAGAATAATGTGTCCGTGTAGGATTACATGTCTTTATGTTGACTGTTACCTTATGCACTGTCATGTTAAAAAAACAGGCTTGGCTTGCATGGTGAAATGTATATAATAAATTGATATGATATCTTGACAGCGTATCTATATAATGAGTGTAAATGCATAATACATCCCAAGTCTAACAGCAACATACAATTTACGGGTTACAGCAAATATCAAAATATTTTCACATCAAATAAAATGATTGATGGATATAACTACAACAAACAGCTATTCTTTCTTGTTAATAATGTCACCAAGTGTTTTAAAATAATTTTAAAAACTATTACATACATACCGCACAGTAAAAAGTAAATCCCCATTAACCAGCTGTTGTTTTTGTAAAAAGGCACAAACTTTGTAGTACTCCATAGAAGCATGTAGGATCCAACAGACACTATAAGACCTGCAGCTGATGTCCAAAATGGACCAAATTTGTCATACAAAACACCAGGAATAAAACCTATCCCTAATCCAAGATTTAAAAGGGAAGACTGCAGTTCCACTGAAATTAAACATTTCAAGTTATGAATGTTTTGCATGTAAGAAACATAAAATTGCCTTTAGACAATAACATCTCGAGATGGAATCGAAATCTAGTGAACATTGGATTTTTCGTTTCGGCAATGCACAAATCTGTCGACCTTTATCCACATAAGGAAGGGCTATCTTTCTGTTAGGGTGTGGTGGAATGATACAAAATGATCTGTCATAATATAATATTCAATAAAAATTTGTAAAAAGCAGTATAAGAATTGTCTATTTTATATGTTACTGTTTTAATACTCTCGATTCGTCCTTGTTTATGAGTCCACTTAATCTGGACCGGAGCGATACAGTAATTATGATAAGAATTTTGTAGATGTTCTAAAAAGTAAAATCACAAAAATACTGAACTCAGAGGAAAATCCAATCGGAAAGTCAATAATCACATGGCAAAATCAAATGACAAAACACATCAAAAACGAATGGACAAGAACTGTCATATTCCTGACTTGGTACAGGAATTTTCAAATGTAGAAAAATGGTGGATTAAACCTGGTTTTAAGGCGCTAAACTTCTCACTTTGATGACAGTCTCATCAAATTCTGTTATATTTGCAATAATGCGTGAACTAAACAGACATAATAAATAAAATAGTCAAAATATGGGTACAGCAGTCATCATCGTGTAATAATTTTAAGAGGAACAATTTAACGGAACACAAAAAACTAAATTAACTGAGAACACTAAATTTTAATTGTTCCAAAGACCTTTTTTACAAGAGTATTTGCAATTATATAACATACGTTTCGTCTGTACATTTTAAACTAGTTGCTTGTTTTAAATACATTTAGCTCCTGTAGTGTAACAAAGGCATTTTCTAAAATACAGTGATGTTACTGAAAGGAATTTCTGGAACCTTGCATGTAATAACTGTTATTGGTTCGATTTACAGCCGATTTCAATGAATGTGTAGGTAATTATTTCTTGTCCTAAATATATGTATTTCATATGTACCTTCTGTCTGTGTATAATTGAACAATGACTTAATATCTCCCTGGTAAACATTGAACGTAAATATTGACCCAGAAACAAACTTTGCCATACAGCCGACGAACAGTCCAAAATACCTCATAAACTGGAACAATCTTGGAGATTTGTCTTTGTTGACTAAACTCATCTAAAACAATGGTATTTGTAAACAATGTGACATGTAGATTTTCCGTAATAAAAAAATAAGTGCAATTTGATAACAACATTACGTGACAAAAGAGAGAATGGTTAGTTTAAACATATTTATTTATAATTTACAAATTTGATCGTTTATATAAATATATAGCGCTAATTTCCATTGTGTAACGCAAGCGTACATTTTAGATAAATAAATTGAATCAAAACAATGGTTCCTTATTTGTGCATTGTGATTAAAAATTTGTGTGTATATCATTACTTTCATTTGTTTACAACTCTGTCTTGTATTGTTCTGGTCGTACTATTACAAATATTAAATTTCATGACTGTATCATGTGTTTTCATCAGTTTACCATAGAACTATCACGTGGTTAGGTTCGAAATTAATGGTAAACCCTAGTTTTTAGTGCTTACCGTTTTAATCTATTGACATAACTGCACGACTCGATTCTCAATTGATAGTGGTAAGATAATCGTTGCAAAGAATCCTGTTAAACTTTTGTGAAAGACGGTTTTAATTTTGCAGTGTTGGGAGAGTTTATGTTCTATTTTGAAGGCAATTGTAGTGACCTGCAATACAAGTACCGTTCCATTTGAGTTTAGTTATATGTCTGACCTAGGTTTTCTGTATTTATTTTGGCATGTGTAGTGCATCATGACATAAGACATGCATGGTTACGTGTATCATGATGAACTTTCGTGCATGACTGCTGTGTATATTTTTGACATGGAGCTATTGACCAGAATATGACTTTTTGACTCTTGACCTATGCACGTTAGGTGTGTCATCGGGATACAGTGTGTATATTACCTTGACCTCAAAATATAATTTTCAATTGACCTTGCTTCTGAATATGTGGCATGCAGATGTATTGTCATAAGATGGTGAGTCTAGTGGCAATAGAAATTCATGTGAGCTTGATCTTTGGCCTCAATGTACAACTTGTATATTTTGTTTGAATTAAATGAGGAATTGTCTGATTGGCACTCATATTTATAATTAATATAAATCCCTTTCCACCTTGCGGGTGCAATTGATGCCTTGTAGTGGCATTAGCCTGCTCTTTTTCGAAATCTATAAGGGTATCTATAACGTGCAAGATATATTGCTCTCTCTTAACACGGGTCAGCCATTTATCGCCCTTTCCGACGGATTATTATCGTTTTTCAAGACCACACTCGCAAATGATGTCAAGGGAGAGCCGAAAATTAAGTCCCTGAGACAATGGTTATGCAATCTGCACAAGTGGTATTCTTTTAAAGCATCTTAATTTTTGAATTTAGCCAGATAACTTATTAACAATGTATAGTGTTTTAAATTACATGAAATAATTTTAAATTTCCAATTTCATGTTGCATTTATAAAAAGCACATTCCAGTGGAGGATCCAGAAATGTTTATAAGAAGGGGACCCGCTCCAGTCATGCTTCAGTGATTCCTTATATAATCAACCAAATTGTTCCCACAAAAGATGGGCCCGACCCCCCTTCTTTCCCTAAATCCGAATCTGCATTCGATCACAAATCTTTATATATCTACTTTAGATTCTTAAATACTGACATATTTTATGTCCATGGATTTGGTTTTTAAAACGACTGATCTTGAGCGTACTAAAGGATTATTCCAGAAAGGTGTGTTCTGCTACTTGAGATCGATGCGTTTTTACTATTATATATGATTCTATCAGTTAAGAGTTTGCATTTTGTTTTAATTATATCGGAAAATGTCAAGTGTCAGCTGAAAATAAACAAGTACATGTAAAACAAACAGCAGCAAGCATAAACTTTTGATTTTTAAACATGTATTCTAGTCACAGTAACGTATGTCAAAATCGATTTTTTTTTGTGAGAGTTCGATTTGTGCAAATGTCACATCAGTAGTTTTTGGTTCTGTATTCAAAAACACAAGGTATAAAACGTTTTTGAAAAAAAAACATGTAATTGCTATTTTGTTCTAATATTATTTCTCGATCTATGTATCTATTTAGGAAGACAGTGGCTATAGAAATATGACAAATGAAATGGAGACTTGCATTACCTACATATATAATTTCTGAAGATACATAACAAAAACCGTTCATTATTTCTGTATTTTTTATTTATCAGAGAGATTTTATAAAATTTATTAATTTATTGATTACTTAATGTTCAAATGTTTAAATAACATAAAAAAAAAA
This sequence comes from Mytilus galloprovincialis, assembly GCF_965363235.1. Classification (NCBI taxonomy): domain Eukaryota; kingdom Metazoa; phylum Mollusca; class Bivalvia; order Mytilida; family Mytilidae; genus Mytilus; species Mytilus galloprovincialis. The sequence continues at coordinate 60,842,866 of NC_134839.1, forward strand.
ATCGGCAATAAGAAACATATGTATAAAAATATAATAAAACATAATTAGTAATGGACTTTACAATCGTTTTTTTTTCAGCATGAACAAAATGAGATATGGAGCATACGACAGTGTAATTACAGTCATTCTAATCTCAACATTCTTTACGATAATAATTGAAAAATAACTCACCCCTCCCAAACCTCTCGAAAAAAAGGACGAAGCTAACGAACAGTGACTGTTTCGCACTATCCCGTCAACCTTTCAATTAAAAAAAAACTCACCATGTAATATTCATTGTAGTAACAACCTTATTGAAAACAATATAGATATACCTTGTATGTATTGTTAACCCAATCATTAACACATGTGATACAGTTTATCGTATGATTCAACAAAATAATCTTCAATTTGCTAAGTACATTGCAGATAAAAATATATCACAAGTTTGAGCTTTCTAAAAAGCTGAGCATATGGAAAAATCCAAGGTACTTTATTCATATGATTTGTACCACGTGACCTTGACCCTTTTTATTAAATTGCTTCCCTTAGTTGTAGATTGAAAAGATAAATTATGCTTATTATTTAAGGGGCATGTATAATCCTATTGTAATGGCTGCCGTCATGATAAGGCAAAATGACCGCTATGCAAATTAGCAAAGTACCCATAATTTTGCCATATGGGGCTGCTTCGATCTATCCTACTTTAACTTGTCATATGTTTGCACGTGGTTGTTGATAAGTATTGGAAATATGGTATTTTCAGATATTGACTAATATAAAATGAATGTCTTAGCATTGAAAAATCACATTTTTTTCACGTTACTTGTTGAAAATTAAAACATTTACAAAAAGACACGACGCTCAAGGTGACTGTGCCTAGATTGGCAGAAGTTGTAAAATACAGATAACATGCATTTTGTAAACATTGTATAGGAACATTGTTTAGCAAAACAAATCGTGCATATTGCAGATTAACGAAGCAAATAAACACGTATTGATAATGGATATTTCAATATTGAATTTCAGTGTGCAATATATGAACAATAAAAACAAACATGAATTAATAAAAGTTGATCGGAATTGAAATACACATAGTCAATTCTCCGGCATCTGAGACGAGAAAAGTGAAATTCTTGATCTCATTTAAGCCAATAGCTATTGCTGTTTCTCAGCCGCGTCATAAAGCAATCAATCAGAATCTAGATGTGATAAGTTATTAGCCATACACATTTATCCATGCCCGTACATGTATGTCCAAACTTAAACGATTGTCTTAGATGCATTTCTATTTGTATCAAACTAATGAGTTAAGCCTTTTTCAACTGATTTTTATAGTTTGTTCTTATATTATACCGTTACATCACTGTCTCAGGTTAGGGGAGGGTTGGGATCCAGATAACATGTTTAACCCCGCCACATTCGGATGATGTATGTGCCTGTCACAATTTAGAAGCTTGTAATTAAGTTGTTGTCATAAATTTTGTTGATTTTTTACATAATTGTTTTTAAATTTGTTCATTTTTTGTACATAAATTAGGTCGTTATTTTTCTCAATTGTTTTACATTTGTCATTTCGGGGCCTTTACTACGCAGTACGGGATTTGCTCATCGTTGAAGGTCGTACGGTGACATACAGTTGTTTATTGATCTCTTGTGGAGAGTTGTCATTTGCAATCACCACATCTTCTTTTTTTATATTAAGTACTGCGTTTTGATTGAATATTTTTTTCACAGAGAACGTTATTGTTATAAGAATAAATTGTATTTCAATACTACTGTTCTCTAATAAAACCCTTCTGCATAATTTAAGTAACTATGTATATGTACTACTGAAATAATGAGTGAGTCCAACTCGTTATATTGATATCATGGATTTTTGTATAAATTCCATGCTTTTGAATGAAAACCGTGTGTGTTTTATTCTTTCTTGTTTTAGGGGCAAACAAAGTCGACGTATTTCGCCCCTTTAACACAAAGGTAAGTTATCAAAAATAGTAGGGGCCTCGGTGGCCGAGTGGTCTTAGTAGTTACTGTCATCATTAGCCAGTCAACACTGAGATTGTGCGTTCGATCCCCGCTCGTGCAGGTGCACTCGACTCTAATCTTAAATGACTAGGACTGCCAGTTTTCCTATCGAAGGTCGATGTTCTCTCTGGGCACTCCGGCTTCCTCCACCAATAAAAACTGGCCGCCACGAAATAGCCTAAATGCAGTGCTCAAAAGTGGCGTTAAAACACCAAAAATCAAAAAATGGTATTTTACTAGTTTCTTTAATTATCTTTGACTATTTAATAAATTTCAACTATTTTTTTTCTTTCTGTTTGTTTGTTTAAATTGCTGTCATCGTTTCAGGAATGCCACGGTCAAAGGTTTTGATGTTGCGAACATCCAATCAAAGTTCAAATGTTCTTTTTACGATTGTGATAGTTTCCAGGTTTCTTTTTTATAAAGTGGGACATATTCAAGGAATCAATTGTAATAAATTAGCAGGTAAAATTTGTGGTCTACGTTATCCATACATTTGCCACGCCAAACTTTCTTGACGTTCATACCTGTGATGTAATTGTTGCATATTACTAACTAAGCGTGTTGCTGATCATTTTTTTTTTTTTTTTTTTTTTATCTTTGCTACTTTTTCGGGGGTGTTTGTCTTTTTTATAACCGTGTATATTATCAGGTCCTTAGCAGGGTCATCCATATTTCTCATTTCAGAAATGAGCACATTTTAAAATTCAACGGACGACAGACGATAAAAGACCACAGTCGCCAAAAATGACAATTATTTTATAGCTTATATTCATACTGGTCCTTTTAACCAGGTGATCTCAAATTTACTGACTTTCGTCATTAAAATTGTTTAACTCATAATTGTATTATTTCGAACAGTTACATAAATAAAACACGACTTGTGCAATGCCAAAAACAAAAGTATCGACAGGCAGTAGGATAGTTAGGAGTTTTAAAAGCTCTATTTTGAAAAAAATATTTGTATTTATACGTCCCGTTTGAAAAGAATACACATTTATAGTTATGTTTTAATTTTCTTATGACAAAATCGATATTTGTGTCAATGTAAACTATATTCAAAGTTCTCATTTCAACATTGGTAAGATAACCTTAACTACAATGTAATAAGTTTGTCTTTGTGATTTAATTATCTTTATAGACAATAGATGTAAATTATGGTTTCGTGTATTCGTGGTTGGTCATAATTGGTTGATAGGCTGAAACATTTAATATGACCGGCTACTTTTCTTGTTCAAAGTAATCGGTGCCTTTTTATATGATCTTTTATCGGTACTAGATGGTATTTTGTTTTCACTCAAGATTTAATTTTACGCTGTTGTCTTACATTTCTTAATGTCTAAGTCAAGTACAAAAATTTTACCTCGGAAAAGAGAAAATCTCACCTGTGATTTCAAAATTTTACAACCTCCCTCCTAGAATGTAAAATGTGAGAAAGTTTATAAACAATTATTAGGATTAAATCTATACTCTTTAAGAAAAAAAATCTTTTATTTCACTTTTGTTCTTAGTTTATGAAAATCAACAATTTTGAGAACATCTCCAATTTATATCATTATGTGTGGATTGTTTTCCTTGAATGACTAAGTCGAATTAGATTACAAAGTAATGCGTACGGTTAACAACTGTTTCTAACACTAAAGGGTCATTATATTCTAATTTCTATATTTAGAAAGGAATATACTTAACATATGAAAGTTATTGTCTGGGATTATTAATATGACGATGTGTTTGTTAAAAAAAGAATTAATGAAGAATATATTATATAAATAAAACATAGCTGAGAGTATGATAGAGCAGATTGTTACCCCGAGAAAAGAGTGTCAACCGAGGCAAGGCTTGTTGACAATGTTTATTCAAATGAAAACAATCTGCCAAGCGTATTCAATTCATTATACACGGAATGTTCTGCTATTAGTGTTTTTAAAATTTTAGATTGAAAGTACATAACTATGGCATCATGCAAATAATAATGGTAAACCCCAACATATAAGTGAAGCAAGATGATTTTTTAATTTCAAAAGTCTAAGAAAAAGTTCCAAGGCCAAAAGATAGAACTTAAGCATTGTCTTTGAAACCAATTAACTATCCTTTTACACCCGATTTCGATGAGTGTGTAGGCAAAGGTAATCTCTTTGGTAAGGTTGCTTGCTAGCTGAACCGTGAAGTAATTGGTAGTTTAGGTAAACTACCCTCCTTTCAGAGTAGACTAGTCCGACAGATGACCAATCTATCTGTCTGTAGGACTAGGCTACTTCGAAAGGAGGTTATTATACCTTACAATGACTTCACGGTTCAGCTAGCAAGCAAGCTAACCAAGAGATGACCTTTAGCTACACACTAATTGAAATCGGTTGTAATTATCGGTCTTTTAATTAATTGGTCTGCATAAGACAATTATGACAGTGAGTTTAATTTCTTCCATATTTATTTTCAATCTTCAAGTCTCGGAGAAGCTATACGTATAGTTTAAAATAATTAAAAGACACAGGCACTTGTCTCAGAAAAAAATATCCTATAACGGTATATAGGAATTTTTTTCTGAGACAAGTGCCTGTGCTAAAAGGGCCACAATCTGTAAAATTCATGTTCACAGATTTTACTCAAATTCTCATATTTGATTTATAATATATATTTGATTTACCTGAGGTATGGAGAGTTATATTTCATCGTTAAAATCCCTCTTAAGGACATAAAGTCTGCCGAAAGTAGGTGTAAAAAATGGTGAGACTGTATATACTACCACCGTGTAACCCATCAATTGTTAAAGTTTTGTATATTTACAAGTAGTAGATGCAATAGAACCAAGTTAAAACTATTTATTTACTCTGAGCTTTGCTAACTTATTTCAAAATCGTTTCTTGCATTAAAATTCATGTTAAATTACTGCAAAACAAAATTTATTAATATTTATTTTTATGCCAGTTCTAAAAAAAAATCTTAAAATATGCACAGTATAACATTTTCAAATGAAATGAATGATTGGAAGGGCCATAACTCTGTACAATAACCATTGGAGAAGCTTACGTTGAGGCAATATATTCAAGTGCCATGGTGCGCTTTACATGAAGCGTGTGTTTAGCTCCTACATTGTAGTTAATCAAGACATGCCAAAAAATTGCCTCCGTTGAAATTCTGCATACACCCCATAGAGTAAATTACATGGATGATTAATATTGACCATTTGGTATATGGCCGTGTTCTAAGCGACACGTACATGAAGGTCATAAATTAATTTCTTGAATGAAATCAAATCTTTAGCTACTAATGATTGCCGTAGGAGGTCGACTGGAATTTTTAGCGAGGATTTCTTGGCATGGAGTAACAGATAGAAAATTCAGGGTTAGAATTCATAGAACAGAAAAGGGGCAGTGGCAAAGATTTCATGTATATTTTGAACACAGAGAGAATTTACCGGCACCCTTTGCCAAAAAAACCTTCTTTTTCTTATTTCTGCCTTCGGACTTTATGTTTTGAATTGTAGTTTCACTTTCCATATTCGGTATTTATTCAAATGTAAGCTCCACGTGGTAAAAATCACGTGATGCATGCCGGAATATACTATCTTGGATTATTAACCAACTTACTACAATATGTATAGAAATGCCCATGCTTTATAAAAGGAAAATTTCGACATCTGGTCATTATGAACGGAGAAATTGCTACAGCCAGTCATTACGAGATCTCAGTCATGCATTACGAAACCACACCCGTGCATTACGAAATCACAGTCATGCATTATGAACAGTTGAAACGGGACATCGATTAAAACAAAATGTCGTTTATTTCTGTGAATAAGTGTGACATTTTTTTATTCTTTTTTAAACTTAATATCATAAAAATAAATTTAATAAATGATGTTCATTAACATTGTTTTGTAACGACTTGAAACGGAAATATTTCACAGCCTTTTTCGAGAACGATTTTCGATTATTATCACTGTTTCATTTCCGTTGTTCAATCATCAGAATGCAGACTTTACTGTCTGATTAATTCTTCCCAGCTACTTTTTATTTGCTAGATGAAATGAATTTTAATAGCATAAAATTAAGTACTTGGATGAGAAATCAGAATTACATCTGACAGTCACAATGTTGACTAAAATTCCATGCGAAATTGAATGCGAAAAGACAAGTTGAAGTTCAGCTATGAAATTCCTGTATCTTCTTCACGGTAAGTTTTTTACTCTTTGTTTAATCGAAGAATAAAACCATTTAATAAAAATTTTATGAAACGGGCTTTTCTGTATTGGTCCTGTTGTAGTTTGTGGATAGCTGTATAATTTTGGATCCGAGACTCGAAGACTGTTCTTGAATGAAGTTGCCTTTATAGTTGGTTAATAAAAGTATCAATATATGGACTTTTTCATATTGACCCTGTAACATGCCCTTGATATTAATAATGGCCTCGGACAGTTGTAATGGCCCTCGGCGTTGCCTCAGGGCCATTACAACCATCCTTGGCCATTATTAACACCTTGGGCATGTTACAGGGCCAATATGAAAAAGTCCATACATTAATACTATATTATACTATCTTGGAGTTGCGCTATTTCTTTCTTTTCGGGCGGGGACTTCAAGCAAACAACATGCATGTGTATAACGGCACTGTAGATTTTCGTATTAAATAAAGAAAGTTGCCGGTCCGGTACATGAATAGATTGGTTAATATCGTACAAAACAGATGCCAACAATAACAACTTGTTAAGTTTAGATGTGTTTGATGAATTTATTTCAATCTTCATCATCGATTTCTCCGTCTGTTGAAACCTTTAAGGTTTTTTCTCAGTACCTATTTGTTTTTATAAAGCGACGTAACACCATTACTAACCGTGTATGAAATAAGCCCCGCCTCCCTACTTACCTAATATTGAATTTACACGGTCTCCACGCGGACGCTTTTAATCAATCATATTCCCAGAAATGTATAGGAGGTAAGATAATTAAAATTAGAGTGTACGACGGCTTAAAATATATTGAGAGATTTGGCCATTTCAGTTGGATATATTAAATTTTCAAAGATTTGAAAAGTAAGGCTTACCATAGAGGTAATATTTGAAGCACCTGTTGTAGCGCGGACCTCAACAAAGGCATATGGATATTCTGAAAACTGACAGTCAAGTGTTGATGACCTAAGGCAGCTTCCATTTAATTTTAAGGAGGGTGAATTTGAAAAATGTAGGCAGGACAGGAGTTTTGAGTTAAAAAAAAAAAGGCAAGATTAGACACTTTGCCAAAAAAGGCAGGAATACAATTTATATATAAAAAAAGTCAGGATAAACTAGAGTGAAACACTCGAGTTAAAATTTAAAAGGCAGGACAGATATTACAACTAAAATAAAATGCAGGACAACATTTTTCATCCTAGCACCCATATAAAAATCAAATGATAGCTCCCAAAATACACAAGAGAACGAATTGAAATACAAATGTACACAATAAAAGCATAAATACTACAAAATTGTAAGAAAAATGAAACCTACCATAGATCGTTTTGTTGACTTTGCCCTTGAATAAAATATAGCTTCCCGTCTGATCATTTACAAGTTCGAACTGGTCCACGGACCGATTCCGATGCTCGTCCGCACCATTGAGCCCGAAAAGTTTACTGTTGTAGAAAAAGTTTAAAAAGTCAATGTCACTGACCTCCTTTTATTCAGCCATTTCAGACAACTTACACCTGAAGATTTATAATGCAGCGGGAAAGGTACTTGTCTTCACGTGAAATCAGTTGTGAACGTTGACACAGGTGATTTACCAAATAAAAGCTTTCTCGTGGAATTAGGCTCTTCTTATGGTCCATCTGCACATACCCAACACTTTTTAATTTGGTAACTATAACAAAAACGTCACAACAGACACGGGCATATAACGGACATGAACGGATTGAAAAAAGGTTGTCCGTTAGGCGTCCGTTCGAGCTATCCGGTAAGGTGTGATCGAGGCTTTACGGATAGCTCGAACGGATGCCTAAAGGATAACTTTTTTCAATCCGTTCATGTCCGTTAGACGTCCTTTCTTATCCGTTAGACATTCCGTCCATATCCGTTGCATGTCCGTTTAGCGTATGTTTTATCCGTCGACGTCCGTTCTTTCCCTAGGAAATTTTTCAGCATGTTCAAAATTTTGAACGGACGTCCAACGGATGAAATGTGCGTTGAACGTCTGATAGTCGTCCATTTTGTACTAAACTCGTCCGTTTAGTTTCCGTTCTGTATCCGTTATGTGTCCGTTATACATCCGTTGGAGGTCTGGAAAGATAAATTCACCAACGGACTTCTACCGGACGTTTAACGGATAAAACAGGTGATGAACGAATGAGAAACGGACTTCTACCGGACGTATAATGGATAAAACGGATGATGAACGGATCTGAAACGGATAAATGTCAATTGAAAATTTCGCGTCAGAAATGCCAATTATTGGTATGTCATATTTCTTAAGGTTCATGAATTCTTATTGTTCATAATCGGTCTTAGAGTAAGGGCACGTCTTCACAACCAAGCAGCTCTTATACAGGCCAGACACTGCCCTTTGGCGGCATTTTGAAGAATAAACCAAAACCAGTTACACAGAAACATTTTGAATATCTATACGATTTACATATGTTATTATTGTCGGCTTTAATTTTTCCGTATATCTTGTTCATCCGTTTTATCCGGTACGCTTCCGTTAGGTGTCTGTTTTATGCGGTACTCGTCCGTTGGATGTACGTTTGACATCCGTTCTGTCCGTTTCTCGTACGTTGCATATCCGGTGTGTGTCCGTTGTGAATTCGTTACACGTCCGTTTTATTCGGTCAGTACCTCAACGGACTCCAAACGGATAACCATTTTGTCAACATAAATGGCGTAACGAAATCCCAGATGCTCCATGTGCTTCAGCAGGGTTAAAATTAATTACCTGCTTCAATCATTCTTTTCCTTGGTGCAGTAACAAGAAATTGATACGCATTATCCATGATAATATTTATATAATTACAAAAGGGGCTTCGTTGGCCGAGTGGTCTAAGTAGTGAGATAAGAGTGGGGTGCATGATAGTATAAGGACTTGATGTTTTTACCGGAAGTAAAGTTGATATTTACAGGTGTTATCTACAGTACTCTGCAAATGCACGGTTTTTGAAACGATAAATTGAAGTTTATCCTTTTGCATTATAAGCCTTGACTTTGAGCATTACTGGTGAATTAAGAGATAACTGTATTGTATTTGAAGCTTTAAGGACGTCCATCGGTAGTTTTACTGTCGCAAATTAAGTTTACCTGGCGACGCGGAGCGGAGACAGGTAAACGGGTATTTGCGACAGTGAAACTACCGATGGACGTCCGCAAAGCTTCAAATACAATACAGTTATCTCTATTCTAATGCAAAACAAGTTCATAATTAAATTTCAATCATTATTTTAGTGTAAAATCTTCATTAAAGAAAATTCCGCGAAAATATGTTATCTTTTTTGGTCCCTACACTAGGTGACGTCATAGGTATGCTGCCGGCGTCAAACATAAACACCGGGCGTATACTGACTTTTGTGCCGGTTCAGAATGTAATAAAATTTGATAAAAAGAAGATTTTTAGCTACAACAAGTGAGTTTTTTGGCTTATTATTGTAGAAATTACATGTCAATACAGTCAGCAATTCAAAAAGTCGGCTTCCTTAGTTACAGACAAGGAGATAGTTAATTTTACGCTAACTGTCATCCAATCAAAACCATTGATACAAAATAATTGCATTAGAATTATACTTTTACTAAACCAATACTTCCATATTCGTTCGTAAAACCTTCATTCTGATTGAAAATGCGAATACTATCATTCTGTACTTACTATCTTTTTTGTGTTGGGATGTTCAATTACCCGGCAACGCCCACTCTGTGCTTATGTTAGAGTGTATTTCTGATTGTATCCATCTGATCAGTCTTTTTCAACTGATTTTTATAGTTGTTTCTTATGCGGTACTGTTACACCACTGTCCCAGGTTTAATTTAGGTAGAGGGTTGGGATCCCGCTTACATCTGTAATCCCGCCATATTCTGTATGCACGTGCCTGCCCCAAGTCAGGCGCCCGTAATCCAATGGTTGTTGGTTGTTGCTGTGTAAGATGTTTGCTTTTTGTTCATTTTTTGTACATACATTCTATATATATAGGCAGTTAGTTTGTCTTGTTTGAATTGTTTTACGTTTATAATTTCGTTGTCATTTCCGGACAGTTAATAGCTTACTTTGCGGTATTGGCTTGGCTAATTCTTGAAGGCCGTACGGTGACCTATATTTGTTAATTTCTGTGTCATTTGGTCTCTTGTAAAGAGTTGTCTCATTGGCAATCATAGACATCTTCTTTTTTACTTTAAAGATTCAATAGTTTAATACATAAGAAATAGAGATATACTTTCAGAATGCCTTGTCATTGGTCTTGTAGGTTTTAAGTTACAACAAAATCATTTTTATCTTGCTGCTAAGCCTTTTAAAAACAAAAACCACCTTGCAGAAGTCTTCAGTCTACAACCAACTCGCAACAGGACTCGAAATTCAGAAACACCCTCCACTTTTCTAAAGATTTAAATGTATTGGCATTATCTTTGAATATGCGGATATCAAAAAAACATAAGAAACTCTTAACAACAAATAAGTTGATCAAACAGAAACAGCTACTAGTATTCGGGACACAGTTTAAGAAATCATCATACTAAAAGTTTATTAATTAAATGCACACAAACAAAATCTCTTTGGCGATTTTTCAAATGGTGGCAAATTTTAAAACACTCTTAATATAATTCAAAATTCTAAATCATATCCAGCCAACAACATAACTTTAGAAAGTCTCATTGCGCAGATAGATCGTCTCATGTGAGCAATACAAATGAACTTAGTTTTCTCTCTTTGATAAAATCAATTGTAATGGAACATCCCTATCTTGTCAGATTTAGAACGAGATGCGAGCTCTACATCCAAGCACACAATCCGAAACAACTGAAGCCGTTAAATCAATAAAAATGACGAACCCATGAAATTAACTGTTAAAGACATTTATTTTAGATTCATAATTAATTCATCTATTACATTTGAACATAACTTGAATTCCGTCGATTTTTTATAATAAATGCGACACCCAATGAAACGGAAAGTACAGCAGCAGTAAAAGCGAGACCAATGCCACCGTTTATACATTTCATACCATAACAATCCAGTGTTCCTTCAACAACGTGTGCATCGTAAATAGTACCAAATATCAACTGAATTATCAAGCCCACGACTGCTGCTAATAATATTGCAATCCCCCAGTTTCTTCCTATATTTTCTAAACTGAATAATTCACTCATAACTGCGGGACACAAAGTCCATAGTGCGGATATTCCTAAACCACACAAAAAAGTTCCTATTATAAGTAGCACATATAGTTCCCCAAATATTAAAATTATAGCTTGGCTGACTACGAAACAAGCACAGGCGAAAACTAATATCGACATGCGCGGAATTTTTTCTTTGAATAAATCTGAAATAACGCCAATAAAAATACTCAAAGCTGCAGTTGTTATGGGAACAACAAGTACCAAGCTTCCGTTATATTGGTTCAGATGAAGAGACTTTGCTATGACTGTTATGTTATTTACCAGAGTTAAGCCAACAGAAGCTGCTAAAACAAACATCCAAGTGAATAAATGAAAATTTGCATTACATATTAATTGTTTGATGGACAGTTGTTCCCCTTTGTGGTTATTGACTAACAAATCCACTCCACTTTCGGATGAGCTTTCAGATTCATCTTGTTTTTCATTCTGATTAAAACCATGTTCTTCTGTACCAGTTGAACCGTTTGTTCTGAGAACAGGTTTATTAGAGTTGTATGAAGCTTCATATTTTTCGGAAGATTTTAAATATTTTGACTCATCTTTGGTAGAAGCGATAGTTAAAACATTCTCTGTAATTTCTTGTGATGTAAATATCCGAAGAAAAATAATGCAAAGAACGTCGACAAACGCAAAACTGACTGCAAACAACAACATGAAATCACCGAATCGGTTCTTTCCAGTTAATCCCTTGTAATAAATTACTGAAAATATAGATGGACTTCCGGCGAAAAACGAATTCAGCACTCCAACGATTAATCCGCGGTGTTTACTGTGGAAGTTGATTATATTCGTATTTAGTGCTACCATATACGTGAAGACAGAACCAATACCTGTTTTAAATATACCAAAAAGTTTGTTATTTATTTTAGCTAAAATATATCTATTAAATCTTATGTAAATCACTTGACTTAACCTTATATATATATGAATTGGTCAAGGCTTTTTATGTCTTTTTTTGTTTGTCAAAGAGCTCTTCAAATGATTTGGTTCTTAAACATCCGTTATAGCTCCAAAAAATCGACCTTAAACGTTCCTGATAAAAATAATTCCAGAAAAGCGCTTCGAACGCATGAAATTTAAAAAGTTTCTTTTCATTTCTTGAATGAGTAAACATTAGATTAACATCCGTCCATCTTTGTTTTCACTTTGACCTAATTTTTACGGGTTTTTTTTTACAAATATGTAGATTAGCTGGTTTTTTTTGTTTTTTTTTTGTTTCGTTGTTTTTCTTTTGTGTTTGTTCTGTATGGTATTGAGAATGTGTGCATTGCTGTTGAAGTATTACGACATGTATGACATGTAAGTTTTCTAGACTATTCTTAAAGATATAAAAGTTTATTTCTTATACTATTAACAAAAAAACTTGAAGAAAGATAACATACCACACACGAAAAAATATATAGCTATTAACCAACTATTCCTGCCATAAAACGCTGTATACTTTGTTGTACTCCAAAGGAGTAAGTATGCACTCACTGACACGACAAGCCCAGCACCTGAGGTCCAAGTAGGTCCTAAACTATCATACAATAAACCTGGCAAAAACCCTGCTCCAAGTCCAAGGTTTAGCAAAGACGACTGAAGTTCCACTGAAATCAATTTTAAAAAAATCAATATAATGATTCAACTGCATATTACATAGTGATAACAGTTATTTAAGGTTTGCTATAAATTGTTTATATTCTGTATGTGTATACATCCATAAATTTGGATTAAAACAAAGCACGAGACAAGTTTACTTCTATTTTCATGAATACCAGGATACTTGATGACCAAGTGTGTGAAGTCCTTTCATGTCGACAACGAAAAACGAGGACAATTGCAGGGATCACAAAGTGGGTAATATGAGGGTTTACTTAAGAATTGAATGCTTGTTTTTATAACTTCATTGGGGTGTAAAAGCGTTGACCGAAGTACATTTTGTATGAAGCGCGGAGGCGCTCATTCTAAAAATGATGTCACAAAAAAAAAGCATTCAATACTTATAATTACATTTTTTAGCTAGGATCATGAAAACACGATTTTTATCAAGTTTTTATTTAATTTACCTGTGCTCTTTACATATGCTTTATTGTGGGTACTCGTGTCATTATGATTGATACATTTTATTGTGTAATGCTATTGCTTAAGGACTAACGCGAGATTGCAGTGTAGCCAAACAGAATAACGTATTATAATGAAACATACATCTAATGTAATTATTATTATAAAGTTAAATTTCATACTAGTGTGTGTATTGTACACAGCAGCGTTCATACTCATTGACCATCAACACGTTCTCGTCCTAATATCCGTGTGATATTTGTCGCAGTACAATAAAAATCTCTCTCTTTCCCGGTCGATCGATTCAGTTATTAATATTAATGATACATACCTTCTTTTTGGGTAAAATTGAAAGTTGTTTTCAGATCATCGGCATAAACATTAAACACAAATAATGATCCTGTCACAAATTTTGCCAGACATCCAACAATAAGACCAAGTAACTTCAGAAAACTTAAGGAACGAGGTGATGTAGGTTGCTCAAAGTTTGCCATCTGAAACTTTTAAAAAGTTTGTAGCTGTTAGAATTATAACGCAAAAATTGTTCTGTAAAACAAGTATCAGTCCATATGAATCCAAGCTACATTGTACAATACACATAACAAATCGATGTTTATTATTTATACCTTCGTCAACAATAATTGTGTGTACATGTTGAAAACATTACATGGTTGTCGATCTTTGTATTCATTTTTATATAAGATATTTAATTCAGTCCAGGTAAATGAAAACACACACAAATTTCTTTGTATTTGTGCTCAAGTCGACCAATCTTTAACTCTGATACGTTTGTATTTGATATAGGAGCATCATCCAACTGAAGAAAAAAGCTGCTCATATTTTGGAAATTCAATTATAAACATATTTCAGTTTAAACAGTCATTATTTTAATCTAATAAATAATCTATTCAAATTCACGGGCTGTCCGAGAATCTGGCCACAGTTTGATCTGGTCAGTGACATTTTCCGTAATGGGTATCTTCGAATATCTTACCCCTTTAAGGTGAAATATACGTGTAGGACTCGGAGGCGCGATGGGGACGCCGAAGTGCGATGGTTTAGCACGACTTTTAGCTGTTTTGACGTTTTCTAAACAACACGGATTCGCAGGCAGGTAAATAAGATTATTTAGATTAAGATTTATTGCGAACAAAGGAATTAAAAAAAAAAAAACAAAATAACGAACAATTCAAGTCCAGAACAGTTTTGAGCATTTGATGTGAGGTTACAAAATAATTTATAACTAAGTCATGCTACAAATCATAAGCTAAAAGATGATCTTAGTCTGCAGATTGGTTATCTAGCGTTCGGTGTTATGCCGCAAACATTTTGTACGGCCAATTAAATGTCTGGGTCTTTGCTTCAAGTATGTTTCACTAAATTATATGTGATTTTTTTTTAAATAAAATAAAATTTATTAAAAGCAATCATATTTATCGAGTCGAAATAATTTTGCTTTACTATTGAGATGAATTCTGCTTTGTAAGAAAACTTTCACTACATATAAGTCTAATTTTATTGTTCTTACAGCATAAATCTTCTGCAACAGGTTAGATTCCGTATATCGTCAGGTTATCGGAATTCCAATGGGGACTAACTGTGCACCACTTATTGCGGACCTGTTTTTGTATTGCTATGAGTTACAATTTATGACAAAAATCAGCAAAGACCAATCGAAACAACATCTGATACACAAATTTAATAATACTTTTAGATATTTGGATGATAGTTTAGCTCTCAATAATGACGACTTCAGTGTGTATACTAAAGAAATTTATCCTGTTGAACTTACTTTAAATAAAGCTAATACTAACAATGACCACTGCCCTTTCCTCGATCTTGATATATATATATCATTAACGGAAAGCTTAATACTAAAATTTATGATAAAAGAGATGATTTCTCATTTCCTATAGTTAATTATCCATTTTTAGATGGTGACGTTCCCTTGTCACCATCTTACGGTGTTAATATATCTCAACTTGTACGATTCGCTCGTGTATGTAACAATGTTTTAGATTTTAACGAGAGAAATTTATGTATTACTGAAAAATTATTACACCAGGGTTTTCGATATCACAAACTAGTCAAAACATTTACTAAATTTTATCATTGGTATAAGGACATCATTCGTAACTATAGCTCAACATGCAGACTTCTTATACGTTCAGGTATTTCACATCCAATATTTTATGGAAATATTCTTTATAAAGCACAAAAATATCAGTATTCACCTCAGAAGCTAACAAAACCTTTAAATAGACTTATTAAGAAGGGATATAGTTACGATACTGTTGTCAGGTCATTAAAGATTGCATATTTTGGCGTTAATATTGATTCACTTATAGGGTCTTTGCATCGAAACTAAACACATTTATTATTAATAAACCAGTTGTTGACATGACACGGGTTATGTTCTTCTCATATATGTTATGATGGTATGATACTAAACCCCTCACGGGGAGGATTGTGCCTGATATTCATATGACGAAGACATAATTTTTCAATCAGTTTAATTGAAGTCCGGAGCTGGCATGTCAGTTAACTGCTAGTAGTCTGATATTATTTATGTATTATTGTCACTTTGTTTATTTTCTTTGGTTACATCTTTTGACATAAGACTCGGACTTCTATTGAACTGAATTTTAATGTGCGTATTGTTATGCGTTTACTTTTCTGCATTGGCTAGAGGTACAGGGGGAGGGTTGAGATCTCACAAACATGTTTAACCCCGCCGCATTTTTGCGCCTGTCCCAAGCCTTTGTTAGTCTTGTATTATTTTAACTTTTAGTTTCTTGTGTACAATTTGGAGTTTAGTATGGTGTTCATTATCACTGAACCAGTATATTTTTGTTTAGGGGCCAGCTGAGGGACGCCTCCGGGTGCGGGAATTTCTCGTTGCATTGAAGACCTGTTGGTGACCTTCTGCTGTTGTCTGCTCTCTGGTCGGGTTGCTGTCTCTTTGGCACATTCCCCATTTCCATTCTCAATTTTAGTCTGCGGAATAACGGAGAATCAGCTTATTCTAAAGTTTTCACAGAACTCGCGTCAGGTTTCGCTATAAGTCAAGCATATATACATGTACTTGATGGCTTTTATTTGTTAAAAACTGTTACGATATTATATAAATGGATGAATGAGTGTCTTATGAGCAATTTCTCGGCTATGATATGACGAGAACAAGTTATATTTGATAGAATGATATGGACCCTGCGTAGCACTATATAGACCGACACGCTGAACCTTTTTTTTTTTGGCGCACTTGACATTTCCTCCAACTCGAATCGCGTATATTAAATTAATGCCATCTAGCCCATTTTTTCTGACTCCATACTTCTCCGTGCTAAGCGGATGATTAGCAAATTAGAATTGTATGTATTTTTTATTAGACCTGACTAAAAATTGAAACCGATCTCCCAAATGCGAAGCTAGAACGCTAACTATACTACACCACACCTCATTCAATAGACTTCTTACTTCAGACCATCGCATTTAGCTTTAATAAACCATCACACAGTTTCATTAAAGTCAACTTTATATTTAGACCATCTCTGACAGAGCCGCCATCGCACTTCAGCGTAACCTCCATCGCACTTCAGCGTAGATATCAACAAGTTAACGTCACAATGTTACCATCGCACTTCAGCGTGTTAACCAACGTACTTCAGCGTACACCATCGCACTTCAGCGTGACCATCGCGGTTCGGAGTACCATCGCGGTTCCGAGTCCTACATACGTACTGTGGTATTTTTTCTGATTGTTATGAATGATCGTGTTAGGATTGACCACGTGAGTGAGTGAATTATTTAAAGCATCCGTTTTTTAAATATTTCATGCAAATACGGGAGGAAAATAAGACCGCAAAAAAAAATATAGGTAGAACATACAAAATGGCTAAATTTAAGCAACATTAGTTTACTGAAGTTCAAATCTCCTAAATCGACTAAGAAGATACAAATCAAGGTAGAAAACAAAAATGTTGGAATCTCATAAACTCCGAAAGGATAGAGACTTGATAAGTCGACATGGTAAGCATCTTGCTTGGATTCATGAAGGGTTTACCAAAAAGTGTTCACAGGGAGAAAGGACTGAGTGAGACCACATGAAAAGACACGTTGGAAAGGGCTATAAATTAAGTCTTGTAAATATTCAGAGGCATGACACTCCGTCACCATATCCGAATTATCGGATTTGATGTCCCATTCTCACAGGACGTGCATCCCTTGCAGCCAGATCGATGCTCCTCGTTATTAGCCTATCTGTATTTGTCAACACATGATAGATGCAGAATTTATAATTCATGAGAATCAAATGATTAAAATCTGTGATATACATTTTAAATGTATAGAGTGGACATTAAATGCTTCGTAAATATGCATGTGGTTCAAAGATTAACATGGTGATTATCATAATGTCTCTTTTCGTGAACATACTTTTATATAAATGAAATGTTTACAAATAACTTACAGCCGATTACATCAAGGGTGTAGGTAAAGGTAATATCTTTGGTTAGCTTTCTTGCTAGCTGAACCGTGAAGTCATTTTTAGGTTAGGTAAACTACTCTCCTTTATGAGTAGACTAGTCAGACAGATAACTAATCTGTCTGTCTGTAGGTCTAGGCTACTTCGAAAGGAGGGTAGAAAACCTTACATAATGATGACTTCGCGGCTCAGCTTGCAAGCAAGCTAACGAAAGAAAATGCAATCAGCTGTAAATGTGTGTATGCGTCAATATCGTAATCATTCCAAGATGTTCATCAAAACTTATTACATACTTAAACTTTTTTCTGGTGTCTGAGATCCGCTATACATACTGTGTTGCACCATCTTACCAGAACACGTCGATGTTGTTGTCTTAGGATAGCGTCATATTGGGTAATCTGTTTCAAGTCGAAACAGCATGAAAGCAATTGTGAATTATCTTCTCTTTCACCTTGCTAAATACGAAGCTCATCGAAAAATGCATGTTAAAACAAAGTACTGTCATCTCAGTACCAGAATCTATGACAAACTAAACGATTTCAATATTGAAATTTTCCATTTTCCCCACCTTAGTAGACGTATACCAGCTTCACCTGTACATGGGATATACAATTCCCAACTCATTCGATATTAAATAGCTTGGAGCTGCTACTCAATAAAACGTGTAAAACGTCATCAGTGTCTGAGCAAAAAGTTGATGTACCTGGGATATGTCAAAGAACGTCTCGTCCTTTTTCTAAAAAAAAAGTGGAAGAAACCAAGACCTTTTTGATAAATATTCCGTATCAACTTTCACAAGTGCTATGATAATTTTTTGTATACTTGTAAAAAGTAAAATCACAAAATAACTAAACTCGAAACGGAAAGTCCATAATCAAATGGCAACATCAAATGATCGCACACTTCAAACGAATGGACACTGAACAACTGTCATATCCTTGACTCGGTACAGGCATTTTCAAATGTAGAAAATAGTGGATTGAACCTTGTTTTATAGCTAGCTTAACCTCTCACTTGTATGACAGTTGCATCAAATTCCATTATATTTACAACGATGCGTGAACAAAACAGACATAGTAGATAAAATTTTCGATTTAGAGGTAATGCAGTCATCACTGTGTCACAATCTCAATTAGAAAAAAAAGTTAACAAAGAAGCACAAAAGGAATCTATCAAATTTTACAACCACATGTAGCATAAAGTTAATTAATGCTACTCTGATATTCATGGCTGCTGGAGAAGTTGTTCAGACACGAACCATAGAATGCATATGCCATAAAGTTTTTTGTATTTTTTGTACTTTCGTTTTTCTGTTTTTCATTTTTTTTGTTGTTTTTTTTTTTTAGTCATGGCGTTGTCAGTTTATTTTCGATTTATGAGTTTGAATGCCCCCCTGGTATCTTTCGTCCCCCTTTTTAGACAGTTGTGGCAAAAAGGAACTGGCTAGTACTTCTGTTACAATCATATTTTTGGATGGAAAAGCCGGCTTTCAGCGAGATTGTGATATGATCTTGGCCAATAACAATCAAACGCTTGAGACTTGAAATGTCTATCACATAACTTCTTTCTCTATTTTCAGATCAGGTGAACCTCTTTAAGTCTAGCAATAAAACCAGGTTAAACCAACCAATTTCTTCGGAAATTGTCTGTATCAAGTCTGCAGTATTCATTTTGTTGGTTGACATAGTCGAGCGGGTTTTTTTGCCAGGTTTTATGAAAGTTCCCTTCTTTAAATTTACTTTGGATGTTTCTTTAAGAAAAGTGTTGGAAAGCGTTAAAAGGGAACAATTTTATATTCCACATCAACTTCACAAATACTACACGATGGTCTTAAAGTATAGATTCTTTTATTTTTCTGTAAATTATTACTTGTACTGTTTGGTCTATTTTAAATAATATCTATTCGACATTGCTCGGTAATTAAACATCCCGTTTTTGTGTTATTGTGATATGGTTAAAGAAATTGTATTCTTGTCTTATGTTTTTGCTTATGAGTTTTGTCTTTTTTGCATTTTTGTTTTCTTTGTTAACATATTTGTTTTATAGTGATTGAGATTTTAATACAATGTTCACTGCTAATCCCCCCCCCTTTTTTTATCTATTATGTCTGTTTGTTTTGTTCAAACATCGTTGTCAATATGATTGAATTTATGCAACTGTCATTTTAGACTGAGGTTTAGCTAGCTATCAAACAAGGTAAAACCAACAATTTTGTACGTAAAAATTACTTACACCAAGTCAAGAATATGACAGTTGGTCTAAGGACACAGTTATCGTCCTTTGGTCCCTAGTGTAAACAGTGTATAACTTGCATGTTTTATACACTTTCCCAATTTATTTCTTGATATTAAATGCATGAAATATTAAGTAGGGGGATGTATTTACATGTAAAAAACAATTGGGTGCTGAATCTTTATGTTAAGTAGTGATTTGGTCCAGTTCAAAAAGGTCAAATTTTATCACGTCTGAAGCTGTCAAACTGAATTTTACACCCTCTTAACACAGAATTGTCAATATTTTGAGTTAGAGCTGGTAGAAGTTTCTATAATTTTTTATAGTACACTACACTGTAAAATTCTTTTTGAGAAAGAGCAGGTGCGATTTTTTTAATTTGAATTTATTGTCTAAAAGAAATGCACTACGAAATAACTGTGTGCTCGGGCCAGTTGTGATCCATTCGTTTGATGTGGTTGAGCTTTTGGTTTTGACATTCGATAAGGGTTTTCTTTAAAAGACTGTCCGAGGAAACATAAAATCAATGTGTTCTAGTACAACTTTATTAGCAAGTACAGTTTTGAATATTCGGAAGACAAAAATAAAAGATATTAACATGATTATATTTGCAGAACTAACTCAATAAAGACAACAGTAGTTTACCCCTGTTTAAAAGTCATCAATGGATTCACAGAAAACAAATCCGGGTTACAAACTAAAACCGAGAGAAACACATCAACTATCAGAAGGAAAAATGATAAAAGTTATGGGTAAAACAACAAAACACGCGTAGCAGCCTAAATTGTGTTTTCGAGTGACAATCATATAACCAAGTAAAATCTGGGAAAACCACTGGTTTTAAGGTTGTGTAAATAACATTTTCCACCTAGTCAAGTTATATTTTCAAACAGAATTTCAAATGAAAAATGTTGAGTTTGTACTAAATAGGATGCCAAAAGTTTGAATAGAATAATCAAGTGTTTAAATCATCTTATTATCTGTACGTCATGGCAATTAAATTCAAATCATAATTTGCTTCAGTATTTAAGGAATGATGTGTTTCCTGTTCCAATTAAATAATTGGTAATATCTGTTAATAATCGCATCTTTACTTAAATTTTTATAAACTTTCCAACCTCAAAATTACAGGGTTTGTGATCACTACATATATAATTCTTTTTAACTCGTCTGCACAGATTTTATATTATCAGCTTTTGAATCGCATTTGACTTGCTAGGTTGTCTGCTGTATCATTCCGGAAAGGTTTAGAGGAATAACATGGGAAGATCCTTAAATCTTTACGTTGTCGTTTTTACTTTTCTGTTCACTTCCCATTACAGTGTATGTCGGTTATCAAGCAGCACGAAGAATCTTTTCAAAGATATGTTTGATGTAAGACAATACGAAAACAGAATTAGACCTGTAACCAACCATTCAAGACCAATTCATCTTGAAATTTTATTTTTTATTATAGGAATTAACTCCATTGATGATAAAAAAAAAAGGATTGTTTTAAACAACTTTAGACACTGGTATTCAGTGGTCTGGATAAATTCTTGATTTGAACCCTTTTTCTTCTGTAGGAAATGGTGCATAACCTCTCACTTGTATGACAGTCGCATCAAATTTCATAATATTGACAACTATGTATGAACAAAACAAATAGACATTATAGCTAAAAATGTCAAAAATAGGGGTACAGCAGTCAACATTGTGTTATAATCTTAATCACTATAAAAAACAAATATATATAAAGAAGCACAAAAAATCATAAATACAAAGCTCCTTAGCAAAAACAAAAGACAAAAATATAAAAAATTTACAATACCACAATTACATAATGACGGAATGTAAAAGAACATATCCATGTCATGTGTATTAAAGAAACACAAAAAAGTAAAATAGATAAAGTACATTAGCAAAAATGGAAGACAAGAATACAAAAATTATCAAAGAACAATAAACAACGTCAGTACCAAGAATATATACTTGAAGACCATTGTTACGAAATATTTATTTGGTAGCTTCTGATGAACTTTTTTTTAGAAAAAGTACGAGACGTTCTTTCACATACACATGGTTCATCATCAACTTTCTGCTAAGACACGGTTACAAAGTCTGAGTATGATCTGCAAGCTCTAGAATACCGAATAAGTTAGGAAATGTATATCATATATACAGGTGAAGTTGGTATTATATTAACTCATCATAGATATCAGGATAAAGAAAAATACTTACGCCCGACGCGCGTTTCGTCTACAAAAGACTCATCAGTGACGCTCGAATCCAAAACAGTTAAAAAGGCTAAATAAAGCACGAAGTTAAAGAGCATTGAGGACCAAATTCCTAACAAGTTTTGCCAAATACAGCTAAGGTAATCTATTCCTGAGGTAGAAAAGCCTTAGTATTTAAAAAGTTCAAATGTTTTGTAACTTAATTTATAAATATGACTACATCAATGACAATTCATGTAAGCACAGAAGTGCTGACTACTGTGCTGGTGATACCCTCAGGGAATAAAAACTCCACCAGCAGTGGTTGTATATTGCTTCTTAGTTGGGGAAATTGATAATTTCCAAATTAAAATCGTCTCATTTGTGGTAGATACTGGTACTGAGATGACTGTGTATGTCAAATTCGAGTTATAAGTCCCAAAATAAGGCGGAGAATGCCGTGTTTGTTGGTTTTTTTTTTTAATTTCTATTTCTGAGGGATATATTAATGGAACCCAATCAAAGGAGTTCGAATTGTTAATGGAAAGAGAATCACCAATTATTATACAATGTATCTGAATGTGAAATTAAATAAACGGGCATCTTTGATCATCTTGTTTCTGACAATTGTCTGCAGAAGGTCCGATTCATATGAAAATAAGAAGACGTCGGCAAGGAGAGGCGCAACGCGAGTTCGTTCCCATAGGAATGCCAACAATTTGCTAAAAAAAGTCTTCCTCCAAATTCAGCAAATATATTGTCAAAAAGAAACTCAAGCATACTGATCACTTGTTCCTGTGTAGCATGTCTTGCCTTTATGTTCACTATCAAGTTAATAGTATTAACAAAATCGTACGGAATCCCAACGAAATAAATATATAGCGTATGCTACCATTTTTATGTCGAAAAGCATTGTAGATTATTTCTTTGAGAAGATTTTTCAATTTCACATGGGAGAGGGTGGTAAACAGGGTTGAAAATCAAAGGTTTAAATAGAACTAATTTCACAAAAAGATTGAGATTCAAAACTTATCTAGAAGTTCTTTAGAATTTTTTAGAATCCACATATGGTTAATATCACTTCGCGAGTAAGTAATTTCACAGTATTTCTGAAGACCCTCTTTAATTGTGGACAGAATTTTTTGTCAATCTTATGAACAATACTTTAGTCAAACATGGAGATGGTCGGCAATATACCGTTGTTAGTACGGAATTTTGTAAAGCTTATGCATCCAATAAAAATAAGGTAAGTCCTTTGATATGTTGTTCAATGTAATGTTCATTCACGCCATGTAGGACTTATGATTAGCCAAAATCTCATTCTTGTCAAATGATATGTTTTAGTATGTGGGATTACATGAGTGCTCATTTATTCTTAATTCTTTTACTTTTTGGAACAAATATTGCAGAATTTTCTAGATATATTTCTTTATGGTTCTTTTTTTTTTTACAATGAAAGACTTTGAGGAGCACGGCCATGATATGGATAGCCCACTAATCAGTCAGTGCCACGAAAAAGGATCGATAACTTCAGAAAAAAGTAAAATCACAAAAATACTGAACTTAGAGGAAGATCAATTGGGAAAGTCCATAATCACATGGCAAAATCAAATAACAAAACGCATCAAAAACGAATGGACAAAAACTGTCATATTCCTGACTTGGTACAGGCATTTTCAAATGTAGAAAATGGTGGATTAAACCTGGTTCTATAGCGCTAACCCTCTCACTTTAATGACATTCTCATCAATTTCCGATATTTTTACATTGATGCGTTAAATAAAACCCTTGTTAGAACACCGTGTGAATTACTTAACACCTCGGATACGTGGTCCTAGGACATCTTTGGGCTCCTCTAATCCACAATTAGTTTTGAGTTCATGCATACGGACCACAACTGATACGATTCACTGTGCGTGTTCATAGAACAAATAATAATGCAGATAAGGGAGATAAAAAAAGTTTAAATTACCTACAACTGTGTAGAGCTTTTATACCAAATTGAACTGCTCTTAGATGATCTCATTTCCTCACCAGTTTAACACTATTTGAAATAATTGATAATCAAGTTGTTCTTCACAGACAAAACATGACTACTGTATTTGAAAATTACAACACCTTCTGGTTGCGATGACAAACTTAATGATAAAGGTATCATATCTTGTCATTCTTGCCACTCGGTGAATACTAGTATGGTGAACATTTTCAACTCTGCTCATCGAACTACGACGTAGATGAATACATCTAAGTTCGTCGCCATTTTCCATCACAATGTATTCGTGGTGTCTTTATTGATGACTTTCTGATATTTATACAGAAGCCGTTGGATGCACATCGCATCCACGCGAAGCTATATCAACTACTCCTTTCGAAACTTTAATCTCTGTTGAACGTTTTTTGTTGTTGGAAATCTATTTTACAAAGCACAATTCGTACCAACACAAACCTCTGAAATTGCTTATCAGACTTATTAGACCAGTTTGCTTCAGAAACGATCGAACGGAGAATCGGTCCTTTCGAAGGCTTTCTTTTGCCAACAAAGGTCTTGGTATCATTAATGTAGGCAATATCCTTCTAAAACTATATTTGGTATATAGAATGTTGTATGGTATTAGCTCATTTAGCCCTGTCGATTATCATCAAATATACTCAATGAAATAAAACAACAACAACATAACAATTGAGCAGATTTTTATTTAACTGACAGCACAATAATTGGCACGCCTATAAATAGAAAATTAAATACTTCCTTTCATGAACAAATCCTGTTAAATATGTGGACTATCACCTTCTTCAAATAACACCTGATTCAAATTTACTTTCAACAATTAAATAATCTAATCGAAGAAAAAATCGTATCCACATAGTGACATACATTCGTATACATATATCCTTAAAAGATTTAAGAAATATATGATAATACTGAACCTTATCGTTGAACATTTTAACAAACAAACAAAAATGGCATGCTAACATCGGGCTGTCATGATATAATACTGATTGTGCAGGTACATATAAAATATTTAAAAAAAAACAACAATAACAATTACAAGTGTCGCACATGCGACAAAAATATAATACTTTGATTTCAACACACAGTTCAACTTCAAGACTCAGTAAAAATTGACGAACAAATAGCTATCACAGATTGAATTCATAAAACATTATCATGATAATATTATCAACAACGTAAAACATGAGAAAAAAAAATAGACTTTAACCATAACACTGAGAAATCATTAAAAATCATTTCTTTTTTGTAACTGTGATTTTTTCTCGTAGTGTGCTCAAAAGAAAGAAAAAATGTATGTGATATACCATACATTCATAAGTGTGATCATGGAAGTATAACCTTGACTTTTCACTTCCATTGTGTGATAAAATTCTTTAAGTAATTTGTAACACTCCATAGGATACAATTTTGCCATGATGCACTACATTACTGTGCAAACATAAATTAGGCAAAAACAACAACATGCAAAACAGTTTAAACTTTTCCGGAAGAAGAAAACATGTCATGTCCGAACGGATTTCAATATTAGTTCATTTTACTGCTCGTTTTACCAAAGAAAGCATTGTGTTGTGCTCTTAAATGCTTTTGAATGTCATTGATAGAAACGCACAAATCTTCATCCATGTAAAATTTGACCACTCATTCCATAGAAGTTATGTTTCTTTCCATTTACTATATTTTGTCGTAAATCGGGATTGGATTCACTAAACCGAGAATGAAACTTACTTCGCACTGCAGATTTAGAAAATGTATCTTGTATACCTAAAAGCGTTGACTGAGGTCTAGGTACTCCACTTCCTGGTTCCCAAGTAAATCGCATGTCGTCCTTGTAACCTATATGATTATATACTGGAAATTGACTTTCATACGCTGATTTCAGAGAAAACGAATGTCTTAAATTTGTTGGAGCTACATTTGAAGAAAGACTTCCGAATTCGTCGCGATATTCTGTGTCTGCAAGTGAAGTGGCAGCTCGTTTTGGTTTCCTCATGGCCATTACAGTACCCTGCTTGGATTCTACAACTGTTTCTTGAACAGGTGGTTGAATAGAAAAGATAGTAAATTTCGGCGGTTTCTGTTCATTGAACGCATTATTCTCCCTGTTATACATAGCCTGTGTGCTAGTGTATTGAGTTGGATTTGCCTCGCCCACAGACGCAATCAACTGCTTTTCATCAGAAGTCAACCCATTTGAATTTGCACCGAAAACACGAAGAGGACCGTTTCCTGATGCACTAGCTACAGTAACGCTGTCGGAGAACGAAACACTTTTTCCACTGCCATTTTTCAGACCAGATATTCCTCGAACATTAGATAATTTTTGATTTGATGTTGACATGACATTAAGTGGTTCATTTCTGGCAAAGCGTGGCAACTCGTGTTCCTGTAGAAACTTTTGTGTATTGTAGTTCTCTCCCATTTCGCATTCTTTGTTGATAATTTCTCCTTCTTGAACCCTGTACCTACTAGAAATGTCAGTTGGTTGCAGTTTCTGTTTTTGTGATTGTTTCAGATCTTGTAATGGTCTTAAGACTTCTCTTGAATCCCTACGATCCCCGGAAAGATTTGCATTTGCTGAAGTCAATGTTCTACTGTATCTTAAAGCGTCATTGGCATCTTGATTCATACGGGTTGGTAGATCAAGGTCATCAATGCCTCTGTATGAATGAAATGTGTCCATAATTTCAGCACTGCTTTCTCTTGGATTCATTGAATGAACTAGTCTTTCGGGTAGATAATTAGTTCTATATAAACCTGCTCGTTCCTCATTGTACTGCCCTTCGTGATTGTAGAAAGTTTTGGGTTTTTCCGATACATTTGCTTTTCCCATTTTATATTGAAGAGATGACAAATCTCGATTTGGTTTCTGAGCCTCTAAAACTTGGAACCGATTTCTTGCCTCCATTTCCTGGAATTCTTCATCCTGTCTCTCTTTTGTCGTTGTGAGATAATTTTCTTCTGTAGCTTCTGGTTTACCAACTGTTGGGCGATAAGGTATGTCTTCAGCAGGCTGTTCTTCTTGTGCCTCACCAACCTTCTCCAAATTTGGATCTGGATGGGCAAGATCATTTAATTCTTTCCATCTGATACCTTTTTGTTTCGGTTTCGTTGGTTCTGGAAGACTTACATATTCTTTGCCGTTCCATAATCTGTCTTCTTCCTTTTCTCGGAGAGTCATCATACTACAAAGATAAAAATAAGAACACAATACTAATACAATATGGAATTTATAACATCTTTATTTTATATGAAAGATAAACAAATGAAAACAATGCACATGCCACTACTTTCTGAAATAAACTTTATCTGGTATATTTGAGCACAAAAGATTTAAAAGTCTAATGCATAAAAGTGAAAGACAATCAAAACCTAACATTCAAAGTGTCTGCCTAGCAGACGACACATTTTTGTCTTTATCTTAGAACATATTAAGACAAATTCGTGTCTTCATACACGTCTTTTGTTATCACATAAGCAACACGACGGGTGCCACATGTGGAGCAGATCTGCTTACCCTTCCGGAACAACTGAGATCACCCCCAGTTTTTGGTGGGGTTCGTGTTGCTTATTCTTTAGTTTTCTATGTTGTGTCATGTGTACAATTGTTTGTCTGTTTGTCTGTTTGTTTTTTTCATTTTTAGCCATGGCGTTGTCAGTTTATTTTCGATTTATGAGTTTGACTGTCCCTCTGGTATCTTTCGTCCCTCTTTCAAGACATTATTTAGTTTCAAAATATTTCTAAACTCAAAAGTGTCTCGAAAACAACTAAAGACACTGATTGTTTTAATACTTGTCACATTTAAATATATATCAAGTTCGAGTTAAGAAACCTATTTAGAATTTATTTTGAAAAACAAAGTTACCAAGAACATGAATAGACCTTCTGTTTTGTTCTATGATATTGATGGAATGTATCATTATTTCAGTCATCGTCCTTAAATGTAGCAACATTTATGTTATGTTTTCTAATTCTGTCGGTTTCCAAATAAGTGCTTACATAAACATTTCAATAGTCGGTTGATGATGCAAAACTATTCATGTGTCTTAATATTGAGAACCGCCCCTGATTCATGATTTAGCGAGTTTAAATTTTTATCTTTATTTATTTTGTACTTTTCTGATAAGGTATTTTCTTATGACTTATAATTGATAACACTTGCTGACACTGTATAATACAAGTCCTATACTTCATTGTTTTCAAATAATATAGTGTGTATAAGAAGATGTGGTATGAGTGCCAATGCGACAAATTTCCATTCAAGTCACAATTTGCAAAAGTAAACCACTATAGGTCAAAGTAGGGCATTCATCACGGAAACTTGGCTCACACTGAACAGCAAGCTATAAAGGGTTCTAAATATGACTAGTGTAAAACCATTCAAACAGGAAAACCAACGGTATCAATGTATCGATAAAGTAAATAAGAAGGACAACTAATAGTATCAATGTTGTTTGGTTTTTTTTGGCAGTTTTTTTTAATGAAAAGTTCAATTCCGGTAAGTTTTGGCATATTAACTAATTACTGATTGATAAAATAAACAACAAAAAAAACAAACGGTGAGCGACACAGTGTAAAACAAATATATACGTCAATTTTAACTAGTTACCGTTGGTATGAAGTATTCTCCCCGCATGATGAACCAGGTTTTTGTTGTGGTGGTTTAGGTATGAGCTTTCTGGAGATTCTCCCTTCGAATGGCCTCGGTGGGTCAAAGGTATTCTTTGATCTGGGATACTGAAATATATATTATCTTGAAATAAACACAATGAAATCACATTTAATAACTTTAAATAGGATAAACTTAAGACTTACATCCAAGTTACTAATTCTTAAACTGTTCAAAAATAATATTAATGCAATTTTTAAAACATTTCATTAAATATTTAATACGATTAGTGTAATCCAAATTACGCAAATCTACTTCCACTGAATATTCTTGATTACTACTAGTATACATGTATCTGACAAGAAGTACAAAAAAGGCCCTTGCTTTACAGATATTAAACTGTGTCTACAGCTTATAACATTTATATTAAATTGTTTTCAGTGGTCAAAATAGGATGAGAGATATCTAAATGGTGACGGAGTTCGACACTACTGAGCCTCCAATTTTTAAGTGTACAAAGCTAGCCTCTTTTTTCATTACTATAAGCAGTAAATTAGTGTACTTGAATTTAAACAAAAAAACAAAGAAGCTGATAAATGAATATATCTATTTACCAAATTACTGTCGTCGACGCCGTAAGTGCCATAGACATTTAACTTGTTTTCCAAATTATCAAGTGCCATTGGGTTCGATGGTCCAATGCCCGTATGTTGTAAATCATACGTCGTCTGCCACTGGTCGCGTTCAATATTTCTTAATGCATTGGCAGTGTTATTAGACAGTCTCATTTCTGGTCCACGATCCTGCAGATTTGGAACAACTGTTTTGGGTGGTATTGGATAGTACTGTTGTCGGCCTCCGTTAGCTTTCACAAGCTGAAAAGGTAACCATATATTTTTTAATTTCTCTATACATCCTTTTACAATGAAATAAGTAATAGCTTTTTATTTGAGCAATAGCACATAACGTTAAAAATTGAAAAATCACAAATAATAAAAGAACATTAGTTTTAATTTTCTAAATTTTATTGTCAATATACGCGCATCATTTCTTAAAAAGATGTCGTTAACAGCGAAAATGAAAGTAGACTCCATATACTTAATATTATGTTTGCTACCTGATGAAAACCTCTTTCTCCTTGCCATTCTAAACCTAATTTTTCAGATTCCTTTGGCTTTGCTTGAATTTCATGCCGAATACCAGACCCTGAAACAGACAAACCATTAGAATATTACAAACGTCAAATTGGTTTAATATTCTATTTCAAAATAATGTTTTCAGAATGAATATTTCATGGCATAATGCAAACTTGGTCATTAAAACTGATATAATGTGGTTTTGATGTTTGAATGTTTACAGGTTTTCGTCAACAGGGGCCGAGTGGTCTAAGTAGTTGCTACTGTAATCACTAGTCCAGGGGCGGATGCAGGAATTTTCGAAAGGGGGGGTGCTAACCCAGGGCACCCAGGGCAAAGGGGGGTGCAAAACATATGTCCCGATACAAATGCATTGATCGGCAAAAATAAAGGGGGGTGCGCACCCCCGGACCCCCCCCCTGGATCCGCCACTGTAGTCAGTAAACACTGACGTTATGAGTTCGAACCCCGCTCGTCTGGGTGCACTCGACTTCAATCTTAATTGAAAAATCAAATCGTCAACCAATATTCATCTATCTTATTTAAGCCACCAGTACTCTTTAAATTTTGTTTCATTTCCCCACCTAAAATAATGCAATGACATACAGCAAAAATTCTCCATAATTTAAGTGATCTGATTGAATATTTCAATTCAAAAATTATAAGAGAAACAAATAGTAAACCTACCTTTTGTTTTACTTATTATCTGTACATCAAATGCAGTTGCTGGCATTTCTGCGTTGATTGGTTGTTCATATCTGGCTGCTACGCCCCTTTTAGGGTCTTCTGATGCATCAAATTTAGGAAAAACAGAAAACCTTGGCATATGAGAACTGTATGGATGTTCAGCCGGGAAATCTCTGTTTATCATAATTCGTCTACAAATAAAATGAAAGATTATGGTTTAAACTTCTTAGATGCATGATTTTTTTATAAGTTGTTAGTTAACTGCAAGTACTCTCAGTTATGTACCTAGTGTCTTTTTGTCGTTGGGATGTACAAGTACCCGGCCACGTCCATTTGTATTGTTATCCATCTGATGAGTTAAGCCTTTTTCAACTTATTTTATAGTTCGTTCTAATGTTGTACTGTTATACAACTGTCCTGGGTTAGAGGGAGGGTTGGGATCCCAAAACATGTTTAACCCCGCCACATTCTGTATGTATGTGCCTGTCACAAGTCAGGAGCCTGCAATTCGGTGGTTGTCGTTTGTTTATGTGTTATATATTTGTTTTTCGTTCATTTTTGGTACATATATTAAGCCCATAGTTTTCTCGTTTGAATTGTTTTACATTGTCATCTCGGGGCCTTTTATAGCTGACTATGTTGTATGGGCTTTGCTCATTGTTGAAGTCCTCATGGTGACCTACAGTTGTTAATTTATGTGTCATTTTGGTCTCTTGTGGAGAGTTGTCCCATTGGCAATCAAACCACATCTTTTTTTATACATAATACAATATCTAAATGTTTTCTTCATATTTAATTTTACATTGTATATATAGGTTAAGAGATGATGACTGGCTGTTGAACGTTCAGTGGCAAATCAGATGAACATCCAGGCCGAGAATTTAAATTGCGTTATTTGGTATAAACAGACACAATGGGTATATGAAACTATAAACAAGTAAATGAACGTCCATATTTATTTTATAAAACTATACATACCCCATCTGACTTTCCTGTGGCTTTTGCAACCTACAGATAAGAAAAAAATATTAAATTTTTCAGTGACACTTTATTAATGTAATGTCTAAAATCATAATCATATTGAATACACATTTTGGCATTTTTTCGTATCACCGAAAGTCACTTTAATAAAACTACTTATTAAATTTTGCAAAATACGTTACAAAATGTGCATCCATCAAATCTTTCAAATACACTTACTGATTGAAACAAATTTGGTGTAGTTGTATAAACAGCAGTGTATAAAACTGTATTATTTTACTGATGTCTAAAGATGGATGCTTTGTTAACAAGATGAAGATACTGTATTTTTCAGATTGACAACAACGTCATTTGTTCCAACAAAACGTAAAGAAAATAGCGTGCACATTTAGCTTCAAATTATCATAGTCGTCTGTGACAAATAAATTAATATCAAGCTTTAATATACAATTAAAAGGTCATTGCATGAATACTAGTAAATTTTTCCTCGTAGTGAATATATGTGAAAATAAACTCGGCATATATACCAGGATTAGAATTTTGGTGCCAGACACAGTTTCGTCTGTAAAAGATTCATCGGTGACGCAAGATCGTGCAATAGAAAAATCTACAGGGATATTAACCTTTATCCGTGCTGTAACCCTATATTGATATATGCATCTAACAATTATACTTACAACTGGTCATTGGTCCTAACATTACTAAGTTTTAACTGTGTCAGTCCATAATGTTGTTTTATAGGTTCTCCACTGAAGAAAAAAGGGAGTATTTTTAAAACAGAGATGCATAGAATATGGCATATATATGAAGAACTAGTAAATCGAATCCTGCATTCTAACTAAATACTACATGCCGCTTTGTTAATATACGTAGGCGAACAAATACAACTATGTGTCGATGGTCATTTTTTATATTTCGAATGTATTTCCGGTCTTGTTACTTGACAAACTATCTCAAAAGAAAAATAAATCTTTCATTTATATGTATCAATTTTATTATTTATTCTTCCGCGATGCTTGGTTAAGTTTACTTTAAATCGCACCCCAGACTTCAGAATCAACTTATTCGTAGTGCCGCTGATAACATTTTGAAAAGAATCCAAGGTTCAAACTTTGTCAACAAAAAAGGCTCAATATAACGAAAATTAGCAAAAGTTACAAAGTCAATAGATCATGACTGAAGGGGCAAGGGGCAAATAATCTCAATGATGCACCAATCCTGACAAAAACAGCATACCAAATTTCATAAACCCATCGGTAGCGGTTTCCCTTAAACTGACGTAATCACAATCTTGTACAGTGTTGCCACTCGGCCGCAGACAGGAAAAGTATGCATAAGCTGAGTCTGGCCTCCGAGACTTCGCCCAGGGAAGACAAATAGTAAATATGAATGATGAACTGGGGGCATTAGAAGTGTAGTGCTTCAAAATAGTGACCTAAAAAAAAAATCAGATAACAAG
This sequence comes from Mytilus galloprovincialis, assembly GCF_965363235.1. Classification (NCBI taxonomy): domain Eukaryota; kingdom Metazoa; phylum Mollusca; class Bivalvia; order Mytilida; family Mytilidae; genus Mytilus; species Mytilus galloprovincialis. Next base: position 60,876,056 of record NC_134839.1, read on the forward strand.
ATCGATTTAATTTTTAACATACTCGATGTGATTTATTGTTTTAGGCGTAACTAGATACATACCAAATAAATATTTAATCAGTTTAATAGATCGAAATTAGGATTAAACAAACAATTGATATAAAAATATGTCTTTTCTCAGTTGTATTTATTAGGATACGCCAAGATGTGTAAACTTAATAACTTTAAAATAAAAACTCGATAACCTGGCAAACAAAACAGACTAGAAAAGCCATCGAAGAAGCCACATGTTGGACTTCTATTTACACGAGTGCAAGAACTCCAACGTTTGTAAGTTCGTGTTTATTAAAAAGATCACCGTTTGACATCATAGGCAAATCGTCGCTCAACAGAAAAGTTTTGAATATCATAGATAAAAGATGCATATGCAAGACAACAGAAAAAATCTCTAGTAGTATACAAATTAGATTCCGGATAGAAATTACAAACACATCAAAATGCTATTGAAATTTACATGACATCTCTGATAAAACTATTTTTTGGCAAAATGATACTTCTATACATAACATAAATTTGACATCAACCTACAAGTACAAGCACAGTCAGTAGGGATCAAGCCCACATCTGCTCCATTGTCTTATAGAAAGGTAGAAACCTACGACAATAATGCACAATATGTGTTTCCTTAAGCAGTGTACACCTTTGTGCATATTTACAGTATGTTTTCTTGACTAAAATGCGTCGTAGGGTAAAACCTCATAAGACATGCCGAGTTCACACGAAACGTGCATAAACCGATACCAAAACCATAGAAAACTCTGTAACAGGGACATACAACTTCAAGTTAAAGAGTGTTCCTTCAGTATAACATGATGCCACTCATTACTCAAATATCAATACACTATATATACATGCCTAAAGACAATTATGACTGTAATCTCATTTTTCTATGTCATGTGTACAAGAATCTGGATGTATTCTGTACACTAGCTGTTGAACAAAATCCAAGATTATAAACTAGCATTCGGGTAATTACTTATTTTTTGGGAGTGGTATAAGGTTTACCAGACTGGTACGTGTTTATTGATACGAGACAGCAATCCCTAAACATAAGATACCCCACAAACCAAAAAACATTAAGATACCAATGTGAAAATTCACTTCATATTTTTAAACAGACAAAATTTCCTACAAAACAAACATGGATGAATGCTTTTATTATTAATAATTGAAACAAAAGTTACTTAGCATGAAATTAAATATAACTAACGTGCACATGGTTCACCTGTGTTTGAAGAATGGGAATTAATTACATGGTAAAATGAGACGTTACAAGACAGCAACCAGACTGAAATTATGTTTTTATTATTTTTATATACGTTAAATCCGAATTTGATTTCATTAAAACTTAAATTGTGGGTGAACGTCATTATAAAACTTTAATTTTTAGCTTTAATGTCAATAACATCTTAATCTTAATCTGTTCATGTTCGCCACAGAACAACATCTTAGGACAATAATCCAGAATGAGTCACATTGCACTGAAAACCCTGGACTCCTTAATTTGTGTTCGATTGCCACAAACTAAAATTTCTTACAAAGGAAATCTACATGAATATATGAGGACTCAGCTTAATGAAGCTGATAAATTTCGTATCCACTAGATAGTCTAAATCTCGGATAATTCTGGGGTGGGTGGTGCGATAATGAAAAAATAGTGACTTCGTTTTCTTTCTTTTATACCACACAAATGCCAAATTTCATTTTGCTTTACACACTGAACAGCAAAGATGTGTATACCCTATTGAAATTTTTTTTCCCTGAGCAATAATTAAGAGCCAACAACCAAGAGATGATGGGAAAACTGTTTTTCGTAATATTTGTATGACAATCAACGCTAAATTACTGTGTTAATAAAAGGAGATTTTTTTGTGAACGTACATTAGCAGTAAAAGGGTCCATTTTTGATTGAACACACAGCGTAAATCTGAGAAATATATATGTGCAGTTTCGTCCAAAGAAATCTTTATCTATAGGGGAAATGTGGACCCTACAACCACAAAATGATGAACAAGCAAAACTACTTGGTTCCCTTTTAATACAATCACTAGGTCTGACGACAGGAGGCATTTGAGTTTCATTAGTATCAAATACCTATGGTGTCTATGTAGACTGTACATGTATGTAATGTGCATGTTACATTGTTTTGTTGTTATCTGCATATGCAATTAGTCCTTAAGTGGGCGTGATATTGGATATAGAATTGTGAAAGACAGATTGGTGTGGCTTTTAAAATAATACTTTACGGAAAAATTTAATGTCGACTAGAGTGACTAAGTTAGTGTTTTGCTTGAAATGTTCTTAATAAGCCTTGGTTTGTCTCCAATATTAAGGCATTCTTTTAAAAATATGTCTTTCAGATCTGGTTACAACACTTAAAATCAATGAAGTATCAGCTTTCGACAGTTGTCTATTATCAGTATAAAACCTTGTGTTATCTTTGATTAGAATCTTAACAAACAAATAAATAAATTAATTTAAGATTTAAACTACTAAGTATATCTAAAAACAAGATCTTTAACTTGATTGATCAAACATAAATAAAGATGGTGGAAAAATCGAAACGTGTAAAACTTACGAATATTGCCATGTTGGTGGTCCCGGGATATAGACATTCACATCCTCTTTGAACTTTCCCGAGCCCCATTCTTTCGGGACACTAGGATCGTGTTCTTGAGCCCTAAAAAGCTCCAAAGATGTCATTATCCACAACTGAAATTTACACCCTTCAGTGAAACATACAGTATCCCTTTAGATCGCGTCTCGTTGCTAGGCTTATTGTTATGCTAATTAAATATTTAACACAGGTTGTATTTTAAACACCGAAAGCTTCCGAAGTTTTAATACATATATCAGGTGTATTTAATAAGTTTAAATGATCGATATTTGAACAATACCTACGGTGATTTAAACCGAAACAATCCCCTAGAAGCTCATATAAGTCCAAAATATCGTTCCTTATTCTACATGTTGGTCGATCTGTCAAAATGTTATTTTTTAAAAAGATTTTTGCATTGTTATACATTTATTTTAATTAAATAGTCGTCAATATTTTGGCCGCTAATTTGAACCTATAGGTAATACTTACAGTTAAACAAAAACGAGTTTGATGGCAATTTTTTACGATGTGTTTTGTAAATGTTTTTTTTTCTCTCTCGGTTTACATTAAAAATACTCTACTTATATTTATTTGATAAACTCAGTTCTTTCTGTTGAAGTTGCTAGAATTTGTTTAAGGTTAACAATTATATGCTTATATTGTTTTTTTTTCCTTTCTTTTGTTACCTCTTCTGACATCAGACTCAGACTTCTCTTGAACTGAATTTTACTGTGCGTATTGTTATGCCTTTACTTTTCCACATTGGATAGAGGTATAGGGTGAGGGTTGAGATCTCAAAAAATATGTTTAACCCCGCCCCATTTTTGCGCCTGTCCCAAGTCTGGAGCCTCTGGTCTTTGTTAGTCTTGTATGAATTTTAATTTTAGTGTATAATTTGGAGTTTAGTATGACGTCCATTATCACTGAACTACAAAATGTAGTATACATATTTGCTTAGGGGCCAGCTGAAGGGCGCCTACGGGTGCGGGAGTTTCCCGCTGCATTGAAGACCTATTGGTGACCTTCTGCTGTTGTCTGTTCTATGGTCGGGTTGTCTCTTTGACACATTCCCCATTTCCATTCTCAATTTTATTAGTTGTTTTTTTACAAAGGTTTGGAACATCTATCTCTTCCATTGAATCTGTACATAATATTCACGGCCATGTCGCAGTAATGGACGACTATTACACGGGAACGCGAGGCAGACTATATCGGACCTGAATCTATGGTACAAAACAACAAATGTTCTTTCAAGACATACCGTGATATTCGGTCGAAATGAAATGAATAATTTAGTCGTGTAGCCGATATCAAAACAAATAATTAGACCTACTTGACGGTAGCACTAAATGTCAAAACGCGACGAATGATATATTACATCTAAAAGAACTTTAGTTGGCTTTAAGTGTTTTCGTGAATGATATTTTTCACTTTTGAATCAGATTATTTCCTTTTAAAACGTAGTATTACATATATTTTGATAATAGAGTGTTTTCTTATTGTAACATTATTTCTATTCATTATGTACTAAGAATTATTTTTTACAAACACGTCATCCATTGGTCACCCATTATCTTGTTTTGCTAATCCTGTTAATTCTTATTGTATGTTTATTTAGTAAGGGTCATTTTATAACCCTATTTCTATTATAAAATTGTAGAAAAAATCTTTTCTTTATTTTGCTGTTTAAATTTGTTTTTGGAAATTATTAAATATTTCAATACCAAAAACTTTTAAGGTAAGGGTCATTTTATAACCCTATTTCTATTATAAAATAGTAGAAAAAATCTTTTCTTTATTTTGCTGTTTAAATTTGTTTTTGGAAATTATTAAATATTTCAATACCAAAAAATCGTTCGCAACAAAAACTAGATTTAAAAGTAACATATATGTACTTTCCATCTAAAATAGTATTGAAACTGGCAATCCCTCCCTCCATTCTTTCCAAAAAGGAATTCCAAATTGTAAGTACAACAACTGAGACGTCATAAACCATTTCAATTTTCTTTTCTTTTTACACAACACTTGACTTCAAAAACTATAAAAACATAATTTAATTATTAAACCAACGCACATGTCAAAGATCAAACTCCTAGTTAAGTGTTTTAGGAGAAACACGTTAAATATAGAACAAAACATATCAAAACAAAATTTGATGGTCAATAAACTTTTATGTTGTAATTTTGTACTAAAGAAATACCTAAAATGTCAAAACTCTAACTTAATAATTAACTTTACAATGTAACTAAACTTTAATAGGTGCAAACCATAGTTTATTTCAAACCAAAAGCAATACAGTTTATAGCCAAAAAGTATCGAAGTGGAAAACACTGATACAAAATTAATTTGTTTTCCACAGAAATTTTATATCAGCACGTATTACACCAGTTTAATATATAGGACATTAAGAACGTTAGGCCATTTTGTATTTTCACATTTTTACAAGGACTCTCATGACCATCTCGTAGCGTGTTTTGTTTTATTTTTACGATGTCTTGCGATCTTAACATTTCTACATTGAATATGTTTTCTTCTGACAGATGTTCTTTGTTTTCAATCAGGTCGAATAGATGAGTGTTTTAAGGTACATCATACAAACTTCCAACCAATTTCATGAGTATTTTCCTGTGTATATATATGGAAGTTTTTAACGACCTTGACTGGCTATACAGCCCTTGCACGGTCGGTATTTTTTTTTTTTTTTTTTTTTTGTGCGTTGAAGGCTTGTTGCTTTATAGACATACCGTTAGTTTTCTCGTTTGAATTGTTTTACATTGTCTTATCGGGGCCTTTTATAGCTGACTATGCGGTATGGGCTTTGCGCATTGTTGAAGGCCGTACGGTGACCTATAGTTGTTAATGTCTGTGTCATTTTGGTCTTTTGTGGATAGTTGTCTCATTGGCAATCATACCACATCTTCTTTTTTATATACACCCATATCCGGCTAGCTTTTATGAATATGAAGTTTGACTAGTTCTAGACGCTGAACCATTTTACTGACAACATGAACCCAAGCTTCCTCTCATCGAGATAGACACAACACCATCGAAGCGGTATGGACTCGTTGTATATAATAAAAGGTACAAGATATCAATATGACGAATGATCATCTCATATCATCAGAACATGAAATTCAATTAAAATAAGTTTGCATCTACTTTCAATGTGATCCTTTGTAATATAATATTACAAAAGATCACTATATATGTAATCCAGATGTTTTAGTGAACATTTAACCGGAACTTAAAACTCATTCAAAGGCCTAATCACTTTTGTAAGTCAACTAAATATTTTTTTAAAAGACCATTATTGAACACGTTACTGATCGATCGTCTGTTGAAGTGCTTTTGTCAGAGGTTATGGACTCTTTCCTTGGATCTAGTGACATGCTTTCTTATGAACAAGTCACTGTATTACTCTATGACAGCCCTTGGAAAACACAGACGGCTGTTATTAAGACCATTGCATCGTCGTCCTCCTCATCTCTTCATTTTGATGATATTAAATGGAACATCAAATGATTATCTGCGGATCATGAATGTCCTCAACTGAACATCATTATATGACCTTCCAGATGCTTATTTTTTTTTTTACATCTGATTTAACTAATCTTGGACAAACCCGAGATCTCTGAAGCAATCAAAACATATATTTTATGTTTGCGACAAGATGATCATTCATGAAAAATAAGACCAACTTGGTATACACAATCTAAAATTAAACGATTAAATAGAGCAACTGTTACGATCGGAAACCATCGATATCTTTCATCTCTTATTCGGAATGAAAGCTGCAGTGTTATTGTAAGTGATAAATTTGTCCTGGTAAAATATGTCTGGGCGGACAATCATTACTAGACTAGTATAAAAAGTCCATGGTAACAGAATTTACTAGTATATTTAGTCCGATGTTAGTAATATATGTCCCCAGACTAATTTTCCTAGGTAATCATGTCCTTTAAAATCATATAATAAATTCAATTACATGTAAAGTTAAACCATGGAAATTTAAATGTTATGTTTTAGTAATGTTTAAGAGTTGCATAGTTATAGTTGATAAAATTCATGTCACAAGACTAATTTTCCTAGGAAATCATGTCCATGTCATTAATAGTCTTAAGTTAAAATGTCCATGCCCTTAATTTTAAAAGGTGAATATGAATGTAATATGTTTTAATATTGTTAAAGACAAAACGAAGAAGTTGTGTATCAATCTGTTAAATAAAATTTGTCTCCAGACTAATTTTCCTAGGAAATCATGTCCATGTCATTCATAGTTCTAGGTTAAAATGTCCATTCCCTTAATTTTAAAAGGTGAATGAATATAAATGTAATATGTGTTTAATATTGTTAAAGAAATGTGTATTAATTTTTTAAATAAAATTTATGTCCCCAGACTAATTTTCCTCGGGAAATCATGTCTGTGTCATTAGTATTCCTAGGTAAAAATGTCCATGTCTTTTATTATAAAAGGAAAATGTTATAAGCAATGGGAACTCAATATTCATGTTTTAATTAGGTTATAAAGGAAATGTCATTCCTAGGAAAACAAGTGCTAGACATAATTTACTAGCTATGGACTTATTTTCCTAGGAACATTTGTCCTAGGACTTATATTCCTAGTAAAATCATGGACATGGACTTGATTAACTAGGAAAAGAAGTCTGGAGGACAAATTTTACTACCGGACCAAATTTACTGTTACATTATTACTTCTACCTTATTCTTTAATGGCCTTGGTTAAGAAATTAAATCCCATTACTATTATGAATAATTTAAAGACAATCTAGTTTTTAAAAAACGATCAATTTCCGAACAACAAATCCCATTGAACTAGCTGTTATATTGTATATAATATATTTTAATCACTCCTCTCGTAGCTGAACGTTCTATTAGAAAATAAACAAATTTGCATTATTTTCTGTACACATATTATTAAATAGAATAAGTCGAATTTAAACAAGTACTCCATACCGAGGTCTGAAAATTGAACATATATTCATCAAGATAATATGCATCTTTGCTAGCAAAGTGTAAGATCCAGTCCCCTCAAAACGAATGGACTAAACGTAACCCTTGGCTAGCGAAGATGGATAATATGGTACCCCAAGGAAGTATTATATTGTCAATATAATACTTCTATGGTATACCATGTACAAACCAGACTGGTAGACAAAGCATAAAAAGTACTCACCAGGACAAAGCATAAAATGTACACACCATAACAAAGCATAAAATGTACACACCATAACAAAGCATAAAATGTACACATCAGCACAAAGCATAAAGTGTACACACCAGAACAAGCATAAAATGTACACGCCATAACATGTACAAACCAGTCAAAGCATAAAATGTACACATCAGGACAAAGTATAAAATTTACACACCAGAACAAGGATAAAATGTACACGCCAGAACAAGCATAAAATGTACACACCATAACATGTACAAACCAGTCAAAGCATAAAATGTACACATCAGGACAAAGTATAAAATGTACACACCAGGACAAAGTATAAAATGTACACATCAGGACAAAGTATAAAATGTACACATCAGGACAAAGTATAAAATGTACACACCATAACAAAGCATAAAATGTACACATCAGAATGAAACACCAGCCTACTGAACAGATAAATTTCAAAAGGGAAAAGTTCATTCCATTTCTCATAAAACATTTGGGTTTTACAAATTTTTCTGAGAAGTTCTAAATTCCTAGATATACAACTGGACATATTAATGTTTTAGTAAAAACTCAGGTGGATAAATGCATTGGTATATTTAGTTATTGTGTTTTGTTATTCATCAGTTTATTTATTTCACTCCCTGTTTCATCATATTCACTATGAAGTTTGCCAGATACTGATGACAGTTCAAATACATGTCACTGCACAATTTCAAATGTAGGACACTACACAATTTTAAATGTAGGTCACTGCAAGAGTTCAAATATAGGTCACTTCACAATTTCAAATATAGGCCACAGTGCAAATGCATGTCAGCTAGTATTTACATGTAGATTGTCAGTAGGTTAACAGTATTTCTGGTGGAAATGTTAGTAAATTGTATATTTGGCTAAATAGACTGAGACTTCATAACACCATTAATCTTTAAAAAAAAAAAAAAAGTGCTTTTTATTGTACAATGTACTGATATATGTTCTTTGATGCATATTATGAATGAAAATATAAAGAATCATATCTATTTTTGGAAAATATACAAGATGCTATATCAAATGTTGAGAAACACATGAGAAATATAGGGTGCAAGTTTGTTTTTACTTCAATAACAATGAGTTTCCAGAATGGAACAATCACAGGAAATCAATTGGTAGAAGTGTCAAAATAAAGTACAAGACTTATTAAGAGAGAATGAAGGAAGAGTCACATATGATTCTACTCACAGTAAATTATTTATATTTATTTATATTTTGTGTTTTAATGCCATTTTTAAGCACTGCTTTTTGACTTTATTCTGGCTGCTAGTTTTTATTAGCAAGAGTGCCAAGAGAGAACCACTAACCTTTGATAAGAAAACTGACAATCCTAGTAAGATTGAGATTGGAGTCGAGTGCACCTGCATGAGCAGGGTCGAACTCACAACCTCAGTGTTGACTGGCTACTGATTAAAGTAGTAACTACTTAGACGACTGGGTCACAGTAAACACATAAACGTATATATTATCCAGAACTTTAAGAATGGTGTAGTAGCCCCTTCCTTTCACTCTTTTGTTCATAAGAGGAGTAATAGTAAAATTGGTAAATTCATTTGTAGTTAGTTGATGAGGTACATCCTTATTGTACCATGAGAGCCTCATGGTCACATTATATGAAAGCCCTGATTGTGACAAAAATGAGATAAATTTATAAACTATTACACAGTGTATTTCCTGAGATACCTTTGCTTGATGGGGAAATGTGTTACTGTTTCATCATATTCAATATGATATTTCACTGAGACTAAAAAGAGTTCAAATATATGCCACTGCACAATAAGCTACGTGTAGCATAAAATTATGAATGCACCAATGTAAAGAAATTAAAGTTAAATCTATATTTTTGTAGTTCATAACTGCTTAATCCTTACTTAATGGACGATTTAAAGCAGAAACAATATTTGTAGTTGGGTTAATTTTATTATTTAAAAAGTCTTTACAGTTTCCTGAAAAAAATTCAGTCAGTAAAATCTGTTTGGGGAATTTTCATGTAAAAACTGATAAGGTTTGATCTAGCTTTTCTGTACTTTTTATATAGTTCTCTAGTAGTCAAGTGACCCACAACCATAAATGGTCTTACCGCCAATATTACTACATGGGATATGTTTGAAGTGTTTTGTTTATTAGATCCACAGTTCTGAGCTTTTATTTAGATTAAGATATAATATCTAGGTGATGAACAAATATTTATTTTCAGAATGTATATATTTAAACAAGTATGTATTTATAGTTAATAGAAGTGGAACCAAGTCACTGTCTGTTATTTGTTTAAAAGTGAAGATGGTATATGCTAAGTCCATTGTGATAAAAAGAAAGAGGCAATTATATAATTCAAAATGTATAAGAGAAACAGTCAGCTGGACAACCATTTTTCTACTGACACTTGTCTATTCAAATGAAAACTTCTTATATTGCTTTTACTATCCCATCAACTGATATCAGCATTTTAACAGTCTTGTAAGACCCAATACAAACTATGATAAACAGAGTCATCCTCTCAAGATAGTTAAATTTACAATTGATAATCTATCTTAACTTTGTTCACAACTTTACTGTGGTGAGCCAATTTGGGTTTGACATATTGAATAAACCCTAGTCTATAGTTGTAGACAGAATGTTGACTATCTCATTGACAGATACCACAAGCCTCATTTTATTCATACATATAGGAACATAAAACTGAATCATCTCAGATCATCCAGGGGCGTAGCTAGAAAGAAACGATGTGGAAGCAAGTACTACCTAGCGGAGCGAGGCGAAAAAATTTTGGGACCCTATTATGCAGAAATTTTTTTTTCTTTTCTGTTTTCGGTCATAGGACGGTCAAAAGAGGAGCTATGTGTAGATAAAAATTTATGAATGTAAAACTATTAATAAATCTTCTGAATATAGTAATACATAAACAACACATATTTGTGATACAGAATTCACTCAAAATTGTCCAAAATCTGCTCTTCTGGTCTGGGCAGAAACAAACTTCTCTATTACTTTGTCAACATTCACACTGAAATCCCTATGAATATGCAGTAATGCTATGTGAATGTCGTTGTTCATGGTTGATCGTACATTTGTTTTCAATTACATACGTAGTACCGTGACTGATAGATCTCAGGGCCATCATGGCATGATAGCACTCGCGAGATGTTATATACCAGCGTACTTGTTCGGCATCGAGCGAACTCCAAATTGAATTCGTCAAAATTACATACCAGAGGTTAGTTTCGTATGTCTCAGACAATATTGCGATTTGTTCGTTTGAGATATTTCCTACAACACGATGAAGCAGATACATCACAAAGAAGCGATAACTTGACGCGACTCCACTCTCCAGTTCCCTTATCATAAGGTCTATGAACGCAAGAACGCCAAATCAATGTGCACGCAACTGCGGAGCTACGATCTTTATCTGCATGAACAGCTTCATCAACACTTGTATCTAGGTTGTCAAACTAATATCCAGGATAGACGGAAAAGACACCAACACTAACAGTCTCCAAATGTTAAACAAATATCATAATCATCATAGTCTTAGATAATGCATGCATCACGCTGTCTGATTCCGATTGACCAACTCATCTCTCTCTTCCGTTTTTTTTTTTTTTTTTTTTTGTGAAAACGACATGGATGCACATGCTGTCGTGCCTCCGGGTAACTACGCCACTGTCATCTGTTGCTTTGGATACAAAATAAATAAAATTCAACAGCTTCCTTATTAAGCAGTTTAATTTATAATTAAATTGCACATTACATATTCTATCTATACATAGTAACAATATGCAGGTATATTTACATTAAATATGATAAATGATAGCAATTTCAAATAAATAAGTGCATTTTGCAATGTTTACATAGCACTTTTTAATTGAATTTAAATGCACTTTCATTCAATTGAAAATCAATATAATAGTAATCAATTATAAAATATTATGAAAAAGGATGGGAAAATGTTTGTTTTAAGGTGAATTTGATATAAAATTTAAAGTAATGTATAAATAGATTACGTCTATAACACAACCACTCTTAATTTTCATTTAAAATGAATTAAATATGGATAACTATTTCTTAAGGAGAATAATTTTGTTCATTCCAAAAATATTCAATCTATTATCTTTTGTAACATTTTATACAGAATCATTTCGTTCCACATGAAATTACATAGGAAAGCAAACAATCCTGGAAAAATCTATATTTGGTTTTGTTTTCATTACCTTCTGCCATTGGGAGTTAGCAAATAGGATTACAATACATGCAGACATCAACTATATGTTTTTAAGAAATCATACACATCAAGCTCCAGCAGTTTCTAGCTAGGTAAATCTCTCATACTTTCAAGTAAACAATGCTGACACACACATAAGACTTCATGAAAACAATAGCACTCTTTTCAGCAATTTCAGAAATAATCGTTATTATGATAATAAAAATAATTATTCATTCAGAAAATGATAATTCCTATATCATCCATGTTATTTCAGATGAATACATGTTTGGTCTTCATCACCTTAGGTACATTACATCATTTTTTTTCTTTTCTATTTGACAAGAAATTGCACAAAGTTTATGCTACCAGAAGTTTTTGCTATGGCTCTTATCAATCTTCGTCATCACTTTCAATAATGTTTTTCTTCTGAAGAACTCTACGTAATGGAACATGATCATCCTCTTCAGAATCATCTGAATCTAATGGACCTTGACTGTATAGCGTAGCTGGGAACGACTCTGAAACAAGACAAAATGTTATAGTCTATTAGGACCTTGACTGTATAGCGTAGCTGGGAACGACTCTGAAACAAGACAAAATGTTATAGTCTATTAGGACCTTGACTGTATAGCGTAGCTGGGAACGACTCTGAAACAAGACAAAATGTAATAGTCTATTAGGACCTTGACTGTATAATGAAGCTGGGAACGACTCTGAAACAAGACAAAATGTTATAGTCTATTAGGGCCTTGACTGTATAATGAAGCTGGGAACGACTCTGAAACAAGACAAAATGTTATAGTCTATTAGGACATTGACTGTATAGCGTAGCTGGGAATGACTCTGAAACAAGACAAAATGTTATAGTCTATTAGGGCCTTGACTGTATAATGAAGCTGGGAATGACTCTGAAACAAGACAAAATGTTATAGTCTATTAGGACATTGACTGTATAGCGTAGCTGGGAATGACTCTGAAACAAGACAAAATGTTATAGTCTATTAGGACCTTGACTGTATAGCGTAGCTGGGAATGACTCTGAAACAAGACAAAATGTTATAGTCTATTAGGACATTGACTGTATAGCGTAGCTGGGAATGACTCTGAAACAAGACAAAATGTTATAGTCTATTAGGACATTGACTTTATAGCGTAGCTGGGAATGACTCTGAAACAAGACAAAATGTTATAGTCTATTAGGACATTGACTTTATAGCGTAGCTGGGAATGACTCTGAAACAAGACAAAATGTTATAGTCTATTAGGACCTTGACTGTATAATGTAGCTGGAAACAACTCTGAAACAGACAAAAATTTTCTACTTTGTTAACAATGTTAATGCTGATAATTCATTGAACAGTATCATATTTAGAGTTGGAACAGCTTAAGATAGTATTAATTTAGAAGATGAGTGGTTCACTAACTTTTACAAAAATGTTATCCTCTGATCTTCAGGGCTAAATGGAACCAAACTTGGTCACATATTTATACTAGTGTATTGTGTTTAAAAAAATGTGTCCGATGAAACCATCTGCCAACAAACATGGCATTAATACATCCCCACACCAAATCAGATGAAGCTGTAAAATAAAAGATCCTCAACACTGAATTTCCCTAATCATTAGAATAGTTGCCAGGGTTTCTTTTTAGTTCTGTCTGGCTTGCTCAAAAACTGTACTTTCAACACACCAAATTTGACCGTGTACAACCAATCATATCCCTTTTGCGATTCACAAGCAGCAGATAGCAATTTTAAAATTTTGATTGATTGATTGAGGTATAACCAACAACCTACCACACTTCATGTGGTAGCCTTTTCAGGCGCGGATCCAGAGGGGGGGTTCCGGGGGTTGGAACACCCCTTTTTTTTGGACGATCAATGCATTTGAATGGGGACCCCCCCTCCCCCCCCCTTGTCCTGGGTTAGGAACCCCCTTTTTAAAATGGCTGGATCCGCCCCTGCTTTTCACTATAGGATTATAAACAACTGGTGTTTATATGTATATATTTTTCTCAGTATATTGTTTACATTCCCATACTTTAGTCCCTACCTGATTGTTTGATTGTAGCCAGAGGTGTATCATCATCTTCACTTTCCTCCCCATCTGATATCTTCTGACGTTTGGTTGGTTGTACCTCTTCATCACTACTATCCCCAAACACCAGGGGGCGTTTCTGTGACTGTGATTCTTCCTCAACATCAGAATCTTTATTCTCTGTATTGTCCAGTGATATAACTGGAAGAGGTTTTCCATTATCACTGTAAAATTGAAGATAAATGTTTGTATTGTATGATTCCATGATATGAGCCTGTACTTGAAGTATTTTCATTTTCGAATTCAGCTGTTTTCGGTTATTTGAATAGCCTATTTTTCAGACAAAACTAACCAATTAATTATAAGCTGAGTATGCTTCTATCAGAAATGAAAATTTTGTCTAACCAAAAGGTCAATTGTCATGCTATGGAAATAACTGTTTTGTATTTTTATTTTTATCATAAGATAATTTGGAAATGTTTTGTGCTTCTGAAAAAGTCCCTGATGGTGGACACCACTTTGTACAGGTGAATGAATGAAATTTTTCGGTCATCTGACAATGATTGAATAGTACAATTAATGAAGAAACAAGTGAAACTGTATGCTACTGATCACTGATGATACCTAGCCCAAATATTTGGGTAAACAGGAAATTGTTGAGTGATGAATCTGAAAATGCATCACACTGAATAGCTGACTTATATAAATCCAAATTTCAGAAATCCTTATGGGGTAGTTTCTGATAAAGATGCGAAAAAAATATTCATGGAATGGACTGACTGATGGACAGATGGGCAGAGAGACAGATGTAAAATAGTAAACTCCCACTTTTATAAAGTGGGGGGTATAATGAACTTAACAAAAATGTTTGAATAGTACCTGTCGTCACTATCTGAGTCAATTAAACGTTTGATCCTCCTTTTCTTTTTTGACGAAGAATTACTGGACTTTTTGGCCATTTCTGTATTTGGTGTAGTTGCAACAGGTGACTGAGGGACATCTGTTTCCATGGCAACATTTGCTTCATTCTCTACTGGAACATTTTCATCATTTTCTAGAGGAACAATTTCTTCATTTTCCTCATCAGATTGTTCTGACTGCATCTTTGCTTTCCTAATCAAATATATACAAAAAATGTATACCGTCTTTTGGTATGTATAACGCGCACATTTATACCCTGGGTCAAGTTGCTTGTAAGAGGGGTGCGTGTTATACATGACTACAAACATTCTTTAGTCTTTTTTTCAGGTCAAAACTCTGACCAATAAATTTCAAAGTGAAGTGAACAGTACGGAATATTTTTGCAAAAACATCGATTGTTTTTTATGTTTTTACATGCATGTTAAAATTGTAATATGTATCGTATTGTTCTTAATTTGTCATGTTTTATTCAAATAAAATACATTTTATATCTTTGTTGTTACATATTTATCCTGTAAATTTGTCCATCTGTTTTGCAATCCGGAAATTTGCCATGTCTTTATTAAGACACAATAAAGCTTTTGTTGTCGGTTACATTAGCCTCTGTGTTCCTTGTTGTCATAACTTACTGTTTTTGTATGTGTTCATCATAAAGAGTTGAAGAAAAGTGTATGAAAATTGAATAAACCACGCTCGTTTTGAAAAAAATAAACCGCCATTTTTTCTAATGTATCAGGTGATCGCAAGTCATGTGGGTCAGTCATGTGACTTCAAACAGCACTAGAACACACCCGTGATATCGCGGGTCTGTGACTGAATTAAGGTATATAACTATGCGTAAGCCTTATTTTACTATTGGTATAGTCATCTGATAAAGTCATGCTGATTATATAAGATGCACAGTTTTCTCTGCTTTCAACATCATTCTGTTTGAACCCATTGACCTGGAACTTATCAATTATTGGTATTATTATTTATTTGGAAAACAAAAGGGCCTGGAAAGGAGTATTTTTTAATCAACAGCATTGTTCTTTATGAGTTATAAATAAAGTTGAAGTCTTTGATACACTGTTTTACGTCATTCCGGCTAACAAATTGAAAACTGTACCTATACACCTTATTTTAAGTCCAGATTTTTAGTATTCGTATTGTCATCTTAGAAAGTCATACTGATTAAAATACTACAATTGGGAACAATGTGACAATTATTGAATTTAGTGGTGTCAACCCTGTGATTATGACCCTTGTATATAGCAAAATCCTAAATACACTGTTTGGTGGTGAGCCTGTCAGATTTGAACGTACAAATATACAGATAAAGTAATAGGTGAATATACTATTGGTATCGGTATCTGATTAGACCCTGAACTTGTTAATTATTGGCAATATTAATTATGTGGAAAACAAAAGGGTCTGGAGTGGGGGGGGGGGTTGAATTTATTTGATTTTATAGGGAATCAATGAAGCATGACTAGAGTAAGCCCCCCTTAGGTCAGTCAGTGGGCCTCCCTTACAAAAAGTTCTGGATCCGCCACTGAACAATACTAACTAGAAAGTTTGATAGTGTAATATATATTTTTCAAGACTGCATATACGGTCCAGTCTTAATGCAAAAATGAATTTTTATGCAGGAATATACTAAAGTAGATGTGGTTCAATTCAATTTTTTTTATACATGAACATAACACTATTGATTAGACACTACTGCAATATTTCCATTTATTCAAAAGGACATATCTGTTTTAGTCATGAAAAACATGGTTTATTTATTAGCTGAAAATGGTATTTGAACTAGCTGTTAGTTATTTCCAGTACTTTTAGATGGGTACAAAGTGTATTATTTTTTGGTTCTTTATTTGTATGCTTAGTACCAATCTGACCTATGAAGTTTACATCTTTTACCCTTAGTGTGACTCAATGAGAATGCAAACATGATAAACTTAATCATAACCAGTCTGCAAATGTGTCACAGTTAAACAATACAATCTCCTAGTTCACTGAATACCCAGAAAAAGGCTTTAAATAACAGTATAAATGAAATACCTTCTTTCTCCACCACGTTTGGTCTTTCTTTTCTCTGCCAAAGCCTTTAGCATATCATTCTTTTTCTTTGACTTCTTCTGTTTCTCTTCTTTTCGACTTTCATTTTTCTGAACCTTATCATGCTTCTTCTTTTTCTTATCTTTCCCCTTTTTATCTTTCTTTTTATTCTTCTGAGGCTTTTTAGCTTTAATCATGTGAGCATTGATTGCTTCTCCGTTTTCATTAATAGTTATGCCATCAATAACTTCTTGTAACTCCTGACCATGTAATTCTGCCGGTATTCTCCAAAATGCTTCCTATATAATTATACAAATATTGAGAAAACATTGATTGATTGGTGTTTAACACCACTTTGAGCACTTATGTGCTATTTCATGGCGGTCAGTTTTTCTTATTGGATTGAGCTGGAGAGAACTACATACCTTCACAAGGAAAACGGACAATTCTAGTCGATAAAGATTGGAGTCAAACAAAACCACAACATGAAGGATTTGAACTCACAACCCCAGCGTTGACAGGTTAGTGGTACAGTATAGTTCAAATACTTAGATAATTCGGCCACTAATTGAGAAAAAGTTGTTAGATCTGTGTAAAAATTAGTAGCTCTGATTTCAATTCATTCTTTATTTTACTGGATGATATATAAATTCAAAATCGGGTTTTTGTTTCCACTAAAGACAGCTTATATGAATATCAATTTATATACATATGAAAATTTCATTGAGGTCTCTTGTATTGGTGGAAACCATAGTGATAAGGATTAGTTGATGACCTAGAACAAGACATAATAAAATTTGTAAAGGGTAAATGGGAACCCACCGTCTTGTTTGTGATTACTGGTGCCTGTGTTAATTGAATCCTACAATAAACTTGTGAAACAATAATTGCACCTTAATTTTATAAACTTAAAGTAAATATAATCTATAAGCATGAATGAACAAACCTGTGCATTTGAAGGAGGTGAGATACCAATTTGTTGTAGAAATGACAAAAACATCTGATCTTCCATGGCTGTTTCATTCTCTTCTGATAATGGAACAATTGGTACAGACACTTCTGATGCTATACAGGAGGTAAGAATGAAAAGTGCAAATCTTTTTTAATACAATGCAAACATGAGGAAAGAATGAAAAGTGCAAATCTTTATTAATACAATGCAAACAGGAGGAAAGAATGAAAAGTGCAAATCTTCATTAATACAATGCAGCAAGACACTTTTAAATACTTAATCGATACTACTCAAGGAAAACTGATTTAATTTAGCTGGAACTCCTCTGAAATCATACAAAGTTTGAAATATTTGCATACTTGCCGAGTGACATGATATTTGCGTGTAATACACGCTTTTTCAACGGTTTACACGTGTAGATTTTGTCACATGGCGTGTACACGCTTTTCACCACTTTACACGCGATTACATGCTTTTTCGTTCTTTTCATTTTTTGGTTGTAAGTGATATCGCTATTCTCCTCATTCGGCGATAAATACTGAAAATTTCGAAGTAATTGTTTGGCTGCCATATTGTTTGTTTTTCTATATGGACGATCAGCAAAAGGTAAGTAGTCTTAACAATTTTGTGACTTTCTTTCAAATTCACTTTATAAGGAAAATGTCCACAGTAAGAGGTCGCTTTCAGGGCCTGTACCGTTGTCTAAAGAGCCGATTGTTAAAAGTGAAAACGATGTGTACATACATGTACCATGAAATTGACTAGATTCAAGATTTATAAATTATATTTTGGAGTTTAAGTTTAAATGATAGAGTGAAGAGTAACGCATTGTGCATTCTATGTTGCAATGATAATATTAGGCAGGCATTACCTGTGAATGGGGACGAAGCCTGTATTATTTAAATTTTTTTAAAACATGTTGATAAAAGAAACGGAAATACCGTAACGTTTCCGATATTGGTTCTGTTGTTAGGGATTTAGTTGTGACTTTATTTAAGTTATGATGTCATATTCAATGTAAACAAAGAAACGCTGTTATTCAGGTAACATTTTTTTCATATCAAACAATTAATATGAGGCAGGCATTACCTGTGAATGGGGACGAAGTCTGTATGAATTATTTTTTTTGTAGCTTACATATTTGTTTTAAAAAAAAACGAAACGGAAGTACCGTAACGTTTCTGATTTTGGTTCTGTTGTCAGGGAATTTACTTGTGACGTAATTTAAGATATGACGTCATGTTCTATAGTCACTATTAAGTGTTACAACTTAAATTTAGACGCAACACATAAATAGTAATTGGAAAGGTACTGCCATTGCATGTGTTGTGCAGAAACTAATTATAAAATCGATTTGTACCATCGTGAAATTATGAGGTCGTTAAGAAATGAACTTTGAGATAATCTACTCTTTCCCCAAACCTGCTATAATTCCAACGTCTGCTTTCAAAATGCTTTTTAAATGAATGTGACCGTCTTTAGCCTGAAATATATGCCATACTGACATTTTCAGCATGTTAAGATAATTAAATGAAAATTGCGTCTTCCAAACAACTGTTTACTTTCAGTTTGTGTTTATCGTGACTTTCGATGTAAAAACTAGAGACAATCTGAAATCCTGGACTTGTGTCATCTCAGCCAATATAGAATAGCTTGGCCAATACAGAAAAAAATCTATATTGGCAGAGTTTACACCTTATATTGCATAGGCAGTTTTCATCATATTAAGTCCAATAACAGTGTAGTTAATTAATAATCTACTGTAATAGGGGAATTTGTCCCCATAATATGAGGCAGGCATTACCTGTGAATGTGGACGAAGTCTGTATGAATTATTTTTTTTGTAACTTAAATATTTGTTAAAAAAAAGAAACGGAAATACCGTAGATTTTCCGATTTTGGTTCTGTTGTTAGGGATTTTACTTGTGACATTATTTAAGTTATGACGTTATGTTCAATGTAAACAAAGAAAAGCAATGCATCAGGTAACGTTAATTCATATCAAAGACAAAGAATGATTAAAAATGAAATATTGGCATTGTGTCCCTTGAGTTCCTATATTTCACTAGACTACTCAAAGTCTCACGACAACGAGACCGGAAGAAGGAAGTAGATTTCAATTATAAAGAAATTGACACTGAATTCTGATCAGAACTTGACAATGTTACATTTATATTGTGTGCTGTTATAATTATCAAATAAATGTAACTAAACTTGAAACTGACAATTGTTTTGAATACATTGTATGTGCCTAGTGGTGTTGCTTTAAAAGCAACATAACAGACCACTGTTGAATACAATAAAAGTTCACAGAATAATATATATTGCTTTTTTATAATAACAAATTTGTATAATGTGAAATAATGAACATTACCACATTCATATTAAAAAGTTCGCATCTACGTCACACGTTTTCACACGCTTTTTGACATGTCATGTCATGTCATGACATGATTTCCTATTGTCAGAGGTTGGCAAGTATGTATTTGTGATATGACATATAAATGTAATGATTTGTACTTTTTATATTAGTCTTTGAAAAAATCTTTTTTCCACAGAAAATGCCAATTTTTGAGAAAAAAATCCAAATTCAGAGACCATTATCAATCTGCGTCTAATACACTTTCGGGCATTCTCAGTCCATGTACTGTCCGCTAAACACATGTACAACTAAAAATGAAAACAATGAGAAGTTGATCAGGGTAGACACTTGTTCAATTGTTCCACGATTTGGCGGGCATTTTCTAGTATAATATAATTGTATTTGTAGTACCATGCTGTATCAGCCATCTGTGATGTTAATATCAATCACTTTTAAAAAAGCTTTGTTTAAACTCTAATCTGTATGAATTACATCCTTGATATCAGTCACGGTTGCAAAGGCTTTATCAAACCCTAAGCCATATAACATATGGAGCGAGAAACACCTTCCTGAGTACAGTAGGACATTTTCAATATCACAAATTCAAGGCGATGACCAAATACGAAATTCTTCTGTTGAGTAGTTTCTGAGAAAATGATGACAAAAACATTTGTAGGAAGAACAGACAAGATACAAACAATATAGCTTATAAAAGTACTCATAGAATGGGGTATACAAATAATAAACTTCATAGAGAGGATCATGATATAAAGTACTCATGAACTTACTTCTACTTTCTAATACTCTTTTCAGGGCTCTCTGTATCCACTGTATTTGTGAGCTATAGCCTAAACAAAATTAATAACAAAATTAATAACAAAACCTTTTGTTACATATTTTTTTAAAGAAATTTTTTAAGAAATTCTAAAATAAAATTGAACTGATGACATAAAAATAACTTATGCTAAAGTACCACAAATAAAAATTGTTATGAGGCAAAAACAAATATATGTCTATTTCTCTCCTCCTTACAAAATGTATTTGGTTGCTGATGCTGAATTATCATTATTAAGTTGCCTCACTAAAATATAGCTATTGAAATATCATTTTGTTTTGCAAGTGAAGACTATGAATCACATTTCTGACGACTTTATCATTCAAATTTGTAATTATTTACCATGGCAAGCGAAAAAGTTGTCATAACTCTGCAACTTGCACATCATTAATTGTGTATGCACATATAACTGGATGTTAAGTGTTAATGTCATTTTTTTTCAGAATTGGACAAGACATGTTTTAAGAGATTGTGTAGTTCTTATTTCCTTAATAATGTCAATTTTTTTTTTAAATCCAACCTTCCAACCCTATTCTTTTGTGACTGGAGATAGTAGTAAGACATACTTGTTTTTGGTCATAGATTAATCCATATTTTCATAAAAGATAACATATTTTTACAGCTTATTAGAAATTTCTGTGCAAAGTTTGATTGAATTATTAAATGAAAATTTCAATATACCAAAGGCAAAACAACATGGTTGTTTCTATTGCGTCATAATAGTTTGGTTTAATTATAACCATAATTTTTTCCTAAAAATAAAGATAAAAAGAAAAAAAGAATTTTCACCTTTTTGAATAAGATTTTGCATAACAGCAGTCATGTCTGGAGAATCTTGAGGAGTACTGTCATTTTCTTTATCACTGTCCATTTCTTTGTCACTTACATTTGAATCTGAATTTTCTCCCTCATCTGAACTAGAATCTGGAAAACAATGAATCATAGTATAACTTGAATTACTTCCCTTTATACATTAATGCTGATAGCTGTAGAATCCAACATATCTCTGTTATTGTGTGAACTTTTATTTGTAGGTGTTAACAAGGTATATAAACAACACATACATAAATAACTTTTCAGTAAAGGCATTTTCCAATTCTGATTTAAAAAATTAAAACTTTTATTAAAATATGTACAAAAAGTCCTTTTCATGAGTTAAACTTGTGCTTTTTTTCTATGTCATACACATGTGTGTAAGTGACTTCATCGGATTAAACAAGCATTTGTGAAATGCAAAGTGGTTTTATGCAAAATTGTATGAGTGAAACTGTTATTAGTTACATTCAAACACTTTTACAGGTAATAAAATTAAAAAAATATATAATGATTTCCTTTCATTATATCAATTGAACTTGCCTCAAAGATAAATCTGGAATCACAAAAAAATTTATGAATAACTTAAAACTTCCAGTTTATATTTTGTTTTTTACAATAGAAAGCAATATTCGATTCCTGAGAAATTAGTTGATAGAATCATTCAATTCTTAACTGGAAGATTCCTCAAATTGTTCTTGAAACTTTTTTGAAAAACTGCACGAAAAGTAATGAAGTAAATGCAGTAGAACCGTCCATACAACTTCATTGATGCTGTGAATCTAGTATAAATCAAGTGTAAAAAAAGAACCCAAATTTCAAGCACACCACAATGGGTTGAGTTGAGTGAAATTTTACCTGATGCTTGTTCCTGAAATATGAAAGCCATGTGTATTTATTTTTATATTGGAACATACCGCTGGTGTCGACATTTCTCTGACTGACAACAAAACCTCCATCTTCCTCGTAACCATCTCCAGAATCACTGTCATAGTCATCCTTCTTAGATTTCTTCCCACGTTTCTTATATAACTCACTACGATCATTCACAAGTCCTAAACCTAACAACTTTTCAATAACACGCTGTTTAGAACGATGAACTGTCATGGCTGACATAATATTTCCCAATGGATCTAAAACAAAAGTTTTCTGTACAATTTGATTATCAACTGTTATGTGCATAACACAGTAATGAGGCTTTACTCTTTTTAGACTTGATAAAATAAAATATGAAATTCTTTTACACAAGTCAATTAGTCAAAAAAGAAGGAATGTTTCATTTGTTTTTAAATTGCTTTTAACTAGAAGCTATGTTATGAAATTGCGTAGAAATATATTTTTGGGAAGGAATTTTCACAAAACTTTAAAATGAGAAAAAGGGGTTTAAAATCTTTTTTGCATATATAGAAATATATTTTTGGGAAGGAATTTTCACAAAATTTTAAAATGGGAAAGGGGGCTTAAATCCAGCTGCAAGTTTGATCCAAAATCTTACAATGAAACCCCATGCTTTCATCTTAATATTAGAAAACAGTGTTTATTAACACACTGCAACATGTCAAACCAATTTCTGCCTATATTACAATTATGACAATAAGTATAAAATATTTGTCTAGTCTGCATACTGTAGAATTCTGAAGTAATGAGGCAAATCAATTCAATACAAACTATAGGAGACTTTCAATATTGAAACAACACTCTGTTGGAATAAAACAGTTCATTTTGCATTCAGTAAACAAATAAAATCTTAATAAGATCCTTTTCTCGTCCAGTTGTTCAGTTATAATATACATAAAAGACAACAGATTCAGCTAAAGCAAGATCTAGATTTTATTTTTTATGTACAATGTTATATCCTACATTAACATGTAGAATAGTCAAGTATTTAGCTGTAAATGTGTGCATTTGAATCATACACTGATCTGTACTTTGTAAGTAATGAGTAACTTCTCACTATGGTTGACGTTGGTTCATGTCTATTCATGGCTGTGCCTTTTATAGCAAACTATACAGTATCGTTTTGGCCTTTTTTGAAGCCGTAAGGTGACCTATTATTGCATATATCCACCACATTTTAGCTCTGATGAATAGTTGTCTCATAGTCAATCATACCACATCTCATTATTTTTATACTTTTCTGAATAGGAATAACTATTTTACATAAAAATCTCCATTTATTTTACCTGCTGATGATTTAAACTCCTGAAACATATTTGTAAGTTCTTCCTCATCTTCTTCTGTCCATGGTCCTGCATGTTTTCTCCTAAAAAAATTACATCAAATATCTGTTATTTTGTATTTGTAGCTTGCTGTTTGATGTGAGCCAAGGCTCCGTGTTGAAGATCATACTTTGACCTATAATGCTTTACTTTTACAAATTGTGACTTGGATGTAAAGTTGTCTAGTTGGCACTCATACCACATCTTTTATATCTACTTTATTCTGATTTGGGATGAGAGAACTGACAAACACAAAAACCAGTCAAGAATATGCCAGCTTGCTATTGACAAATGACACATTAGCTTCAGTGTTCTCCCCAGAACCTATTAGCATCATGGTAATGTGATCTACATTTCTAAATATGATGCTATCTGAATTGGTTTTCTTATAGATTGTGTTATGGATGTGATGCTATAGTTTTTAGAAATATGATGGTATTTCAAATTTCATGTAACAAGCAATTCAGTTTAACAAATTATCTTAGAAAAGGGACTTATTAAACTTTTGTGAAATATTCATAGAGATATATCGAAAGTATATGTGAAATGATATCAAGACTAAGATATTGACTTCTGACCCCTTACCCTGGTTGTTTCCTCTTCAGTTCTTTAGCACTACCAATCAAATTTTGTTTCTTTAACTCACGAATAATCTGTCCTCTGGTTTTACTGCCGTCTGATAGACGTTCCATAATACATTCAGCTATATCTTTTTCTGTAATGTATTTCTTATATTAATCAGTTTGTGCTAATTTCTAATTATGAATCTCAGTTAAAACTTTGTGTTGGAAGATCTTACTTGTAATTTTAAATAATGAATTAATAGAAAAGATTCAAGGTATCTACAAAACTTAATTTGATTTTGTCCTTCTTAAACATCCCAACAAACAAGAATGTGTCCCAAGTACATGGATTCCCCATCCGCATTATCATTTGCTATGTTCAGTGGACCGTGAAAATGGGATAAAATCTCTAATTTGGAATTAAAATTAGAAAGATCATATCATAGGGAACATGTGTACTAAGTTTCAAGTTGATAGGACTTCCAACTTCATCAAAAACTACCTCGACCAAAAACTTTAACCTGAAGCGGGACAGACAGTTGAACAGACGGATGAACAGATGAATGGACAAACGAACAGACGGACCCACAGACCAGAAAACATAATGCCCATAAATGGGGCATAAAAAATGCCATTTACTTTGACATAAAGTAAAGCCCCAGAACATCAAGAAACTCCTCTAAACTGTCAAAGAATATTTGAATGACATCTTACCATTATCTTCTAACTGACTATATTCCTCATACAGACTTCTCAGTTCTGTCTCTTGATCTTCTGTCCATGATGATGGACCCTTGCTGTAAATAAACAAAGTTCCTCAGTTTCTGGATTCATTTTATTTGTTTCACATTTTGAACACATGAAAGATAAAATATTTCACAAATATGAGATCCGGATAGTTTTGTGACCTAAGTAACTTACAATGTAACTTAGATTTAAAACTAGGAAAAGATACTAATTCAGAATATTTTTTCTATTAACAGAAATGCGTTTACAAATTGTGCATTTTACATGCATCTGTTTCAGACATAGGGATGGACAGAACAATGATCATATGCTCTTGAATTTATTTTCTGGAAGTATCAACAAGAATTTTATGGACACAAATCATCATAACGTAGACAGGAGTAGAATGGTTTTTTTCTATTAAGACAGGGTTGAGACAAGTTTTTAGACATAATTTTTTTTTTATGTTTAAACAAAAAACTCTATAACCAGTGCAAAAGCATTTAATGCATTAAGGTTCTACTAAAGTCAAAATATAGGACACTTTATAAACATCTAAACTCTGCCTGTAATTTTCAACCTATAATGAATAAAGTCCTAAACCATGAGAACATATGTCCATTTAAACAAACTTGAAATTGTTATGTTGTGGCCAAACCGGTTCTTTGGGTGAACACTAATTATTAAAAAAAATCTGGAGGCCTGCGATACAAATTAATTTGTTTAAAATTGGTATGACCGACTACTGTTATATCTAATACAGGGCAAGCTCATGTTGATTTTTCAGAAAATGTATTGATTTTCGAGTTTCATTTAATTTCATGTATCTAGGTGAACGAATATCGAAGGTACAATACAGAAATTGGACAAATATGCCATAAAAACGTATGTATGTGACAAATCAACGTGAGCTTGCCCCGCATTACATGTAAAAGTATTCATCCATACCAATTTTGAGCAAATTAAGTCTTCTCGCAGGCCTCCAGATTTTTTTGAAAATTTAGTTTTTACCCTAAGAACTGGTTTGGCCACAACATAACAATTTCAAGGTTATGACTTTAGTGGAACCTTAAATAAACTGTACCGAAACCATCCTTTGTAATGATGCTATGGATGATATTGAAACTCCTACTTTATCACAAACAACAAATGCACCTGTCATATAAGTTACTTATGACACATCTAACTATCATATAAACTATTTATGAACAAATGCACCTGTCATATATATAAGTTACTTATGACACATCTTACTATCATATAAACTATTCATGAACAAATGCACCTGTCATATAAGTTACTTATGACACATCTAACTATCATATAAACTATTTATGAACAAATGCACCTGTCATATATATAAGTTACTTATGACACATCTAACTATCATATAAAATATTTATGAATAAATGCACCTGTCATATAAGTTACTTATGACACATCTAACTATCATATAAACTATTTATGAACAAATGCACCTGTCATATAAGTTACGTATGACACATCTAACTATCATATAAACTATTTATGAACACATATACCTGTCATAAGATCCATAGCCATCTACACATTCAACTGATTCTTTGCCTCCCTTCCAGAACAGCATCTCCATGAAAATCTTCTTATTGTTCTCAGCACATTGCACAAATTTTCCAATTACAAAGTGGCCAAACTTCACTATTTCCTACAACAATAAATTAAATTTCTTATCTTTTATTCAAAATAGATGTTAATAGTGCACAGGGAAGGCTCAATCATTTAACTGAAGTATGAAACACATTTGATAATACATTACAAACTCCTTTGATAGATAAACCATTGTAAACAGCACCTTGCCATTTTAACTGATATATGCAAAACTTATTGTTTCTAAAACAAAACAATTGTCCTATGCAAAAGTAAAACTTACAGAAAACCAAAACAGAAAAAGCTTGAACTGAGAGTCAAATGGAAAATAATGCAGCTTTTCTCAAATCATCAGTTATACCCACTGACAATGACATACAGTAAAACCTGTATAAACCGGCCGGCTACGGGACCATGAAAAAGGGCCGGTTTGGACAGGGAGCCGGTTTATTCAGGTTTCTGTTTTGACCGGAAGTTAATGACTTGTGACGTCCGACATTTTGCATGAAAAAATTCTCTCTGATTGTAAATTATATCTGATAAATTAAAATACTTTCACTTCGTTTTTCATTGTTTGCATTTGCATCATAATGCTCGCGTTGTTTGGATTGTAAGACGAGAGTTTCGATTTACTCCCATGATCAATAATTTGAAATGTTGGAATGGCCGATTAAAAAGCCAGAATATTATCAAACGTAATGTCATCACTTTCGAAACGTTGTCGTACTGTGTACAATATCCATTGATTGTTGTCATCCGGGTGTTTTTCATTATCAAGGTCATTTGTTTAGGGGTTCACAACAAGGAACCAAGGATTTCGAAATTACGATGTGAACTTTTTACTTCGCGATTTTAATTTGTTTATCCAAGTTAAAACGTAAGTTCAATCCGAGATATATATTCGGTGTGTCTTTTCGTTTAATTGACACGTTTATAATGTTTTAATAAATAATACAGCTCACTACTGTACGATTGTAGGTTCACAGTTTGACACCTGACTAATTGATTATCACGAAAAGTTATATTGTATCAACAAATATGTTTTGATTG
This sequence comes from Mytilus galloprovincialis, assembly GCF_965363235.1. NCBI lineage: Eukaryota > Metazoa > Mollusca > Bivalvia > Mytilida > Mytilidae > Mytilus > Mytilus galloprovincialis. The sequence continues at coordinate 60,904,240 of NC_134839.1, forward strand.
CATATCGATCATTGAAATTAATTAGACAAACCGGTTTTGACAGGTAATAATTAATGTAATTAAGAGTATTGGGACTTCAAAATAAGGCCGGAATTCGGAATACACAGGGTCCGGTTTACAAAGGGTATTTTAACAAAGACTTTGAATGGAAAAATATGGGACTTTCATTTTCGGCCGGAATGGACAGGAAACCGGTTTATTCAGGGTTCGGTTTAATCAGGTTTGACTGTAAATCTAAAACAATATGTGTTCTTTCAAAGCTGATATCTATCCCTATAGTTTTACATATTCCAAAATAAGATTTTTATGCTCTTTTTACTATCTGGGTATCTATCATACATTCTATCATTACCTTATAGCGTGCTGCCTTAGCCAGAGGTGATAAAAGTATTTTCTGAAACACTCTGAAGAGTGAAGCCTGGAAAACCATTCCCATATATCCTAAATCTATAGAGATTCTATGTAACATTTTGATGATACAATGATTGGTGTGTGTAGAATTCTTCTGGAAGTCAGCTAACAACAGTACATAAGCTTTTAGAACATCACCTTTGCAAAACCTGGAACAAATTGGTAAGTAATAATAACTAGAATTCACATGCATAAAGCAATTTCTAGTAGAATCTGTCATTGACAATTTTTTTTTTATTAATTCATCTCAGGAATTTTTGATTCTCTTACTGTGGATTCATTAGTATATTCCTGGGATACCAAAATTTTATGGATTTCATGGGTAAACATGGACTGGACTACTAATTCAAATGTTCAATGAAGTAAAAATTTCGTATTGGCTTTGATGCAGAAATAATGGACAAAACCACAAAATCAAATATCCATGAAGAAAAATGAAACCACAGAAAATGCTTTCAATTCTTTTCATGTAGAAAAAACTTTGAAATTCTCAGCATGCTCTTGATGACTTTTTCATGTTTTTTAGTAGCTGTTTCATTGACACCTTCTCCCCCCCTCTTCTATAATGAAAAAAAAATCAAGATCAAACAGTTTTCTATTGAGGGAGGTTGTTTTCACAACCCTGATGTACTGAAAGTAGCAAGAAATTTTATAAGAACTCATCAGACTCATTTACTATAAACTGAATGCACTTGAGGCATGTCAGCTAACAGGCCTTGCGGTCATAAAACTTTCGAGTCTGTTTTTTGTACTCATACTCCAAAATCAATCAATCAAAATGCTGGATTTCATGTTTTGAGCATGATTTTTGTGCTCTGAGCAGAGTGAGTGACTGAGCAAAGTTTTGTGACTTCAACCCCTGATCTCTTTCAATCAATGTATTGTACTTTATATATTTATCCTTTGAAATATTATTTTTGGTTGTGTGTTATATGCACTATCAAAGTTATTTCATCACGTCATCCAAAAATGACTTATTCAACTTTTCCTTAGAAAAGGTGGGCTGAGTTAATATTTGATTAAAAAAACTTTTCTGAAATTTCCTGAGTGGATTTCTTAATATATGAAAACATTTACTTGTTCACGAAAACTTTAAAATCAAATTCTTGCTCTGCTGTAGCAACTGATTCCATCTCTTCCTCTTCAGCTGAAACAAAAATAAATAAAAGATTACATTTAATACTCCTAAGATGTCAGTTTGGTATTGATAGAATCTGTAATATCCAAATCTGCTACATTGTACTATAAAAACTAGGACAAGTATCAGAGGGGTCAGACTCATATCCTATGTTTTAGGAACATGATTCAACGTCAATAGTTGTAATTGGCAAAATCTGAGTCAAGTGCTATATCAAATTTATAACACCCATGGCTAAGGTTGCACAAAAAAATCTTACAACTAAAAATGGTTAAAACTTTAAAGAAATGTTAATGGCTTATCAGAATATATTGTTGTGAGAAATTTTTGTGAAATAAAGGTCTGTTCCTTTAATGATGGTACATCAGATGTAACAGATTTCTACATGTATTTATCTCTAAAAAGTCATCAACTTAGTGTAGTCAGATATAACCATTAGACAATTCCACGTTAAAGTTCATATAAAACATGAGTTTTAAAATAAACACAATCTCATTTCAGTTCGATTGTTACTTTTAAATTCATAACTAACTGAAGTTTTCTATGGTTCTTATAAATCTTATTACTGAGATGCAAATTTAATTATTTGACTGAAAAATATAATTCAAACAAATATTTCACATTGCAAGCAGAATACTATATAGCAAAATTTGAAAAAACATTGTTGACCTCCAACTTAATGTTACTACAACCCTTTGCTAGTGTAACAATTATGCCATAGACTACCTTTGAAGCAAATTCAAATAGCCAATTTTTTGTTAAAGTTATAATGCACTTTACTAATTAGTGTTATCTGCACCTTGTAAGTATATATATATATATATATATATTACCAAGACACTTTGTAAAGGAAATGAAAATCATATTTTAAGAAGAATGAAAAGGAGGTCAAGTGATATAATTCACTACTGACATACATGTATATAAATATATATAACAGTTTTTGAGAAAAAGAAAAACAAAACTTCCCAGCATCATATGTATTTCAATATTTAAAAGACAAATATGCATAAAATTCAAAACAATTATCAAATATGTTTTAAATGATGAACAATAATACAAAAAAAAAGTTAAATAGGTGCCACAAGGAGAATATGTAGAACACAATCTATACAGACTGAAGAAAAGAAAGGAATATTCACATTAACTTAACCAGTTTGCCACTTTGGTGTACTGTAAGTAGTCCAAAATTTGCAAACAGGATTTTTTTCTAATGAAATGATTTTAAAATAAAGTCTATTTTCAACATAAAGTGTCAAAGGACAATTATTTTTTTAACATTATAAATGCTGCCAAAGGAAAAACCCTGCCAAAGTTTTGCTTTTTCAAATTTTTCAAGACAAGACAAGACAAACAAAGAACAGGAACTAGAGGCTCTAAAGAGCCTGTGTCGCTCACCTTGGACTATGTGAATATTAAACAAAGGACGCAGATGGATTCATGACAAAATTGTGTTTTGGTGATGGTGATGTGTTTGTACATCTTAATTTACTGAACATTCTAGCTGCTTACAATTATCTCTATCTATAGTTTACTTGGCCCAGTAGTTTCAGAGGAGAAGATTTTTGTAAAAGATTACTAAGATTTATGAAAAAATGGTTAAAACATGACTATAAAGGGCAATAACTCCTAAAGGGGTCAACTGACAATTTTGGTCATGTTGACCTATTTGTAGATCTTACTTTGCCAACATGTATTGTTTTTTACAGTTTATCTCTATCTATAATAATATTCAAGATAATAACCAAAAACAGCAAAATTTCCTTAAAATTAACAGTTCAGGGGCAGCTCCCAACAACGGGTTGTCCGATTCATCTGAAAATTTCAGGGCAGATGGATTTTGACCTGATAAATAATTTAACTTCATGTCAGATTTGCTCTAAATGCTTTGGTTTTTGAGTTATAAGCCAAAAACTGCATTTTACCCCTATGTTCTATTTTTAGCTGTGGCGGCCATCTTGGTTGGTTGACCGGGTCACCGGACACATTTTTTAAACTAGATACCCCAATGATGATTGTGGCCAAGTTTGGTTAAATTTGGCCCAGAAGTTTCAGAGGAGAAGATTTTTGTAAAAGATTACTAAGATTTACGAAAAATGGTTAAAAATTGACTATTAAGGTCAATAACTCCTTAAGGGGTCAACTGACCATTTCGGTCATGTTGACTTATTTGTAAATCTTACTTTGGTGAACATTATTGCTGTTTACAGTTTATCTCTATCTATAATAATATTCAAGATAATAACCAAAAACAGCAAAATTTCCTTAAAATTACCAATTCAGGGGTAGCAACCCAACAACGGGTTGTCCGATTCATCTGAAAATTTCAGGACAGATAGATCTTGACCTGATGAACAATTAAACCCCATGTCAGATTTGCTCTAAATGCTTTGGTTTTTGAGTTATAAGCCAAAAACTGCATTTTACCCCCATGTTCTATTTTTAGCTGTGGCGGCCATCTTGGTTGGTTGACCGGGTCACCGGACACATTTTTTAAACTAGATACCCCAATGATGATTGTGGCCAAGTTTGGTTAAATTTGGCCCAGTAGTTTCAGAGGAGAAGATTTTTGTAAAAGTTAACGCCGGACAACGGACGCCAAGTGATGGGAAAAGCTCACTTGGCCCTTCGGGCCAGGTGAGCTAAAAAAGCAAATTGTTTTGAGGAAAATTTGATGTTTTTATATTCTGTAATCTAATTACATATAAACAAACAAATAGGACAATCTAAATAGATATACCTTATCACAATTGACAACAAAAATGTTTACATTAAAGATAAGATTTTACCTTCAGCTCCTCCTTCCTCATACTCTTCAACAACATTCTCTGGAACATTATCTTCTCTTGCTGGTCCTACAATTAAGTGGAATTTATAGTTTTAGTGTGATGTAAGTGTAGTTATTTCTAACATAAAGTATGGTTAACGATAAATTGTTGCCTGGAAGATGCATTTCTTTCTCCTAGTTCTCAAATTAGAATTCCCATTCAATTATTGCGAACCCAATGATACTTTTCCACAGATTTACCTGATAGTTAACTGTTCATATCACTCATTGATTAATTCACCTGAGTAAAAATTTATCTGCTAAATAGATAGAAATAACAGGTTTTACATTAACACAAGAGTGCACACGCTGAAGTGTCTCGCCTTCTTTACTAATCATTGATATTATGTTGATAGTCCTAAGTATAAAGCTTTATTACAACTGTCTTATAAACTTAACATTAACCAAGATAACTAAACATTGACCAATGAACCATGAAAATGAGGTCAAGGTTAGATGAACCATGCCAGGCACACATGTACAGCTAACAATGCTTCCATACAACAAATATAGTTGACCTATTACTTATAGTTTAAGAAAAATAGACCAAAACACAAAAACTTAACACTGAGCAATGAACTGTGAAAATGAGGTCGAGGTCAAATAAAACCTACGCGACTGACATATAGATCATAAAATATTTCCATACACCAAATATAGTTGACCTATGGCATATAGTATTAGATAAAAAGACCAAAACTCAAAAACTTAACTTTGACCACTCAACCATGTAAATGAGGTCAAGGTCAGATGACATCTGCCCGCTAGACATGTACACCTTACAATTATTCCATACAACAAATATAGTACATGTAGATCTATTGCATAAAGTATGAGAAAAACCGACCAAAACACAAAAACTTAACTATAACCACTGAACCATGAAAATGAGGTCAAGGTCAGATGACACCTGGCAGTTAGACATGTACACCTTACAGTCCTTCCATACACTGAATATACTAGCCCTATTGCTTATAGTATCTGAGATATGGACTTGACCACCAAAACTTAACCTTGTTCACTGATCCATGAAATGAGGTCGAGGTCAAGTGAAAACTGTCTGACGGGCATGAGGACCTTGCAAGGTACGCACATACCAAATATAATTATCCTATTACTTATAATAAGAGAGATTTCAACATTACAAAAAATCTGAACTTTTTTTCAAGTGGTCACTGAACCATGAAAATGAGGTCAAGGACATTTGACATGTGACTGACGAAAATTTCTTAACATGAGGCATCTATATACAAAGTATGAAGCATCCAGGTCTTCCACCTTCTAAAATATAAAGCTTTAAAAAAGTTAGCTAACACCGCCGCCGCCGCCGGATCACTATCCCTATGTCGAGCTTTCTGCAACAAAAGTTGCAGGCTCGACAAAAACTGCTTGTGATTTCCAATATAGTTCATTGACAATAAAATAAATGCCAAAATAATAATAATGATTAAAAAATATAAACTGACACAAGCACAACTCTAGTTCCTGAGTAACTTGTTAAACAGAGCCATCTTTCACACAAAAAGTTAAATTGTGAAAATGCCTTGTCTAGATCAGAGAGAATATTGGGAAAAAAACTAGAGGCTCCCAGCAGTCATTGCTCACCTGGCAGTATGGCATAGCATTGAATGCAAAAAATTTGTTTCTATTTAAATGGAAACCGCGAGCAAAAATGATGTCTGGATGAAGAGTATACTCCTCTAAGAGGTCCACTGATTATTTTAGTTAACATGTTAATTGTTAGTTGAACTTGTCCAGCTAATTATTTTCCTGTTTTATCTGATTACAAAATAATAGGCACCCTTGTTTCCCTTCTTGCCTGATATCACCACTGTTTTAGCAGGTTTCACAACTTGTGCATACATGCTTAAATGTGCAATTAGTGCACATAACCTCCATTGTGTTACTTTATTTGCCAATTTTGCAAAAAAAGGGGGGATTTTAAAAATCAAACATCTTCTATAGATAAAACAATATTTAGTAATTTTAGTTTTCCACTTTCACAAAATCCCAAGAAGTTTATATTCTCCATATTTGTTCTGTAAATAGATAAACTGATAGTTGCAAGGTTGAACTTTTAGACAAAACCTTACAAGTAATCACTGCGAGACTTAATACATGTACTAACTTGTACTAGCATGAGAGCCACCTTGTCTAGTACGCATTATATAATTCTGAAGTATGATTAATGTAGACCTATGTCACGATTTCACAGTATATGATATTGATAATGTAAGTGTTTTTCTTATAGTTCTTGTGATTTTGGCATTGTTGGGAGGTGTCGTCAAAACAACTTTGAAAGATGATCCTTTAAACATTCATTAGTCCTGTGGTTCTAGTAGTAATGAGTAGTAACAACTTTTTGACCTACAACATCATGTGTACTGTTTAAAGGTCAAATTAGTCTTGATTGTAATCTTCATATTTACTCCCTGGTTTTAAAATATAAAAATATAAAATGCTAGTTCATATTTTATATTTGTGAACTAAATAAGAATCAATATTGAAACTGAAAATTTCCTATTGAGTAAAATAAAACCTAAAAATAATAGCTTCAAAATTGTCAAGTACCTTCTTCAAATGGTCATGAACATCTTAAACCTCTTAAGAAACACTCTTAATTAACACCAGGAAATGGCTTCTCATTTCTCATTAGAAGTACAATAAATGTTTTGTCAATCTACATGTACATTGACATTTAACAATAGCTAGAGAAAATGCACAGGTGTCTTCTAGCCTGTTTGATTTTAATAATTTGTTGCCATGGAAGCGCTGTTAAAAAAATTGTGTGTCCTGATGACTGTCTGTGTGCTGGAAGAACTTTTGACTGCTCAGATAAAGATTTATCTGTCATACCATCAGGGATATCTAATGCAGCAAAATCATTAGATCTGCAGAAAAATCAAATAGCAGATTTATCGTCCAACCCGTTTTCAAAACTTCAATTATTGAGGATACTGAATCTTGGATTTAACTCGCTCACCCAGATAAGATACAACGATTTTAATGGATTAGTGAATCTAAGAACACTCGACTTAAGTTTTAATAGGATAAGTACAATACATAAAAAATCTTTTAGGAATTTGGAGAAAATCAGTGACATTGTTCTCCGAGGGAATGAATTAACAAATATTGATGGAATATTTACTGATATGAATGGGCTGGTACGGTTGGATCTGTCGAATAATCAAATAGACAAGATATCTAGCGAATCTTTCAGAAACATGACAAACCTCCGCTATTTGTTGCTTGGATCAAATAGAATAACATCTATTGAGGTTAAAGCATTTAATGACAATAACTTGATCTCATTTATTTCACTAACTGGGAACCCTGTCATTGATGTTGATGGTCTATTCATCAAAAACAATGGGTTGTCTTTTATAGAACTAACCAACTGTTCGCTGAAAACTTTTCCTAAAGGATTACCACGTATGACCAGATTTTTGTACCTAGATCAGAACAATATCACGTCTATAACAAAAAAAGAAATTGAACCAGTTGAAAGTTTAGTTAACCTCTTCATCTCTGAGAATCAAATCCAGTTCATTGAAAGAGATGCATTTACAGGGTTAAGAGGTTTACAGGAATTATGGATCAATTTTAATCAAATAAATGAAGTACCAATACCACCTATAAATTGTAAAAAAATACATATAGACAATAACAATATCGCACATGTTAAGAAAGATGATTTTCAATTTGGGTCTCAATTGGAGACATTATCAATTAAGAATAATCAAATATCGGTTATTAACGCAGAAACATTTGAAAATTTGACAAATCTTCTAAGTTTATACTTGGGTGGAAACAGTATAACTGTGTTACCAGATAATGCATTTAAACCATTGCTTCTTCTAAAGGATCTCGGTCTGACTGGAATGGATTTTGATTACATAGGAAAAGATGTGTTCAATAAACTTAATAACTTAGATAAGCTGATAATGTCTTTTGTAATGATCGGTGAAAATGCTTTACAAGGAAATATTTTCAAACATCTATCTAATCTAAGAATACTAGACCTACAAGATAGTCCTAAACTTGTCAGCCATGTTTTAGAATCCGAGGATGTGATGAAATCTTTGTTTACAGTTGAGGATATCAATTTAATGGATAATGAAATAAAAACTGTGAATTCAAATATAATGAAGTATTTACCAAGACTACATACTATTCGATTTGAAGGAAACCAATTTCACTGTGATCTCCGTCTGCGATGGTTATGGAAATGGATTGATATGCAAAAATATAAATTTGAAAATGCTGACTCCCTTAAATGTTTTTCTCCTCCTCAGCTACGAGGAAGCACCTTTTTGAGTTTAAAATTCGACCAATTTGTTCCAACAACGCTTAAACCAGTGGTGTTATCAACAAAAGGACAAGTTATTTCAATAACAACTAAATCTCCACACGTTATATTAAATTCTACAAATCTAGGAAATGAAACTTTAACCTTTGAAATGTTAAATGATACTGTTAATGAAAATATGGATAGCTCATCTCTCCCACCAGGATATGTGCCAAATCAAAAAGATTTAGTCCGATCTCAAAACCAACAGGACAAAGACTACGAAGAAAAAATAAACAAAATTCTAATTATAACAGTGGTGACTACTCTAGCTGTTGTGTTATTTGCTGTCATTGTGACAACTGTATCGTGTCTGAAGTGCAACCGAAAGAAGGATTCTTATAATCGTACCGATACCTTCCCAGACAATGATGTAACTTTTTACGTTATAAGTGACGAAGCACCCCCACTACCCCCTCCAAACACCACAAGGAAAGACAGAGGATCTGTGAGTTCAACTCGTGACATTACTAATGACAATGTCTTTATCATTGACAATGACAGTTCATAATTAAAACAGAAGAAAAAATATACAACTATTTCATTTCAACACACTGGATTGGTCATGTTAAAATATGAATGTGAAAAGGAAGTATTTCTTTCATTGTTATGTAGAAAAAAAGTTTATCCTTCACTGAATATAAACTGCTGAAATTGGCAATATATATATTTTTTGCTATTTTGTGCATTTTTTCTTTTGATCTTTTTTTGTGATAATTTTTCATATCATGCTACTCGATTGAGATGGAAAATTATCGCTAGAAACTAAGGAGGCATGTGGCGTTGCTATAAATAAAATTGACGTCGTCGTCAATGGTAAAATAGCGATAAACAGATTATCATTGGTCATCTCAGGATCAAGCCAGAAAGTGAATCTCGTTGAGATGATCAGCAATAATCTATAAATATATTTTTTCAATATTCATTTTTATATCAGCATATCAGTGATGATTCATGTTTATAAATATACAAAACATTACACCCTATTGCATACACCATTCCTAAAAATGGAGATTTTTGTTTGCATCAGACTATTTAGTTCTCATCAGCATTTATATAAAGAACAATCAAAATCTTTTTTGTGTAGGTAAATAATATTTTTCTTGTTTGAGTTGTTTGACATTTTGTCATTTTCAAGCCTTTCATATGTTACTACATGGTATGGGTTTTGCTCATTGTTTAAGTCCACAGAGTGTTTCATAGTTGCTTAAATCCACTTCATTTATACTCTTGTTTTAAAGTTGATTACTCATCTCCTTATTTTATATAGAAGCCTCTACTAGCTGAAATATCTAACCTAGCTAAAATATTCAATTCCAAAAACAATTTATTTTTAAAATACAGTGAATAGATATAAGAAGATGTGGTATGAGTGCCAATGAGACAACTCTCTATCCAAGTCACAATTTGCAAAAGTAAACCATTATAGGTCAATGTACAGCCTTCAGCCCCAAAATAACTAGTGTAAAACCATTCAAACAGGAAAACCAATGATATAATATATATAAAACATGAGAAACAAGAAACACTTGAGAGCCGCATCAACAAACAAAAACCACTGAACATCAGGTTTCTGACTTAAGACAGGAGCAACCATGAAAACAAAAGCTGTATAACAAAGGACTCGCTAGGGATCAGAGAAAACGAAGCTTATAATTGAAGTGAACTTTAAGTTGAGCTTCAATATACATAGATGTTACTAAAACAGGACAAGAGGATGACCTAACAAAACAAATGGGATTGTACATCAAAAACTTGATTAGTTTAAACCAAGGATAACAGAAAACTCTGGTGACTGATCCATGACCTGATCAGGAAATCTTACTATTGAACAATAGACCACAAAAATATGTCAAGGTCTAATGAATCCTGTCAGTTTACATGTGCACAATACCATATAACATATACTGAAAACAATGATTCTCTGGTATCTTTCTCCCCTCTTTTTTTTACCTTTTGTTTATAGTATCTGAGAAACTGAAACAGATACAAAAACAAAAATTAACCTTGAAACAATGAAATGGTGGTCAGTTTTTATTGGCGTAAGAAGACAGAGTGCCAGGAGAGGACCACTGAGCTTCTGTAAGAAAACTATTCAAATCAAATTGGAGTTTAGCCCACCTGCCATGTGTTGGACTCGAACTCAACAACTATTCTAATGTGCATATATGTGTTGTACAGTGTTTAATTGACCTTGACCTCTTTTTCATAGGTCATTGGTCATTGTTAAGCTTTCAAGGCTTGTATATATACAATTATATAGTTGCTTAATTACTTACAGTATCTAAGAAACTGATCTGGTCATGAAAACTTAACAATGATTAATAAACCATGAAGATGAAGTCAAGTTTAATTTAATACTGTGAGACAGACATGTATACCTTATATCATCTTATTCAACAAATAAAGTTGGTCTATTGTGTCAAGTTTAATTTAATACTGTGAGAGAGACTTGTAAGCCTTTTATCATCTTATTCAACAAATGTAGTTAATGTATTACAGTATCTAAGAAAGGGACATAATAATAAAAGCTTAACGTTTACAAAGAAGCTGTGAAAATGAAAGCAAGTTTAAATTAACCCAGTTGGTGAAGTATGTCAAAGTTCTCAAAACTTTAAGTTTTTGCCTGGCAGTCATTGAAACTGACTGCTAAAACTAAAAATTGGTTGCTCTCGTTAAATATTTGTAACCTGTGTTTCCAGTTTTTATGATGTCATTGTAAATTATTTCTATAGACGCCAGTCAAAATTAATTTTTCATAAAATGTATCTTTAGATTCTGAGTTTTTACATAGTTTGTAATTAAATTGTTAATCTATGGATTGTTTTTTGACAACAACTTTTCAGTGGTCTTGCAAGAATTAAAGACCAGAGGGGCAAAGTCCAAACAAAATTTGTTTTACCATAGTTTCTTTACACAAGCAGTACAAAGACGACATCCTCTAACTGTTTTCTTACAAAACATAACTTCCTTCTTCAAGAGATGTCTTATTAGATGATTTGTATGACTTGAATATGAAAAATAAGCCATCTTCTCTAATAAATATGAATCTATCCTCCTTCAAATGATCATTACCATCTGAAACCCCTCAAAACAAACTCATGTTTGACATCAGGAAGAAACTTCTCATTTTTCACCAGGAGAACTATAAATGTTACCTCACCCTTCAAGCATGTTTACATCTAAAAACAGCTAGCTGGAATATGTTCAGTCTTATACTAGCCTATTTTACTTTAATAGTCTGCAAAACAGACATTCTATAAACTGCATTGTCACATACCAGTGAAAAAAAGTATCTTTGATAATAGTACCTTATAGACAGTACAGTCATTCTCAAAAAATGGGTACAATTACAAAATTTCAGTGTCGCCGGCAAATAACCACAAAATGCAAGCTGGACATATGTCACAGATAATCTTTTTCGTGTTCTAAGTGATTAATATGTATACTAAAATAAAATTATATTCTTCTGTGATGTATATCGTAAATATATTTGTGTGATTTTCTATTCAATATACGGAAATCACACGAATTCCGAATGTCGCCAAGAAAAACTCCAAATATCGGTGTGAATTAAAATACTTTATTTCATCTAAATCATGATTAGATTTGCTTTTTTTATTTGACACTATATTGATTTTTATCCACAAAAATATTTTAGAATCAAAAGTAATAATATACACTTTGATTTACCCATTAAACCAATGTCGCCGATAAACGTATAACCTACCGTAACGTATCTTTAGGTACAGTCAAAACATATTTATATGATTGGAAATCATGCCCAAAGTGACTTTAAGCAAAGTTGATACATCAAATTTTAAAATCCTGCCTTTAACTTTTATTGCAATGAAACGAAAAATAAAAAAAAATATTCTCTTTCTCTTTTTTTCGATTGTCGCATATAAGAATCCAACCTATGTAACGCGTATTTTGGAACGCACTAACCAAGAACAAATCAACATGATGATTATTTCATTGAAAGCACCCATAAAGCTTCTCAATAATCAGTTTTGAGAAAGCAACTCAACAATATTGTTACATATTTCCATGTATAATGTAAATAAAACTAACCTCCGTTTAAATAACATCCGTGACGCAGTTATTTATAGTTAAGTTGTCAGACTATTTTTATCAGTATCAGCGGCTGCCGACACTGCCGAAAGTCATTTTTGTAGCAGATATCATTTATTATAAATAAAACAGACAAACAAAATACAGATTTTGAGAAAAAAAATATTGTTTTGAGAAAGGTAGGTTAACTTGTTTTTCCCTATTATGTGAGCAACATTATAACGTTTAATAAACGTTATATCAGCCATTTTCTTAGATTTAAAATAGTCTACAACACAACTTGTGTAATTACGACGACAATCATAACTTTAACAGCGGTTTATGGCAAACATTTTCAAGATTATTTAGGACTCATCAATGTAACGGAGGTTATGCAAATAAAAAAAATCTAAAGATGCATGTAAACACGATCATACCAATTGAAATTCTTGTACATTGTTATAGATACCAAATCAGTTCATCAATTATCACTAATAAAAATCAAAAGGTGATGTCAATCATAGACGACATCATTGATTTACGTTACGGAGGATAGAAATTTAAGGAAAAAAAGTTTTTTTTTCTCTAACAGGACTTTACTCTTTTCAGATAACGATTTACTAAGAAAAATGTTTAATTCTGTTGTCTTGTTTGTCATTTAATTCCAATATTTACATTCATTTATATGTTTGCTGTTGGTAAGAACTGGAATTGTCCGTTATGGAGGTTTTAAATGTCGTTACGGAGGATAGAAATTTTCGAAATGAAACTATTTTGACTCCAAAACTTCATAGTTGAGTATAATACATACATTATGGTGTGAAGGAAGATGACATTATCTGTATAGAGCTAATAAAATTAAGTTGAACAGTATTCGGTTTAGGTAAAACATATTTTTGAGTGAAAGTTCATGAATCGTTACGGAGATTTTGACACGAACAAGTCAATTTGACTAAAAGAAACATATAACTTGATAGAAAACAGTTTTTAAGTTTGTAATGTCAATACATTGTTTAGAAAAGCTAGCATTAAAGAGTTAAGTGTTACTATGTATCAGCATTCAGATACTGGTTTGATAGCAACCTCCGTAACAAAGATGGGGGTGTGGATTAATACAAGCATAAAAAATACATACAAGTGATTCAAAACATAAATAATAGGGTTTTTCCTGGAAAGCTGTATTATGAAACTAAAATATTATACAGCATAACATTTCATTAGTTTAAATTTATTACTAAATAAGTTGTGAAAACTACTTATTTGAATTATTTTTTAAACACTATATTAATTCAGACCTTAAAATTGGTGTTTGCTTTCAATATATACAGAATAATACGTATAAATCAGTTTGCTATGGTGGTAAATGTAACCCATTTCACATGAGCCTGGATTTAAATCTTGTGTTTTTCTCTAATGCAATTTTTAAGATGACTTTATACAACACTAACCTCCGATACGTTCATACTTACCTTGTGTTACAAAAAATGCTAAAACTAGAAAACAACTAAAATGGTGTAAGTAAAAATTAAAAAAATGACAGACTAGATATAGACACAGAAGAAAACAACACTCTCTCTCTGCTCAGTTGAAATTTATTTTTTAACAGTGTCTACATTCGAATTGTACCCATTTTTTGGGAATGACTGAGTAGCTTTAATTAGTGCCTGCATTTTTATGGTTGAAACTGAATCTTATTACAACACATTCAATTACCCTGAACACGATTCTGTGTAGGTGGATCTGATATAGTGACTCCTGTAAGCCTTCATCAATCACATAGCAGTCAAGTTCTAAGATGTTAAGGAATCTCATGGTCTTGAAGTAAAATAATTTTAATATTTTTTAATCAAATTGAGTATGGAAATGGGGAATGTGTCAAAGAGACAACAACCCGACCATAGAAAAAACAACTTAATGTTTAGTTTACATACAGCTTGAATGTAAAAATGGACTGAAAAAAGGGGCCAGATCATTTAACAAATTGAACCATAGTTAAAAGTCCAAAATGGTGACACACAAAGAACCTTCAGTTGGCTGAAAGACACACAGTCAAGGACAATGTTTCCTGTTTGTAGACATATTGGTTAGCTAATAAAATAGAATGGATAGATGCCATTTCACAATTGCAGTTTTTGAAAGTTAATATATATATATATATATGTCAAATTGATTATCAGTGACACTTACTTGGTAGATTTGCCATGAATATTTCTCTCAGTGCCATGAACTCTTCTTCTGGTGATATATCTTCTGACCCAAAATCATCCCGTTCAGGCCATATCTCTCTGTAATATACATATATTCACATAAACATGAGTTGGATGATACAAAGGGACATTCAAAACTTATAAGTTGAAGACAAATTGAAAGCACCATGGCAGATAACAAAACAAGAAAAAGTAAGAGAAAAATTCTGAAAACACTACGAAGAACACTATATTTAGCAACATCAACCAGGTACCCTACAAGGGAATGCAAATTCTGCTCCTTTAGTGGCACTTGTCATGTTGCTCATAAATTAAGGATCTATACAATCTGGCCAACCCTGTAAAAGCATGTATAAATAATTTTGTGAATGATTGTGTGACAACAATGGCTATTCAGCTGATGTTATGTTCTATCAGTGATGTTGGTTTTGTTTTTTCATCTATAGAATAGAGAATGTATCACATTCCTGGCTTCCATAAACTACTTGAAATAAGTCACATTATGAAGAAGCGTGTCTTAGGAATAATAATTTGCTGTAATCAAACATAATTCCAATTTAATACCATCATCAGAACTATTTTAATGTTATAAGATACAAACATCCAGCAGCATGAAGGATACACAGTGAAATTGTGATCACAGCATCATAAAAATTGACATCAGATTTGTACTTGCTATAAATCCTGAACTGAAGGCAACAAAATTATCAAAAATAGGCATTAAATAAAAAAATGATAAGCATAAACATATTTGAACTAATGAACAAACTATCAGTGTTAGTTTCAAGTTTAACTTTTTTTTTAATTATTGTATTTAGGATCACTAGTAACTATAATGATATGTATAGCAATACTGCAATAGCCTCCCCTTCATTATTGTTCTTACTTAGCCAATGATAATAATAAGAGCAATAGGGTTGCCTGCATTTTTCATATCTTACTTGATAGATCTAATATAAAGAGCAATAGGGTTGCCTTCATTTCTTACCTGGCAGATCTAATAAGAGCGATAGCTTCCCCTGGTTTGTTCTCTCTTAATGCATCTTGTATCTTTATCATTGCATCAATTCTGTAATGGAAATATATTTTAGATCAACTTAAAATTGATTCAAATTAGTTAAGTTTTTTTTTTCTAAATCCCTTTCTACACATCAAATTAATGGTTTCCAGTAGCCTAATTTCAAAAACATTCTTTCATAATTCAAAAGGCAATAAAATCACGGAAACCCTCCTCTGATGGCAAAGTTATTGAGTTGATGATCACTGTATCATGAAATGAGGTCAAGATCAAGATGTAGACATTAAAAATTGTAAAACTTGATGAAGACATTGATGATATGAATCTTTGACAAAATTTCATTCAGAATTCTACACTTGACAGCTCTTACAATGCAATTTCTATAGAATAAACATTTCTAAAGGACAATAAACTCCTGTAAAAATAATTGATCAGCAATGATTTTTCCAACTCATCCAAGATTTGCTTTAGAAACATTCAGTATTAGTTTCATTTCAATCCTGCAAGAAAACAAGTCTTAACAACTAACATATGCAATTTTTAATAGAATTTATATTTCCAAGGGGCATAACTCTTTAAAATTAGTAGATACTCAATGATTTGGAACTTGTCAGAGGCATCGCTAATATAAACCTATGATTTAAGATTAAAAAAAAGCTGGGAAGATTTATAGAAGTGATAGCACTGACAATACTGGACGGATGCCCAGTATTTCTATATTATTTTATTTTCAAGGCATAGGGGACAACTACCATTATATGAGTGCTCCTTAGAAAGGAGGACCCTATCACATTCATGGTACTTATTTTGAGTGTTATATAATTCTTACCTTTGTTGATCTTCCTGAACTTCAGAAGCAGCATCAAATGGTGAAATATCAGTAGGAATTTCTCCTCTTCCTTGGAACAAGGCAGACAACTCTTCTGATACTTCATCCCATTTGTCATCTAGTTCTGTCTGAGTAAGGTCAGGAACAGGTTCTGATGCTGCAGAATTAAAGAGAAGACAACTTTTAAGTTACAACTTACATGATTACACATTTATACTTACAAAATATATTTCTGTGAGTCTTTTTGACCTGTTTTTAGATTATGCCAGGTTTTTCTTTTTCATGTAGATTTATAGCTAATGCTTTTCTTCAAGAGAAGCACCAAGGAGATTCACTTTGTCTTTACATAAGTAAAAGAGATTTTCCTCTGGTTTTACTTTTACATTAATATTCTACTGGATTATGAAAGAGACACACACTGACTGATGTTGGAAGGAGTGTGGAGTATCATGAAACTACCTATTTTTGTCAATACAACAGTCAAACAAGACAGATATAAGGTGCTGGTAGTAAGTAATTGCTGTCCACGATAGATCTAAAATGTGGTACATTAGCAAGAACATGTAAAATTTCCATCTAGGATTAAGTTACACTTCATAGAAATTATTTTTGGATACAAATAAACCAAAGGTTATATGTATGTCACTCAGAGGCTCATAAGAGCTTGTAATGCTCACTAGAATATTTGTCTAAATGTTAATAATTTAATTTTGGTTGTAACGCATCTCCTGATTGGATAACGTTGTTTTGTTTATCAGCCCATAGACATAATTTAGTCATGTGACCGTGACGTCATCAACGTTTTTTCATGGTTTACTGTGGTTTAAAATGGAATTTTAGAATTAAATTATAAGTAATGACTGTAATTTTTTTTCTGTCTATTCCAAATAACATAAAAAATGTGGTGCACACTGTTAAATAACCCGCTACGCGCATTATTCTGTGTGCACCACATTTTTTATGTTATTTCTTCATAGACAGAAAAAAAATTACAGTCATTCCTAAAATGTTTGACATAAGAATGAAAGTATTTAGTAAGGGTATAATAGATTGAGTTGTATGGAGGTATGCTATGGATGTCTATGTATGTATGTAAAGTAGGTTAATTACACAACATGGCTAATAATTCTTTCCAATTTGAAATCTTTTGGGTTGACAGTATAACAGATGCAGAATTACTACACCATAATAAGGCAAAAAAAGTTTAAAGTCCTGTAACTCTATCACAAATTGTCAAATCAAAATGGTAAGATAGTAGCATCCATAAAGTGTTATTACGCTTCAACATGGTAAAAAAAGTCATAGTTCCATATCTCCTTCCAAAATCTATCAGATTTTATAATGCTAAAAGACTATCAAAATAGAGAACTAATCTTTGATGCATACATGTAAATAGTGAGTATGTCAGTTATATAATAAATTCATGATTAAAAAAACCTTGTGCTGTTGGTTTCTTCTTTTTCTTTCCTTTCTTTGTCTTTTTCTTCTGCACAACAAGATGGGAATTTGTCTTTGTGGCATTTTCTAACATTTTCAAAAACAAATGTGTTGTTTCAATCAAGTCTTTCAAAAATGCCCTGCAAAGTATTATTGTTTCAAATGAATAAGTGATATCAAGAAATTGATTATAAGAATTGAACGTTCATTACTATTGGCGAACTCAGAATAAAATTTAAACAATAATATGACCCCAGTACACGGATGCCTGATCCACACTATCATTTTCTATGTTCAGTAGACCGTAGAGATGGGGTAAAATCTCTAATTTGGCATCAAAATTAAAAAGATCATGACAGGGAACATGTGTACTATTAAAGTTTCAAGTTGAATGGACTTCAACTTCATCAAAAACTACCTAAACCAAAAACTTTAACCTGAAGCAGGACAGAGGGACAAATAAACAGATGAACAAATGGACAGATGCCCAGACCAGAAAACATTATGCCCATAAATGGGGCATAAAAAAAGAACAATAATAAATTCACCAATGTTGAAGCAAAGCAGGTGAACCAGAAAGTTCATGTACATAGGTCTTTTTATTGTTTGGATTGTGGTTGCCGTCTCCTTTTATTCATATATACTGTGGATTCATTATTATTCATTGGATACAGGTGAACCCCAAATTCAAATGTTCAACCAATTACAAATTTTCTATAGGCTTTGTTTGTAGAGTATGGCAGTACCACAAAATTAAATATCCACAAAATGCAAGTTGTTCCTCAATCCACAAAAATTGATACCCAAGAAAATAAATGAACACAGTTTTTAGTTTACCTATTGTAATCTGATGAAGTCATGGTGGTTATAAGGTGTGCAGTATTCTCTACTTTAAATATCTTTTAGTTTGAACCTGTTCTGGTTTTCTTACTTCAACCAGGAACACATGTGACATATAGTTTTGGCATCCATATCAGATTCAACCCAGAACTTATTAATTTTTCATAGTATTGATTATGTGGGAAAAAGGGGGCTTTGAATTGTGTACTGTTAAAACACCATTGTCCTTTTTTGGTTAAAAATAAACTTGAATTCTTTGATCTGTTGTTTAGTATGTCATGCCAGCTAACCAATTTGATCTCATTATTTTTTAGCATAGATATAAAACAAAACTGAATTTGCATTCATAATGTCTCTTGTATTATTTTATAAATAAATTTGGTGTATTTACTGTCTTCTGATTGGTTAAAATTATTAGTTTTATTTTCAATGTTGTCAATTTTGATGGCGACACGCCCACTCTGACATATGTATTCATACGCCAACATGTGTGTACGTTGTTATTGTTAATATAAATAATATAAAATGTTCCTTGAGCCTTATTTTTGATAGAAATTTATTTATAATGAATGGCAATAATTTATTTTGATTTTATTGAACCATAAAACTAATTTTTGACTCTTCACATTTTACATAATCCGCTTTGCGGATTATTCAATGTGAAGAGTCAAAAATTAGTTTTATGGTTCAATAAATTCAAAATAGATAATAGCCATTCATTAAATGTCTTCTTCCATGTTAGCTAAATTTGTTATAACAACTACAGACACTGCTAAAACCAACAAATACCTGGACTGTTTACTCTGATCAAATTTCTTTAATAAAGTCAGAAATATATCCCGGAACTCCATCATGTAAAATATATTGCCTAAAATAAGAAAATATAAAATAAATTTAGTGGTTGGAATTAATCATCCCTCCAGCTATGACTGATTGCTTCCAGTGGGGAAAAAAGCTTTTAATAATTAATTGAAATCTTTCTCTTATAGTTGTGGCCTGTTTATATATTTTAGATGAAGAGATATTTCTTGTTCAATGCAGTCCGATACAAATAAGAAATACCAAAAAAATATTTTTACTTAGATCAGTGTACTGTAAATTCAGAAATTATTGCAATGTTTTTTTTGGGGGGAAAAATGCAACAGGGATAGAATTGAAATATTACAAATCCGCATTTTGAAAGTTTTTATATGAATTGAACAGGATTTTCAAAATAATTTCCGAATTTTCAGTATCCAGTATCATCAAACAATATTGGCAATTCTTTAGGTCATTGACGATTTCCTAAGATCAAATAGATATGTCATGTCCAATAATATACAAAACACTCATACTTTTTGCCTGAAAATCTTGTTATTATCCTAGGCCTCTTAGTTTAGTCTAATATATTTTGTAGTTTGCAAATAAAATTCCCATCCTTTCATTTTTCAAAATATTTACCTTTGATAACCTTTGAACTCTCCATTAATTGTGTATTTTTAGATCTGTCCATCATATCCAAATAATGCAGCAGTTCTTGGTATGCTTTCAGTGCTAAATGTACCCTATTTATATAAAAGTTAATCATTAAAATTATATATATAATGAAGTGACATATTTCTTTGTAACTGTAAAATTCTCACTGATGAAAATCATGCTATAAGTATTCCTAAAAAGCAGAAGTTGAAAGAGCAATGAATGTGAAATAAAAGGAAATTGTGTACATAAGACACAGAGGAAGCCCCTACTTGCATTTTAAGTTATAAAACGACATAACTCAAGAACAGTAACAGTGACACTACCCAAATTTCGAACTTGATCTATGGCTTTTATTTAACATTTTGAAAAAATTTCATATCATTTGGCTGAGCAAACAAGTTTTGGAACGGCAACTAATTTGGGATTTACAGAAGGACGTACAGACTGAGGTCATACTTAATGCCCACTTTGCCACGGAAAGGGCATACAAAATTTCTGGAAATGTTCATGGATAGGATGTATAGAATGCACTACATTTTGTGTATCAAAAATTGTAGTGATAAGCCTTGAAAGATTTCAGTATCAAGTCAGTCCCATAAGGTTTTGATTGCATTTCATGCAATCTTTACCTAAAAACATCACAGCCACAACATATTTTATGACAGAGGAAAAGGTATGATAAGGTAATTTTTTATAGCCTCTTGAATAAAAAAATAAAAAAATATCATAAATCAAACACATTACATTTTTTAGATGTGCATCATGCCTACACAGTGCATAAACTACCTCATTTATGAGATCTAGTCATTAATAAAAAAAAAATTCTCATAACTTCTTCTAACTTTTATCCCATCTTTTGACCCAAATAGTATTCAAATATAATTTTGATCCCACCTTTTGACCCAAATAGTATTAAAATATACTTGAACCCACCTCTTGGCCCAAATAACTGCCTCTTTCTTCTCCATCATAATCATCTCATAATACTGGAACAACTGGACTTGAATATAGTGAAAAGTCTGCACTGACATTGTTTCACTAAAAATAGAATACAGATCATTCAAATATTAGTTTGTAGTGGTAAAATATAACATCTTCCATTACATACAAAACCTTCAATTTGATTTGATTAATTATGAAAAATGCAAGGGTGCTAATGGCTTTGAAATTATGACGTTACTGATTGTCCACAATGCAACATGAAAAAGATATTTGTATCTTAGTAATGAACCATTTCATTTACCTGAGGAGAAGTGACTTAAAATAATATCATTAAAGAAGTATCTTACAATATAAAAGATTGACATAAATATTGTACTAACATTTTCAGAAAGCCCATAAATTACAATAAAGAAGTCAATGTTAGCTTTCTTGTATTTCTTTTTAAAAATTGCTTTAAAAAACATAGTTCCAGGACTTTTAAATAGTCAAAATGCACCAGATTACAATTATCTTATTATTGCAGGTCTATTCTAGTGAATTGGCATATTAGCTTGAATAACTTGCCTCACTAAATCTACTTGTTTACTATGATAACGACAAAACTCCATGAAGAATCTCATGGCCCACAGGTAATAAGTCTCATCATGATCCTGGGTTTTTTCTCTTGCTAATATGTCCTGAAAACCAGAAAAGAGACCCAATGTATGTCATAAAAGAATATTAAAGTTAATATCATTCTTACTTTGTATAATAGTTTAAGAAAAAAAAACAATTGAATGAATATTTTTTGGTGAAGTTGTAACAAAAATGCAGAGGTTTCCTTGCTATGACTATACCCATTCATAACCCAAAGTATCAGAAAACAAAAAGAATGGGTCTGACAGATCAAAAAGGTGCAAAAAAAATACACCTCACTGCTGTTGACCAAATATGAAGTCATTCTGTTTAGAAGTATTCATTCCAATATTCTATAAGATGTTCAAAAACCTAATATTTCTACTACTATGTATAACAGTGAGCCAAGGCTTTGTGTTGGAGGCCATAGATTGACCTATGATTGTTTACTATATACAAATTGTGACTGGGATGAATAATTGTCTTATAGGCACTTATATCACAACTTCCTATATATATATATATATATGGGTTCGAATCCCGGCGAGGGAAGAACCAAACATTTGCGAAAGCAAATTTACAGATCTAACATTGTTGGGTTGATGTTTAGACGAGTTGTGTATATATATATATATATATATATATATATAACATCTGTATTCACAGAAAAAAGTTATAATGGTTACCTTAACTGCATACATCAAAGGGTTGTAGCAATTGTCTAGAAACTGTGCACAAAACTCCTTCAATCCAAGACGTATACTCAATGTTGATCTTCTGCTAACCTCCTGTCCTTTAATTGGTTGTCTATTTTTAGGTTTCTTCTTTGGTTTTTTAGTGCTGTCAAATGTCATTTCATTTACATCTTTCAGTGGTTTGTGATAAATAACTTCCCTGTCACTAATAGACTTCATGTTGTGTACAACAAAGGTTCCACCAAATCGAGAATGTCTATAAAATAATTTGAAACATGATGAAGATTGTTTTTAAGATTTTAAATTTGTTTTTTGTATTTATTGAAGAAGGTTCTATTTCATGAAATTTCTCACCTCTTGATTGCAAATTGGCTGATGTTATACAATGTATCCTATACATATCCTTAAATTTTGTGAACAGGTTTCTGTTCCTTATTGTAGTACATGATATGCCAAAAAAAAAGTCTTACGCAGACTATTCATGAACAGAATATCTAACTATTCAGGCAATCTGATCCAATTAAAATCAGCAAATGAAATGAGCAAAGTCTTAAAGTCAGAAATAACAGGGCCAACATTAAAAATATCTTTCTTTCCCCTTCCCGACTGAGGTTATCAGGGTATGGGTAGGTAGGTAGGCAAATTATTTTATTTTATTTCTTGATATAATTTTTCTATATTGAATTTTTACAAAATTCAACAGGTAAGATAAGTCAAGAAAAGTGGGGTATTCCCTGTATTCAGTGTATACCCCAGTTTTCTGATGTTAAAAACAGTATACAGGGACCTCCTTTTTCCTATTCATGTTATGGTATGAAATTTACAAAAGCACACATCCTTCATGTGATAACAATGTGTAATGAAAGCAGGTGTTTAATTAGTTAAAAATCAAGCTTATTTCAAGTCTAATTTGATGCATAACTCACAACAAAACAATTCCTGTGTTCACCAATTCATACCTTGATCATCAATTATGAGATGACAAAAAGATATGTTAATGACTTGGGAATTAAAATTTAATGAATAAAAATTTTCAATAGAAGTCAACATAATTCAGTTATGTCCAGTTGCACCTGGATAATGCAGGTTGGTCAAATAATTCCTTACCAAAGATTTGTGTTTTTTCGAGTTCTAGAAACTAGAGGCTCTTTAGAGCCTGTGTCGCTCACCTTGGTCAACAAAGGACACAGATGGATTCATGACAAAATTGTGTTTTGGTAATGGTGATGTGTTTTTAGATTTTACTTTACTTAACATTCTTGCTGCTTACAATTATCTCTATCTATAATGAACTTGGCTCAGTAGTTTCAGTGGAAAATGTTTGTGAAAATCTACAAATTTTATGAAAATTGTTAAAAATCGACTATGAAGGGCAATAACTCCTTAGGGGGTCAATTGACCATTTTGGTCGTGTTGACTTATTT
The DNA here is from genome assembly GCF_965363235.1 of Mytilus galloprovincialis. Lineage (NCBI taxonomy): Eukaryota > Metazoa > Mollusca > Bivalvia > Mytilida > Mytilidae > Mytilus > Mytilus galloprovincialis. The sequence goes on from NC_134839.1 coordinate 60,928,482, forward strand.
TTAGGTCTTACTTTGCTGAACATTATTGCTGTTTACAGTTTATCTCAATCTATTATAGTATTCAAGGTAATAACCAAAAACAGCAAAATTTCCTTAAAATTACCAATTCAGGGGCAGCAACCTAACAACAGGTTGTCCGATTCATCTGAAAATTTCAGGGCTGATAGATCTTGACCTGATAAACAATTTTACTCGATCAGATTTGCTCTAAATGCTTTGGTTTTTGAGTTATAAGCCAAAAACTGCATTTTACCCCTATGTTCTATTTTTAGCCATGGTGGTCATCTTTGTTTTGGCCGAGTTACCGGACACATTTTTAAAACTAGATACCCCAATGATTATTATGGCCAAGATTGGTTTAATTTGGCCCAGTAGTTTCAGAGGAAAAGATTTTTGTAAAAGATTACTAAGATTTACGAAAAATGCTTAAAAATTGACTATAAAGGGCAATAACTCCTATAGGGGTCAACTGACCATTTTGGTCATGGTGACTTATTTGTAAATCTTACTTTGCTGAACATTATTGCTGTTTACAGTTTATCTCTATCTATAATAATATTCAAGATAATAACCAATAACAGTAAAATTTCCTTAAAATTACCATTTTAGGGGCAGCAACCCAACAACGGGTTGTCAGATTCATCTGAAAATTTCAGGGCAGATAGATCTTGACCTGATAAACAATTTTACCTTGTCAGATTTGCTCTAAATGCTTTGGTTTTTGAGTTATAAGCCAAAAACTGCATTTTACCCCTATGTTCTATTTTAGCCATGGCAGCCATCTTGGTTGGTTGGCCGGATCACCGGACCTTGGTTGGTGGCCGGATCACCGGACATATTTTTTAAACTAGATACCCCAATGATGATTGTGGCCAAGTTTGGTTTAATTTGGCCCAATAGTTTCAGAGGAGAAGAATTTTGTATATAAAAGTTAAAGACGACGGACGACTGACGCAAAGTGATGGAAATAGCTCACTTGGCCCTGTGGGCCAGGTGAGCTAAAAACAAGGCTTCACTTATATATTTTGTTAATCCTAGAATACTTTAAGTATTTACAAATTCAACTGATGCAGTTATAACGTAAAACGTGCCCTTTTTTAAATTTCATGCCATAAATTGAAAAATAAATACACATTTAAACTGGTCTTGTTTACACAAGAGGTGAAAGCAGGAAATTCATGTATCCAACATTTTCTGACTTGTGTCCAACCTGTTCAAAGTCGAAGACAAAGTAGATTGATCTCAAAGCACGATTTAGACCATTTTTAATCAAAGATTTTATTCTTTAAACAGGAACAGAGGTAAAAGACAAAGCCAATCAAGGTGCACTCAGTGGGTTGAAAGATGCTTCAGATTTTTTATTTTCAAATATCACCCATACACAACACAAATCATGTAGCAAGGCAGTTTGTTTTCCTTGATTCCAAATCATATAGACGCTTCAATGCAAAAATGCCTTGATTTAAAACACTTGATGATTACAGCATCAGAAAGGTATGATAAAAAACCAACGCACGTTTACTACAGCATCGGAAAGATATCACCAAAAACCAACATAGCAAAAAAAATTTGGATAAGAATGGCCAATAAAATTTTTCGAGTCGCGGCCATTCTACTGGGTCGGTGGTGGGAGTGGAAACAAACAATATTTTATTTTTAGCCCAGAGTAAAAAAAAAAATTCCGTCAACCATCAATAGTAAAAGATAATTTTTGTTCTGTTTTATTTGAACACAACCTTGATTTAAAAGTTACAATTACAATAGTTTTTTTTTAAAGTTTTAGTAAACATATATTGAAAATTATAAGTCACATATAATTTCTACCTTGTACTAAATCTCTTCACATTTGCTAGTTTTTGCAATTTTTCCTGCTCTCTAACCATCTCCAACTCTCTAAAATATATATGAGTAAAAGTTCATAAATATTGTTGTATCTAAATTAAATCAAAACATATCTACTTCTTTATTTTTATCAAAATGAATAGGTCAAATTCATTCATACCATAATAGTCAAACAAGTATCAATCAGAACAGTTGTAATCTTAACTAGTTTCAAAGTCATTGACATGAATTCAATAAAATTTTTAACCCAGTTACAAATATATCTAATTTTAAAATACAGCCAAGATCTGTTTTTGTACACCTGCAAAGTTTGTGTAATTTTTTGACTGAATATTGAAATATGGACTTTATATACCGTATAGCGGGTTATTTTCCCAGGTGTAAAATTTAGTGATTTTCATTGAATAAGGTATACAAAATATTTTGGCAGTTATTATTTTGGCGGATTCAATATTTGTATCATACCTTTGCATGTGCACTTTTAAATTGGCTGAATTTATTTTGGCGATTTTGTTCTTTCCGAGAAAATAAGTGAAAATTTACACCCCGCGAAAATAACCCACTATACGGTAGTAGAAGTCAAGTTGAATTATTAAGGACACAACTAGTTTTGGGATTTTTTTTATTTATGCCTTTTTTTACGCCTAAATATTTACTAAAATGGAATTCATTTTAATGTGAAATTAGAATGGATATAACTGTGTTTTACTTTAGCTAGGCCATCATAAAACTTGATTTTACGGTAAAAAATATCTGTTTATCTAGCTCAGCCACATGTCACTAGGGAAACTCAATTTGCGACAATAAAATCTCTATTACGAAGGTCAGACTTTAAATACAATACAGTTATCTCCGTTCTAATGCCACATATAAGTATTGTCATTTCAGGGCCTTTTATAGCTGACTATATGTTGAATGGGCTTTGCTCATTGTTAAAAGCCATACAGTGAACTACAGTTGTTAACTTCTGTGTCATTTTGGTCTCTTGAGGAGAGTTGTCTCATTTGCAATCATACCACATCTTCTTTTTTTACCATTATTACATAAATGAAAAAGTGCGTCCAAACTATTACATCTTCCTTGGGATCTTAACAATTTGACGTCATAAGTGCACTCCCTATGTCAAATAAAAACTCTAGACACATTTAAACTCTTGGTAAGCTTCTGAATTGCTTAAATGCTGACAAAAAGAAGATTTTGTGGCACTAAAATTTACTTTTTTGTTTATTTTTTTCATAATTCACAATGGTGGCTTTCCTTAATTCAACCTGGTATAACGTAGAATCTAACCCTTCAAAGTATTTGTCCAATGCAAATTATCATTCAAAACGAAAATGCATTAGAATTGGTGATGACACATCATTTGCCGTCTAAACTTTATACCACCAACTCTGAGCACCAGCACACAACCTTTTAAGATGAATATTGAAGCATTTTATATTACTTTCTACAGTTTTTATTTATTTTGTTCAGTATATAACTATTCAAAGTCTGGTGTTTATTTAAGAATCTTTGAAACAAACTATTTTTATTTTTAACCTGCAAAGTAGTACCTATATAAATCAAAAGATTGCAGAGTAATACATGTAATATATATTTATTTACCTTTCATCTTTCTCTTTCTCAGTCATTGACCTCTGAACACCAGCACTTGCTAAGATTTCTGGGTTCTATAATAAAAAAGCATAAGAAGAAGTAACAACATTAAAAGAGGTACACAATTGATGAACGTTCTGACCAGAAGGCAGAACATTCAGTATCTAGACTTTGACAAATTAATTAGATATTGGCCTACAGCAAATATTAGTTGCCTATTAAGGACAGTATTACATGATGAGACATGAATTTTAATACTCATCTTGTAATAGATGATGTTCAGTAGTTGTCGTTTGTTGATGTGGTTCATAAGTGTTACTCATTTCTCATTTTTTATATAGATTAGACCATTGTTTTTCCCATTTGAATGGTTTTACACTAGTAATTTTTGGGGCCCTAGAAATCTTGCTGTTTGGTGTGAGCCAAGGCTGTGTGTTGAAGACCGTACTTTGACCTATAAAGGTTTACTTTTACAAGTTGTGACTTGGATGGAGAGTTGTTTCATTGGCACTGTGCATTGTATTGACAAAAACAGCCCATATTTGTGTAGCAGAAGCATTCTACTTTCCAACAAATAGGTAAAAGATTACATTTTCGCAATTTTGTAAAATTGTTATATTTTGGGGCCGAAAAGGGGTCTTACTGAACCTACTTCTTTAGTCAAATAATGATTGATGGCTTCTAACTTGAAATCATCAAAATTGACCTTTTCTTAAATACATATGCATTGTGTTTAAAAAAATCCAGTTTGTCAAGAAAAATATGTGTGAAAATTAAAAGTGGATTTGCTATTGAAAGACATTCTGGAAGTTATCATGAGAAATTACCTAAAAGACAGATCAACAATGGTATCTAATAATGCCCCAAAAATATTTAGAAACAAGAATGTGTCCCCAGTACACCGATGCCCCACTCACACTATCATTTTCTATGTTCAGTGGACCGTGAAATTGTGGTCAAAACACTTATTTGGCATTAAAATTAGAAAGATCATATCATAAGGAACATGTGTACTAAGTTTCAAGTTGATTGGACTTCAACTTCATCAAAAACTACCTTGACCAAAAACTTAAACCTGAAGCGGGACGAACGGACGAACAAACAGACGGATGAACGGACGTACAGACCAGAAAACATAATGCCCCTCTACTAACGGAGGTGGGACATAAAAAAATCTGGTTTAATTCAATTTATTCTTTAAATTCTAAATTTAAAGGTTTAAGGTCTTTATTAATGATATTTTCTACTGTGTTCAAGACAGTACAATTAATAATTAAATGCAGATGATAATACCCTGTCTTACTGTGACAATAATGTAGATAATTTAGTAAAAACACTTGAAAATGGCAGTGAAAAAATGATAAAATGGTTTTCACAAAATTTAATGAAAGCAAATCAAGATAAGTTCCAAGTTATTGTTATTGGGAAAAAGACAAAAAATTATAATTTAACTTTTTATTTAGAAGGCAATAAAATTTCATGTGATGAAGATGTTAAACTCCTTGGTGTAATGATAGATTTTGAACTATTTTGATAAACATATCTCACAAATTTGTAAAAAAGCTTCTAAACAACTAAACAATCTTAAATGTATTGGCAAATATCTAAACAGGTTGGAACATCTAACAGCTTACTACTCTTTCATTGTCCGGTAATTTGGCATTTTTGTAGTGAAAAAAATACACACAAAATTGAAAAAATACAGGAAAGAGCTCTCTGCTTCATATGTGAAGACTATATAAGCAGCTATGAAAATTTATTTTTGACTTCTAAACTTCCATCTTTAAAAATTCGCAGACTTAGAACCATTGGAATTGAAACATTTAAAAATGTACACAAGAAAAGTCCCAGTTATCTTCATGACCTAATAAATATCAAAACTCAACTTTATAACTTTAGATCTAAGGATACAGCTGACATACCCAGAGTTAAAACTACAAAATACGGGTTAAAATCATTTTGTTTCAGTGCTGCACAGTTATGGAATGAGCTGCCAAACCACATAAGACAGGAAAATTCTCTTACTCAATTTTCCAATCTAATACAGACCTGGAATAACCGCTCATGCCAATGTAATGCGTGCCATTGGTGCTTTGGGATTTGAGCTTAGCTTTGCTTTTTTTCCTTTTTTATAAATACTAAAATTAGCTAGCTATGATTTTATATTTTATCTACATGAACAGTATTATTTTATTTGCTTATGTCATGTATGTGCTTTTAATATCCTGCTGTAATGTATTTATGTTTGTCTTAATATGTGTGTTTTGTTTGCATGTTACTTGCTTGTGTGTAATTTATTATAAAGTTGATTTTAAAAGCTTGTGTTACTTTGTTTACTTTGTATCGACAATAAATAAATCTTTGATTTTGATTTAATTTAAATATTTGAGAGACAATTAGATTTTAGTCTTAGATACATTAACAGCAATTTCATCCTTAATACTTTTATACTTTTGTAGAAAATTGTTAGAATAGAAATCTAAATCTAAGTCACCAATTTACCTGTTCCCTGAACATTAATGAGACAATTTCTAGAATATGCATGGAGAAATTCCTTTCATCTTCAGAACTGGCTATATATAACAAGAGATCTTCCAGTCCTGTACAATGTATTGCCCATATAACCTGATCATGGACTGTAGCATCATCGTCTGTTCTCTAAATAATAAAAGTTCATTATAAAGTTAATACTTAAAATCTATGGCTTGAGAGGGTACAAAAGACCTAAGGGAGATAACTCATGAAATTAGCTGAACTTTTTATATTCCTGTCATTAGGTTCAGGTAAAAGTTTTATCAAAATTTTAAGAAAATCAAAAGAGCCAACTCTATTCTTTTCAAAGTGTTGGGTACCCCATTAAAAGAGCATTTAATTCCATAATATATTTTTCTAGTTACATATATGATGTAAATCCATAATCTGACTATGAATCATGTTTTCCTATACATAGAATATTCTAATGTACAGAATTCTGATCCAGGGAATAGTAAGCCCCATCCTGAAACAAGATGTGTGGTGCTGGTACAATATAAAGGATATACACTGTAAAATATTGGTTAACCTTTATGATAGCATCATACTTTTAAGAACAAATAAATGGATAATTTGTCCATGGGACAAAGATAATGCCCCTGCGTGTATATAACATTATGAAGGGATATAATTCAAGAAAGGTAAAAGTGATGCAGCCCAAATTAGAACTTATTATGTGTTTTGTCTTAATGATCATGAGCAGTGTGTATATGTTTCAAAACATTTGGTAAAGGCAAACTTAAGTTAGAGAATGGACACTAATTTTGAAATGTCTGGAAAGACAAGGATAACACTATGTCTCCTCCGCTGCTGTGGGGGCATGATAATTGGCTCCAGATCTGCAATCATTACAAGACAGAGAACACATTAGTAATGATCACAGATTTGGAACACAATTTTGTACATCAACCTACAAAATGAGTATGCCTTTGTTTTTGCGTTTACTGGTTTAAGGTTGCAGTCCGGAACATTCATGTTGTACCAACACTATTTCATGTTTTATTAGTTTGCTAACTTTCCTTTTACAGTCAGATCTGTTTTTGACATTGAAATTATTTCCCAAAAGATCATTTAATTATTGTCTACTCTGCGTCTTGTATCATATTCATATTTAACAATTCTTAAAATCTGACAATACAAACTACTGACCTGCTCTCTATCTTCATTAGGAGGAACATGAAGTACATTTCTAATCAATATCAAAATTCTTTCAATAAGAAGACGATCCTCTTCCTGTCTGTGTTCCCAATCCTAAAAAAAAAAAAACATGTCGACTGTGTTTGCTAAAATTTGGCCCAATAAGTTCAGATGTGAAGATTTTTTAAAAAGTTAACTGATAAAGATGGACAATGAACGCCAAGGGAAAAGCTGGCTTAACCATCATGCCAGGTGGGCTGAGAATTAACAAAAAAAGCATGCAATTTATATAAAACTGTATATTTATACAGTAGACTCCACCTAATCAGCTAAACAAATATATCGGCTTTGTAATATTATTTCAAAACACCAAACCCTCTCCTTTATGTTTAATGTTAATCTTATCTTGTTAAAGAATATCAGATATATTAGGAATATATCGGCAAATTAGATAACACTATTCAGGATTTTTTTTGCAAAACCATAAACAATCGGATATTTTCTATGTTTTTCTTACAATAAAAGGACCCAGAAGTTATGAAATTACAATCATACAGAGACGAAAATTCACACAGGTTAAAAGTCAAATATGAATAAATCATGTCATATGAGCCTCTGGAGATTGTTAGTCTTGGTTGGTTTTTTTAATTTTAAGTTCATTTGTATGTTTAGGAGTTAAGTATGACGTCCAGTTTCACTGAACTAGTACACATGATTATTTAGGGCCATCTGAAGCCCCCCTCTGGATTCAGGATTTTCTCACGGTTGGAGACCCATTGGTGGCCTTAGGTTGTTTGGTCACATTGTTGTCTCTTTGACATATTCCCAATTTCCATTCTCAGTTTTAAGTACTTACCAGTTTAAGTAAATCTCCAAGTTTCTGAGTTAAAGCATTAAACAATTCTTCATCAACAAAAGCCTACAAAGTATAAAAAAAACATCACTATACAAAACTGTATAAAATTAAAATGCACATTACGTCTTGTACATGTTGTAGTTAATAAAACAATGTCAGTTGATGATCTGATTGATAAATCACCAAAATATAATGTTGAAAAAAAGAAAAAAATAGGTACTCAATAACATTACACGATTAAGATTCTGAGAAAATTCAAGAAATTCTAATAAGGGGCTTAGGAAGAGTTGCAGACATAAATTTGGTACTCCCAACCACACAAAAAATCACACACTTTCCTTCCAGAATTGTCTTTTAAACTTTCGAGATTGATAGCCGTACAGTGACCTATAGTTTTTAATTTCTGTCATTTTGGTCTCTTGTGGAGATTTGTCTCATTGGCAATCATACCACTTCTTCTTTTATTTATACATCTAATAATGAAATGAAATTTGTTTCCCACTGAAAACTCTGTTAAACAAACCTCTTTGTAGCTTTGTAAAATGGATTCAATTTCTATGTAAATATTCCTAATGGTTTTCTCAGTAGGAACTGTATTGTTGAAACACAAAATAGCTGGTTGTGTTAAGTTTACAAGAAGTCTGAAAAAGAAGAAATGAAAGACAATGTTAAAATTTTCAAGAATATGTACAAAAAAACATTGTTATATAGATACATTTAACTGCTATCATTTATTTAAATAAAGAATTATTATTATTATTATTATTATTAAACAATTGTTAAAGAATGTAGTGATATTAATATGATATTACAAAATGTAAGAAATTTCTATCCAGACTGTACTGGTAGATACTAAATACTCTTAGAATGTGTAATTTTCTTGTAGATACAGAAAGTCTCATTAGAGATATAAAACAAATAAAAGGTAACCCAAAATTAGATATTGCTCCATAAAGTTGAACTTAAAAGACCATAGTCCATGATAGTTGACATTGTCCATGTTTTGTTGTTGTTGGAATGATGTCTCATTGGTAATATAGTGTCGCCTTGTTTATAATCTAGATCTACTGCCTTCCCTAAATTTAAATGATCACCCTGGCACTATAACTGGTTCTTGACCAGTAGAGCTCCTCACCTTATAACAGCATCAAACAGCTTTTCATCATGTGAATACCATTTAATGATATGAAGTAAATCATTCTGTACAATCTGAGCATTTCCTAACTCTCTACGGATCTCAAATGAATCATCTTCACGTTTCAGAAATCTGATGAGGTCCTTGATAGCCTCTGAAAGTATGTTTTACATAATTGAAGAAAAATATAAGAAGATGATGTACAAATGTATGATTGCCAATTAGACAATTATCCACTAGAGACATATTAAAGGACATGGATGAAAGCAACAAAAGGTCACCCTACAACCTTCAATTGTGAAAAAAACAATACTGTATAGTAAGCTATAATATATAGCTATAAAAGGCCATATAGGTGTGACAAAAAGGTAAACAATGAAAAAAATGGTCCTTATTTATCTTAATACAGTAAATTGTAAACATATATGAATGTCGTAATAAGTAACGTTCCCCGGTTGTGTTCGTGTCATATTTACAACATTCTGGGACTGCAAAAAGAAAAAAATCTATCAATTTAGTCACCCATTTTCAACACCCTGGTCAAGGCACCAAAATGTCCAGAATACAGTTAGAAAATATTACATGTTAGTTATAATTTGTTATTGATCTATAGAAATGCCTAAGTATACAAGTGACATGTAACAAAGTCTTTATGTTACAATATAAGAAATAAGAGACATTCCTACATTGTGTTCGAGCCTGATTTACAACATTGGCAGGCAGCAACCAAAACATTAAGTTACAGGCTTTAACACATGTTTCCAGGTTTGATAGCAATGACTAGCAAAACATAAGGTGCGATTTTCCAGAACATTATCATAAGTAAGATAGATTGAATTTCTTGTAATTTTCAATGACAAAACTGTTTGTAATGAAACCTGGTAACCTGAATGTCTTTTATATAAATTAGGAAATTTTTATTGGAAAATTCTTCATAAATGTTTATACTTTTCAAACAAATTTGAAGAATACTTCACTACAAAAGTTGAAAAAAAGTAGTATCTGCTAATTGTTGAAGGCTGTTTTGTGATCTATATTTGTAAATTTCTGTGTCATTTGGTCCTCATGGAGAGTTCTCATTGGCAACCATACCACATCTTATTTCTTTATACATGTGACAACAAAGTCAAGGTTAATGTCATACACTTGACCCTTTTAACATCTTTTTGTATGTATCATGTTCATGTATATATTGGAATTAAAAATTAACAATCACATACAACATAATGCAGTACAAAACATACCTAAGCAGTCTGGTTCCTTGACGTACTTGTTCCCTTCAATATATCCTAGAGAGCTACATGTAGCCTGTAATTCTACATGCATAACCATTATGAACCTGAAAATATAGAAGCTTTCACAATTAACATCTATACTCATTTAGCAGAAAATTTATCACAGTAGAGAAAGAGATGAATCCTTGTGATATACAGATAAACCAGTTACTTTAGTTAACTGAATGCACATAGCATATTTTATTCCAATTTTTTATAGTGAAATTGTAAGTTGTTAAGGGGTTTAAAAATCAACTGTACCCTAGAAAGTCGTAAAATTATAAATATCATTGAAAGGGCAGGATAAATGACATGAATAATTTCAAACAACAGATTGACTTGTTAAAGAATGATTGCAAGTATAAATTTATGTACTGTATCAATAATTAACCAGGTCCTCCGCAGGGCACAGCTTTATAAGACCACAGAGGATCTTCTACTAAGAAGGTAGAAGATCCTAGTTACCGGAAATCAACGTTGATTGGTTGGAATAGTTCAAGATGTCAAACTTTTGTCAAACTTGATGAGAATGAAAATAGAAAGATCGTTGATCCTAGTAAGGCACGCGAAAATGTAGAAAAACCATTTATCTACAAGTGTATACAGGTACCGATGTCTGACAAATACAAAATAAGCGAAAAATGAGTGCAAACAAATTGTCCGTGATCTCCTGTTTTGAATAGGCACTGCTTTCCGTCTCTATATTGCACAAAAAAATGAGTGTGTAGTAAATGTGTAGGACATTGGGAAGTCTGTTATTATGGTGGAGGAAGCCAAAGTACTCGGAGAGAACCACTTGGCATCTCTGGCCAGAAGGCATCTCAGGCCAGAACAGACAACCCGAAGAGATTTCAGAAGATTGATCTCCAGGTCAAGCTGGGAACAATAATATCAATGAACTTGTCCTGACTTAAGTCAAGAGGGCACAGCCTTTGGCTTTGATATAGGTTTCTTTTTCAGTATTATCAACTGAGAAATTCAAGACGTCAAAGCAAACAAATATTAAATAGCCTTTCTTTTTAATATCATTTATTAAGATTGAAGGTGTCAAACAACTCCCTGGAAAAAAATCAAGATTGAAGGTGTCAAACGACTGTGGAAAACAAAAATTATCAAGATGAACTGAAACAATGTCTGAGTTTAGGAGTATTGTCTATTGAGATAAAAGTAGCCTCACCGGACACAATTACGGTAGACTACTTTTCTTGAATAGTTTATACCATAGAATTTAAGATGTATGAAGGCTTTCCATTTTGCATCATATCCCACATAAATTTTTATTCACGTTAGGATACTTTACTAAGATTTGCGTGACCTCGTTTTACGGGTCAAGAGAGTCGCATATGGACGCAATTCCGAACAGCACTATATTGATATATCTTGCAGAAGAAATCAATGACAACAGTCTAGATTAATAAAGCATACATTAATCTTCATCTCAAACACATTTTCATAGGAAAATAAGATGCACAAGTTTGTTTTTTACTTTCAATTACTTGAGCAGTGGTTGCAGACGAAATGTCGGACATGTGTAAAGGAAAGATTTCTAATTTTTTTTGTTTTTATGTAAGTTCCTCCTTTAAAGGAGCACTAACTTCAAGTTTATCCATTTCGTTGGTGTACTGTTGAAGGCCGTACTTTAACCTATAATAGTTTACTTTTTAAATTGTTATTTGTATGGAGAGTTGTCTCATTGGCACTCACACCACATCTTCCTATATCTATTATCATTCATCTATGAATTTTTTTATATAGGTCAACATTTCTTTCGGAGTTCTCTGCACTTTTCAATAAAATTAACATATTTTCTTTTGACCATAAATATGGTCACAAGAGTCTAAAAAACCGTCAATTGTGGGGTTATTAGGGCAAGATAAAATACATCACGCATATGAACAGAATCAGGAGATATTTTTCTTTCTATATATTTTAAACAATAGAAGGCAATTTGCACTTACCTTTATTTTTTTTTATGTAACTTGCAGGCCAGATTGCCATTCTTATAATATTTTCAGAATGATTTTGTCATCGTCATCAACATTCACCAAGTGCACATAAATTGTATTATCATGAAAACAAGGGAATTTTAATAGGGTTTTTATTTATAAAAACATTTAGGCCAACTAAAATTAATTAGTAGATTTTCATCCAAATTTTTGAAAATAATGGGGCCGGTGGGAGGATTTTATTTTTTAAATTTTATTTCATATGAAACCCTTTTGTGATGAGTTCTTCATATATGCAAGTGTAATAATAAGCTTATATCATGTATACACAAGTATGAGGAATCGTACATAATATTTCAATAAATATATGTAATTGCGGCTTTAAAAACTTAACAACAAAAACGTGTGAGAAATACTCTCTTCAGTTAGACTACATGTACCTACACAAAATGTATTTTAGTTTCTAAACAATGGTTTGTATTACCATAAAATGAAGCAAATGCATTGGAATGCAACACAATTATTATGAGTACAGAATAAAATGAAAACTCAGAGAGTGTTGAAAATAATAGGGTTGGTACTTTATATACAAGATGAAAATATAATTATCATGTAAAACATGAACTTAATAATGAAAAAAAGTTGTTGTTTAATGAGTCTTTTTGGGTGTATTTGGACATTTGCTGTTTGTCAACATAAAAAGACAGCCATGGGTAAAGGCAAAGGGCTTGCATAAATAAAATGCGTATGTTAGTCGACTTTTTAAATTCAATAAACGGTCATAAATCTGACAAGTTCGTGCTTGTGTTTCAATATCTATAATCCAGTCATGTTTTCTGTATCAATGATTTCCACGAATCTTGTGCTTTGGGTGTCATTTACAGTTTAAATTTCCTGAGACAAAGTCATTGCATAAATAAAAAAGTCCGCAGTTTTCTTCTAATCACAGAAATTTGTGACATACCGCGATTTGCAGTCTTGGAAACAGCGTTTTTCTCGTAACACCAATATTTCATGTCATTCTCGTTATCAATCTTTACTCTCGGAAGATGATGTTGTCATCATAGAGCAGCGGAAAGGTCGACTTAAATCATTTTGGTTAGATTTACTCGAGGTACAAAACCGAAATTTGAAACAGGAAGCATTGAAAGAAACGAAATTTTAACGGTTACCGGTAACGGGAATGAACAAAATCCGGAAATCGTAAATTTTATAAAATAAAAAAATTCGGGGCGGGCGATTTCAGAGGGGCGGGCGGGGATGAAAATCTATCAATTAATTTTAATTGGCCTTATTGATAAATACAAATAAATATGATCTCAGAGGGCAAACATTGGATATTGGATAAAATACATCACGCATATGAACAGAATCAGGAGATATTTTTCTTTCTATATATTTTAAACAATAGAAGGCAATTTGCACTTACCTTTATCTTGTTTTATGTAACTTGCAGGCCAGATTGCCGTTCTTATAATATTTTCAGAATGATTTTGTCATCGTCATCAACATTCACCAAGTGCACATAAATTGTATTATCATGAAAACAAGGGAATTTTAATAGGGTTTTTATTTATAAAAACATTTATTGATAAATACAAATAAATATGATCTCAGAGGGCAAACATTGGAAATCGTTCGTAATTGTGTCCAGTCGTAATTGCGTCCTGTGGGGCTAATTGCTTCCATAATTTATTTCGTCTTTGGTACCTCCAAACTCCATTTTGGGCTTCGCAAAGGACAAGGGCCAATAACAGCTGTCAACGATCAAACTAAAAATTCTACCAATCCAAATTTCCAGGGAGATGAGTCTTCGTGTCTGTACAAAATCACACATTTGTGTTTAACTTTAATGTATTTTTAAAGGAAATATGAAAAAAAAAAAAAAAAACCAAATAGAAATTTGCAGTTACTTCATACAACGTCAAACCTTCAAATAGTCTATTTTTCTAAACATTTTCTATTATATTAATATTTTCATAATCGTTTCTTACCTTTTTTTTTTTTGTTTTCGCGGGAAATTGTTTACAAGGTGAATTAAAATTTCACTAAAAAATAATTAAAACGAACACTAATAAAAGTTTCATCATTTTTTGTCAACTGCATATTAAATCGAATATGAGAATACTCTATATCAAATTCTTAATTGTGAATAAATATATTGTTTTAGGCACACAATTTGAATCTATGAAGAAAATAAGTAATCTCATATTCTTGTTTCGTTTTGTCGAAAAAATAATAATTGTGGTTTCACTAAAATCCAATTGATAAGGTGAATCGTAATAGACTAGAACTTCCGTCAAAATTTACCAAATAGGCACTGGCTACGGTTACATGGAAATGTAACAATAATAAAAATATTATTGTTACATTGGAGACTAAATGCCGGAATGCATGGCTGGGTAAGGACCTGATTAATTACGAATGTAACAATAACTATTGAGGCTACGGTTACATAGCGTTATTGTTACACGAAAAACAGCACTGTACGAATGTACTAAATAATAAAAGTTGAAGACATTTATTTTATTTTTGAGAGTCTGACACATTTTTGATGAAACCACTCCATGCAGTCATCACACACCAGTGATGCCGCATTGTGAACGTCTGTGTCGCAGTGTGCAAATCCATTTTGCGATATTCCTTTTAGAAGATAAGGCAACCTTTAATGTTTGCCATGGTTCTGGTGAGAAATACTTTTTACTCTAGCAATGTTGATATTCTCATCCAATATTTTGGTTGGAAGCATGTGGTTTAGTTTCATGTCGTCTATCAATATGATCACATTGCCGTCCATTGCGGATTTTAAGTTTACCTCAGATTTTAGTATACAACTTAGCAGTTAGCAAACTTTGCTTTTGATGTATCAATTTTTTTTAGAGCTGTGTTTGTATATATAGCTGTATGAAATTTGTGTCTTGATATTGTTTCAGTTTCGTTTCAAACGCATCCCAAGTTTTATTTTTTTTCATCCAAACGTGACAAAATTGGTAATAGGAATCTCTTCATCCATTGTTCAATTGAAGTGTAATGACAGTAATAAGAGTAGGTGTGCAGCCTAAGTTCTCAACAAAAAACCCGCATTGAACTATATGTTTCGCTTTTGGCACTACTAATCTGAAGTTGTACCTGTAAGAACATCAAAACCATTAATACGTAAAACTATTTAAACACCATTTGTTGAATAATGATATTTATTATCTATCATTATTACAAGTATTATTTAATACATATGAAAGAATTAAGCAACACAACCATAGAAGATTTAAATTTGATAAATTGTTTGTTTCAGACTATTTGTTGGAACTGGACCATAAAGGATTATATGTGTAAGTTTTGCAATGGATTAAATAACAAAGTTGGAATTTTCTGTACGATGTGAATATATTTTATCTTAATATTCATCCTAAAACGACCATTGTTTTTAAAAACTTGTGGCCAATTATACATATTTTCCCACCATAATAATGGAACACGAATGAACGATGCGTTTGGCGATCACTTGCTTTCCAATATACGAATCAAAGTATAAACTTAATTATCGATGTGGCGTTGGATATTTCCACTTAAATTCTCCCTCGCCCTGCTCGTCCGAATTTAAAGTATTTAATCTCTAAATTTAATAGGCTATAAACAAGACAAACACAGATATAGGATTAGTTGCTCGCAGTAACATCTTATTTTCTCTTGCGATACAATATTTTATTTTACTTTATTGTACATTTTTCTTCGATTGAAACAATATATCAATACATGACGTATAACATTGTTCCTCTTTCGCATCGTTTCTTTTTCCTCGGCTAATACCTCCAACGCCTGTACGTACAATAAACACAGCAGCAACTGCATATATACCTATGTGACCAACTTCAATTCGACGTAACTGCGAGCACCTTCGATACTATTACATTTAAATGCAAAACTGTATATATATAGTACCATTTAACCCCACCCATAAAAACCGCCAAAACTTTCCTCGTGCCTTATGCACTTAGTAACATCAAATTTATAAATAGTACATACTGTTACAAAACCAGTATCCGAACTATTTATACTAGTTCCCATCTATAATAATTACTACAAATAGCAAACGGGAAAAACCCTATTTCAAACGAAATAAAATACATTTTTTCCGGACAAATAAGTTTAATTTTAGCTAAATTACGATCCTACTAAAACTATCCATCAAATTATGGTATGAGTCTTTTACAATTACATCACAGCTCCTTTGTTCTAACAGGGGTGACCAGATCACCCCAGTTTGAGTATCTTTGTTTTGCATGCTTTCCTTTGTTCTGTAACATTTTGGCGGGAATGTCAGATCCAATATAAAACTTATAATTAAATATACGGAAAAGACTATCTATCAAAATTCACGTAGAAAAAATCCAGTCAGGGCCGTAACTAAATTGAGGCAAATGAGGCAAATGCCTCATGTTAGATTGTTTTTACGGAAAGTGTCTAACAAGAAGCAAGTTCTCTTCACCCTCTAGTGTCGCCCCTGCATGTTTTTCGTGATCCATGTTTCTTTTTTACTTTTAGTTTTCAGAGTTGATGGTCTATTGTTTGAACTTCTGTGTCCCGGGTTTGTCTTTTGCTCATTTATTGTCCTACTTTATGACTATAGTCTGAGTGTTGATTTTCATTTGTAAACGTGTGGTTTTGCAATGTTGCATGCCCACCGATGTCCAGATATTGTGCGAGAAAATATTTTAAAAATATACAAGAGTTACTGCATATGCAGAGAAAAGTAAACTGATGACTTACAAATTGTTTATTCTGTCAATAAAAAACAGGAGTTCTTTTGCTAGATTTAGATGTGGGATAGCTCCACTAAAAATAGAAACTGAAAAGTATGAAAGAAAAGAAGTCCACGAGATGACATGTTTTAACTGTAGATCTATTATTGAAGATGAACTTCATGTCATTTAAAAATGCCCATTATACATGTATGTAGATCTGAGACAAATCATGATACATGAAGCTATACATTTAAATGAACGTTTTAACCTATTATCAGATGGTGAAAAATTTATATTTTTATTTAATAACGACAATGTAGCTGCTATAGATGCCAAAACCTGCAACGATATTTTATTAAG
This sequence comes from Mytilus galloprovincialis, assembly GCF_965363235.1. Lineage (NCBI taxonomy): Eukaryota > Metazoa > Mollusca > Bivalvia > Mytilida > Mytilidae > Mytilus > Mytilus galloprovincialis. The sequence goes on from NC_134839.1 coordinate 60,945,902, forward strand.
AAGAAACAGTATTTTATTTAAATGTAAATGTGTAAAAATGTGTTTATATGTATATATTGTGTCTTAAAAGTCTCTCATGAATCTTTTTAAGATTGGTGCATACAATGAAAATGTTTTAATGTTTTATGTTTTTTATAAACTTATCAAACACTAATTACCTTATGTCTTTTTATAAGAACAAATGAAACGCGGTTTCCTATCTAAAGTTGTTGTGATTTGTCTATTAAATGTAGTACATTACAACTGTAAATTACACAAAATTCTTAAATAAATAAATGTTATAATTTTTAATCTCAGTCATTAAAATAGATATATCATAAATGTATAGATTCATATCTCCAAAAATCTCTTTAATATTAAAAAAAAAACAAAAAAACAAAAAAACAAAAAAAAAAGACAATTTCCTTTATAAGAATAAATAAGTTCAGTATAGATGTACCGACAATTATACATTTTTTGAAAATGACCCACATACGACGTCGACTTTCCGAAAATGTTTCTCCATACGATTCTTTGTTGAACTAGGTTAGATATTTGTAATACTCAAACTTGGAATTTCCTGTTCTTTATTTGCTGATTGTCAAATGTTCACAATCTGATTTAAATCCGACCTTTCAGTATGCTACGTTCATTTGTCGATTAAAAAGATTGACGAAATTAAAACTTTCAAACTAAGGCCAATTAATTCGAGGTCAGTTTAAAATTGATAAAAAAAAGGTTTAAAGCATTATTGAATTTTGAAATTAACCATTAAAGGGTCAATATTTTATTCATATAATTTTTCAAAAGATTTTATTCTGCACTCTGTTCATGGTTAAATATAGCGTCACGAATTCATCTGACTTTTAATGTCTACTAAAATATCTGCAACTGAATAATATATCTTTATAGATTATACAAGTGTGGACACAGATGAGTGTGGATAGTATGTTTGGATGTTTGACAGTGTTTTATGATAAATGTAGTTCTATGATTTTCCTATATGTGTTATTAACTGTGTTGCACGATGATAACCAACCTGAGGATTAGGAGTGTTGTTTATTTTGTATTTAGTTAAGTTTTTATGTTCAAGACGGGCATGGAAGAGACACTAATTGCATTAGTTACCAAATGATTATGATAGAATATGTTCCACATCTTTGATTTTGGATACATTTTATAGCTAGGAGAGCAACACATAATAGGTTCAATTTTTCGTGATTTTTTTAAATTGAGAGATGGTATATGAGAACATGATATAAGGAGACTGTAATTCAGTGGTTGTCGTTTGTTTATGTGTTACATATTCGTTTTTTCTTTATTTTTTGTACATAAATAAGCCTGTTATTTTTCTCCTTTGAATTGTTTTACATTGTCATTTCGAGACCTTTTATAGCTGACTATGCTGTATTAGCTTTGCTCATTGTTGAAGGTTGTGCGGTGACCTGTAATTGTTAATTTCTATGTCATTTTGGTCTGTTGTGGAGAATTGTCTCATTGGCAATCATATCACATCTTTTTTTATATGTATTTGCTAACTATTTGTATGGTTCTATTTATATATCTTTGTGGTGGCTTGTCAGTATCATTAGTAAAACACTTTAAAACGTTGAATTGATCTTCAGATTAGAAGACATTTATTGGTTTTTATTAACATGATGCTTGGACCTGATGAGCTAGAAAGTAAGCTTTTGTGCTGTTTTCTATCAATTCTTTGACAATATCTCCTTCAAAGCTGGTGAAAGCAAAACAAAGTTTTGACCAATATGAAAATGATATCACCGAAAGAACCTTTGTGAGCATGCTTCAAAGACTCATAACTGCTCCAAAAGTTATCTGAAAGAATGTCAAGCATGTCAAGTGGATATTATAAACATTTACTTAATATGTCCAAATATCTAAAACGTTATATTATTCAATATGAAAATGGTATTGCAAAATTATTCTCTTTTCATTTTTTTTGTTAATATGTGGATACAAATATAAGTGATACCAATACAGTATTTGTTGTGGTAAAGTGTTACTGTTGTAATTAACATTTACTGTTACAATGTTAATTCACACAAAATAAACAAACGAGTGAAAAATGTTGAACATGTACAATGAAATATAGTTTCAGAAATCAATTAAGCCAGATAGGCCTTATAAATTTTGGTACATAATTTTTAACATAATAGAATGACCATTTACACTCAGGACCGAGTCATCAGTAGGCATTACAGATGTATTAATACAACCTAGCATCATTTTGCTAGTAGCGGGAGTAGCATTGTTGTGTAATTTTTTTTTTTTTTTAGATTTGGTCAATGGACAAATAATGTTTAATTCAAACAAAAAATAAAATGCTTTTATCTCCCTGTTACTTACATTGTACATAAAAATGATAATACTTTGAGACATCCTTGTACATGAGAGTTGTCTGTAAAATCTTTATTTCACAAAGAATGAATTGCATAACAACGAACCGAGCTCAAAGCAAAGCACTTTAATAATACACTTAGACAGAGAACTCATTCCAGTGATATGCTTTGTAATACAGGTCCTTCATGAACATCCATCAACCAGAACCATATCTTAATAACATGCCATACTACATGGTTGGATCAGAAGTCCTGAAAAAGACATGATTTTTTAAAAATTATATTTAAAGTATATATGCATAGGTGAAAACTTTCACAAATTTGTGGTATAATCATTCAGTGTCTGGCAACTATCAATCGCTTGATGCACAAATTGATATAGGTTGAGCATGAGTGCCCCTCTGTTGGAAATAAAAACATATCTCCACCTAATTTTAGTCAACTGATGAAGAAACATTCAAAACTATAAAATTTTATCTAAGACTTGTCAGTGTCTATATATAGCTATTCACCATCGCCACTGAACCAGTGATATATGTACACATATATACATGTAAGACTAAAATTAAAGTAAAATTGAGAATGGAAATGGGGAATGTGTCAAAGAGACAACAACCCGACAAAATAAAAAACAACAGCAGAGGGTCACCAACAGGTCTTCAATGTAGCGAGAAATTCCCGCACCCGGAGGCGTCCTTCAGCTGGCCCCTAAACAAATATATACTAGTCCAGTGATAATGAACGCCATACTAATTTCCAAATTGTACACAAGAAACTAAAATTAAAATAATACAAGACTAACAAAGGCCAGAGGCTCCTGACTTGGGACAGGCGCAAAAATGCGGCGGGGTTAAACATGTTTGTGAGATCTCAACCCTCCCCCTATACCTCTAACCAATGTAGAAAAGTAAACGCATAACAATACGCACATTAAAATTCAGTTCAAGAGAAGTACATATATAAGACTAAAAACTGACATTCGGTCTTTACCTTCATTCCCCAAGTCGTGTTCAAATCTGATTCATGATAAAATAAAATTCCAAAATTACAACCAATGAAATCAAAGGCGAATTAAGAGGCCCCCCCCCTCCCCTTGTCTGGAAACAAATGGTTGATTTTTTAGAGAACCACTGGAGCATGACCGGATTGGGCCCTCACTTAGGCAGTCAGTGGGCCCCCACTTATGAAAATTTCTGGATTCGCCACTGGAAATATCCCTCTAATAGACTAGCGTTTAAATCCCAGTTTTCTAATATGGTAGCTAGGTGGAACCTAAAACTAAAAAAAATTGAAAAAAATATTTTAAATATTTCAAATGCATGTACATGTGATAATATAAATTCTCCAAATTTCACTGTATTTTCCCTTTTGATGTTTTTCAACTACAGTCAGTTTGGTATGGGTTGATGTTTGATTGTTGTACATGTTATATATCGACATGAGATTTGTTTATATAAATAATACTTATATCCCTAAATTCAAATAAAATAGATGTGAGAAATTAAAGGAAACCATATGCAAATATTAAAAAAATTATTCGCATTTGTTCTGTTGATTGATAGTGGTACACATATGAAGAAATGGTGAAATCACTTATATATAGTTCTGATCAAAAGTTTAATGATAAACATGCATGGTAAATAAGTAGTAGGGTTGTTTAAAGTTTGCAGCATATTCAACTTTGAACATCTTTTTCAGGTCTACAATCCATATAAAAATCTGTATATATGTGGTATAATTTCCAAAGAGACAGCTTTCCAGAGGTTAAAATTACAAAGTAATTATAGGCAACCATACAGCCTTAAAAAGTGAGAGAAAAAAACCAGTCTAGACATGTCAGTGGCGTAGCCAGGGTTGAAATGATGTGGATGCCTTTGCCGAGCGGAGCGAGGCGAATTTTTTTTTGGACTATTTTATGCAGAAAATTATATTTTTTCAGACATTGTTCCTGTAGGCACATTTGCTCCCATAGAATCCGACACTGGTTATATAGATTTTTGTTTAATTTCAAAATACCCATCAATTCATATAATTATATTTCAAACATAATTCTAATGTTTTCTCGAAATTCTCGAAACTGAATGAAATTCATAATTTATTTATTTGATGAAAAAGTTTCCCACCAATCTTAATATTAGACATCTCATAAATGGCCCTATCACAGCGGCACTTCTGTATAAAGGAACTGAAGTGATCCCCTTTTCTAGCATTTCTCAAAAAACGGCCCTATCACAGCGGCACTTCGGAATATAGGAACTGAAGTGACCCCATTAACGCGTCGCAGGGGACATCATCGAAATACCGGGTGTCCGTCCATCCGGTCTTATTTGCACTCTCATGTGTACAATTCTTGCCAGATTTTTATATCATCAGCAATGACAATTTCGAAAATAAGTCCTAAGCTTTGACCTTTTGAAATAAAAATTAAAATGGAAATCCCATTGCATTTTCTCTAAGGCTTTTATTTCTCCATTAAAAATAAAAGGAAAAGGAAAAACATTTATTTTTATTAGTTATTGCTCTTGTTCATTTGGTTACATAAAATATGTGCAATGCAGGGGACATAGGAACTTTGTTCTTTTATTGAAAATAAAATTAATATGTGGACCTAGATAGGAACTGGAATTTTCTGATAAGCCTAGGAATGATCACACTCTTACAGATTAGTTTTTTTCACGTCGTCGTTCATTTCACAGGAAACGATATCAGGATATGGTGGTTTAGTTGTCAGTTATGTTGTTAGTCAGTTGTAGAAGCCATCGCTCCGCTAGGCTCAATTTCAGATGAAACATGTCCGAGGATATGTGCATCATTTTCTGCACTTGCCGTAGCCGACGACGTAGTCTTTTTACGAAAAAAATCGAGAACACTTTTCTGCGATATCTTGTTTTATTACATGAACTAAATTATCCTTAATAAAAGACCACGCATACTTCATCGGAAATAACTATCCTCATATTCTAACCTTTGTTACATACGGATACCTCCGAGTTTAACTGCTGCGAACATATCTTTATTTATATTTTTTTTCCTGTCAAAATGATGTGGATGCTTGAGCATCTGAGCATACATGCAAGCTACGCCACTGCATGTTAAGTAAGCAACATTTAAATTAAGAAAAGTAATGGCCTGATTTGCAACTTATAAACAACAGGTTTGGAACCCTCCCCCACAAAAAAAATAATGATTATGAGAATTACGAATTTTGCTTTGTCCTACATATCGGTCTTTTAATGTTGTCCATAAAACCTTAAAGTCTTAAATTACAATGAATCTATGTTTTTGCTTTCAGACCAGAATATTGTTGAAAAAAAGCTAAAAATTAATTGCGTTTCAAAGTCAGTTTGATTTTACACTTTTTCAAAAGTGGGGCGAGTCGGTAAACAAGTGTGGGGCGATTTTTTTCATAAAGTGGCAAAATATAGATTGGGCCGATTGGCCAGTGGGGCGAGTTTACATTGTTTGCTATCTACTCATCGTGTTCGGGGGTCAAAAAGGGTATTAATCATATAGTAATGTATAAAGTGTATTATAATTGTTGTGTGGCGTTCTAAACTAGATTTTATGAATTGTAAATGGTTTTTCGTCTAATCTAAAACAGCTGGGATGTAAAATAGTTATCCCACTCGGACTTGGTGTGTCAGTGTTAGATCACCCTCTGGCCTCCGGCCATCGGGGTGATCTTACACTGCCACACCGCGTCATCGTGGGATAACTATTAAATATCGCAGGTTATTCAGTGCGGAAAAATAAGATCATACCAATACAATGCAATTAAATATAAGTACAATAATCCTTCTGCAAACCACACTTCAACGTGAACATTACAAGTTTAATGATTTTATTTTTTATTTTTTCAGATTGAGTAATTATAGTCATTTACACGATTACGATTAATGGTATACAATTATGTAGACAACAATATCCGATTTCTAAAAAGGAGTACCTTCGTCAATTTTTGTTGATTTCGTTCCGAAAATCAATAGTGCATTGTGTCCCGTTTTTGGAGGAGGTTTCGGAAATCAAATCTTTCAATTTGCTTCCACGTTCGGAATAGCAAAGTCCAAAAATATGACTATCCTTCTAAATGAAAATACAAATGTTAGCATAGGTTTTAAGCTGACTGTTGATGTGAGAAATGATACAAGTTTTTGCAACAGATTAAAAGCACGCATCGAAAAATTTACAGCCAAATACGATGACAATCTTTTGAATTTTAATCCAGAAGAAAGTTTTAGAGTACAGAATGCCTTACAATCAACGAAATATTTCTATCATTTTAGAAATCAGTTAAGAGAGCAACTCACGTTTCGAAATGAAATTTTGAAAAGGGCAAATAAAAATATAGCAAAATTCTCAATAAATTTGAAAATATTTCTAGAAATAAAAGAACTTTAATAGGAGTACATATACGAAGAGGTGATAATTATTATGGTTAATATGGAGGACAGCGGTTTGAATGTTGCATCATCGTAATATCTTACAAGAGCTGTCAATTATTTCAAGGACAGATATCAAAATATTATATTTATTGTTGCATCAAATGGTATGTCTTGGGCGCAAAGAAATATGCCTTTAAATATATCTGTAGAATTCATATAAAACAGTGCTGTGGTTGACGTGGCAACATTGGCATCTTGCAACCACACAATTATAACGGTTGTAAGCTATGGTTGGTTGTCTGGATAGTTAGCTGGAGGAGAAGTGACATACTTCAAACGGCCAGCTAAATCAGGATCAGGCTTTGAGAAAAGAATCAACTACAAAGACTATTTCTTTCCAGGATGGATTGGGTTGTAACAAGGGAAAAAAACAAAATAAGGCATTTTTTAAATCTTATTTGAAAAAAATACCATTAAGGCAAGACTTATTAAATATAAGAAAATCACATTAAAGGAACTTTTAATTTGTAAATATGCTTATCAAAAGACGATAAATGTATCATATTATGTCATGCAATTAGAAAATTCAATTTTTTATATACAACAGTGCTTCTTAAATGTAATTTATTTTATTTTCTAATGAGCATGACTTCGAATTAAAACCAATATTTTTTTTAATGTAAATTTTGCCTGAAACTGTCGGCAAAATAAGAAAAAACCTCTGTTTTTCGAAAATTAACACAGTAGCCTATTTCTCAGTTTAAGATTTTAGTATTTTTAAATATTTTAAGAATACTTAATTTTGAAAGGTTAACAAAGAAACAGCAAAATGGGTTTGAAAGAAAGCATTCCACATCGAAAATACAAAGTGATTATTCTACGTATTTTTGTTTTAGTTTAAAGCAACTATATGCACAGGATGTTTTATATTTTGATTTAGAAGAAAAACCGACATGGCAAGAAATCACAAATATTACACCATCATTACAAACACCATTTCATTTTTTTTTATTTGTGATCGTTAGAAAATACATAACATAACACCACTAAAATTCCATCCACATTTATATTCTATTTTATGAATTTAACTATGATAAAATAAACGTAACTTTTTGTGGTGTTGATACATTCGTGCGACGCACAGTTTATAGTTCTATTGTTGTGTTCTGGTATAATGTCGTTAATTCATGGGAGGTCTCCGTCGTTATTCTGTGGTTTATATGTTTTAATGTACTATAAAGTTATTTATTTATGTATTTTTCTGTCCTGAGTGTTCTTGCGTTTATTTGTACAGTGTTCCTGTCACGTAATGTTGTCATTTTAGCGGTACTGTCAACATTGCAAGCGGGGGTTTTAGCTAGCCACAAAACCAAGTTCTTATCACCATTTTATTCCAATAAAATGTCACGTACCAAGCCAGGAATATGGCAGTTGTTGTCAAATAGTTTGTTTCTTTGAAAATTCTGTTTGATTTTGTTACAGTTAAGTGTTTCTGTTGATCCTGTTATGGTTGACGTGTTTCTTTCGGTTTTGGTTAATGACTCGGATTTGTTTCCCCTTAATCGATTTATGACTACCGTTGAACAGTGGTATACTACATTTGCCTTTATAAAATTGTATCATTCTGTTCCTTCACATAGATTTTGAATATCATAAAGGCATATTTTTGCTTATTTTTTAATTTTTTTGGATATCTCTTTGAAAGAATTACAAGCATAGTAGTAAGACGTAATTCCAGAACACCTGAGATAACCCCTAGTTTTGGTGGGGTTCGTGTTGCTTATTCTTTAGTTTTCTATGTTGTATGATGTGTTCTATTGTTTGTCTGTTTATCTTTTTCATTTTTAGCCATGGCGTTATCAGTTTATTTTCGATTTTATGAGTTTGACTGTCCCTCTGATATCTTTCGTCCCTCTTTTAGATCCGATTTATACTACTTTGTCCAACGAATAAACTTTAAAAACATCAAACATGAGCACATCCTTAATAGGTTCCTGGTCATCATTATCATATAGATGCTTTTTTATCTATTATATATTTCTCCAGCCAAATATGTCGATATTAAACAAACAAATTATCTTAGAAATATATTTTTATGACTTTTCATTGATTATATATTATGTATATATATGAAGTGAGAAATAATTCAATTATGCGTATTTATATGAAGTAAAGCACATCCAAAAACTGCTAAAGCATTACTTCGGATGACCCCATCAAGGTCATCCTCGTAAAATGGTCAGATATAATTCTCTTCTACAATTATATAATATAGTATTAATTAGAAGTGAATTGGTGAATAATTCAGACTTAAGTGAATTAAAGTTCTTCCTACAGAAAATCGGGTAATATTGTAGGACTTGCGAATATCATGGCAAATATTATCCTACACGTGCCAAACAATTTCAATAGCTCTCGAATCGAAACTGTTAGAACGTCCAATCAGATACAAAATGGAAGAGCAATAAAACCCAACAATTTCTTTTTAAAATTTGTTCCAAATATTTATAAAGCTAAATATGCCTTACTGTTCCAATCTATGGCAAGATTGTAAAGACTTGCTATGTTTTTTTTATAGTTTTTGTAAGAGGTGAATTAAATATACAAAATTGACTTAAGCTGTTGTGATAGCTGAGGCAGGTTTTTTCTTGTCCTTGTCAACAGTGCTTGTGCAGAAAGATTTTCTTTAAATCTTCTACAAGGTTATAAAAAGGAATATGCATACTAGTACCATTGTTAATTTTTTCTTGAAAGTGATTCTATTATAGTTTGTAAAAGTATATATTTTCTGAAACAATATCCGCTCCTCAGCAAACACAGAATAACCAACGAAAAAAAGAAAGTAAAACATCATCGAGAAAATCTGCTTCCTCATTTGACATGAAAACCAATTCAAGTGATAATAAATAGATATAATCAATTAAAAACCCTTTTCCGGTTATTTTGAAGAAGGAATTCGACAAAATTGAAGAACTGAATTAAAGTAATGTCTTTTGCTTTTTGTGCTTTTTTAAATTTTAAATATATGTCTTATAGTATCTGTGAGATCAATGAAACTTGCCTGTACCAACTTTTTGTTGTTGTTCATTCTTCGGTTAGCAGAGGAGCGGCTAGAGAGGGAATATATACAAAGAGAAACTATATGAAATAAGTATTAGTAAAGCATTGTAAGCTAATTTGACAATGGCACTTGTATAAATATTATTATTAATAAACTTAATGAAGATTGAAAGATTTCCTTCTACGTAAATACTGCTATCTAGGACGGGAACGAACTGCCTCAGCTATCGCTATAGCTATGTCACTGTATTTAAATCTCATTGGTCAACATTTCTAACAGAGATATATTTAAAACTTTAAAAAAAATGCAAAGGAACACTATTTTTATTCCTGTTTTTCTATTTTGTCTTCTTAAAAAACAGGAAAGGTTTCTTTTGTGTGTGTTATCTATTTTGCTATGCGTGTACTTATTTTGTGTCCTTGGTGAATACCCCATATCCTTCTTTTCTTTTCTATTGAAATGTTGCCAAGAGTGTTACACTTTAAATCGTAATATAACGTAATGGTTCCCAAAATTGCACCTATTTTCATTTTTAGACAGTTTTTTCAAATTGTTTTTTTAATGATCCAGACAAAAATTTCAATTTTGTGTTTACTTTGTAGACGCGTCCTTCTTTACTATATATTGACGTGCATTATATCAAGTCACAAAATTACCAATGGTTTATTCTTCAATTTTTCAATAGGTGCAATTAGGATACTCGATGCAATTTGAGTTATTAACGTTGTATGTAAACGATCTAATAAGACTTTATTAGATATATGCGAAAAATGATAGGTAAGAAATTTATAGATATTCTAAATTGTAAAGTGCTCTAATAAAAGAAGGGAGGGTGGTAATAATAAATTTCTCTAATTTTGACTAATCGTTGTACGAAACAGTAAAACAAAACCACAAATTAAATTCTAATTCGTAAACGCAAACGAATATAAAATATTTATCAAATAACCACAAACTCTCACATGGGAGACGCCACTTGCAGAGACAAGTGCACATTTTATTATTCGTATATGTATAATGAAATCAATGTTTTTTTGTGTAAATACACCGAACATTCTCAGCTGGTACTGGTTACCGCATACTAAAGATGAACAAATCTGAAAATAAATAATATAAAATTATTATATTATTTATTTGGAAAAGTGCTACTGTTCACTTTAACCAGTCGGAAACCAGGTTGAAATAGAACAAAAGAATCGAAGCTCTTTGTTAGAGAAGGCGATAAATGTTTACTGTATTGTTTACTATAGTGACAAAATTTTTAAAAGTTAATAGAAACAAACAAAATTGCAATTTTCTTCTCAATTACGAGGTGTTTTATTTTAAAAACACCATTTGCATAAGTTTTCAATTTATCTAGTACATAGATAAGCAGAACAATTAGATATCAAGTCGACGACATGGGTATCTTTCAAGTTGAATGAAGAAAATGCATAACCTCCGATTTTTATGAAAAAATTACCACGGACGGAAAACATATCAATCTATTAGTTCAGTAATTTTCGTGTCTGCCCTTCCATTATGTGACTGAAGAAAAAATTTCCAAAAAATGGGTAACAATTGTATCGAAAAGAGAAAATCGAGTGCACCTTTTTATGTTAAGGCGTGTTTGAGTTGAGTATTTTGTTTTGATATCGTACAAAGTAAAAATATTTCATACATCGTCTCGCTTCAGATTCTATCATTTTTATATATTAAAGCTACAGGTGGACTTTATAACACAAAAAAATCACAGTACTAAAAGATGAAATAGATGGGTCAAGTGAAATACCTATCTAATGAGTCACAAAAACAGAGAAGGTGTGTTCGAATAGCTATTTTTTAACTGAAAGTACTTGACGACAGTCTTTCAAGTTGGATGATGAAAATGCATATCTTCGAAAAATTCTATTTTTTTGTGTGTGATTACTAGGGTTTATAGTCTTCATACACTAAAAAAATCTAGTCTGCCCTTCCACGAAATATCTAATTAGAATTTTTTTAAATGTTTATGAATTTTCGAAAATTCCACCTGACAACCGACCAGACAATAGTTTTAAGTTCAATCAATGCAGACAAGATTATTAACTGATGCTCATTAGCTAGTTGATACATTTGTCTTTTAAAATACAACTGACATATAAGGATCGTAATGGTGCAATGTGGATAAATTTATCGGTTTCCAAGAGCAATATTGGTAGCGCGTCATCCCTACAATGGCTTTCATTTCTACGATTGTGAAAATGAACAGGCGTAATGGGGAGATAATTTTGACGAAGTAGACTCCTGACTGTAACTGCAATGGCTCGAATGACTTTAAACTACTTGAATTCACTTGTGCATGAAACTTTAAACCCCTTTCAAACCGACCTTACTATAAATAACTAAACACGTGTTAACTATAAACAACAACAACATTCTTCATGTTCGACTTTTGTACAACTTTGATAATTACATCTATCCTTATGCCTAAGCTTTCATCCATACTATGAATAAAAGGCAGACAGTGGCTAAAGTGTGTCTGACCAAAGAGCCAAGGTATGTCAACGGAGAAAGGCATATATAGTTTCAAAGTTTTGGTCTGGCAAGACCCAACCATTCCACGTTTTTTTTTAAATTTCCCACGGCAAAGCTTTCATAGATTCTAGTTACAAATGATGGACATTTGCCTAAGTTTTCCCGGGTCGAACGGATTATGTGGTTAATACATCTTAATTATATATTTAATTTGTAAGATATCTAATAAACTTAATTAGATATCTTATAAAGTCTGCAATATATCTTGTATTCCTCAAGAAATATCTTCTTTAATTTGAAATTGATAAAATATCATAATCATACTGAAGGATATCTGTTATCCAAAATAGTTATAGATTATTACCTCAAATATTTCCTTTTTTTATTATTGGTGTTGTTTTGTATTCTTTTTAGGCGTTTATGTATATATTGATTTATACAATATATAATTAAACACCCACTCAGTCAGTCTATGCGGCCAAATGCATTCATTTTGTAAGTTGTTATTGTAGTATAGCCAAGACATATTCAGGAATCATTGATGTCGACATTTATTTTTATATTTTATGATTACGTGAAAAGTTTTTAAATATTCAATGCAGTTATTAATCTAATGAACCGTCATTATTTTATGAACTAATTGTCTAGCTAGTTTAATATGTTAAGAATAATTAGATTCTAATCAATCTGTCCTTCAAAGGACACTTTGAATGGTTATATGAAACGAGATTCTTGTAATTATGATGTTATTAAAACTATTATACCAATGCATACATATGTACTTAAATAAGTTCGACATGCAAATCTATTACTTATATTTTGATTCTATAACGTCTAATCGACAATTAATTTGTTATTCCTTGATTATGGATAGCAAGCTAATTAATTTTCGACATTGTTGCCGAATTTTGCAGGATCGTGACATTGATAAAAAGTAAAATCACAAAAATACTGAACTCCAAAGAAAATTTAAAACGGAAAGTCCGTAATCTAATGGAAATCAAAAGTTCAAACCGCCAAACGAATGGATAACAACTGTCATATTCCTCACCTGGTCCAAGCATTTTTTTATGAACAAATATGGTGGATTTAACCTGATTTATAGCTAGCTAAATCTCTCACTTTTATGACAGTCGCAACAAGTTCCATCATAGACAACGATGTGTGAACAAAATAAACATGTTACCTCATTGGATCTCGGTGCAGAACCTTATATAATTTAAACTGCTTTTATATAATTTCAAAATTATGCATGGCATAGCGTCTACCTATCACTAGGAACTTATTAGCGCCTATTTTAACATTGCTTCTAATGTATATGAACAAAAAGAAAGGGAGTGAAGGTCGTTCAACCTTTTATAAGTTGGTTATTGTTTGGTTTGTTGGTTCGTTGGTTTGTTGATAAATTGGTTGCATCAAACATAGAAGCATATTTTTCATATAGATTAGTTGATCGGTAGATTTATTGATTGGTTAAAATTTTCATTCTGTCAAATTTGACGTATTTCTTATCCATTAATCGTATACTGTAAACCAAGTAATTTTTGCGGATACTTTATTTCGCGATATACCAATTCTAGTCCCTTTCGCTGCTTTTAAAATTCGCGACTATCGTATTTACTTGATGTCAATTAAGAAAGATTTACTTGTTCGCGACGATTTATCACGGTGGGTATGGTTGTCCTGCGAGAGAACGTACTGTGCTGGTGATTTGGTCCTGACGGGTGCTGGTGGGTCCTGATTCTGTGCTGGTGGGTTTGTTTACATTGTATCAGAACGGCAATAAAACGACTGTTTTGTTGCTTAATTTTTCTCTGATGTGTCATAAGTACCATGCAAAGTATATTACAACAATATTATATTGCAAAAGTCGTGCAAGTTCTTTAAACGGAATTGTCCTGACGCTGTGCTGGTGATAAGAAAAACGGTCCTGGTTCTGTGCTCCTATGTCCTGGTTCTGTGCTTTTATATTTTAGTTAAAAGTGGCATATATTCAAGAGAATTGATGCTGTACTGTTGTTGACTAATTAGCTGTTGTCTGCTTTCTTGAAATTGACATTGTTGTGAATCTGTTTACTGTTATTATGAGAGAAAAAATACCCCTATTTAAAAAAAAATGAAATTAACTGTAATCTTATTTATTGGCCTGTTAATGGAACCCTTCTTGCCCCCTTTTAAGTTAAGAAAATATGTTTACGATTTTCGGGATTACGATCATTTTGCAAGATCACCAAAATACGTTGTAATTTATACAATACTTAATATAATGTAGATGATGTGGTATGTTTGTTGTCAATGGACAAATTTCCATAAGAAACCAAAGGAAGTATGTGTTAACAACCATACGTCATCGTACGACCTTCAACAATAACCCATAAAATAAAAATGTGAAAGGTTTTGCATAAATATAAATAAAGGATTTTCTGAGCGTTTGAATCATGTCTTTAGCAGCTTAAAACACATTTGTTTGTGAACAATTGAGTGTTGACTATAAGAATGACAATAGTATTGCGGGTTTGTTTGTTTGGTGTTTTTTTTGGGGGAGGGTGGGGGAGGGAGGGGGATAAGTTAGAGCGAGGTTACAGTGAAAGCTTCGAATAGTTTCCCGTAAAATTTTAAAGGTGGATTGTAAAAGAAAAATGTATCTTATATTAGCCTTGGTCACACCTTACCGGATAGCTCGAACGGACGCCTAACGGATAACTTTTTCTCAATCCGTTCATGTCCGTTGGACGTCCGTTCTTATCCGTTAGGCGTCCGTCCATATCCGTTGCATGTCCGTTAAGCGTCCGTTTTATTCGTTGACATCCGTTCTGTCCGGTGGAACATTTTGAGCATGTTCAAACTTTGAACGGACGTCCAAAGGATAAAATGTCCGTTGAACGTCCGTTAGGCATCCGTTTTGTACGGTACTCGTCCGTTTTGTATCCGTTACGTATCCGTTATGCATTCGTTGGAGATCCGGTAGACCAATTCACCAACGGATGTCTACCGGACGCCTAACGGATAAAACGGATGTAAAACGGATATTAACGGAAGGATAACGGATAAAACGGATGACTACCGGATGTAAAATGGACAAATGCCAATTGAAATTTCTCATGGTTTATTGCCTTTAATTTTTAGATGGTTTATTGCCTTTAATTTTCAGATTATTTTGTTCATCCGTTTTATCCGTTACGCTTCCATAGCGGTGTCTGTTTTATCCGGTACTCGTCCGTTGGATGTTCGTTACTACACCAACGGACTCCCAACAGATACAAATTTTGTCAACGGATAACTTTTTTTTTATCCGTTAGGCGTCCGTTCGAGCTATCCGGTAAGGTGTGACCGAGGCTATAGCTATTAAGAATCACTTGCTGTAAGATTTTTCCAACATATTTTTTTTTGTCTAAGCGGTTATCAGGTATTTGTTTTTCGAAAATTCGATAAAACACTAAAAGAATCACTATTTTATGAAAGGGCAAGCTAGAATATGTCAGAGAATGAAGACGAGATAACCTAGAAAACACTAAAAAACCTAAGATTTCTTAGCTTTTTCATTTCAAAATAAATATTTTTGATAAAGAATTACGGGGGAGGAAGTGAACAATGTGTCCTACTTTTCTATATTTAAATATTTTTCATGAATAAAAATCAAGTGTGCCTTGATTATAATTGAAAATGAGTAAATGGAAAAAATACCCAACTAAAATACACTTTTATTTTAATACTGGTAATATCACTAAGCTTTTAAGTTTTGTGTGTCAAACACACCATCTCTGTTGTTATGGCTCCTTACTAAGATATTTCACTTCATTCATTTTTTTTCTGCATTTTTTTATATTGTGAATTCATAGAATTATTTATAAAACATAAACACGCCTGGAAAGTAAAATGCGTACTCGGCTGTCTGTAATCGACCATTTTTAGACACCCCAGGCTCCTAAAAAACAAGCCGGGGTGGGGGTTCCAAGATGCAAATTAAGTACTTATATCAATATTTTATCTTTTCGTGTACGGTTTATGACAATGTCAATTACGAAATGTGCATATATCAAGGGGAAACTTCTTGCAAAGCATTATTATTTATTATAGTTCATTATTGTATTTAGTAGAAAAAAGAGAATTTAGTGAAAATAAAATCACTATTTTTGTAGAAAATTCACAGACCTTTGTACAGAGATTTTTGTTATGTTTACCATGGGATTAACACAAGGGTTCATTACCGAGTAAACAAATCAAAATGTCTATCTACCTTGCACATTTCAGAAAATTCGGATCAGATAACGAAACTAGGTCCAGCAACATTTATAAGCAATTTAAGATTTTGACCCTCACAGTTTCCATTCACCACAAATATTCTCGTTACAACGAATCATTTTAAATACAAAAATACCAGTTGCAGCCTTTCGTTTATCTATTAATATATGTATACGGATGAAGTTATGAAAGGCAGCAGGGTCATCATGGTGAGGAGTCCATGTCATCTGAAATAAATGCTAAGCATAGATCTAGAAAGCGACAGATAATCATGACATTAACTTAAACTCTCTTCTTTTCGACTTTTTTCGAACAAATTGATACATAAAATGAATTATATAGTATTGTGGAATTTTTAACTTATTTTAGATACTATATATTGTTATCTGATATTGGACGAAAGATGTTGCCCTTTTATGTTATTATGTAATACAAGTTAAGATCATTTGAAAACACATATTAAACAGCCAAATGGATGCACAAGAGCTAAAATAGGAGTCATAGATCCTGTTGGCAACAATTATCTGCCCAATTTTATTGATTTTGTAACATTTGTTTCAAATATGACCAACTTCTTATCCAAAATCACCAGCACCGTATCAGGACCCACCAGCACAATGACAGGACCCACCAGCACAGTATCAGGACATGCATAAATTGAGAAAATGCTAAATTTTAAGAAATTGCAATGTTTTTTCACAAAATTGTTTTGTCGTGTGGATTGCGGTATAGAAAGCGGACTCTATGAGCATTTTTGTTTTATTTTTTCAGTTCGAGATTTTCTGAAAATGAGCATTTTTGTGTTACGCTTACTGAAACAGTTTAGAGGGTCAATTTTTTAATGGTTTATATATGAACCCATAAGAAACGAAATTGAAAAATCTCAACTGTTTTCTTCCATTTTTTATGAGTGAAAACGTCAAAAATCATCATTTTCGTCTTTGTTTACATTTTTTCATTGATCACCAGCACCCGTCAGGACCGAATCACCAGCACAGTACGTTCTCTCGCAGGACAACCATACCCACCGTGATTTATATTCGCGTTATTTTTCTACTCGCGAAAGTCGCGAAAATAAATCGCTCACGAAAATAAGTTTGTTTACAGTATATAATCGATTGAAAGGTTTGGTCGACTTCTTGATTGAATGATTTATTGATTATCGTTTTGTCACATTAACTGAGTTGTATATTTCATGTTTGTTAATTGATTGATTGATTGATTGTTTCCCTCATTTTCAGTGACATATCTAACTTTTTACTCTTTAAATGACAAATGCATGGCACCCCTTTTCAGCACTGTTGTTGTGTGTTAACTTTCATTATCAATCTTCAATGAAAAGTCATCCATGTCTTGCATTCTATAGTGCTTTGATAGTCATGTGGTATTATAAAAAAAAAATAGAAGAGAAAATCCGGATGTTCCATTGGACGAGAAGAGACGAGTATGTTCTAAAGACGAGAGACATACATATACTAGTATACATAAAGCTTAAATGAATAAAGGCTAAATTATTACTTTTTTTTTTAAAGTTATGTCTTCAGTCTTCAAACAACACACATTTATGTAAGTTAATACGTCTTATAAACAAACGAGTGTGTGTGTGTGTGAGTGTTCGTTGCTATATATATTGAGGACATCATGTATTGCATATTGATAATACGTTATTCCTCTTGGCTTTCGAAACATCATTAAGCAAGGTGTTTTAAGTAGTAACTTGTAAAACACTTAATTTGCCTTGAAATAACAAACCATTCACCGGAACATATTTTGCAGTCTAAGCCGTCCTTTATTTGGTCATGGTTTACTTCAGTGCAAATTATTGGTTACTGCAATCCAAACAAATTTTTTTTCCACAACCAGGACAACTCTTTCATTATTATTGTCATGAACAGAAAAACTCGGTCATGAAACTATTACAACACCCATGTCTAAAGAAGTATAATTATTCGCGCTTCTTTAAGCTTTATAGATTAAAATAATATAACTATCTACTGAACAAGATATTTAAATTATTTTGTGTGAACGCAATCAACATCGGACAATGGGGTTATTTGAAGGAATTTCTAAATTGGCTGTTTTATCAACCTTTGTGACTGCTGTTGGATTTCTTGTACATTTAGTCGGTTATGGAGCACCATACTGGGGAAAAGATGATAGTTTAGATGTTGGGCTTTGGAAATATTGTTTAAAAAAGAAGTGTTATGATGTAGTTGGTGGTGATTTTCAAATTGAAGGTTTGTATTTTTTATTTTTTTTTTAAATTAACTGTTTTTTTTTTTAAATGCGTATGTTGTCTGAAATATAATAGTTAAAACAATTAGTGAGTTTTTCTTCGTCTTACTTTTATTAAAATTTACGCTGAAAGCCTTTTTTAAAATCATTTTAAAAGTATATATATACCATGAACATACATGTATACTATAAATATAGTGTATCTTCTATTTCATCAATTCCAGTTTTATTATTCACGGCGGTCACTGAAACATTAAGACAGTCTCTTTATAATATATCAGTGACCACAGTAGAAGTTAAACTTGAAATTGATAAGAAATAGCATATACACTTTATTCATAGTCTATGTATGTTTATATTATACAGTCTACAGAAATACGAGAAAGTAATTGAAATGAATAGAAAAACAAAAATAATTGATTTTGGGGAAAAAGAGGGAAGGATAGACAAAAATTGTCCCGTCCCAAAAAACATGTACCTATAACTTTCCTGAAATTCTCGAGTTATAACCAGTCCTAATCTTTTACAAAATGTCATCCTTACTTTGGCAAGTCATTCTGCTATTTATTCTAACTTCAAGAAATTTAAAAAACTTGATGAATATCTTATATACTTTATAAAATATTTTATATAGTTAATGAGATATCTATAAAATAACTTATAGATTATATAAGATATTTTATAAATATAAACGATATCTTAAATACAAAATATTCATAAGATATCTCATATTCTATAAAAGATATCTCATATTCTATATAAGATATCTCATATTCTTAATAAGATATCTTATATTCTTTATAAGCTATCTCATATTCGTTATAAGATATCTTATAACGTATATAAGATATCTTATAAACAGTATGATATACCCTTTATAATATATGAGATATCCTTTATAATATATGGATATCCTTTATAATATATGAGATATCCTTTACAAAATGTATATATAATAATTAAGATATCTCAAATAATTAAATTATAAAAGATATCTTATCTATTAAAGATATGCTATACTAGTATATTATATTAGATATCTTGAAATTCTAATAAATCGTTAAACGGCTTACATATACTTTCAACCACGCTCTAAATGCCCGCGATGTCGTTGTTGTGCTCTTTAAAGTGTCCATGATTAAAACGTTGCTTCAAATCTGCCAGATCAGATGAAGTATATGTTTTAGGCAATGCACGTTAGTGTCTACCTGTGTTTATGTCATTATATTAAAAAGGAGACTGAACAAAACCCGAAATCGTCATATTTTAAATTGAAAATAACTGCACGTACGTGTTTTATTTTAGGATGGATGAAGGCAGTCCAAGCCTTCGAGACACTCGCATTTCTAGCTAATCTAGCAACGTTAGCCTTAATGGGACTAAGATTTACAGTCATGAAAGAACAGAAGATATTGCCAATTGGCATCATTTTATTTCAGTTTGCTTCAGGTTGTACATGTAACATTAAGATAGACGAAAAATTGCTAACTAGTCCTTTCAAGTATACAGAACACTGACATTTATGTTTTTTCTTTCGTTTGAACTAACATTTAACAAAATCTTAAAAGTTTATATATTTCGACCTGAAAAATCTCTTCCGTAATATTTTTTTTTCATGACATTGAACTCTGTATTCAACTATATAAACAAAATGAATTAACATTTTTAGCTTTGAGTCATTATGTGTGATTTGTGTTTCTTTAAGCCTTGTATTGTTTCTGGTAAATTACTGTTTTAGTGAACTGAAAGACCTTTTGTCTGATTTTTGAACTGTTTTATTGAAATATCTGAAATAGGCTCTCGTGGCGGTACAGCATTTTGTTAACCAATCGCCAATTATTTAGTATCTCAATTTACTGTATAATAAGACTTAATAATGTTTTGTTTTGTTAAAATATATAAGCGTGTAAATTGTATGTCATAAATGATTCTCTTTAAAATGATAAAATTTTCAAAGAATGAACTATTTTAAATGTTAACATTCTCAAAATTACGAATATTTTGTTAAAAAGTAAGAACTGGCAAATCAGAACTTTCATTCCTTTTGTTTCAACGATGAAAACAAAGAATGTTAATAGTGTCTCAAGGAACTTTAGACAATTCTGATATACTAGATATAAGATCATCATTTTTAAAAATACTGCCAAAAAATAATTCCGTATATTGTAATGGTATTGCTATGCAGAGCGTTTAAAAGCAATTACCAAACTGTCTCATTTTATTCTTATAGATTTAGTAGGATGATAACATTCTTTTTAAGGTCACTGATTAAGTCAATATTTTGTGCACATATTTAAAATTTTCTGTAAATTTTGTCTTTGTCAACTATTAAATCTATTCACCGACCAATTTACAAACGAGGGTCTAAATGGGATTCTTCATTTCTGTATTCCTTACTACTTTGTCAACTTTCTCTTTTCTCTATTAATTTTGACAATTATTCTCTATTTTCAATTTTACATCCCAGCTCCTTTGTTCTAACTGGGGTGATCTGAGCCGGATCACCCCTACCAGATCACACCAGCTTGAGTTTCTTTGTTATGCATGCTTTCCTTTGTTCTGTAACATTTTGGCGGGAATGTCAAATCCACTATAAAACTTATAATTAAATGTACAATTATACGGAAAAGACTATCTATCAAAATTCACGTAGAAAAAATCCAGTGTATATGCTGGGATTCGAACTCAAGACCTTTAGCATATCAAGCCACGACACAACCACTACACCAGGACGACTGGATACGAACTATCAGTAATTTAACATACTTAAAGGAAGCAAGATATTTTTATAATTGGGGCGAGTTGGCAGACCTTTATTCAGTGGGGTTTAAACCCTTTCGTTAAAAAGTGTGTGTCAGTGATTGTTCAGTTTGATTTTACACTTTTTCAAAAGTTGGCAGAGTCGGTAAACAAGAGTGGGGCGATTTTTTCATAAAGTGGCGATATAGGTTGGGCCGATTGGAAGGTGGGGCGAGTTGACATTGTATTATATCTACTTATCGTGTTCGGGGGTCAAAAAGGGTATAAATCATATAGTAATGTATAAAGTATATTATAATGGTTGTGTGGCGTTCTAAACTAGATTTTATGAATTGTAAATGGTTTTTCGTCTAATCTAAAACAGCTGGGATGTAAAATAGTTATCCCACTCGGACTTGGTGTGTCAGTGTTAGATCACCCTCTGGCCTCCGGCCATCGGGGTGATCTTACACTGACACACCGCGTCATCGTGGGATAACTATTAAGTACACACCATTTCAAAGTACACACCGAAAAATAAGTCAGTTTGACCACAGCACAACAATACAATGAATAGAAATTCACAAAGAGGTCACGTACGCCGTTTCAGAATCAAATCAACCTGGTCCGAGACCACAATTATTTCGAAGTGCATTTCTTTTAGAACATAAATGAAAATAAAAAAAAATCCCACCTGCGCTTTCTCAAAGAAATTTTTACAGTGTGTTGTACTACTTTTGGGACAAATTATATCAAAATTATATCGGCTCTAACTCAAAATATGGACAATTTTATGTTTAGGGCGTCTTGAAATCTTTTGACAGCTTCCGAAGTGCTAATTTTTAACCTTTTTCAGCTTGATCAAATCACTACTTTCCTTTAAAATTCTGGACCCAAATTTTTTTACAGTGTAATTTCACCCTCTTCTTGCAATTTGAGGCATTAAACATGGAGAAATAAATTTGGAAGGGGTATAAAAATTAATGGCAAGTAACCCACTGTCAACACTATAGGGACTATATTCGTGAACAACGAAAACGAAAATCAAGGGACGACGAACAACGAAAACGAAAATCAAGGGACGACAATTGACGAAAACGAAAATCAAGGGACGACAATTGTGGTCTCGGACCACCTGGGTAATATTATGATAATAAGCATACATCAAAATTGTGTGATTGGTTTAAAACATCACCAACAATGCAATCAATGACGTAGCGTTATCTTCATTTTGGCGTACAAACACCGAGGTTGCTCATAGTCCTTACATTATGAAAAGGCGTAATTATTTTTATACCAAAAGAGATGCCACGGTTACCAATTTTAAAGTTGTTTTCTATTTTCTGCATATGAATAAATAAATAATGTATATAAATCTTTTATTTCAGTTGGTCTTATCCTTCTAGGTGTGATCATATTTGGTGTCAAAAGCCCTTTTTCTACCTATGGATTCGCGTTTGGTTTTGAGATTACATCTGCAAACATGATTCTTGTTGCTGGTATCTTTAGTTTCGTGGATTGGAGAAGCACTTCTTTACCTGCAGTTAAACAATAGTACAATCGAAACAAGCATTGCAAGTTGGATTTATTAATATTACTACAGAACTTTCGTGTATATTGTGTTTGAGCTTCCGAGTACTAGTATATTGTTATAAAAATACTGTAAATGTTAATCCTGCTATTACAAACTAGGTTGGATGTAAGAGATAAACATATTTACCCACTAACCATGAATTTTTTACAAGAGTGCGCTTATTTCCAAAAAAGTTTTGTAAACGTTGTGTGCCGTTTTCTATAGTTTGTTAAGCGTTACAAAAGTAGAAACAAATTCATCGTTTAATCAGTGTTTACTGACCCTGTTTGAACTGTCAGAAACGTAAACAAACTTATAACGCGGGAAAACAGCTTCTAAAGAAAATGTTTTAGACACACAGGACTTCTGTGCATGTCTAATTTTATTGTCAGTTCTTCGTCGTCATCAGATGAATGTAAAATAGCAGCACTGAAAAAAGGATGGCATACACCTAATATACCAAAATTTGAGTAATTGTTGTCATTGTTTTGGGTTATGACACTCAGGATTATACCTCTTTTTCTTTCCTCAGAATCAATCTTTTTTTAGTTGGCAAAATATGAATAGATAATTGATTCAATGTTAAAGTTTGAAAGAAATGCAGCATATATTTTAAGAAACGACGAACGACAAACTGTAGACGGATTTTTAACGAGTCTATAGTTAGTCAAAGTTTATGCAAAACGCATGTTAGAAACAAATGACCGTGTGTTCGCTGAACCGTTTGTATCGTTTGTGTAAGAAGCAAATGCACTCTTGATATTCCAAGTTATTGTCATTTAAGGATGCTCGCTTGTCATGTTTTGGGATTTTTGTCAGATCTTTGGAAACCTCTGGTTTTATCCATTTGAATACCTTAACAATATTTGCAAATTGATCCCCATTTTTCTTTTTTTTTTAATCTTTTAAATGTATAATGATAAGCCATCTGTAAAAGTCTTATAAAATTGTAAATATTCTTTAATAGTTTTTGAGAACTTTTAAAAACTTTAAATTTATAAAAAGTCAAAAGTTAGAGAACATTTCCGCGCCAAAATTTCAATGGCTTTTATCTTGAAAACAAGCACATTGACATATACATTATATATATTTTGCTCTTTTGATTCTTTTATTAATCCAATATAAATATATATATAATAGTGTTATGAAAAGCTTATTATTTTGAAACTTAGTAGCGAACTCCCTTAAAAAGCACAATGAATGATAGGATTTTATATTCTTTGGTGTGTGGCTATTGCCTTCAAGAAAGTTGTCTTTAAACACATATTTGTTTTTCCTTTTGTAATTTTATCATTGAAGAAAACCCGAATATTTGGATTTTATTTTTAAAGGCAGTACATTTGAATTTAAGAGCCACGAAAGCTCATAAAAGAAAGAATTATGATTTTCTGCATGTCGATTTAACCATTTTTTTTAAAAATACTAACAACCTTAACATCAGTCAGTTAAATTATTATTATTATGCTTATAGATATTTAAAACATGTTTGACGTATTGTTTTCAATTTTTTTCTTGACGAACTTTGTTCACCATTCATATATATATTTGCTTAACTGAAACTTATAAAACTTATTTATAGTCTTCACCAGTTCATTGTAACATATACTTGAATTGCCGTGATCGTCTCAAGCGAGAAAATCAATCTCGTTGAGGTAACCAACGATAATCTATAAATAAAGCAGTTGTTGAGACAGCTGGTGGTTGAAATAGCTTTTAAAAAATGAGTACATCATACATGATTTATTCTTGATTTAAGCTTAAATAAATCAAAAGAATAAAAAACGGTGTCCCGATTTTAACAATTATAGTTAACGATACATTCATTTTTGTTGTTGCGATAGTATTTTTTGCTGCATTGTACACCTCTTAATGTTGAGATGATACTTTATGTGATTTTGTCAGCTATTCAGAATAATCTTCCCGTACTTGTGTAACAATATTTCGGCACCACTTGCGTATGGCGTTTTTTTCTCTGATGCATACGTTCATTGTGAGCTTGTTGACGTTATAAAGTTTGTTAACTGACGTCGACCCAAACAAGAATTTTTTGTCCCACGTTTTTTGTTATCCCTCTGTAAGTTTTGTGGTAGCAATCATGAACTAATTAACCTAACAACGTTATTTACCATTGCTTGACGTCCAATGATTAAAAGTTATCCATGTTCAGGACCAGAACAAATTAACAATCAATACAATAGGTAGGTTATGTTATAGATAATCGACCGATATGAAAGTTAGGACTGCTACTGGAAAATGAGAGTAGTTTGAGAGGAACAGGAATTTATCTTTTCAACAAGTCACTTCCATACCAATACAGTAAGCGTGACACTCTCTCCATACAAAGCATCTGATTTAACCGAAACACTGTCGCTGTGGCTGTGAATATAGACCCCACATAGCTGAACGGACGTCCTACAGTAGAAGTGTTTTACTGCTATCACAAAAGACCAAAAGAATACATATGTCTGCACCTCTATTGTCCTTGTTTTGAAGAGAACAGTCCTAAAGGAAAAGTCCAGACCAACATTTCCTCTCCAAAAGTCAAAACTGAAAAAAAAAATTACTTGTACATGTATTAATGAATAGAAACTTATTTATCCGAGTATAATGTTTTCCATTCATCTACACTGAATTTGAATTTAGAGATCGCAACTTTATAATAAATGATAACGTTTGGTTCTATAGTGAATACTTTATATCCTATCGCACTAGAGATAAAGGATACAACATATTCAGTTAAGTCTGCATCATATCTTGACTTACATCTAATTGACAATGAGGGTCGGTTGAAAACAAAACTTTACGACAAAAGTGATGATTTCAGCTTTCCAATTGTGACCTTTCCATTTCTGAGAAGCGACATTCCAGCAGCACCTGCATACAGGGTATATATCTCCCAATTGATACGATATTCCCGTGCTTGTTTTTCCTATCATGATTTTCTTGATATAGGGTTGCTGCTCACAAGGAAGCTATTAAACCAAGAGTTCCAAATGGTGAAAATGAAATCATCCCTTCGTAAATTTTACGGACGCCATCAGGTCAGGAGTTTATTGACAGTTTTCACAGATGATATCGGATATGTTCCTCACGTTGTAACTACAATCCCCTTCCCTTTCATGACTTTGACCTACCGATTTAGACTATTTACCGGATGTGTTATAACATGACCAACACGACGGGTGCCACATGTGGAGCAGGATCTGCTTACCCTTCCGGAGCACCTGAGATCACCCTTAGATTTTGGTGGGGTTCGTGTTGCTTATTTTTTATTTTTCATGTTGTGTCATGTGTACTATTGTTTGTCTGTTTGTCTTTTTCATTTTTAGCCATGGCCTTTTCAGTTGATTTTCGATTTATGAGGTTGACTGTCCCTTTGGTATCTTTCGTCCCTCTTTTAAAAAGAGAATTACAACCATAGTAGTAACACGTAATTTAAGATCCGAGTTATGCTACTTTGTCAGACGAATAAAAATTGAAAACAGCACGTTTAAGAATTTCTTGCGTCAGAAGTGCTTTTCTGGATTTACCTTCACCAGGAACGCTCAAAGCCAAACATTTGAAATTCAAAGATAGATAAGTATCGAAAATAGTTGAAGAGCTGTTTGTCAAAAATAACTAAAATAAATAGCAAAATTCATCTAAAGCCAACTTTGCCTGAGGGAGTTGAAACCTTAGTTTCATAATAATTTTTTAAATTAATAAACTTTAAAAACACCAAACATGAGCACATCTTTAACTAATGAAGTGATAGAGAATTCAATTTTATGTTATCAAGCACACCAAGAAATTACTACAAGTTTATTAGTAATATACTCAGGTACACATTGTTTGCAACTAAAGCATTACTTCGGATGACCTCATTCAGGTCATACTCGTAAAAAGGTAAGCTATGATTTTCTATTGCAATTATAAAATACAGTACTAATTAGAAGTGCATTGGTGTATAATTCAAACTTAATTGAATTAAAGTTGTCTTTCTTGCTTCAGAAATCAGTAATATAGTAGGACTAACGATTTGATTTTGATTCTTTTGTCTTTTTAATGCAACATTTAAGTACCGCATTTTGGCTATTTCGTGGCGGCCAGTTTTTATTGGTGGAGGGAGCCGGAGTGCCCGGAGAAATCCACCGACCCTCGATAGGAAAACTGTCAACCCTAGTCAATTAAAATTGGAGTCGAGTGCAACAGCAAAAGCGGGGTTCGAACTCAATAGCACAGTGTTGACTGGCTAGTGATTACAGTAGTAATTACTTAGACCACTCGGCCACCGAAGCCCCTAGGACTTATGAATAACATGGCAAACGTTATCGTACATGTGACAAACAATTTCAATAGCGCTCGAATCGAAATTGTTAGAAACTCTAATCAAATACGAAATTGAACAGCACTTAAACCTTGAAATTTCTTTCTAAACCTTGTGGGAAAATACAACTCTTACGTTCTATATTCTTTCTTTTCCAATCCATAGCAAGATTTTAATGACTTGTTATCTGTAAACGTTGATGATCAATGAAACATACATACACATAATTGACATAGCTGTTGCGATACTGAGGCAACTTGGTCTCGTCCTAGTCTGCATTGCTTGCGTAGCAGGATTGTTTTCAATCTTCCTCAAGGTTATGAAAAGGAATATTCACTCAAGTACCATTGCCTAATCTTCTTGAAAGTGATTTCATTATAGTTTTGTATTAGAGTATATTCTCTCAGACAATATTCGCTCCTCAGCAAAAAAAAAAAAAGAAGAACTAGTATCTCAATTGTTTGTAAAACAATTGAAAGGTCTTTCCTGTAAAAGTGATGTTTTCGTAATGTTCTTTGTACGACCTTTCGTTTGATATACGACAAGCATACCTTTTGAAACTTTTCGCTTTTTACACTTAATGACCTCATCCGTCTACATTTTTGAGATCGGAATTATGATATATGTAACACGGGGTAGATGAGCTTTCATTTGATATGCGACAACGCCATGTTCTAAAAAGTTTGATTTTTGCACTTAATAACCCCATCCAACTAATTTTGGGAATTTGATATTTCAAATGTACACATAATGACCTTTCATTTGATATACAACAACCCTATCGTAAAAGAAAATTTATTTTTTTGCACTCAATGACCCCATTCAACCAATTTTTGGGGGACATCAATTTGAAATTTGAAATGTACGCTTTATGTTCTTTCATTTGATATGCGACAACCTTACCATCTGAGAAATTTGAATTTTTGCACTAAATGACCCATCCTTCCACCTGGGATGAAAAAGAGGTTTAAATTTTTCATTTTTAAGTAGAGTTTATCGAGACCTTCAATTTGATATATCAGATGACCTCTTTTGACAAAGTGTCAAAAATGATGCAATATCAAAGTTCTGTATATAAAGTTAGGAGCTGCCGGAAGTCGTCTATAAAGCATTTCTTTACAAAATGTGTATCAAATTAAACAAGTTTCAGATATAATTTATAAAACAAGCAGAATTTGATATTTCAATTGAAAAATAAAAACTGCCCTACACTAAAAAATAAATAAGTCGCACAGCGGGATGGATCCGCAGAAATTTGGAGTCAAACGAAATTCACGGGCAAATCATGCATACAAAATACAAAGTCAATGCAAAACATGAAAATTTCAAAATGATTTTTTGGTGTTTTTTTCAATGGAATGTTTTTGGTATTTGGTCAAACATATAACTATGTTAACCTCTTCAATTTCTTAAACATTTTAAGTGGTAAGCTGTTGTTGATTCAGAAATACATACCACAGCTCGCAAAATTTCAAACTGCATTATCTCTAAAACGACAATAGATATCTCAAATCTGTTAAATGGTAAATGATCTACAGTTGAAGGACAACATTATAGAAAAAGAATTGGGACAACCACCATTCAACTCAGGACTACTTGACCTTTCAAATATCACAAGGTCAAGGTCATAGTATAATGTGAAGGTCAAGGTGAAATTTCATCATGACCTGACATTGACCTCAAATTGAAGGTCTGGAATTACTGATCATCTTTGCAGTTTATAGTAGGTTGATATCTGTTACCTTTAAAAAGATATACACACAATACTATACTTTTAAGAATCATCCCGTTGTAACTTTTGAAAAGACGGTCAGACATTTTTGGGCTTATTGTATAAAATGTAGACCTCGTCGAGAAGAACATTTTATACGCTGTATGTATGCAGGAAAGTCTTATCGTTTTCCTAATATGTAAGCTTGAAATTGCAGCGTAATTTTTTTTTGCACTCGGTGACCTTTGACCTTGGGTGCATATTAAAGGTCATATAGATTTAAGATTATTGGTGAAGGTTACAAGTCTCTATGACTTTCGGTTCTCGAATATAAATTTTTGAAAAAATCTTTTTAATTTTTAAAGGGAAATAACTCCTTATAAGGGTTAATAACAAATTAATTGTTTATGTTTATAAACATTGCCATCTGTTCTAATACATGCTGTCACTTTCAATTTAATTCTATCTCTAATACTTTTTGAAAAAAATGCAAATGAAAGAAATTGCTTCAAGGGGATATAACTCTCAAAGTAGATGATGAAATCGTATGCAGCCTCATATGGTAATACATCATGATGAGATCTACCTATTGTCCAAATAAAGTCATGATATCTTTTAACACATTTTGGGGGGACCATGTTGAAAAAAATCAATAAAAGGGAGGTAACTTCTTAAGGGGAAGGTGAAATCCTACAAAAGTTCATCTGGTAAAAGTTCATGTTGAGCTCTATCGATGGTTTAATTTTGGTATTGATAACTCCAATAGAAGCGGTAGGAGGGCGAGCCAAACAAATGCTGGAAGAAAAAAAAGAAAAAACTAGTATCTCAATTGTTTGTAAAACAATTGAAAGGTCTTTCCTGTAAAAGTGATGTTTTCGTATTGTACTTTTTACGACCTTTCGTTTGATATACGACAAGCATACCTTCTGAAACTTTTCGTTTTTTACACTTAATGACCTCATCCGCCTACATTTTTGAGATCGGATTATGATATATGGAACAGAGTAGATGAGCTTTCATTTGATATGCGACAACACCATGTTCTAGAAAGTTTGATTTTTGCACTTAATTACCCTATCCAACTAATTTTTGGAGGTCGGGAATTTGATATTTCCAATGTACACATCATTACCTTTCATTTGATATACAACAACCTTACCTTAAAAGAACATTTATTTTTTGCACTCAATGACCCCATCCAACCCATTTTTGGGAGACCTCAATTTGAAATTTGAAATGTACGCTTTATGTTCTTTCATTTGATATGCGACAACCTTACGATCTGAGAAATTTGAATGTTTGCACTAAATGACCCCACCCGTTCCCCTGGGATGAAAAGGGGGTTTAAATTTTTCATTTTTAAGTAGAGTTTATTTAGACCTTTAATTTGATATATCAGATGACCCCATTTGACAAAGTGCAAATAATGATGCAATATAAACTATATAAATAGAAGTTATGAAACTTACAAAGTCAATGCAAAACTTGAAAATTTCAAATTGATTTTTTGGTGTTTTTTCCATGAAATGTTTTTGGTATTTGGTCAAACCTCTTCAATTTCTAAAACATTTTAAGTGGTAAGCTCTTGATGATTCAGAAATACATGCCTCCGCTCGCAAAACTTCAAACTGCATTATCTCTAAAACGACAATAGATATCTCAAATCTGTTAAATGATAAATGATCTACAGTTGAAGGAAAACATTATAGAAAAAGATTTGGGACAATTTCAAAGTTCACCAGGTCACAATTAATCATCAAATATATGATGCAATACAAAACTTGAGAACCGGAAGTCGTAGAGACATAGGAATATCACCATTCAACTCAGGACCACTTGACCTTTCAAATATCACAAGGTCAAGGTCATAGTATAATGTCAAGGTCAAGGTGAAATTTCATCATGACCTGACATTGACCTCAAATTGAAGGTCTTGAACTACTGATCATCTTTGCAGTTTATAGTAGGTTGATATCTGTTACCTTTAAAAAGATATACACACAATACTATACTTTTAAAAATCATCCCGTCGTAACTTTTGAACAGACAGTCGGACTCTTTTGAGCTCAGTGTTTAAAATGTAGAGCTCGTCGAGAGGAACATTTTAAACGCTGTAAGTATGCAGCAAACTCTTATCGTTTTCTTAATATGAAAGCTTGAAATTGCAGCGTAATTTTTTTTTGCACTTGGTGACCTTTGACCTTGGGTGCAAATTAAAGGTCACATGAACTTAAGATTATTGATGTAGGTCCCAAGTCTTTATGACTTCCGGTTCTTGAGATACAATTTTTAAAAAATTGTGTATTTTTTTTCAAGGGAAATAACTCCTTATAAGGGTTAACAACAAAATGATTGTATATGTGTATTATCATTGCCATCTGGTCTTGTACATGTTGCCGTTTTCAAATCGATTCTATCTTGAATACTTTTTGAGAAAAATGTAAAAGAAAGAAATTGCTTCAAGGGGAGATAACTCTCATAGGAAATGATAAAATCCTTAGCAGCCTCATATGGTAACACATCATAATGAGATCTAACTATTGTTCAAATAAGGTTATGATATTTTAAAAAACAACGAAGGGGGGCCATGTCGAAAAAAAACAATAAAAGGGAGATAACTTCTAAAGGGGATGATGAAATCCTACACAGCCTCATCTGGTAATACTTCATGATGAGGTCTACCGATGGTCCATATTTGGTCTTGATAACTCCAATAGAAACAAGGGGAGGCCATGTTAAACAAATGCTGGATGAAAAAAAAAAAAAAAAAAAAAACAGGAGAAAAACAATAAGGTCTTTCCTCGCGGAGAGGAAAGACCTTAAAAACATTAGAAAAACAATAAGGTCTTTCCCATGTAGGGGAAAGACCTTAATGAACAAATAAAACAAAAGGAAAGTAAATAATGGTATTGAACATCTGCTTTCTCATTGTGTCCTAACAATGCATCTACTTGATACAATATAAATTTTACTAAAGAGACACAACAATCAAATTATACTACAATAACATCACAAATAACTGTATTTCTTAATATATAGTTATAAGTTTTCTGTCTCATATATATAAATGCAATGGGAGATTTTAATATAACATTTCTGGCAAGCTGTGTTCTGTCAACAGCCTCTCAGTAAACAGATGGATTCCTGGTTTTAGGTTGTCCTTGTGTCAGCTTGTATGAGCGTCATAATTCACCTTTCCCGTTTGTCCACTGTTTCCATATAACATGAACTGTTATTCTTTATGCGATATGTAATGAGCTGTGACCCACAAGCCCTGTACAAAATATAAAATAATAAACGCAGTAATTCATTCTCTAAAATATGTCATTACATGATCAGTTGTGGTACAGATAAAATGACTAAAGGTTAGAAATTTGACCTGATTGTCTAATATACAATTTGAATGCATCGGATTTCCATCTACCTAAAGTTCTAATGGTTTCTGTGGACAATCCTTTTGCAAAGCCTATCCTGAAACTATGAGGTTTGTAATATGCTCTGCTGAGCCCACAAAAGTTTAAAGCATCATTCAAAGCATGTTGAAATAATTGTCTAGAAACAGCTTCTCCACTGGAGTTGAGAAATAATGGACCTGTTGTATTATTTCTCAAAGTTAAGTAGTTTGTAAGTGCTGTTACTGCACACATATTGTCATTTTTATTCTTAGCTATTTCTAAGTGGAATTGTTTTCCATTTGAATGTTTGAAGTCCATGAAAGTGATGACTGCTTTCTTGTGTAAGACAACAGCTTGACTTACACTAATAACGTGATTGTAATTTTTGTTGTTGACTGTCATCTCACCGATTCTTAAAAGAGCATGGTATGCTAGGGTGAACATTGCTTTGAATAGCAGTTGATCATACTTATTAGATATTGTCTGTTTCAATGCATCTACTAATTGATTCAAAATCGTACTAGTGATTGGAAGTCTCATATCTTGAGTTCTTCCCTTGTGCACTGATTTCAGTACCTTATCCATAATGAATGAATCCGTTGGATCAGGCCAATTATTAATTTTGTGTGTAAAACCAATAGCTGAGATGTATGTTGAGATAGAACTTGCAGCAAGTTCTTTGGATTTCAAATGGGCTATAAATAGTATGAGATCTGCACTAGTAAGTGGTAACTGAAATTTTATGCCATATTCTTCAGCAAAACTCTTATAGTGTATAAATGCTCTTCCATAAGTTTTTTGTGAGGAGTCGGATAAAATGTTGTTAAAAATTTGATTCAAGGGTTCCTGTAGCTTGGCAAATCTGGTAGATTTGGAACTGATTTGGGAACAGTGTCTGCCCATGGTGCTAACCGATGAAATTTCTGTACCTGTTGACGAGAAAGTGCATCTGCCAATACATTTTTTGAACCATATATGTGTTTTGCCTTAAAGTTCACATTGTTTCTTAAGCAGTGTAGAACTAGTCTCCTTATGAGAAACATGATTAAAGCATCGTTAGATGTTTGTTTATTGATTACAGACACTAAATCTATATTGTCTGTATGAAAATATATGCATTGGTTTTTAATTTGGTGTCCCCATATTTCTACTGCCAAGACTATTGGATATAGTTCTAAAAAGGCAATATTTTGCTTTTGCCATTTTGCGTCCCATTTGCCTAAGAACCACTGTGCACCAAACAAAGCACCATAACCTAATGTACCGGAGGCATCTGTAAACAAATGTAGTTGATCAGATGTTAACCAACGATCTGATAAAATCAATGACTTCCCGTTAAAGTTCCTTAAAAAATTTTGCCATGTATTTAGATCTTGCTGAACCGATTTTGTCATTCGTATTCTATGGAAGGATTTTTTAACCCCTATTGTTAAGTCTATAAGTCTTCTGAGGAATGCCCTTCCTGGGATGACAACTGCACAAGCAAAGTTGAGTGTACCAATGATAGATTGAAGTTCCCTCAATGTATTTTTTCCTTTTGTAACACCACAGTTATAATATTGTTGCATTTATCGAGCTTATCAATATGAAGTCTTACTTTCATCAACTGAGTGTCTATTTCGTAACCAACAAAACTCATGACTTGGGATGGCTGGAATGTTTTTTCCTTAGAAATTGGTATACCCATATCTTTACAAATTGCAAGAAAACGATTTAATTTTTTCTTACACCCATCTTCGGTTTTATCGACTATCATGAAATCATCTAAAATATGCACCATGTGTGTAATCAGTAATTTCTTCCTTGCAATCCATTCAATTGCTGAGCTAAATTTCTCAAAAATTTGACAACTAGAACTACAACCCATTTGTAGATTTTTATCGTAATAGTATTTCCCCTCCCACATGAAGCCAAATAGTTTGTATTGTGATTCTGTTATGTTTATAATTCTAAATGCACTGGATATGTCAGTTTTTGCACAAAAACTTGTTCTTCCTACTGTCTTAATCAGTTCTATTGCATCCTGAATGGAAGCATACTGTACACTGCAATTGTCTTGTGGTATATTGTCATTGATTGATGAGCCTTCAGGGAAGGATAAGTGGTGGATCATTCTATATGTCCCAGGCATTTTCTTTTCTGCTAGTCCCAAAGGGGATAATTGCATTTCTGTAAAAGGTTTTACATCAAAAGGGCCAACAAATCTATTCGCATTAATTTCATTTTGAATTTTTTGTCTCACAATCTCCGGTTTTGTCTTTGCTGATAATAAATTATCAACTGTATTATGATTAACAGAACACCTGAATCCAACATCGAATCCAAATTTAAAGCCGTTAACCAAATAATTGTACATTTTTATATTATATCCTTTTAACCAATATCCAAGCCTATCAACCTTGACTGGTGTATTGCTATGAAAATTATATTTAACCTCATTTTCTAGTGGGGACAGTTTTTTCTGTCCTTGGGGAAGAGGTGTCGTCTCTGTTGTTAGATACGGAGGGACCACGAAAGGGCTGGTTATTCCCACCTTGTATCTTTTTTATGTTGTTACTGTTTTGTGTGAACTTGTAGGGTAGCCGAACCGGTTTTTTACATGCTGAAAATGAGTGGTTAAAACCACAGTTAAAACATCTGTGCTGAAACTTGCATTTATCATTGAACTTGCACCCTAAACCCTTATGAAAAGAAAACTCCAACTGGCCAGCGAGTATTTCCACTTTTGTTATTGTCATTCCCAGTTTTCAGGTTTCCTTGTAGTTTAGCTCTCATATACAGTTCTAGGTGTGTACACCCCCATTGCGCTTCTCCTCTTTCTATTAATTTCCTAAATTCTATATCATACATTTGCCAGTTCCCCCCTTCTCGTGACATTTCCAGGATTATTTCCATGTGGTGGGGAATTACAGACCCTAATTTAGGGTTTTTAGTGCAAATTATTGCCGTGAATTTGTTCCAGGCTGATAGCCATTGGTTTAGAGTTAATGTTTTCTTGTTCTGTTCTTCAGTAATGGACAATTCAGGGTTGTCAGCCCCATGAACCAGTTGTAGTCTGTATTTTGTCTCATCATTTTCTAATAGGGCGTGGAAGTTGATGTATTGTCCCGCCCAGATTTGTTGTTTAATTTTATCTGGTATGTTTCCCCCAGGTTTGAGGGAGCAACTTACAAAGGCTGATTGACCCCCAATAATTTGTTTGTCAACGGTTGGTTGTACAGCCAGAACCTCTGGACTGACAACTACAATGTTATTGTCATTGTTTTGCTCTCCACTACCTTGTATATTTCTGTTCAGATTTTCCACGTGATGTTGTACTTCAGCCTCCTGAACGTCTGAATTGCCATTATTTTTTGAAGCTATCTTGTCGAAAATTTCTTCCATTCTCCTTTCCATACGGCTAGCTACCCTTTCTGTGACACGATTGGTTAACTCCTCCATGACATCTGGGGACATAACTGTTGGATTATTTGGAGGATTTGGAGGCCCACTTGGCCTCACAGTTGAATTTTGCTTTCTCTGGGCAGCCGTCTTCATTTTCTTAATGGCACCTGCCACTCCAAACGAGGCTTGTCTTTTGGGAGGCATTGTCTAGAATATACTAATGCAAAATTAATACGATACTTCCAATATAGTATTTTTCATTTATAATAGGCCTATAATTTTTTTTTTAATTTAATTTGTCTATTTGTTTTTCTTTATATTTCAGCCTGATTATTCATGTTAATCTGTTTAAATAATTAAATCTGGAGATACTCCCCAGTTAAAATTGTTTGTGTTAGATGTAAAAAGCATTCTGCTGTAAAAAAAAAAAATATATATAATTTTCTATTGTTTACTATGCATGACCTACTTTATTGTCATTGTTATAAAAGTCAAGACTGGTAATAATGTGCTGTGTACTCTGATATCAATCAAAACAGTAATATGTGGGTTTGATATGTAAATTTGTGTGTTAACGTGTATTTATATATGGTAAGTACTACTCGAAACATGATTATGCATCATAATGTCGATTGTCATTCTGTTGCGAGTATCCACCGGAAGTTTACAAAATATTACAAAATTTTCAAATGCGGTTCAGATACGTGTTAATTTCCGTTTTCTGATTTAATCTCTTTGCAGGCATAGATAATTGCTCCTCTTACTGACTTGTATATATGGTATTGACCTTTTGTATTCAGATGTACTCCATCGGAATTAAATTTATCTTTGCATGAATTTTTATGTGTGGTGTCGAAGGAAAATCTTTTGTTATGATCCCAAAAGATAAATTTCGATTATTTTTCAACCTCGATTTTTATAATGTTATTTATTTTTTGTGCTTTTTCGAAAGACATATTCTTGTATTCTCTATCTCTGACGCTATCTTTCATTAATCTGAAATTATCCCGTGGAAAGCGTGGCATGATGGCACATATTACTACTCGTCGCACGCCATACGTATTTGTCAGGATCGAACAAAAACTTATCATTTTATATGCCACTTCCTCAACCGACGTGTCATCTACTACATCGTTACCACCAGCTAGTAGAACAACACAATCGGGTTTAATAAGTTTAACTATGCCCAAGTCGAACTTCATCATTTTATGAATAGTTCTTCCTCCTACGCCATGCCACTCCACATTTGAAGTTTTTATCAAATTAAAGTCTAAATGGTGTCTATGATCGTGTCCTGCTTTCAGGTAGTTGTGAAGCCGATGGCAAATGGAATGACATAGTATGAGTGTGTTTAAAGGCATGCTTAGATAAACATATAAAAATATATATGAAATTGAATGTCACCAAATTTCTGTACTTGTTTCTCCTTCGGCAGCAATTTGGAAAAGAGGCTGGATATTCAAACATGTGCTTGTAGCAGCGCCCCCTTTCAATTAAAGAATTCCAGAGAGTTTCAAGTCAGATAATAACATATGTACCTACTTAACTATTTTTACATATTTCCAAAAATTTACAGAACATGATAACACAAGACTGAATACAATAAAAATTAACAGTCTTTATTTGTGCCATAAAGTCACCTATGCTGCACATAAGTGTATTTTCTTATTGTTCCTTTTTAAAGTTTCAAATAAATGTCTTAAAGATTCTTTTAAGATCAATGAAACTAAACTTCTTTCTTTTGTGTTCATTCTTCGTTTTGCTGAGGAGCGGGTAGAGAGAATATATACTTAAGAAAAACTATTTGAATAACTTTTAGTAAAGCATTGTAAGAAA
Organism: Mytilus galloprovincialis; assembly: GCF_965363235.1. Classification (NCBI taxonomy): domain Eukaryota; kingdom Metazoa; phylum Mollusca; class Bivalvia; order Mytilida; family Mytilidae; genus Mytilus; species Mytilus galloprovincialis. The sequence continues at coordinate 60,983,601 of NC_134839.1, forward strand.
CAATGGCACTTGTTAGTCATTAACTTAATGAAAATTGAAATATTTCGTTCTACGTAAATACTACCGACTAGGACGAGAACAAACCTGCCTCAGCTATAGCCACAGCTTTGTCACTTGTGTGTATTAAAATCTCATTGGTCAACATTTCGAACAGAGATACATTTAAAACTAGAAATAAAATATAAAAAGCAAAGGAACAGTATTTTATTCCTGTTCTTCCATTTTTTCTACTTCCTTCTTTTTGTGTGTGTGTTTTTGTTGCTTTGCATGTAATCATTTTGTTTCCTTAGTGAATACCATATCCTGATTTTCGTTTCCATTGAAATGGTGTCAAGAGTGTAAAACTTTAAATTGTAATATAACGAAATAGTTTCCAATTGCACCTATTTTGACTGTTTTTTTCACCTGGGTTTTTTGAATGATACAGACAAAAGTTTCAATTCAGTGTTTATTTTGTAGACGTGTCCTTCTTAACTATACAGTTACAACATCATAATTTTGAATTGGTATTGAATTATGGAAAAATGGACTTGAACCGACCGACCTCCTTACAATCCATGATTCTGAACTGAGTACCCAAATTGCATCCAATATCTTCTTTAATTTGAACTTGATAAAATTTCTTCTTTTATTTGATGTAAACAAATTATTTAAATATTAAATCAGATATCTTATTTTTTTGGAAATTAAAATAGATTGATATGATTCATTTTACATGATAATCATACTGAAGGACATTTATAAAAGAATTATTTATAGATACTTACATTAAATTTTTCCTTTTTTTATTATTGGTGTTGTTTGGTATTTTTTGTATGCGTTTATATAATATTAGTCATCACCAGTGTCTGAACAGAAAGTTAATGATCCAGGGGTATGTCAAAGAAATTCTGGTCCTTTTTCTAAAAAAAAATCATCTAAAGATACCAAGACCTTGTCGATAAATATTCCTTATTAATTTAACATATAATATACGATGGTCTTAATGTATAGAATCTAGGTACTGCATTGTTTTTCATCTTAATAACGTATTATAGTATTCTTTTATTTGCTTTGACAATTATAACTTTTAATGCTAAGTCGACTGTAATTTTCGTAATATCGATTTGACGTGGCTCCGTACTTATACGACCCGTCATTGTGTTGTTGTGCTAGAGTAAGTTTCCGTATTCTTGTCTTTCAATTAGATTATTTGCATTGTTTGTATGACTTTTTGTTTTTCTCTGTTGACATATTTGTGTGTTCTTATAGTGATTAAGATTATAACAAAATGTTAAATATTTTTAATATTTTTAGCTATTATGTCTGTTTGTTTTGTTCACACCTCGTTGTCAAAACAATGGAATTATATGTGGCTGTCATGCATGTTAAGCTAGCTTTAAAACCAGATTTAAATTCTCCCTCGCCATGCTCGTCCGAATTTACTAAAATCCTTGGTATGATAAATAAAACAAAACTCTAGCTATAGGTTTAGATGCTCGCAGTAACTTTTCTAGTAAGCAATGTTTAATAACATTATAATCCAACATATTATAAGTACAAACACAATTGTCCAATACATTTAAATGGGCTGAAATAAAACTTGGTATTATAATCATATACATTATGAGATGACAATAAACTGCAAACTGACTGTCGTAGTTACTGTGAGCACTTTCGATGCACTGACACCCACAAGTGTTCTTTCTTAATATAACGGAACCCCACCTTTTAAACCGCCATTTTTCACGTGCATATATTACCCATATATATATATTTATAACCAAAAGAAGAACCCGTTATACAACTACTCTCACTAACCAGTTTTGAACTTAAAAATAGTATAACTATAACACAGGGGAAACTCCAAGTCATAACGAAAAGAAATTTAAATAATCCACCATTTTCTACATAAGAAAATGCCTGTATGACAATTGTTATCTATATGTTTGATTTGTTTGAGAATTTGATTTCGCCATTTTCTTAAGGACTTTCCGTTTTAAGAATTATCCTCGGAGTTCGATATATTTTTTATTTTACTTTTTTTCTTATTTATTAATTTACCGTTTCCTTAAAGTCATATGAAACGAGTGACTGTTGAAAAATGATGTTAATCCAATTCTCGAACCATGGATGCAAAAAGCTTTTTATTTGCATGAACTATCTATGTATTAATACATGAATGTGATGTCTTGCTGTATGTTTGTGTTGTAAATGCATCTGATGTTATTAAATAAATTTTGTTATTTATTTAATATTTGTCAGTTAAATATCTCTTCTTATATGATTACTTTACTTCACTTTTTAAAGTTGTGTCTTAAAGGTTACAAACTTCTCAAATTTATGTAAGTTAATACGAGTTTTAAGCAAGCGAGTGTGACTTCAGGCTGGATTGTGTGTTGTTCTTGTATATATTGAGGACATTTTGGTAATACGCCATTCCTCATGGCTTTTGAAAAAACCATTAAGCAAGGTGTTTTAAGCAGTTATTAAAACACTTATTTTGCCTTAAAATATCAAACTACTTATCGGAACAGATTTTGCAGACTAAGCAGTCCTTTATTTTGTCATGGTTTATTTCAGTGTAAGGCAACTTCAATCCAAACATTGTTTTCTACAAACAGGACAACTCAATTAAACTGTCATGTACGGAAAAACTCGGTCATGAAATTTTTAAAACACCCATGTATAAGGAAGTATTTATTCTTCGCACTTCTTTAAGCTTGATGCATACATAGTATAAATATCTACCGAACAAGCTTATTCAGGTATTTAAGTTATATGGTGCGGACGCAATCAACATCGGACCATGGGTTTATTTGATGGAATTTCGAAATTTATTCTTGTATCAGCAATTTTGACTGCTGTTGGATTTCTTGTACATTTGATCGGTTATGGAGCACCGTACTGGTTAAAAATTGGTGATCTTAATACAGGACTTTGGAAATATTGTTTTGGCAGCCAATGTATTAATACAGTTAGCGAGCCTTTCAAAAATACATTTGCAATATACGAAGGTTTGTATTACTTTATTAATTCAAGTCGTCAATAATTGTATCTAATGAAATAATTACAATTTTCTTTTCGTCTTGATATCTTTCAATTTCCGTAGAAAGCCTCTTTTTTTAAATCATTTCACAGGAATTCTATAATATAATTCACTCTTTATTGTCCATGTTTAAAACATTGCCTCGGGTCTGCAAGATCAGATTATTATATACGGGACGATACACGTTAATTTCAAGCGTATACGTCATTGACTTAAAAAAGGGGCTTCTCAAAACCCCGAATGGTCTCAACTTAAAGTGTAAATAATTGCTCTAAATTAAAGTGCAGTGTTTGTTTTCAGGATGGTTGGCGGCAGTTCAAGCCTTTGAGACACTTGCCTTTCTAGCCAATCTAGCGACAATGGCCGTTATGGGACTAAGATTTACAGTCATGAAAGAGCAGAAGATATTGCCAATTGGCATCTTTATATTTCAGTTTGCTTCAGGTTGTATATGTAACATGAAGATAGACAGGTCATTGCTAGTTGACCGAACTGACATCTATTTTTTTCGTTTGACCTGATCTTTAACAAACATTCTTCAAAGTCTATATATGCGCACTTGACAAAGCTCTTCAGTGGACTCTTTTGTATTGACAAGGAGTTCTGTATTTAACTATATACACCACATTACACTAAATAGGTTTAGCTTTGAGTCATTATATGTGATTTGTGTTACTTCAAGCGTTGTATTGTTTCTCGTAAATTAATTTTTTAGTTTGCTCTGATATTTTTCCCTGGTCGCGGTCTTTTCTATTATTCCTTCTACAGTGATTCACAAGATTGTGCAATATAAACGACCCCGGTTTTGAATAAACATTTATACTTTTCATGTTGAAAATAGGCAGATCGATCATATTTTGCTTCATTTTCACTGCTTGCGTTTTGGATTAAATTGTGAGGATAACTTTTACAGTTAAATAATATTAGCTTTTAACTTAAGTTTTTGTGAATTAAAAGACCTTTAGTATGATTTTTTAAACTGTTTTGTTAAAATATTTGAAATAGGCTCTCTCCGCGATATAGCCTTTTGTTAAGGAATCGCCATTTGATTGGTTATTCAATTTACTGTATAATTAAGACTTGATAATGCTATGTTTTGTAAAAATACACAAGCATGTAAATTATAATTCACGAATGATTCTCTTTAAAATGATAACCTTTTCAAAGGATGGAAACACGTGATCTGCAAAATTTCGAAAATTTCTAAAGAATGCGATTTTTTGATAATGTTAACATTCTCAAAAAGAACTGGCAATCAGACCTTTCAACGATGAAAATAACACGAATGTTTATGTTTCAAGTAACTTTCGATAAATCTGACATAACATATATAAGATCATTGTTTTTAATCATATTCATATAGCTTTGTTTTTAGACTTGTCCATTTAGCAAAAAAGAAACACTGAACAAAATATAATAGTAACTGAACAAAATATAATAGTAACCATAAATGTTAAAAAAAACACCACACCAAACAATGGTATTCTCTGTTAAATTCAGAGTGTAACTGTCTTTTTAAGGATGTAGTCAGGTAAAAAATAAAATCTTGAATTAAAAATTGTTACTTTGAAGAACATTAGGTAATGTTCAAAACAAGCTAAAGATTTTGATAAAAGAGGGACGAAAGATACCAGAGGGACAGTCAAACTCATAAATCGAAAATAAACTGACAACGCCATGGCTAAAAATGAAAAAGACAAACAGACAAACAATAGTACACATGACACAACATAGAAAACTGAAGAGTAAACAACACGAACCCCAACAAATACTAGGGGTGGTCTCAGGTGCTCCGGAAGGGTAGACAGATCCTGCTCCACATGTATATAAGTGTTGAACTCCTTTTGGAGATCCTTGATTTTAAAGAAATGGCGAGATGATGATGACTCGGACTTTAACTTTATATTTAGCATTGACATTAATTTGGGTCTCAAATCATTAGAAAAGATATCTAGAATCTACTTAAACTTTGGAAAATGACCTTGTATGAGCTGTATAATTATCATGTATAAGAAACATTAGTGATATGGGGACATAATATTTTATACTGTATAGTAGGAATGAAATCAAGGAGTCCGAACATCTGACTTGACTACATCCCTTAAGCAATTGATGCTACTTTAATAATAAATTCCAATGCCCAGTTCATATCAAATTAGTGTAATCAGTTATGTGTAAATTAAGAAGGGAGCAGTTGTATGACTACAGCACAACAATGAATCAAAATTCATCAAGTAATCACGCCGTGTCAGAATCTTATCACCTAATATTTTAATAAAAAAAGAGTACATCAAACTATTGTGATTGGTTTAGTAGGTCACCAACAATGGAAATTCAACCAATGACGTAGCGTTATTTTCATTTTGGTGTACAAACAATGAGGTTGCCGATAGTCCTTAGTTTTCTAACTTTAAATCAAAAGAGTTGCCACGTTTAAATATTTTTTTTTCTCAATTATCTTCATATGAATAAATAAATATTTTATATCAATCTTTTATTTCAGTTGGTCTTACCCTTCTTGGTGTGATCATATATGGTGCCAAAAGTCCTTTATCTAACTATGGATATGCATTTGTTTTTGAGATTATATCTGCGATCATAATTCTTGTTGCTGGAGTCTTCAGTTTCTTGGATTGGAGAGGCGCTTCTGTACCTGCTTAAACAATAGTACAATCATTGCAAGTTACATTCATTACTTTTGCTACTGAACTGCCGTGTATGAAGACTGTACTTTGACTTATAATAATTTACTGTTACAAATTGTGACTTTGGTGAGAGGGTGTAAACGTCAGAAATATTCACCCACTAACCATGAATGTTTCACTTAATATTCCAAATTATCGTCTTTTGAAAAGCATAGTGAACAATAGGATTTGATATTCTTTGATGTGTGAATTGCAAGAAAGTTGTCTTTAAACAAATATCGGTTTTTCTTTTGCCATTTTATCATTAAAGAGAACCTTTATGTTTGCATATTTAAAAAAAAATGTATTCTTTATAGGGAGTGAATACAAATTTAAAAGCCAATAAAGCTTTATAGAAGACAGAATTTTGATTTTCCTTCATGTCGATTGAATCAATGCTAAAAAAAAACTGATGAAGCGAAACTTTCTTATTTACATAATCAGTAAAAAAGTAACAACTTTAACACCAGTCAGTCATATTATCACTATATATTGTTACGCTCTGGCCCTTGGCCTTATTTCATAAACTTAAACGTGTATTTTTCATCGTGTATAATTTGTGGCCTCCGTTTCACACTTCTCCATGCAGATGTCCCCGAGTACGCCTCGTATGGTATTTTTATGAGAGGAGTGGTTTACCTGTACTTAAACCTATCTAATGATTCTATTTAATTGATGTGTCATCTTCATTTAACGGTGCATTTGCCCAAATTTGTCTCAGTTTATCGTGACTTTCACTTGTCGGCGCCATTCCTCATGTCTTGTTTTTCTTGTGTACTACGTCATATTTATGGGCGGGGCCAAAGTATAAATAGCAAGGTTTGCGTGCACCGAGTAGGATTTTTCACCTCAATGCAGAACGATCGCAGAACTAAACTTGCAATCGAAATTATATTGCACCAAGCAAATTATATTTAAACTTATGCAGTAACATGACGCAAATTCATTTAAGATTTAACCAGAGATTGGTAATTGTTTATTCTGAAACTTTGTAAAGAGAATTTAATTCATTGTTCGGAGAATATCATAAAACCTGCGTCTGCCGTATTGCACCAAGTAGCGTACTCGGTGTTTACATTTTGGCTAGCACCAAGCAGATTTGCTCGGTGCTGCACCAAGTGGAATTACTTGGTGAAAAGTATTTTTCTTTAATAGAAAGCTTTTAGATATTTAAATATTAGTCTTTTATGATCCTTATAAAATTATGAGGTTAAAAATATATAACCTGCACCAAGCAGTATCTGAAATTATTTGCTCGATGTGCACCAAGTAAATTTCTAGCACCGACTAGATTCTTGCACCGACTAAATTGTTTGCACCGACTAGATTTCTTTGCACCAAATTATTATAATATAGCAGTTATGAATAAAATGTATCTTTGTTTATATTAAGATAACTCTATTCATGTGTTTTATGAACTACTGTATCTGTTGTGAATTACTTCAGCTGAATTGATAATAATATTTAATACAATTTATGAACTCCATTATGGTTTTTATTATTACTTCCTTCACCAGAGGCCCACAAAAGTAACTACGGGTGTATATCCTGACAAGAAAACCCTGGAATGTTACAATGTATAAATATCTATGCAACATGTCTGACATATTGTTTTCATTTTTTTCTCGAAGAAATTTCTCAACATTTATATATGTATAATTATACTCTAAACATCAGCACAACAATGTTTAACCTGCAAAATTTGCCGGGATTCGTACTCGTACTATCGGGTACCGAGACAACACCGCATGCAATGTGTCCATGGCTCTAGACCACTCGGCCATGTAAACTGAACAAATAATTCAGCATTATGTGGCCTTGTGTGAGTTCCTTTCCTACTTAGTAGTATAGAGTTGTAACACAGTACATGGTATATAAGGCATGAAAGGAAATTGATTGCAGATAATCTTAATCGTAATGGATCGCAATCATATTAACGGTACCAATTTTTCTGCAGCAGATACGCATTTTAACAATCAATGTCTCTTTAGTGATGCGCGAGGCTAAAATATTTGAAACAAAAATCACATTTTTTTTCATCCGTTACTCGTGTGTTTATAATGGTTTTATAATTAAGGGTAAACTGTCGCGGATATATTACCAGTGCTTATACACTGAAATGTTATTAGTCTATCAATAAAACAATCCACAAATTGATATCTATTTTTTTTTAAAGAGAGACGGAATTTTAAATTTCAAGGATGTTTTGGAAAAAAGACTTCCTTAATCATAATTTTTTTCTTAAGAAATATCTCATTTACGATGAGTTTTGTATTGGCTTTTCTTGTTTGTATAAATAAAAAAAAAAAATGAAGAAATAGCAGGAAGTGTCCGGTAAGGTCATTTCATACGTGCTTATTGGTAGGACAAACAGACAACACAGACTTATTCTGATTAACATCATATCACGGTGGAATCTAAATTTTGTTATTCAAAAACATGAGAAGTTTATACAACAATGTAAAGGATGCAATTGAAATTTCTTTAATCATTTTTTAAAGAGATATAATTTGACGAGTTTCAAATTTCAAGAGTGTCAGTTTTGAAAAAAAATCATAACTCACTGTTTTTTTTCTAGATCTCATTAACTTTGTGTGTTGTATTGCCTTTTGCTAGTAATATAAAATCAAAAATGAAGAAATAGTAGGACGTTTCCACGAATTTGATTGATTACGTGCTGTGCTTATTGGTAGGACAAAGCGACAGCACTGTCTTATTTCTAACATTGTCTAAATAAAATAAAATTACGGTAGATTTTGAAATTTTTAATTAAAAAAAGAGAAGTTTTTTACAACAATGAATAGGAAGTAAGAGAAGAAGATATACCAATAAAATTCCAGAAGTTAATAATATATAACTAATGAAATGTATCTGTGGTATCCTTTATTTCATGTTCAATGGGATAGATGCCATCACACACAAACATATATAGTTACCAAAAATTAACAGATGAATAGAAGGCTGTAACTTATAAAGCGGAACGATCATGATCGTTTCTTGTCGTTTTTCTGAAGAAAAATTTCAAATGAATTTTACTTAAAACGTAAAACAAAAATCAAAGTAAAGATCATTTGCATTGCATATGTGCTCATTGGTGTCACACACCGTCAACCCATTCTTATTTCTAAAACAAATCATGTCGCGGTAGGATTTGAAATTTGTAAATGATAATAGAGAAGATCCGCGTGCCGATTTACATTCGGTGTCTTTTCTACCTCAGGAATAGTTACCTTAGCTGTATTTTAGGAATTTTTGCCCTTAATGCTCTTCAACTGTGTACTCAATTTGACCTTTTTAACTTTTTTGGATTCAAGCGTCACTGATGAGTCTTTTGTAGACGAAACGCGCGTCTGGCGTAAATACAAAATGTAATCCTTGTATCTATGATGAGTTTATTTGGGGTAAATACAAAATACAAAATTTAATCATGGTATCTATGATGAGTTTATTGGTCAATGAGACTAATTTCGTTAATCTATATTTGAATGGATGTAAATAGCAAGATCAGTCCGTTGATTGCAATTATCGAAAACAAAATTGGGAGGCATGTACAATCCTTATATTCACGATTTTTTGTTTTTATTGTATACTTATAATATTTTGGTATTTCACATGATCATGCTTTTCTCCGACTGCTAATAACGTCTTTGTACCTAATCGGTTGAAAATGGTCCGATTGATACTCTAGTTTTCGAGAATATGATTTATCATAATTTCATAGTATATACCTTTTTATAGACCAACTTAAACTTAGCTGTTATTGACTTTGAACAATCTTTCAGGAACTTTGTGTCTGTTGTCTTTATTTTAGTTGTCTTTGTGCTGATTTCGACAGGTATTCTTATATTATAATATTAAACCATGGCCATCGTTTTAGGTAATGTATTGAGCGGTCACAAACAATGTTCGAACAGCGGTATATTACTGTTGCCTTTATTTACCCTTACGCCATTATATATTTCCCTGTCTCAAACTGTAATTCACTGATTTGGCCACACCAATTTGATTCCTTGTTCGACGGACCCGCCCGCACCTATTTTTTTCAAAACAGAATTTTTTTATTTTTTTTTATATTCCCGCTTCCCGCATCCGGAAATGTAATCATGTCCATTTCCAGCACCGTTTTCTTTTTTGTAAATATTATAAATAGATATCAACATTTGTTTTTAAATCACAGTCTAACCTGTATATAACGATTTTAAACATAAATGCACCCCACCACACTTTGTAAATGTCTGTGAGAATATTTGTTTCAGCATGAATAGATATAGGAATATGTGGTGTGAGTGCCAATGAGACAACTCTCCATACAAATAACAATTTAAAAAGTAAACCATTTATGAAACCTATTTATCCAAAGCGGGAGTGCTCCAATATAAATTTATAACCGCGGAAATACCTGTAAAGAACAAAAAAATGGTTAATTTCCCCTTACTTATATTCCCTATCAAAAAATGTTCGTTGTTAGAATAAAGTACAAAGAACTTCTGAACGATTTTCCTTCAACTGCAATTATATTGTATGCTGGCGAAACAAAACTATCCATAACCGCTGCATGTTTATGCACCTGTCCTGATTGATTGAAGGGCCTGTCGTTCAGCAGTTATCGTTTGTTGATGTTGTTCATTGGTATTTTCCCTTTTGGATATACATGATATATAAATTAGATCGTTGGTGTTCCTGTTCGAATTGTGTACGCTAATAGTTTTGGGGTCCTTTATAGCCTGCTAGTTGGTCTGTATCAAAGCCCTGTGTAAAAGGCCGTACTTTGACCTGTGTTTGTTATTATCAGGTTGAGAACAACCCTCCCTCAGACAAGGGGTCATTTTACTGATGTAGAAAAGAAAATAGAAATACCAAGGATTTGTATAGTTCTTCTATACAAAACCTTTAAAAACTTAGAATTTTGTACTCAAAAAGAGGAGAGTTACATCATATTTTAAACAACTTTTTCTAAAAGAGGGGCCCACTTATTTTGAATAATATTAAACTGTTAAAGTAAATGTGATAACATGGTTAAAGTCCAGGAATATTACAAAATTCTTGGACATGTTTTGACCATTTAATACCAGATAGATATATAGTTCTTTGAGAAAATACGAGCCCTTTTGTACAAACAAATATATTATAACTTATATTGATCCCTCATAAAACATGTAAAAGGGATATTTATAACATTAAGGGGTTGTCCCCAAACAGATTATGACTTGGATGGAGAATTGTCTCATTGTCAGGCACACATACATAGACCAGATTTAATTATTTCTTTGTGAACAGAAAAAAAAAACTTCTGAAATTAAAGAAATGTCAAAGTACAAGTGATAAATCAAGCTTTAATATTGTCAAAACCTACTATTTTATGTTTACAAAAATCAATTATAATCGCTCGCCTTTACTTTTCAAGCTTCGCCTCAAAAATTTGCAAATTAAATATTTTTTTATTAAAATTTTCAAATCGCTCGCTCGCCCCAAATTTTGGAGTCCAAAAATCCGTAGAACAAGAAATTAAATTGGTGTGGCCTTAATAGTTTAAACATATGTATTTTAAGTGGATTGGGAAACAAGTTTTGCGGGTGCGAGTGCTGCCATGTAGCGGCATTAGCCTGCTCTTTTGCGAAATTTACAAGAGTGTCTTTAACGTGCAAGAGATATGGCTCTCTCTTAACACGGGTCAGCCATTTATCGTCTCTTTCCGACGGACTATCATCGTTTCCTCAAGAACATACTCGCAAATGGTGTCAAGGGAGAGTCGACAATTCAATCCCTGAAACTTTCATCCCGGAACGGAAATCGAACCAGGAACCTTTGCGTTTAGTAGTCCGATGCTCTAACCACTACACAACGGCTCTCAGTGGTTGTCGTTGGTTGCTCTATGTTATTATATCTGTTTTATGTTTTGTTATAAATCAGGTCGTTACCTTTTTCGTTTACAAAGTTTCACATTTTGTCATTCCAATGTCGATGCCTTTTATAGCCGACTATATGGTATCGGTTTTGCTCATTGTTGAAGGACGTACATATAATTTCTAAAATCAAATTCAGTTAGACCTTGTTGGATAGTTCATAGGTAATCAAATTATTTCTCGTCATTTTCTATTTTTTTTTAATCAAGCAAAAAGGAGATATTAAAGAAGCCGTCGACTACCACAACAACAAACGTAACTGGAACACTTCCGTTGTTATCTGAGAAACAAGTACAAATGTATATCATAATGGTCCGCAAAATAATAATGACCATTTACTACCATATGTGTACTAGATTGCTTGTAAACAGCAACTTTCTAGCGAGGAAATCATGATTGGAAACACAAGCCCCGAAATATAGTACCAGCATAGAGAAATATGCCACTTAAATGTTTCTACATACGAATGGGTGGTCACAATGAAAAAATGTTATCAACTCTTTCGTCCAAAATTTAAGTTATCAGCCTACTCTAATTGTCAATTTCTAGATGCTATTCAAGATATTATTAATTACGCAGTGTGTCTGTGACATATAATACGACATATTATATGGGGTCAGTCAATTCCTTTTCGGTTGAGAGCGAAGTGTACTAGTGACATAATACGATATATATTGAGGACTCGAATTGATACGGCACTAGTCTAAATACCGCATGTTAAGATTTGAATTTTACTGACCCCATGTACATTGTATACGGCTAAATCAAAAACTCAAACAATTCTTGTTAACAAATTGATAACAACTGCCACATTCTTAGTAAAGGCATTTTCTTATGTAGAAAATGGTGGATAAACCATGGTTTTATAGCTGGTTAAACCTTTCACTTGTATGACAGTCACATGCAATTCCATTTTATTGACAACGATGTTTGAACAAAACAAACATACATAACAATTGTCACAAGTAGGGATGCGTTACAGCAGTCAACATTGTGTTATAATCTTAATCATAAAAAAATCAATAGTCATCTTTAACTGATATCAACTATCATGAAATAAAATATATGAAACAAATACGATTTTTTTTCAAGATATAAAAATCTTACCAATTAAATATCAAATGGTATTATTAAATGATTTTCAAGGTTCAATTTAGAGTGATTGTCTGATCATTATTTCCTGACAAAATAACTTTTTTATACTTTAATTCAAAACATTTTTCTAGACTGAAATGAGCAGGGTGTTAAAATGCTTTCAGACTTTTTCTATTAAATCTCCATCCAAAGGATTTATGGACCTTTACCTTATTTAAATCAGGCTTTGTTGTTAAAATATGCAACAAATCGTCGTGTGAATGTAATAATGATGTAGTTTCCATTTATAAGGGGTTATTTTTATTAATAATAGCGGTAAGGGAATTTCTCAAAGCCGATACCAGTTACCGAAACCAATTTGAAAAAATAATATCAGAATAACTATGTAATACAATTATTATATCTCTATGTGTATAATTTGTATGCCCTTTGTAAGAACCATTCAAACAGATCAGATCTTGAGTATCATTTTACGAACATTTTGAAAAATTTAAACTCTACATACAATTTTATAGTTAAATTAATATCTAGGATTTATGGACCTTTACCTTATTTAAATCAGGCTTTGTTGTTAAAATATGCAACAAATCGTCGTGTGAATCTAATAATGATGTAGTTTCCATCTGGCCGTTATTGTGGTAAAAATTAAGATGGAAGTTTAAAAAAGGAATATATCATAAATATGTGACGTTATACGTTTCTTTGCTATAAAGGTTTAAAGCAAAACATATCAAACAAAATATAGATACACTCAAACAATGAGCATCAGTATACATGTTTGTTTAGGAGGAATGCTTTCTGAATTATTAGATAGTAGTACATGTGAACGTCTTTATAAGGGGTTATTTTTATTAATAATAGCGGTAAGGGAATTTCTCAAAGCCGATACCAGTTACCGAAACCAATTTGAAAAAAAATAATATCAGAATAACTATGTAATACAATTATTATATCTCTATGTGTATAATTTGCATGACCTTTGTAACAACCATTCAAACAGATCAGATCTTGAGTATCATTTTACGACCATTTTGAAAAATTTAAACTCTACATACAATTTTATAGTTAAATTAATATCTCTTCATACTAAATATCCGACGATTGAATCTTAGCTATACGAAATGTGGTTGGTGTTATAGTGTACTTTTATTTGAGTCGTTATGCCGACTTAGTAACTCGTTTTAACGACTTAGTTTACACCCTGTAATTCATTAGCTTACTCGTTATAACGACTTGAAAGAAATCTATACCCTGACACAAATCGGTTTCTGTGGTGGTGACTCTATAAGCCTGTTATTCTTGAATGTGTCTTATCCAAAATGTGTCAACCAAGCGGTTTATATAAATAAAATGTTTTAACTAACTTTTTTTCCCATTAACAAACTTTTAACGAACTGGCTCAAAACCTTTGAATATATAGACTATCGTTTTTTTTACATATCTGCATACAACCGGTCTACATACATAATGTTATTCGACGAAGTCCACATTTCCATCATTTAAAGCATTTGACATTGATGGTATATCGAGGACTATTTTAAATTATTCGCAACTATTATAGGCTCTGTGCGATTAACATCTTGACATAGATATTGTAAAGATAGACACTTTGCATTATTGTTAAACATATATTGACCTCTAGCTGTCCTTTAACTATTTCTGTCATTGACTATTAATTGCTGTCTAATTTGCGTTAAACAATCAGATTATCCCATTTCATTAAAATCAATTATCATTATATCATTATCCAGTGTATATAAAGTGCGAATCCAGTCACCTCATTTTCACTGTTGTATGCGAGTATGTTCATTGTAGAATAAAGGATCATGGGAAAACTTTATTTGTTTACGTTTTGAAAATACCAAAATAATTGATTTAAAACTACATTTTAACATATTTTCATTATGATGTGTCTTTTTAATGTAAAATAACAGTATTAAAGTTCAAATATGTGTAAAAAAACCAACATAAGATAGGATATCAGTTATTAAAAGCGATCCATTTTCACTATAGTTGCGATGAATTATCACTGTATGGCATTCATTTCTGATGTAGAATTTTCGAAAAATGCGATGAATTTTTATTGTAGATTACTGTAATAATTAAACTTGCAACTAATGAAAAACTTATTTGATTACTTTGATATTTATATCTATTTATAACTTTTATATGTCTATAGAAACTGGCTGGCCATTTATACGTTTTTCCACAGTATTGACATGTGTGAACTGTAAACTGAAATGTTTCCCCGCAATGTTTTTTTTCCGGTTCGTATATTGCTATGATGTCGTTATCGTCTGCGTCGTCCGAAGACCCATTTGGTTTCCGATCAACTTTAATTTAAGTATATGGATCTATATAAATTTTAAAGAAGGTTCAATACCACAAAAGGAAGGTTGGGATAATGTTGGGGATGATGGTTCCAACCGTTAACGAAAAAGGGGCATAAAAGAAGCATGTTTTTAGTTTTAGGATAATTACTTGTGTATAAGAATTTTGATTGTTCTGAAATTGTTCCACATTGTTCAATACCACAAGTAGAATGTTAGGTTTCATTTTTGGGTTATGGTACTAACAGTTTGGGAATGAAGGAACAAAAAGGGAAAAAAACAATCATGTTTGTAGTTTCCGGACAATTACTTGTTTGACGTTTTTGGATCTTTTTCGCATTATCACAAATGGAAGACTGGGATTTTGTTCGGGGATAATTGCCCCAAACATGCAGAAATTAGGGGCAAAATAAATGGCAAAACAAACATTTTTCTAGTTTCCAGACAATATCGTGTGTTCAAGTGTATGGACCTCTCTAAAATTGTACTACAAGGTTCATTACCAGAAAGGAAAGACTGGGATTTGGTTTGATGGTTATTTATCCTAGAAGGCAAAAACAAAATGTTATGGGCGGGAAGAAACCTTCAGTTGCACTGTCACGGAATAGAAGTTGTTCCTTCATAATATAAGTTCCAAAAGGAAAAGATATTCTGGAATATTATTTCCACAGGAAGAAATATTACAGTATATGTTCCTAACGGAATAAATGTTATAGAATATTTGTTCCAGCAGGAATAGATATTATGACAATGTTTATAACAAAGTTTCCATTGAAACTTCTGTTAGGTGGAACAAATATACGTTGATAGCACAGTATTGCGCATACGATTAAAGATCTTCGACCACATTTACCTTGTGTCAGAAACCTGTATAACGTCATAAATTTGATCACAATCCAAATTCAGATAGTATCAAGCTTTAATATTATGTCCAAATTTGCCCCAACTGTTCAGGGTTCGATCTCTGCGGTCCGCGAAGCATTTTTAATGTTTTAATATAAAACGAGCAGATGTGATTAAAAGTTCCTGTTGCTTTCTTCATATGGTAAGCTATGCCAGCATAGGCGTATCCAGGGGGCCGTGGAAAAATTTGGTTGATTATATAGGGAATCACTGAAGCATGACTTCAGCCGCGTCCCCCCTTTTTAGGTCAGCCATCGGACCTGCCTTACAAAAAGTTCTGGATCCGCCACTGCCCAGTTCTGCTTTTGAAGTGTTTGGAACAATGAGTACAAATCAGTCTTTTTCCATGCTATCAGTTGTTATGCTTATTGAGAAGTCTTAAAAATTCACACTGGTCACATTTGTTTAACCCATTAGTGTGGATCTTCTTATGCCTGGGAAAACTAGCTACCCATTTTGTCTTGAAAGGACAATACGTGCATTGGTATGAAGACCCCTCCTTAACTTTCTTTCTTTTTTCTGTGATTCATCTTCACTTGCCTCCCCTATTGTTGAGCCCCCAAATGCCTCAACATCCATATTCTGAAGGAAAGATAGTTTTTAGCTCGATTGTTGCTTGCATGTTCTTTACTGTATAAAATGAAACGACAATGTGACATATAATTATCCAACGTCATTAAAGCTTGAAATGCAAGTCAAGTTGTGTAGGGCAAACTTTGTCTGTCAAAAACGTATACTGATAAAGTTGCTTTGGAACATGATGTACGTGTTGTACAGCACCCTTGATACTACCGCATAGGTCGAACCACCCTGAACAGTTTGGAGTAAGTATGTACACAACATTCAAGCTAGACTTCATTTTTGATGAAATCAAAAAAATGTTGAATTTCGGACCCTTTGGGCCTCAATGTGGACCATTTCGATAACTTGGCCCGAAATACAAAAATCCCAAATTTAAAAACACGGTAGGATTCAGCATTCCAAAGTACCCCAAATATTCAACTGTTGTTGAAATCCAAAAGAATTTATTTCTTGACAGTTTGGACCCAACAAACTTGTTAAATGGGCCAAAAATTAAAAAAATAATAATAAACACAATCATGTATGGATTCAGCCTACCAAAGAACCTCAAATTTTATTTTGGACCCTTTGGGCCAATTTAAAACCGGACCCAAAATCAAAATCTTACTTCAAAACCTCATAGAAATTGGTCAAGAAGTGATTTATAAAAAATATTAGAAAGTATTGTTGTATTTATCCCATTCTATTTCGATAGACATGCGAGATGTACGTATTCAGTGATGAAGTTTCAATGCATTGGATAAATATAACTACACTTTAAATAAAGATTCTGATGAATTATGAAAAATTCTATGACATGCTTCTTCTGATTGGTAGTTATCAAAAGTACCAGGATTATAATTTCATACGCCAGACGCGCGTTTCGTCTACATAAGACTCATCAGTGACGCTCAGATCAAAATAGTGAAAAAGCCAAAACATATACAAAGTTGAAGAGCATTGAGGACCAAAAATTCCAAAAAGTTGTGCCAAATACGGCTAAGATAATCTACTCCTGGGGTAAGAAAATCCTTAGTTTTTCGAAAAGTTCAAAGTTTTGTAAACAGAAAATTTATAAAAATGACCATATAATTGATATTCATGTCAACACCGAAGTGCTGACTACTGGGCTGGTGATACCCTCGGGGACGAAACGTCCACCAGCAGTGGCATCGACCCAGTGGTGTAAATAGTTATCAAAAGTACCAGGATTATAATTTCATACGCCAGACGCGCGTTTCGTCTACATAAGACTAAATAGACACAAACTCGAAATCCAATGATAAAATTTGTTTGCACATGCGTATAATGACTACTGCAGAAACATGACTTTTATCAAATTGGCATGCATTTGAAAATATTTTGCATTAATCTAAGAAACACTTTCAACTCTGAAATGATCCACATATTGTTATATTATGACAACGATGTGTTTTATTTGAAATAAATATTAATTCTATTGAATTTATTGGAGTGTTCAATCAAACTTTTCATCTCAAAGTCAGCACTATCAAATCCTTTTCTTACTTTAATTATTGTTGGTGCAAGTCGGCTGAATTTGTAATTTAATGCATAAAAATTAATAAAATTCATACAGTGAAAATGCACCGCATATGCAATACTAATGAATCGCTCTACAGTGAAAATGAAAGTAAAGTATCATTATTCAACAGTAAACATGACTCGCATAAAGATAGCATCAAAGTGGAATTCAATACAATATGGGCAAACTGAATAACAAAAGCTATTCTACGTTATATAACATTAATAATTGTGTTGTAATGAATATTTTTTTGCAACTACATCTTCCCTGCTAGCTTTTAATCACCTGCACGATTTGTTCGTAAAACGTCCTAAATATTCACCTATTTCGGTATATATTTCACGTATGGATGGCTCTCGGCGCGTTAAAACCCCGTTCCCATCTCTTATTTTGTATAACTTGTATTATTTATTACTAAATATAGTACATGTGAACAATTTTCTTCATTTTCTTCAAAAATCATAATTTTTTCGTCTGTTTATTTACCATTCTACATCAGAAATGCATGGCATATACATTGAAAATGGTATTTTAGCATCCGCACTTTACATACACTGATTATCTATGAAGTTATTATTACGGGTTCAGCTAAAGTAGCAAGTTGGCGCCTTTTAAAACATTTAACATTTAACGTTTTGTTGAGAATGAGTCTTTGCTCATTATTATTCATACGAGACTCAAACAAAATATTTTTCTTCATTATTTTGAATATAAAAAAAATGTCCTCGAATTAATTTAATTTATTCTAAAGAATTTATCTCTGTTAAACCCCTAAAATTAAGAAATGCCAACTCAAATAAGCATATTTGTTAAATTTGCAATAAAAGCTTCCGTCAAATATATCCGCATTTAAAAGCAAAATAGAGTAAACAAACACAGATTGAATGGCAGACAGATTTATTCCGCTTTTTCCATCAGGAATTCTTCCTCAGTAGTTTAATGTCAGTTCACATGCTTGTCTACGTTAAAACAAAACAAAAAATAGATTACATATAAAGATAAAGGTATAAGATGACAGAAAGAGTTTAATTATGATCTTTTTCTCCGCTTTTTCATCTGGAATTGTTCCTCAATTGTTATATATCAGTAGACGTGTACGCCTGTGTAAAAAAAATCCGAATAATGTCTTTTAAAAAACCCGCGTAGATAAAATTTGCGTCGTTAAGATACTTCCTTCAATAAAAAAATAGATGATGTACGGTTCATATAAGGATACAGATATCAGATGGCACAAAGAGTTTGATTATAATCTTTTTTCTCCGGTTTTCATCGGGAATTGTTCCTCAGTTGTTATGTATCAGTACAAGTGTACGTCTATGTTAAAAAATGTTAATTATGTATTCTAAATAAACTGCGTAGATAAAATGGCCTCGTTAAGATATTTCCTTCAATGAATACGTTTTAAAGGTCAATATAACAAATGAAATTTGGACACGATAGAAATTTTCCAAATCCAAGGCCTTTGATAGTATCTGTAATATCTAGTCAACACTTTTCTACTCTCAGTGTGATATAGAGCTTGACATGTTAAATATTACCTTGCAAACAAATACAATACTATCGGAATGCGTTTTGTCTATGTACCAATAAGGTCAATGGTCTAGTTATCCATATTGAAGCCTTTAAGAATAGGATGATAAGGTAACAAAATCTGTCACTTGACAGTGGCAGATCAAGAATATTTTTATTTTTTTTGTTGTAAAAAATATGGGGTACACGCTCTACGCCCACTAGACCCACCACTGCTGTACGTCATATACCAAAAAAAAGGAGAGCATAGATACACATGTATATATATATAACAACGCGACATACACAAGAACGCAACACATTACAAAAAATGAACAGTGTTACACAGGAAAGGTTATGAGATAGAATTTGATCGGAAAATATTTCGAGAGGTCAATGGTAAAAGGGGAGATGTCAATAAGCTATCAATCAACCAAAATAACATCTATAATTCAACATACGGCCTTTCGGAGTCTAGAAAAAAATGGAGACATTTATCAGAGACACTCGACGATCCGTCGTTAACAGTCAATTTCCCCAAAATGACAAAAAATGACAAAAATACCAAACTCCGAAACGGGCATACTTTCAGTCTGTAGAAGAAAAAGACTACATGATTCGAAATCAGATGAGCGTATCCTCAAATTTCAGAAACAAAATGCACAAAGTCTGGTTTTCTAAGTTTAATATCTTATTTATGAAGCTTACATGGGAGAGCTCTTAACAATATTTCATTAGTAATATGTTATTGTTTTCATAATAGTTTATCTACGCTGCAAATTCGTTTGTTTAGTTTAGTCTAGTTTAAACATATTTGTTTATAGTGGATTGGGAAAAAAGTTATTTAAGGAATGACTGTGATTTTTTTTCTGTCTATGAAGAAATAACATAAAAGATTTGGTGTACACTGAATAACGCGCGTAGCGGATTATTTAACAGTGTGCACCACAATTTTTATGTTATTTCGAATAGACAGAAAAATATTACAGTCATTTCTTATAATTTAGTTCTAAATTCCATTTTAAACCGTAGAAAACCTTGAAAAAACGTTGATGACGTCACGGTCACATGACTAAATTGTGTCTATGGTCTGATAACAAAATAACGTCAGCCAATCAGAAGACTCGTTACATCCAAAATTAAATTATTGCAACTAATATTAATCCCTTTCCACTTTGCAGATTCGAGTGCTGCCTTTTAGCGGCATTAGCCTACTCTTTGTCAAAATCTACACGGGTGTACTTTACGTGAAAGAGATATGTCTTTCTCTTAACACGGGGCAGTCATGTATCGTCCCCTTCCGACGTACTATCGTCGATTCCTCAAGAACATGCTCGCAAATGTTGTCAAGGGCCAGCCGAAAATTAGTTCCCTGAAATTTTCTCCCCGGACCGGGAATCGAACCAGGAACCTTTGTGTTAGTAGTCCGATGCACTTACCGCTACACCAATGCTTTACGATGTGCCACGAAATATGACAATATGTGCCTTAGTTACAGTTCAAAGGGAGATAAACATAGTTTTTTAAAAAGGTTTTGATGAATCTCTCAATATATGATCTACTGTATGAATTATTCTGTTCATTAATTGTTGTATTGTCATGAAAAAAAGTAAATACAACAATGTTATTGGCTACCTGATATAAAGTAGATCGAACAGAATAAGGAGCACTTATTAACCAAATCAAATATTAAACTAACCTAAACGTCATTACAGCTGTAGTTTACACAAAATAGATATAAGAAGATGTGATATGAGTGCTAATGCGACAACTCTCCCTCTAAGTCAGGTTTTCAACACGAGCATTGGCTCACATCGAACAGAAATCTATAAAAGGTTAAAAAAATGACTAGTGTTAAACTTTTCAAACAGGACAACCAACGGTCTAATCTATATAAAAAAAACGAGAAACGAGAAGCACTTATGAACCACATCAACAAACGAAAACTACTAAACATTAGGTTCCTGACAAGTGTAAACAAAAGTTCATTACAGTGTCGGTAAAACAGACTTCTGGATGTCATATGGTGTTCTGTGTCATTAGGTTAATGTCCCATTAACAAATGAAAATAAAAATCTTCTTGTGTTGGTATAATACACGAAAAAAAAGTAGTACCTTTTTATTACATATATTTAAGCCAGATACATTCCCAACATTCTAATATAACATCTGATTCGATTTGCAGATATTTCTTTGTTAAACTCCGACCTTCATTTGTGGTTTAAATTTTATGATAAACATTACTTGTTTTCAAAAAAGATATATAGAGAATCAATAAAGGCAACAGTAGTATACAGCTGTTCAATAGTCATAAATCGATTTAGCGAAAAAATAAATCCGGGTTACAAGCTAACATGATAACATCTGCCATATTTATGACTGGGTGTAGGACATTTTAAGAAAAAAACATGGTGGATTTTATATCTAGCTTAACACTATAGAATCAACAAACATGTCGAAAAAGATAAACAAAAAGGCATTATGACAAAGCACATAAGCAAAAATGAAATACAAGATACAAAAAAAAAACATATAGCACAACAACACATTGGCGAGACGCACAAGTAAAGACCTGCACCAAAATAATATTACCAAAAATGAACAAAGACAAATGCATGAACATTTTAACAAGTGGATACGTATTTTTTATCAACAAGATCTTGGTATCTTCCGATGATTTCTTTTGTCTTAAACTGGACGTTTGAAACGTTCTTTAACACAACCCTGGTTCCACAACTTTCTGCTCATTTAATAATGACGTTTTATAAAGTCTGAGTAGCAGTTACAAGCTCTTGCATACCGAATTAGGTTAATGTATATACCATATGCAGGTGAAGTTAGTATATTGCTACTAAGGTTGTGGAAATTGGTAGTTTCAAAATCAAAATAACTTGTTTGTCATATACTCTAGTACTGAGATGACCGCTTAGTCAAATTCGAGATATAGGTAAAAAATTGACGGAAGCAATGTCTATTGTTTTTTTTTTTAGTTTCTAGCTATATGAATGGGTAAAACAATCCCAATTTTGAGGATCTTTCAAATTGGAAAGTCCATCATCTAAACCAAACGATTCTACTTATCACTGTATCAAGAAAAAGAAAATTATCAAAAATAACATCATCTAAAAGGCAAAGACTAATGTTTTGGAAGACGCATAGTTGCAGTTGTAAAACAATTTTTAAAAAAGTCGTAAAAAATAGTACAGAAACACAAACGCCTGTATTTTTTGCTTTAATAACGATCAAATAGGTGAGTTTGTTTTAACTTGATAGCAAACAGCCGTTCTGTAGTAACTGAATTTCCCTCCTGTTCGTGTTGCTTCATCTCTAGTTTTCGTGAAGTGGTTTGTTGGCTTGCTTCTTTGTCTTCATTTTTCTTATTTGCCATGATTATGTTTCTTTTACTTGATGAATTTTCGTATTGCAAGTGTGGTTCTTTTTTCCCAATCTTTTAAATATTCAAAATTACGTATTATGCAATCTTTTTTAGTTATATAAAGACCAACAAATTTATTACAGTATAATACATCTATATAACCATTGACAAAAATTGTTTAGAGATGACGTTATTAAGTTGAAAAACTTGTGTCTAATCCATTTGTAAACTAAGCAATTGTAATTAAAACTGTTTTTATTTGTTACATTTGTTATAGAATAAATCAATTTTAATCGAAAGGCAATTTCTAGCAGAGTAAAATTAAACAAAGGTTTGTATGGACTATACAAATCCTTGAAATCATGTATATATCGTGATTTGGTAAAATTTTGCATGGTACAATACATAATAAAAACATGTATGATCTTTCCCTTTAAATAACTGAACTCAACCTCCCTATAATGTTTGGTGAAAGCAATCGTTAGTTGTCCAGTGTGCTTCTATTCAAATATAAAAACGAAGATGTGGTATGATGGCCAATGAGACAACTATCCACAAAAGACCAAAATGAAACAGACATTAACAACTAAAGGTCACCGTACAGCCTTCAACAATCAGCAAAGCCCATACTGCATAGTCAGCTATAAAAGGCCCCGATAAGACAATGTAAAACAATTCAAACGAGAAAACTAACGGCCTTATTTATGTAAAAAACAATGAATGAAAAACAAATATGTAACACATAAACAAACGACAACCACTGAATTACAGGCTCCTGACTTGGGACAGGCACATACATAAATAATGTGGCGGGATTAAACATGTTAGCGGGACCCCAACCCTCCCCTAACCTGGGACAGTGGTATAACAGTACAACATAAGAAGGAACTATAACAAGAGGCTGTCACAACGACAGCAAACCGGATTTATTAACATTTATTTGTGTCCTGGCAATATCACAAGAACCATTACTGATGAATGGTGAAAGTGAAAATCGTCAATATCAAATTTGACCTCCATTTTGTCATCAGTATCAACATATTAAAATTTGAAAAGCTTAGATTGAATGGTTCATGAGTAAATGCAACAACGTGAATGGAAACGCCATTTTACGATCTTTCAAGAACCATAACTCCTGAACGGTAAAAGTCAAAATCGTCATTATTGAACTTGACCTCTATTTTGTCATCAGTAACAACATATTAAAATTTCAAAAGCTTTGGTTGAATGGTTCATGAGAAAATGCACGGACACGACGGGAAACACCAATTTTCAATCTTTCAAGAACCATAACTCCTGAACGATAAAAGTCAAAATCGTCATTATTGAACTTGACCTCCATTTTATCATCAGTTACAGCATATTAAAATTTCGGAAGCTTTGGTAGAACAGTTCATGCGTAAATGCACGGACACGACTGGAAACTCCATTTTTCAATCTTTCAAGAACCATAACTCCTGAACGGTAAAAGTCAAAATTTTCATTATTGAACTTGACCTCCATTCTGTCATCAGTAACAACATATTAAAATTTGGGAAGCTTTGGTAGAACAGTTCATTCGTAAATGCACGGACACGACTGGAAACTCCATTTTTCAATCTTTCAAGAACCATAACTCCTGAACGGTAAAAGTCAAAATCGCCATTATTGAACTTGACCTTCGTATAGTTGTCAGTAATAACATATTAAATTTTTAAAAGCTTTGGTTGAACGGTTCGTGAGTTAATGCACGGACAACATTTGATTGCCGCCCGCCCGACAGCCCGACCGCCCACCCGCCCGCCGTACATCCCCAAATCAATAACCGACATTTTTGTCACAAAAATCCGGTTAAAAATCAGTTGAAAAAGGCTTAACTCATCAGATGGACAAAAATACAAGTGGACGTACGTGGCCGGGTACTTATACATCCCGAAACAAAAGACACAATGAACAGATCTGAGAGTACTCGCAGTTATCTGACAGCTAGTTCAAAGCCACTAACAACTAATCAAAAAATCATGCATCTAAGACTACACTATCAATCCGTACACATCCAACATCCAATGGATTTAGTGTAAAGACGTCATAAACAGCCAGAGAAAAACATGACCTTGTGCAATGCCAAGTTACAGGTATTGACAGATTGTAGATCCATGAATATGTATATGTATACTTTGTTGTGTTATTAGAATGCACACATACATGAATTAATGGACACATTTTACAACCCAATCCATCCTGTATAGAAATAATCCGTGTAATTCATTGTTGTCTCAAATCCTGATCCTGGCTTAGCTGGCCATTTGAAGTATGTCACTTCTCCACCAGCCAACCATCCAGACCACCAACCAAAGCTTCCAACCGTTATAATTGTATGGTTGCAATATGCAAATGTTGCCATGTCGACCTCAGCTCTGTTTTGTATAAATTCTACAAATATATCAGAAGGCATATTTTTTTGGCCCAAGCTATTTCATTATATTGAACTATAAATATAATATTTCTATATCTGTCCTTGAAATAATTGATAGCTCTAATCAGATATTCCGGTGAAGCCACACTAAATCCTTGTCTATTATAAGCCAGTTAACCTCTTTGTATATGGACACCTACTAAAGTTGTATTATACTAGTTGTACTAGATACATTGTTGTATTTATGGAGGATTTTGACTATATTTTCCCTAACATTATTCACAATTTCTGCACGAAACGTGAGTTGCTTTTTCAATTCCTTAATAAAAAGAAAGAAATATATTCACGATTGTAAGTAATGCCGTAATCTAAAACTTTCTTTTTGATTAAAATTTGTAAGATTGTTAATTTGTTTCTTTCATTAGACATGGTTTCTTTGTCCCCAAGTATTATGTATTTCACTATGTGCGAACTGTTCCCTGTTTCTAAGATCAATAGAACCGGAAATGTTCCACAGAGTTGTATACCATTCAATCAATATGTATATGACGCCTATAACTACATAACATGAAAAATATATCTTGATCCATTTTGACATCAGGGTAAGACTTGTAAGGTTATTGAACTGAATTTCGTGTCTCTTTTTCGTGAATGAAAAATTATTACTTTTTCATTTTCAATGACTAGTAGTGCTATGCTTCTGTTTACCATATCCTTGCCTTTATTTTTGACAGACACCAAAATCATTTAATGATAATTACAAAAAATGTATAAACCAATTTTTTTTTATTTAACGTCAAATAGCAAAATATTACGGACATATATCAGAACAGGAACATATAACAGTGAAATGAGAATGAATTTTATTTGTAGTAGACCGACACACTGAATCTAATTTTAAATTGCAAGTTAGCAAAGCGACATTTCGAACAAAGGCATCACACACCCCTAACAAATCGTTCAAACTCTGTGCCGATACGTCATTGCATTTGCCCAATGGGCCAAGTGAGCTTTTCTCATCACTTAGCGTCCGTCAAGTCAAAAACCTTCTCCTCTGAAATAGCTGGTCCACTTTTAACCACACTTAGTCATAATCATCATTGAGTATTAACTGTGTCCGACGACCCCCAAATGCAAACAAACATGGCCGCCAAGGCTAAAGATTTAACAAAGGGGTAAAATGTAGTTTTTGACTTATATCTTTGAAACTAATGCATTTAAAGTAAATTTGACAGTTGGTAAAAAGGTTCATTAGGTTAAGGTCTATCATCCCTGAAATTTTCAGAAGAATCAGACAAGATGTTGTTGGTTTGCTGCCCCTGAATTGGTAATTAAAAGAATATTTTGCAGTTGTTGGTAATTATCTTGAATATTATAATAGATAAAGATGTAATCTGTAAGCAGCAATCATGTTCAGCAAAGTTCAATCTACAAATAAGTCAACACGATCATAATTGACAATTGGCCCCCTAAGGAGTTATTGACCTTGAAAATAAATTATAAAAAAAAAATCGCAAATTTTTGTGATTTTTTACAAAAATAGTGCCCTCTGTAACTACGTGGACAAATGGAACCAAATCTTCCCACAATATTCCTTAGAGTATGTAGTTTTAGAAATATTTCCAATAACTCCTCCTACCAATCAACACGGCCGACATGGCTAAAAATGGAAAATAGGGGGGAAATACAGTTTTTAGCTTATATCTCTGAAACTAAGAGGTAAACTGTAAGCAGCAATAATGTTCAATAAAGTTATATCTTCAAAAAAGTCAACATGATCAAAATTGACAATTGACCCCTCCGTTAAATTTAATTTTTAACAATTTTATGACATTTTTGTAATCTTGTACAAAAAAATCTTCCACTCGGAAACAAATTCAACCACACTTGGCCACAATCATCATAAGGATATGTATAGATAGCTATCAAAGGTACCAGGATTATAATTTAGTAAGCCAGACGCGCGTTTCGTCTACATAAGACTCATCAGTGACTCTCATATCAAAATATTTATAAAGCTAAACAAGTTCAAAGTTGAAGAGCATTGAGGATCTAAAATTCCAAAAAGATGTGCCAAATACGGCTAAGGTAATCTATGCCTGGGATAAGAAAATCCTTAGTTTTTCGAAAAAATCAAACGTTTGTAAACAGGAAAATAATAAAAATGACCACATTATTGATATTCATGTCAACACCTAAGTGTTGACTACTGGGCTGGTGATACCCTCGGAGACGACACGTCCACCAGCAGTGGCATCGACTCAGTGGTGTAAATAGTTATCAAAGGTACTAGCATTATAATTTATGTTTGTTAAACAATTGTGTCATATGACTCTGTCTGCCAACGACCATAGCCGACATGGCTATAAAATAGAACATAAGTGTAAAATGAAGTGTATAGCTTAAATCCTTTTAACTAAAGCAAAGGTATATGGTTGCATTATTTCATGAATCAATTGTAAACAAAAGTATCAGGTGAGCGACACAACCTTTTTATTTTTTTTCTTCAAAATGACACGAATTGAAGATCACGAAATGTCCATGAACATGCTTGGAGGTCAAATTTCAGAATGACCTTGACCTTTGTCTGTATAATGACAAACTCTTTTAAAAATATTACACTGATAGAATAAAATTGAGAATGGAAATGGGGAATGTGTCATAGACACAACAACCCAACCAAAGAGAAGACCCAGCTGGAGGCCACCAATGGGTCTTCAACTAAGAGAGTAACTCCCGCAATCCGGAATCGGCCTTTATCTGGTCCCTAAACACAAATGTGTACTAGTTCAGTGAAAATGGACGTTATTCTTAACTCCAAAACATATAAATGTACTTGAAAAGTGGAAAATGTTCTAGTTATTAAGGACACCTTTGTTATACATGTATTTTGATGGAAAAGATTTTATCTTTCCTTTTCCGTGAAACCTCTGTTAACGGTTGTTTTATACCTTTTGGTAACCGGAAATGTAAAACATAATATATCCTGTATTTTGCTATTTTACGGGAGTGTATACTTTTCTTAAGCTTGTCTGCGGTGAACAGTTAATGTCGTCTGTCATACATGTGGTTGTTTGATGGCAGTAGAATAAAATTGAAATTAGTGAAAGCGTGACTTCAATCTTATAGTCCCCCTAGACAACTCAAAGGATTGAGGCCAACGACATGCTGAAGGACGTCTAAAGACTTTTAGAGTTATCTGTAGATATTTAATTTATTTGCGATATTGTTGGTGAACATATGTGAAAACACGTGGAAATAGACAAAATGAACGACAATAAGCCAAAATCAGCTTCACAAGTTTTCATTTTGATTACCCACCTGTAAATATGAGTGAAAGTAAACTCAGATATCTAGAAACAAAAAGTTAGTTCAAGGACAGAAACGTAAATTAAGTGGTGGTTTAAAAGATGTGCATCCGCGAACAATCAACTGCAGTACGTTAAAGACAATTTGGGACTTAAATTACAGAGCCATCCTAAAATATTGCATTACGTTTGGATATGAACGAATGATCTCAAGTCAAAAGATGATAAATTTCTTTCTTTAAAATCAAGAGATAATTCAAATATTAATCAATTGACAAAAATTTCAAAGAGATTCACGCTTTTATATAAGATTTTCCGACTGTAAAGCTTGCCTTTCGAGAATTACTGTTTTATCAAATTTTTCATTGGAATGCCTTTTAAATCATGCTACTCCTGGACCGTTCAAAAATGACAATAACTTACTGATTTAACAAATTGATGCAGTAAACAGCTTTATCCGTGAAACCAATATTTTACTACGAAAATATTCACAAAATTTAATTGCGGCATCAAGAATTGTAGGAAATGCTCGGGCAGTAAGTCCAGATACACATTCAAATATTATAACTATTTTATTGACCGAATTCATCCTTGTCCAGCTGTTGCCAGACTGTGGTTACTCAGAATCTGTGAATTGACAAGAAAGGAACTGTCTTAGAGTATTAGAAAATATACTGTATCGCCAGTACTTCCTACATGAACAGTGTTGTTTCTTTATTTATTTTTTACACAATAAGCCATCTCATTTTTTGGTAATTTGTCCTAAATAATTAGTGATAAAGTATCGCCAGTTTATTTTTAATTGCCTTTCAGTTTAAAATGTACATACAGAAAATGTGGCATAAACTTTATTTTCTACCAGTTATAAGATTGTCGTAGATGAAATTTAGGGAATCAGTTCAATTTACTTGTTTTGGTGATGATTGCACCGCTACGCAAACAGAAATAACACTTCGTTTAAAATTAAGCAACGATTGCATGCTTTTTAGAGTGATGATTGCATCGCTAAACTGAAATTACTCTTCGTTTAAAAATTAGCTTGCGAGCTGGGTAAAGTGATGAATGCATCGCTAAACTTATATACACTCCGTAAAGCAATACCCATGGTTGGACTTTTGAGGAAGAAATATATATTCTGCTGTTTTGGTTGATGATCGTATCGCTAATTTGCATAACAATCATTGCGGGATTTAGACAGTTGGATTTAAGAATTGATTTCAAAGTATTAACTTTGCAGAAGGACATAGTCTTCTTGTTTGTGACGTTTGTTTGTGATGATAGCAACTATAATTGCATTGACATTTAGTTTTGGTTAGTTAAATACAGGACTAAAGTACTTTTGTTTACTGTTATTTTCGTATGATATTACGATTGATTTTAACAAATTTGTTTTAACGGTTCCCTCAAGACAATACAAAGGATTGAGGCCAACGGTGAGCAAAACATGTTTTTAGTTTTTAGTCGAGCCATTTTGGTCTTTTTGCAATGATATTAGGGACAAATGACTATGGCAAAGATCATAAGGTGAAAGGTCAAGGTCATGTCATTTATAACGAAATTTGTGTCTTTCACCCCTTTTTAGAATTTATATGTGTTTTGAAGCTTTTTAATGCATTTTATGTCTATTTTAATATATATTTTAAAATATGAAAAGCAAAGACATATCACAGACAATGAAATTTCACTTGTTTCAGATTAATTATTTTTGATATCCATATATTGCACATTTAACTACTTGTAGCTTTATATAGAGTAACTTACATGCATTATTGTCATTTTATTTATTTTCTTTTGTTACATCTTTTGACATCGGTCTCGGACTTCTCTTGAACTGAATTTTAATGTGCGTATTGTTATGCGTTTACTTGTCTACATTGGCTAGAGGTATAGGGGGAGGGTTGAAATCTCATAAACATGTTTAACCCCGCCGCAATTTTGCGCCTGTCCCAAGTCAGGAGCCTCTGACCTTTGTTCGTCTTGTATGATTTTTAATTTTAGTTTCTTGTGTATAATTCGGAGTTTGACGTCCATTATCACTGTACTAGTATACATATTTTTAGGGGCTAGCTGAAGGACACCTACGGGTGCGGGAATTCTTGCTACATTGAAGACCCATTTGGTGGCCTTCGGCTGTTGTCTGCTCTATGGTCGGGTTGTTGTCGCTTTGACACATTCCCCATTTCCTTTCTCAATTTTATGCTTTGTTTTCACGTTAAAACAAATATTCTGAAATACATTAGTTAAACGTAAATTCGGAAATCAAACTGTTTTCACATGACAGTATTCCCAATATCATATGAGTTGGCACTTTCCCATTCATATCTTAGGCATACCGTACATTTCTTTATCATATAATTAGTGTTAAATCTAGGTAAACTATATTTGCAATACGACCAATGGCAATCGTCCTGAATCAGCTATTCATGACGATATCGATATAGTCAGGATTGGTAAAGTTATTTTTACAACCCTCATCTGTATGACGTCACGTCGTCGATAATAGTCACGGTTATAAATGCTTTATCAAACCCCCTATTCTGTGTTATGTCATGTCACGTGAAAAAACATCTACTGGATCATTGTCTGATTCATGTTAATGGCGAAAATGCAAAAAAGTAGGAATAACACCAATACACAAGCCTTCGAAATTCTGATCTATTTTGATGAATGTTCTCATTTGTTACAGAATGCATTTTATACATTATGAGCATATTTTTAACCGCCTCGTCGAAAGTTGGAAAAGATAGATTTGGCTATTACTGTTTGTCCTTTTTGGTAACAATGCCCCTCGTGTGTTAAGTTAGTGTTGTTATTTAAACGCTATTTGCAACAATGTCATACCAGCAGGGGGTTGGCTAGCTATACAACTAGGTTCAACCCAGCATTATTCGTAAAATGTCCTGCACCAAGTCAGAAATATGGAAGTTGTTATCTTATAGTCCGTTTTTATCTACATTGGCGTTTGATTTTTGTTACATGCAGTTCAGTGTTTTTGTTGTTCCGTTATCTTCCCGATTTGAAAATAAAAAAAATCGTTTAAAAGATAAAATCAGTAATGATTTTCAACATAAAATTGGTAGCATACGCTATAAATTTATTACTTTAAGATACCATACGGCATAATTTAGTAATAGTGAACAAAAAGGTAAAACATGCTTCACCGAGGAACAAGTGATAACTATACTGGAGTTTCTTATTGACAACATATTTGTCGGTATTCCTATGGGAACGAACTGTGCGCCTCTCCTTGCCGACCTCTTTTTTATATGAATCGACGTTCCTTCAGACACTTGTCAAAAACAAGAAGACCAAAGAATTCATATCATTTAATTTCACTTTCAGATATATTGATGATGTTCTTTCCATTAACAATCCAAACTTTTTTAAATTGATTCTATTGATATACTCCCAAGAACTTGAAATTAAAGAAACAACAGACACAGCTACCGCTGCCTCGAATTTAACATACATGGTCATCTCAGTTCCATAATCTATGACAAATGAGACGATTTTAATATTGACATTTTCAATTCCCCCCACCTAAGTAGCAATATACCAACTTCATCTGTATATCGGGTGTATATTTCCCAATTTATTCGTTATTCAAGAGCTTGCAGTTCCTACTCATACTTTTTAAAACATCACAAGTGTCTTAGCAAAAAGTTAATGAACCGGAGGTATGTCAAAGTACGTCTCCTCATTTTTCTAAAAAAAAGTTCATCGGAAGGTAACAAGACCTTGTTGATGAATATTCCCTATCAACTTCCCAAATGATACACAATGGTCCTAAAGTATAGATTCGGGGTACTGACGTTGTTTATTATCTTAATAACGTGTTAAACTATTCTTTGTTTTATCTTTATGAATATTACTTTTATTGTTTAGTCTGTTTTTATCGATATCCATTTGACTTGGCTCAGTACTTTTACATCCCGTCATTATGTCATTGTTCTATAATAATTTTCGTGATTTTGTCTTTCATTTTCGATAATGTGCCTTGTCTTTTTACCGTTTGGTGTTTCTTTGATACATATATGACGTGGATTTGTACTTATACATCCCGTTATTGTGTTATTGTACTATGTTAAATTTGTGTATTCTTGTTTTGAAATTTTGCTTATATGCTTGATCTTAATGCCATTTTGTGCTTCTTTGTTACAAATTCGTTTGGTGTTTTTATAGTGATTAAGATTATAAACTGTTCTACCCCTATTTTTGACATTTTTACCTACTGTGTCTGTTTGTTTTGTTCGCACATCGTTGTCAATACAATGGAATTTGATGTAACTGTCATACAAGTGATTGGTTTAGCTAGCTTTAAAACCAGGTTTAATCCACCGTTTTCGACATAAGACAATCCCTGTACCAAGTCAGGAATATGACAGTCGTTATCCATTCAATTGATGTGTTTGAACTTTTGATTTTGTCATTTGATTAGGGACTTTCCTATTGAATTTTCATCGGAGTTCAGTATTTTTGTGATTTTACTTTTTCCTCTTTTAGTTGATATATTTCTCCGTTTTGGTTTGCGACCCGGATTCACTTCGCTTAGTCGGTTTATGAGTATTGAACAGCGGCATACTTCTGTTGCTTTTATTTATAAGTGTTTATGATATAAAACGCACAGCGAGCAAATTCTAAATTCTATATATCATGTTTTTTCTGTTATGTTAATACCACAATACCTTATTGTTTGTCATTTTTACTTGCTACTGTCGCTTGTTGTGTATATCCACTTGAATTATCTGAAAATATAAGAGAAAATATCATACAAATCAGGTGTTCGGATAACGCTATTTGAAATATCTTTCGTAATACTAATAAAAATAATATATATTCACAACGTAAATACGTTTATCCTGAGACTTATATGTGGTAGAACTTAGTCTCAGGTTTATCTATAATTGCGAAAACCTGTATTATGATATTTCAACAATCCCCCTATATCTTTAACCAATGTAGAATGATCATAAATACATCATGACACACACTAAATCTCAGTTAAAAAGAAATCTGAGTCCGATGTCAGAAAAAGTAACAGAAAAAAACAAAATGACAGTTGAACAAAGGAGTACATGCAGTTATTGCCATGCTAGATCCAGACCTCAATTAAACTGATTGATGGATTATGTTTTCGTAATTTTTAAGGGGTTTAGTATCGTACCATTATAAAATATATATGAAAAGAATATTGCAATGAAAGATTGGTAAGTTGGTGATAAAAATTCGGCTAATAGCATCTGTCTTTAATGAGGGACCAATTATTTAGCAATAGCTGTTACATCTATGGTATAACTTAGTATGGTTGTGTGTACTATGATGGTCAGTTTTGCACTGGACTCCAGGCACTAAAGACAAACATGCGTTCCAAAGTAAAAAGTAGGGGTCCAAAACATGCATGTGTTCGGAGACAATATACCAGTCAAAAACGAGGGCGAGAAAATTAATAATTAAAAGTACATAATAGAATACAAATATTACAATTTCGAGATAGAGATGCAATCATCAACATTTTGATATATGTTCAAACGTCATCCTTGTCCATATGTCGATAGTCGTATTTAGTATATTTTCATTCATTAAATATAATTAACTACATGTATTTTGATTGTGCATAGATTGTAGTTTTTAGTTCAGTTATTTCACTCAAATAGTTACATTTATTTATGTGAATAAAAGTGAAAACAGATTTTTATAGATTTTCGTGTCCTTTTTATATACCTAGTTTATATTCTACATTCGTATGGGGAATATCGATTAATAAACATCCATTCAAAAACTTGTGCAATACGAACTCTACTGGGGACAATATTCGTCAATTATCATTCAATAACCTTTTTATGATATAGCTCGCTAAAAATAATGTTTGAAACATATGTTTAAACAGAAATTTAATTTTATTTTATTGCAGCATAAAAAATTTCATTCAGCTCAAGCGTGTGTCTAGCGTATACCTGTACGCTACACGCACGTAATACATACGCTACAAGCGCGTTAAAAATGCTACAGACAAGTTTGAGACCCGTTTAGGGCACGTTGTATACGCTTCAAGATCGTTCGACTTTCACTTAAACGTATGCGGGCGTGTTTGTAACAAATACCTCATAACACTTATAGAACGTCCAAGATACAACCGGGACGCGTCTCAAATACGTTCTAGAGACTTTTTTCCTTCGTTGCGTGCATTCCATCTACGTTAGACAAACGCCAGGTATGCGCCAACTTACGTTATTTAAATGTCCGGTAAACGCTCAGGTACGCTTCTCGTACGCCCAATACACGCTTAAAGCTCGTTTTGCACACGATACAGATATGATTGACAGGTTGAATCAGAATGCATCCAAAATTACTAGCGTATTGGAAGCGTACATGATTTTTTTTACCACGCCCGATGTACGTCGGAGCTATACGCTGATGTCAAACTTTGTCAAATTCACGAAGTTGTCTCAGTTTAGAGGGAGGGTTTGTGTCCAGCAAATAAGTGTAACATCGCTGCATATATATATGTTATTATAGGATTAAACGCCTTTTAAAATGAATTTATTGGTGTATAAACTCGACCAATTCACTCACAAACAAATAAAAGGCCGAAGATAATGAACATATTTTTCCACACTCATATAAACCTCTATCACATGCATATTGTATATTTATGCCATTGAATAGGCCTGGCGCATGAATATATTTGGTGGTTAACTCAAAACTATGTACTCAATGAAATTTGTTATCTGATAAAAAATAAACTACAAAAACTCTAATTATCATTCAAACAAATGTTTTTGTGTTTATTATTTAATTTAACAATTAACGTGCAGTGAAAATAATGTGTGCTAACGTCGGTGTTATTATCCCCCCCCCCCTCCTTGTTTACATTGGTTAGGAAAGAAGTTCGATCAACGTTGTGTATCGGAAAAAATAAACAACGTCAAGATCAACTACCGGAAGTCCTCTCGACCAATCATATCAACGTATTTCCTAATATGCAAATCATATAAGAATTATACATGTATGTACTTGTCTTAAGTCAGGAGCCTGCAATTTTAGTTATTGTCACTTGTTGCTGTGTTTCATATTTGTTTGTCGTTGTTTGTGTTTTAAATTATAATAAATGTGGCTACTGGTTTGTCAAAATCAATTATTTTCTTTAGTCATTTTTAGCTGAGTCAAGTCTCTATGTAAAAGGTCATTTTGTAAACTATAATTCCTTATTCTTACTACTTAGTGTCTTTGATGGAGAGTTGTCTCATTGGCAATCATATCTCATCTTCTTTTGTTTTTAAATACAGGACAGCATTTGCTTGTATGACAATCATTATAACCTGTTCTACTGCCAACACCCGGTAAACCTAACCATAGATGGCCACAATGATAGCACCCGGCATTATCTGATCTTAGGGAAATTTCTTTAATGTCTGGAAGCTGTTGTTTTACTGCCATTAATGTGTGCTCTAATAAGGAAACAACAGCAAACCAATCTTGCCTAACTGCATCAATCACATGGGTATATGTACGATGCTGAAAATATAAAAAAATATTGTCAGTAACAAATATAAAATATTGTAATAAAAAGAGGATTTATTTAAGGAAATTCAGTGTTTTTATAATATATAAACCATGTTTTACACTTCCTATACTTTGTTTCAATACAGTGTGCTCATTGTTTTATATATAGCTAGACATGTACACATTACAATCATTCCATACACCAAATTTAGTAGTCCTATTGCATACAGTATATGAAAAACAGACAAAAACACAAAAACTTAACTATAACCACTGAACCATGAAAATGAGGTCAAGGTCAGATGACACCTGCCAGTTGGACATATTCACCTTACAGTCCTTCCATACACCGAATATACAAGACCTATTGCTTATATTATGGGAGATATGGACTTGACCATCAAAACTAAACCTTGTTCACTGTTCCATGAAATGAGGTCAAGGTCAAGTGGAAACTGTCTGAAGGGCATGATGACCTTGCAAAGTACGCACATACCAAATATAGTTATCCTATTACTCATATAAAGAGAGAAATTAACATTACAAAAAATCTTAACTTTTTTAATCTTAGGCTTATTTAAAATTGAAAGCAATTTTTTTGTATTGTTTGATTAGAATGTGTGTTAAATTAATTCTACATGTCTATATTTTGGTGATATGATTTTCTGATATACCAGTACTTACACAAATATTATTGTCTGTATCTACATATATCAATACTGTGACATGCCAATATTTACCCCTCTGACCAAATCAGTCTGTTTGCTTTTCTCTAAATCTTTGAGGAAGAAACTTCATCGCCCAATCCATAATAATGATTCCTTGGCCTTGCAGCAATGATCCTAATCTTTCCAGCCTCCAACTATCTTGATTGATGGTTCTTACAATATGTGCTCCCCAGTTCTCTATCTTGATAATGGAATCATCCAAATCTTTGTTGAACTCTTCTTTTAATTCTTCAGATGTTGTAGAGGAATTATTAACCTGTCTGATTTTGTCACACATATCTGTAAAAAGTTGACATTTTTCACATTTGAAAAGATGATGATGGTTACAAATTGACTGAAAAGCTAAGTTCTTAGGATCACTTAAAAGCCAGGTCCAACAATGAGTTGCACACTAATTTTCTTCCTGCACATGCAGTTTGTAATCTGTTTTCATATACAACTTACTACTGATAATAGAATTGGTCAGTTCTTTTGATTCTTCAGAGTTTATAACATTCATACTGTGAAGATCTTCTACCAAATTGATCAGATTATCATATCCTTCACTACCTTCAGCTGCTATATTGTCCAGTCCATGGAGGCTTGTACGTTTAGATGCTGCACATGCTTCTAATATTTCAAATAAGAAGAAATGCCTAAAGGTTGAAATTCTACTTCCCTGCAGTAACTCTGGTACATCTGTATTAATTTTGTATGGCAAGCTGTTCTAACAACATTTGGAATAGTGATTGTATTTCCTGATTCCATCTTCAAATCTCTGGTTCCATAAGACACAATTTGGACAAATGATGGATAAAAAAACCTGAGTGCATGTTGCAACTTTTCATCATCCATACGTTTTCTATTTTATTTTCGTTTTTCAGCAGTTGCATACCGGAAGAAAATGCAGTAGTTATATCTAATATAGCTTGATCTATTCTATAGGTTGTCAAGTCTGGAATAGCTTTCATCAATTCTTGCTTACTCAGCTGTTTGGATATCAAAGCTAGAAGTTGGCGTCTTACTCTATTATCTGTTGTTACATTGTAGAGTTGAAGGATTTCCTGTACTAAGTCTGTTTGTACAACATTTTGATCATGTGGATTTTTCATCTCCCTCAGAAAAATCTTCTTCACAGCAACTCCTTGGCCTGGAGCAATTGCCTCCATAACGCAGTCAACAGACTGATTTGCCTTTCTCTTGATGTACCTCAGGGTACTCTCTTTATTCTTATCTAATGGCGTTTCAAGTTGATATTTTAATGGACTAAAGGAACCCTTGCTTACTGAGACCAGTGCTGTGTTTATTCTGTTAAGGTTGTGTATACCAACATCATCACTCCAGTTGGAAATTTGGGAGTCCTGGCTTAAATCTATTGATTGAGATGTTTGGGAGGTCTAGCTTAAATCTGTAAGTTCCTCTGTGTTACTTTGCTGCAAAAATAATATATAGTTTTCTCATTAAACCTTACATCAATGTTGAAAGCATTTGTGAGTAATTGTGTCCAAAAACTTGAAAAATCCACTGTTTTGTAATGAATAAAACCCCATAAATCAGAAAAGTATAGTCTAAATTCTATAAAGATCAAAAGGGGGCTCATGTCGATATCAATAAACAATACACAAAAGTTTCTTGCAAACTGGTGAGGTTGTTTTTGACTTATTGTTGGAAAAATGGAAAATCCCCCCTTTTTTAATAATAAAACCCAGAAAACTCGGAAAATGTAAATCCGTAATTCATAAAAGAAAAAAAGGGAGCTCAAGTCAATAGATATTAACAATTCACCAAAGTTTCATATATAGATATAAGAAGATGTGGTATGAGTGCCAATGAGTCAACTCTCCATCCAAATAACAATTTATAAATATAAACCGTTATAGGTCAAGGTACGGCCTTCAACACGGAGCCTTGGCTCACACTGAACAGCAAGCTATAAAGGGCTCCAAAAATTACTAATGTAAAACCATCCAAATGGGAAAACCAATGGTCTAATCTATATAAAAACGAGAAACATGTATGAACTATATAAACAAACGACAACTTCTGTACATCAGATTCCTGACTTAGGACAGGTGCAAACATTTACAGCGGGATTTAACATTTTGAGGTACCAAACCTTCTCCCTGTTCTGAAACAATAGTATACCATCACAACATAGAAAAAACATGCATATTGGTTAAAGCAGATTTGAGTTAATGTCCAGCATGTTGACGACCAACGGATAGGTA
Organism: Mytilus galloprovincialis; assembly: GCF_965363235.1. Taxonomy (NCBI): domain Eukaryota; kingdom Metazoa; phylum Mollusca; class Bivalvia; order Mytilida; family Mytilidae; genus Mytilus; species Mytilus galloprovincialis. The sequence goes on from NC_134839.1 coordinate 61,022,674, forward strand.
TACTGACAACAGTAGAAAGTCCCCATCAGCTGAACTGAACAAAAGTTAAACATAAACTTAATATGTAACTCATCATGGTAAACTCACATATATAAAAAGAGCAGCTCAATATTTGAAGGCCTTTATAAAACTAGAGGCTCTTAAGTGCCTGTGTCGCTCACCTTGGTATATGTGCATATTATACAAATTACACAGATGGATTCATGACAAAATTGTGTTTTGGTGATGATGATGTGTTTGTAGATCTTACTTTACTTAACATTCTTGCTACTTACAGTTTTCTCTATCTATAATAAACTTGGCCCTTATATTACAGAGGGAAATTTTTTGTAAAAATTTACAAAAATTTACCAAATTTATGAAAATTGTTAAAAATTGACTATAAAGGGCAATAACTCCTTAAGTTAAGGGGTCAAATGACCATTTTGGTCATGTTGAATTATTTGTAGATCTTACTTTGCTTAACATTATTGCTGTTTACAGTTTATCTCTATCTATAATAGTATTCAAGATAATAACCAAAAATGGCAAAGTTTCTTTAAAATTACAAATTGGGTGGCAGCAACCCAACAACAATTCATCTGGAAATTTCAGGGCAGATAGATCTTGACTTGATAAACAATTTAACCACGTCAAATTTGCTTTAAATGCTTCGGTTTTAGAGTTATAAGCCAAAATCATCATTTTGACTCTATGTTCTATTTTTAGCCATGGCAGCCATCTTGGTTAGTTGGCCGGGTCACCGAACACAATTTTTCAACTGAATTTAGATACCCCAATGATGGTTGTGGCCAAGTTTGGTTAAATTTGACCCCGTAGTTTTAGAGGAGAGGATTTTTGTAAAAGTTAACGACGACGGACGCCAAGTGATGAGAAAAAAGTCTATAAGTTATAACTTATGTAAGTCTAAAGCCTGTGGATTTGAAAAAAAATCAGCAGAGTGGAACAAAACATTACCTTGATCTGAAACTCATCATAGTAAATTCGCACACCAAAAATCAGCCCAATAATTCTCATAATGTTTATATGATTTATATTAGGAAATACATTCATATGATTGGTTGAGCAGGCTTCAGGTAGTCACTCTTGAAGTTGTATATTTTTTTTTATAGACAATCTGACAGAACTACTTTTTTTGTAAGCAAAGAAAAAAGATGATGTGGCCAGTTGCTGTGAAGAATATAACACAGACCAACTGGACGTTAAAAATACATGGATTAAACGCCTTTTGAACATGTTGAAAGAAATTGATTGATGTATAATCTGGACTGAGCTACTCACAAACATATTATAAAAGTCCTTCGGAGCCTTGCATTCTTCCTGTTTCTAAGACTTGTACAAATAAATTTCATATTTTGATACAATGTATGGTTATTGTCTATATATACATGTACATGTATATGAGTGAGCACAAAATAAGATCTTGATCGACCTTAATATTAGAGGTGAACTTACAGACAAAACCAAATGCTATTTCTCCTTTAAAAACTCTATCGGTCAGACAAGTTCAAAATGAAAATTCTTCACACAGTCAGTATGGAGGATGCTACAGGCAATGGGAATAGTTGGAAAGGCAAGAAATACAGCAGTAAGACAACTAGGGGAAGCAGCAGAGCGTTCATCTTGCTGGTTATGGCATCGCCGAGATGATCTGAGCTGGAAGCCGAGTGCTGATGAGTAGAGGTTTGGCCACCTCTACTGACCCGCCAACCAGAGGATGTAATGGTACAGGGTCGAAACATCTGGTGAAGGTTGGAACCATCTGAAGACATCAAAGCACCGGCAGAGAGCGACAGGGATTCATAGATGAAGGAAGATGAGCAGTCAAGAGAATATGACAGCAGAAAAGCAGAATACCACCATTTGTAAGTAATAATCATTAAAGATATAATAACCTCGTTTGTCTTTCTTAATCTGTTTGATTATCTTTGTGGTCTTACTTTCTGATCATCCTAAAAAACATGTTAAATTTCAACAATAAAGAAACAAGATAAGTATGACAAAAAAATGGAAAATATTTTTATGCATGAATTTTATAAGTTTGAGGACCATAACTCTGCAAAGTTTCATGAGACCTGTCATGGTTGAACTTTATGCCAAATTTCAATTCAATAGCTTTCAGTATTAAAAAAATAAATGTAGAAAACCAATTATTTGAGTGAATTTTCGAAGTCAAGGACCATAACTCTGCAAAAAATCATCAGACCTGAACAAAATTCAATCTATAATTTGCAATATGGTCAAACGATCGCATATAAACAAGGCAATATTACTTTTTTTCTATATAGAACAGCCAAGGGATGTTGTTTTTTTTTATATTTTGTAATGCCAAATTAGATATTAAATATGTTGCTTCTGAATTTAACTTACCCTTATGTCATACTTTTCACTTATATCGTTACTCATGTTATTTGCTTCACCAAATTTCAGTATATCCTCCTGAAAATAAAATTAAACCATATAATAACACAGAATAATATTATTGTGTTTATCAAGTTAAAAAGAAATCTTGTGAAGTGTATATATATATTTAGAGGGACTCAAAAAACAGTTTATATTGAGATTAAAGATGATTAGCCTGCTGTCTAATTTTCTTATATAAAATGAAGCATACGTCTTGGTCAATAACTGTTATACATGTTAAATCAGCCTAAATATAACTTAATTTACCTGTATAACTATCTTCAGTCAATGGCATTGTATTAAAAATAATCAAGAATATCTGTCCAAAAGAAACCATGCTCAGATTTTTAATCTCTTTGTCAAATGAAATTGAGGGCAACATCCTAGTCATTTTTCTAGTTTGTGATGCATTTTTGGAGGTAATTATCAATGCAACCTGTGTTCAGTGAACCAAAGTATTCAGACCAAAACCCAAATTTAACATTCTTGTTAAAAAGTCCCCATCAAATTGACTATGTTTGAACTGCAAAGTTTCAAGTTGATGCAATAAAACTATCATAAACTACCCTGACCAAAAACTTAAACCTGAAAAAAAGCTGTTTCACACAATCCCATTTTCATGTTCAATGAACCATGAAATTTGAACCAGAACCCTAACTTGCAATACATTTTTAGAAAATCCCAATCATAATGACTATAAGCTGATGCAACTATAACTTGGTCATAAAATATATATCGACCAAAATCTTTAACCTGACATGAGACAGACGGACGGACAAACGTATGGACAAAAGCACAGAACCGAAAACATAATGCTTCTACTACTATGGTAGGCTGGGCATAAACATTTGGATGAGCATGCAGTTCTGTTATCATCATTATTTTAAAAACATGTTAAAAGGAACTCAAAAAGTTTGACAATATAAAAAGGAAGATGAGTTACGAGTGCCAAAGAGACAATATTTACTCTCCATCCAAGTCACAATGTAATTAAGTTAAAAAGTATAGGTCAAAGTACGACATTCAACAAGGAGTCTTGGGTCACACCAAACAACTATCTGTTGAGGTTCCAAAATGACCAGGGTAAAACATTTCAATCAAGAAAACCAACAGTATAATCTATATACAAACAGAGAAAAGAAAAACACCTATAAACTACATGTTTGTATTGTTGGACAGGTCAGTGTGTTTTTTCAAGTTAAAAATTATCACAGTAGTATAATTTGCTCCACATCTATCATCTACTGACCTTTTTAAAAATCAACAATCAGCTGTAATCTTATAACAGTTTGTCTGTACCATGAAGATCATGATATTCAAGGTGCAGATTGATAAATTCACTGAATTTGATGATTTATTTTTAAGCTGCAATGTACTGTGTACGTAACTTTGCTAAATATTAATGGAAGTTTAGATAATTGCAATTGTGTAATAAATTCTTTCCCTCATTGACTTGTTTCACGATGTGAACGTGGCACCAAACAAGTATAAAGACGCATTCGGCACAACTAGGATCATTTGGTACGTAGCGGATTCACCCGATGATTGCCGATTGATAAAGAGGCAGAGTGAAACATCTACTTCTAATCAGATAATAATTTTTATATATTAGAAAGTACAAAGCTATTATAAGACAAGGAATATAACAAGTGTATCAAATTGACTGTGATCGGTGAATGCACGTGAAAAGGAAGTATCTATTGTACCTTTTCTTGTTTTTGTTCTTCTTATACAGCATGTACACGATGTGTATGGTGCAAACTGGATTAAAAATACTTCAGCTATTGTCTTAATAACAATTTTTGATACGTTAGGCCCTGAAATATAAACTTCAAAACGGTTGTGTACCAAGAGATCGCATTGTATTTTTTTCAGGAGAATTTATTGAATTACCGTACAACAGGTTATTTTCGCGGTTGTAAAATATCGCGTTTTTCATTAAATAAGGTATACGAAATATTTTGACGGTTATTAATTTTGCAAATTCAAAATTTTTATCAATACCTTTGCATGTACACTTTTAAATTGGCGGAATTTATTTTGAAGATTTCGTTCAATCCGCGAAAATAAAAGAAATTTTCATCCCGCAAAAATAACCCGCTGTACGGTAGGTATGTCATGGGTAATTTTTCTCATGAGACATGTCACGATTGTTGATAATTCGCCGTTTCAGAATCTAATGTATTCTTGGTAATATTTTCAAAAGTGTACACCAACATTTTTTTTATCGGTTCAGAATGGTTTAAACAATGGAAATCCACCCTAAGGCGTAACGTTATTTTCATTTTGGTGTACGAATTATTAGATTACCCATGGTCCATAAATTCTGAAACGACCAATTGCATATTGTTGCCTAAAAGACTGATAATATTATATGAATTTAAAACATATCGCATCAATATTTTGGAAAACCGTTATTAGGTTAACATGGTGTAGAGGAGACAGTGTAGAAAATAATCCAAACTAATCAAAATGACTAAATTTTCAAATTATGTTGTCGAAACGAGTTAAGATCTGTGATTTTTATATGCTTATGTTAAAATGTACGATTTATAAATGATAATAGTAAAAAAGCATCTTATACGTTCAAATTTTGTAAAACATGGATTGTTTTGGGTAAACCCCGACCGACATAATTGTTTTGGAAACAGTCCAGAACGAACAATAAACGAAAGCATTTTCCCATACATCAGTTTCAAATGTAACCAGGGACAATCCCTTATTTCCTTCCATATGACAAAAAGTCACACAATGTGTAGAAGGCTCGAATAAATATTAAGACACTGTAGTATTTTCACGCAAACATCATTGATTTCTTAACTTATTTGATCAAGGAAGTTTAAACTTGCCACAGCTTGTAAAAAAAATGACAGTTAACGCAAGTAAAAAAAATGTATATATTATATACATAAATGATGAAAAGCATCACCTCTTCATTGAAATTGTATACGATATTTAGCTTTGGATAGCCGTGTGGGATATAGCAGGCAACATGTACAATTACAAGGAAAACCTGATTTATTTCATTTTCCTACTTTAAGTATATATAAGTTATTGAAGTTTGTGCAGGTAAGAAAATTAGCAAACAATTCAGAAAGTAATAGCTGTTTAATTGTCATATTCTTTTTGAATGAACAAACAACTTTACATGGAAAGGCATGTGGTCTTTTTACACAGAATTTATTTGCAGTGATACCCATGAGATTAAGAGGTATGCTTAGGATGAGAAAATTAACTCTTTATATCATTAATGAGTGTTTCATAGTTAATTTCAACTTAGGTAAATACAATGGCGTTCTATTCAAATGCTCACCTTGTTATACAGATTTTTTTTCATTATATTTAAGAAAATACATTTTTTTTTAGTTTGAATTCAACGATCCGAAGTTAAATCCATTTTCCCCCACAAGTTATGACATACCCTGTTATTTTAACATAAAATTACAAAAAATACTAATTGCAAGCCCAAATAACTTAGCACGCTGATAAGCCTTGAAGGTATCACGCAGTATTAAGCTTAATATCGGTTGAATAACTTCAAAGATGGGTGCCACATTTGAGCAAGATCTGCTTACCCTTCTGGAGTTGTTAACTTCCTATGTCATTAGGTCTCTGGTGCAGAGTTGTCTCATTGTCGATCATGTTGAGGGGTTGTCCGACTTGTTGAATTTACAATTAGCAACACATAGTTAAATTTTGCAGCATTCAGAAAACAAGGTTTTCATCTATGTCCCAATTCCTCCTTTAGATTCATGTATATAGACCAAAACCAGGTATACAGAGGCAAATTTAGACCCCGCCACCTATATATATATATAGTATTTAAAAAAATCAGTGATTTTGGGGCTAAACTTGGCCTGTGACCCCTTCTTTCTATACTAGTCCAAATAATTATGAAATCTTGAAAGGCTATGAGGAAGCATAAAAGCAAAAATTTAAAATAGCCTTCCAAGACGTCATAATTATTTGGACTATTCCTTTACATGCTTTTTCAAAATGCTTATTGATCAACTCCCTCCCCTTTTCTCCAAATATTTTGGATGCAAAGAAGGTGGACAGCTCCCCTTATGCCTAAAGGAACATACTTCTTTGCAAAAGAGATATTATGTCTGAAAAATTATTCAAACTTATATACATGTATCCAGGTGTAATGATAAGTCGTTATCCTAAGGCTATTTTTTTCTTATTTTTTCTGTACACTTAGCTTTCATTTTTTATTACCATGCATTGTCAAGCTTGGTAACTCATAATTATTTGTCAGTAACTAAATGTACGATGCTTTCCCATACTGAACCTTCTGACCTTGTTTGTTTACATTTAAATTTCAATGGCGTCAAAATCACGTGATGTCAATTCGTTCTACCCAATCAAATTGCTCTACTGTCAATTAGGGGATTTTCCAGTCTACGGCAATTACGTTATTTCTTTGTGGGATATTGCTTCAAAATAGTTTGCAATAATTTTGGGTTTTATTCAACAGGAAAACTCTTTTTTTGCCATCCCTTTTGACATCAATAGAATTCTGTATGAATATTTATCTACCGTCATGATGGTCAGAATATCAATCTTTTTATAATGAATAAAAAGAAAATTCTATGAAAAATAAATGTAAATTATTTTTCATTAACCTACTCTATATTCCTGTACAAAATTATGGCATGGGCATCGTTTTTTCAATTAGTTTTCTTTTCATTTTGGTTGGGCTTTTTTCGCAGGAAAATCGCGAAAGACGTAAGGAGCATGTCATTTTAAAATTCCTAAAAATACGATTTGCTTGACCTGTATTGCCTGCCACAAGATTGATGACGCTGAATGGAATGTACACAAAGCAATGGAGGCCGGAAGTGGGATTTTGTGAAGTTCTAGAATGTTTTTAAACATTCGGAAGTCGGGATTGAAACGGGCATTAGAAATTTGGCATTTTTAGCAATAATTGAGAACAACAATGAAAACTTACCTTCAAAAATGTTTTTTTATTCAAAAGTGCAGAAAAAACGTATTCTACATTGTTTTTCTACGCCGGAAGTAGCGTAGTGACGTCAATGCGGAGTTTCCCCGTGTGTTAAGTTCAAACACAAATACCTAACGAACTGACAAGATGAACGATTTTAGACTACGGTAGGATATATATACAAACCGGTTCCCAATCTGCATAGGTAGCCCCGTCTTAGCTGAGCTAGCTAAAACGTCCTTACAGTCATGCCACGCTGTGATTTCCCCTTCTTGGAAAACTGTGGATGCCCAGGAAACCCACACTTCAAGCCTGGTTTCCATCCTATGCCAAACAAATGTCTATGAGTAGGATAAATAGTTACACCCCTGTCCGTTTTTGATGACCAGTTCCAGATTCCAGCCCTCTTATAGAGGAGTTCTGCTTCATCTAATATGTCATTGTTATCCAGCTTACAGTACCGTAAATGCCCTGTTATAGTTTTATTGCAGTCTTTTAAAGAGTAGTGTTCAGTATGATCACAAGTCTCCCCAAAATACTTTTGCAATGAACATGTGTCTTCTACAGCATTGGGGGCAGCCATTGTTCTTGTGATGTTGTCATGACAAAATACCGCCATCTAGGCAAAGAGAGATAACTCCCATTGTTTCATTTCAGAAATATTCATTGACTTTGATTGCAATTTGTAACCTTTATATACATTTACACAAAATTTTCTTTTGCTATTATTTTAATTTTATATATCAACTTTATTTTAGTACCAATTATACATTCAAGGAAGCTAGGGTTTTTACTTTCCCACCTGGTAAAAAATTGCAGCTTTTGCCTTATTTTTGATACAATGCACTACACTCAGACAAATAAATAAAATGTCTGTATTTTTTTCTAGCAATGCATAGGACCCTATAAAATGGTAGACATCTTGATATCAACATATATTTTGAATTTTTAATTAAATAATGACATATTTTTTATATCCATAAATCCCTCCCATAGCATAACTGCATGATTCTTACATGGAGTTGTACTTAATACACCAAACGCGCGTTTTGTCTACATAAGACTCGTCAGTGACGTTCAGATCAAAATAGTTATAAAGCCAAACAAGTACAAATTTGAAGAGCATTGAGGACCCAAAATTCCAATAAAGGAAAGTTCGTAATTAAATGTAAATTAACTTTGTAAATAAGTAAAATAGTTTGGTAGTTTTGGTATTAAATGAAGGCTATATGGCTTGGGATCACTTTAGGATATATTTGAAACGCTCTTTTGAATTATACAAGAAATTAAAATAGGACGGTACATTGTATGGTTGTTGCTCTAAGAAAACAGTATTGCCATCCCTGAAATTGAAACAAGAACCAATATATTCACGAGTGTTAAAATAATTGAAAAAGATGAAATAGTTGATAAAAATAATATTATATATCTTAACAAGGCATCTGTTCCATAAAATGGTGAAAATTTGTTCGTATAAAAATTGCAATTACTTTAAAAATATGCAACAATGTAAATTTACATCCAGCTTGAAGACTGAAAATGTAAAAGCTTTTAAAAAAGACAGTTCATTACCATCTATAGACCATGCAATACCGCTTATACGTTGTGTAGGAAAAATGAGTATAGCGACCTGTTTATGAACATGTCTTCAAAAACCTTCAAATAAATAAATTCATATGTGAATGCCAGTCTGGTTTCCATCCAAATCGTTCGACGGTTCATCAGCTTTAAGGAAATTCATAACTCTATCTTAAAAAGATGTATTTAAACCTGTATGCAAATTTGTCAGCCATAACGTTAAATCACACAAGTAAAATTTAAAAAGTGATTGTTGCTGGACGTCAGACGGTTATGCGGAGCAGATCTAAGGTCATTCGGAGACAAAATTCAACTAATAATTAAAGTGTAAATACGTTTTTTCACTCGACAATAAGGAAATTATCTTTTCTATTTTCTGTGATTGTTCTTCGAGAAATTTTGTGTATCAAAGATTATTACTATAATGAATTCCTACGGTGTGGTCGGAATTAATCATTTGGTTTAAAAGTAACTTGATTAACAGACAACAGTTGAGTAGTTATTAAACAATCTTCGTCAGAGCGTTGGAGTATTTCAGCTGGTGCCCCACATGGTTCTTATTCGTTATTGTTTTTAATGCTGTTTCTGAAAATTTTATCTCTTTATGTAGATTATCGACAGATGAAACATTCCTAAGTTCGCTCTAATTGTGAAACGTAACAAATAAAATCAGACCTAAATGAGTTGAGCGATTGGTCTAAGAAATAGCTCATGTCCTTTAATCTTAAAAGAAACTGAAATTATGCTGTTTTCTTACATTGAAACTCAAGAAATTAATTTTAAATTCAAATATATACACTCAATTGACTCTTAATGTAAAACCGAATTAACAATATTAAAAAGAATCCAAAACCTCAAGTGCATAAACATCATGAATCTGGAAATCGTAAACTCAACAGCATATAGACGTTAGACACTTAGCTTCTTTTTTTTAATCATCATCATGACAGAATCAATATTATTCTAAATCAGTCCTGTTCGCGTGGGGTTGAGCATGAAGATTCATATTACTTCTTATTTAATGCCCTATTAATATGCTTATACAAGAATCATTTGATATAATAGTTTGCACTGGTACAATAATTTTGAACATCTTCATCTGCTGTTATTTCTCTGACTAATGACACAAATTAACGAATATTTAATATATATTTGAATTTATTTAAGAGTTAAATATTTTTCTAATTGCATAATATAGTAAATTTAAAGAATTGAAAAATGATCATTTCTTAAACTAAACTAGCAATCGGAAGCAATTTTGACTCGAATGAAAAACAATGAAAAATTTGTTACCTACTTGAATATTTCTAACATATAAACTGGATTTCCCCCCAAAAAATAAAACTATTTTTCTTATCCATTCGTTTGATGTGTTTGAGCGTTTGATTTTGCCAGTTTATTAAAACTTTCCGTTTTGAATTTTCCTCAAAGTTCAGTATTTTAGTTATTTTACTTTTCACTAGTGTCTTAATTTTTTAACAAATAAGCTATTATTCATTTGGTTGGACAGTCCGTATCACAGTATGACAAAAGATTACAATGAATTAAGTAATCACAGTAATTGCATAAGTATCACAACTTTCAATTAAAACAATTTTAATATTTGAACATTACCGATATGGAATTTTTGGACATTGTATTCTTTGCTTTCTAGATATTTTTTTTCCAATTAGTGTAATAAGTGTTGAATATCCAACGAGAAATCATTACAGAAAATGTATTACTTACTGCTTCTCATGTAAAATTACAGCACACAACGCAAATCCTTCTGAAGAAAATTGTTCAAATGAGACAAAACAGTTTTATTTTGTCATATTTTTTTTTTAAGTTTCTTTTTTCTTTATATAACATATATTTATGTTTAAATATAATATGAAAAGAAATAAGCAACTAACAAGAAACCAAGCTGTCACAAAATACAATCAACTCATCAGATCAATCTGACGTGTTATTAAAAAGTAAAATCACAAAAATACTGAACTCAGAGGAAAATCAATTCGGAAAGTCCATAATCACATGGCAAAATCAAATAACAAAACGCATCAAAAACGAATGGACAAGAACTGTCATATTCCTGACTTGGTACAGGCATTTTCAAATATAGAAAATGGTGGATTGAACCTGGTTTTATAGCTAGCTAAACCTCTCACTTGTATGACAGTCACTTCAAATTCCATTATATTGTCATCGATGCGTGAACAAAACAAACAGACACAATAGGTAAAAATGTCAAAAATAGGGGTACAGCAGTCAACATTGTGTTATCATCTTAATCACTAAAAAAACAACAAATGTAACGAAGAAGCACAAAAAGGCATACATCAAATTAACATCCTCATTTTGATTATATTATACGATTTTATTTGTCTATGTAAAATGCACCCATCAAGGAAGGAGGGTTTTCAGTACTGGTGTAAAATTGCGCGTTTCAAATTCGCACAGGTAGACATGAAATAATTTTGTCGTTCAAAGTATGACGGGATGCATAAATACAGTCACGCAAAATAGATATATAACAAAAACTGACTTAACAGTTAAAGTAATAATAATAAATAAAATAATAGTGTGGTTCAAAGTATGACGGGATACAAAATTACAGAGTCACGTCAAATGTATATCACAAAAAAGTGGGTTAACAGTAAAAGTAATATTAATAAATAAAATAATCTGTCATTCAAAGCATGACAAGATACATAGGTACAGAGTCACATCATAAAATAATTTTGTCGTTCAAAGTATGGTGGGATACATAAGCACAGAGCACGTCAAAAGGATATCTCAAAAAACAGACTTAACAGTAAAAGTAATATTAATAAAGACAAATAAAAAAATATTATAACACGTTATTAAGATGATGAACAACATCAGTATGCAAAATCTATACTTCAAGAGCATCGTGTATTATTTGTGAAGTTGATAAAGTCTTATGAATTACAATTATGAATATAGACTTATAGTTTCTTAAACTTCGCCTGTCTCGTATTTCGAAGGGTGACTGTTTTATAAACACTCACGTCTGATCAACATTCGAATATTCAATAAAGAAGATGGTCAGACATTGCAAAAAAAAATTACGTCTCGATTGTCCCTTTGTACGATTGAATACAAAGCATCTGTATGTAAACGTCTTAAAGTAATCAATATCCGACACTCGAATTGATAAAGCAACTGCATGTAGTCTACATTAGTAATTTGGAGATGGAAATCCGTATGATTAATTCGTCCGTCATCAGATTTTTGGTTCATCGAGGACATATAACGTAAGGACTTTGATTTAACAACAATTCAGACTGATATGATGAGTTGATAGGATTTTGCGACAGCTTGGTTTCTCGTTAATTGCTTATTTCCTGTCTTTTTATGTTTATACATAAATATATGTTATATAGCCAAAATATGCAATCTTTAATGACCTGACAACAGTATCGTAACTATATCCCTTCTTAATAAGTCTATTTAAATGTTTTGTTAGTTTCTGAGGTGAATACTGACATTTTTGTGCTTTATAAAGAATATTTCCATAAAAATTTGGATGTGAAATACCTGAACGTATAAGAAGTCTGCATGTTGAGCTATATTTACGAATGATGTCCTTATACCGATGATAAAATTTAGTAAATGTTTTGACTAGTTTGTGATATCGAAAAACCTGGTGTAATAATTTTTCAGTAATACATACATTTCTCTCGTTAAAATCTTAAACATTGTTACATACACGAGCGAATCGTACAAGTTGAGATATATAAACACCGTAAGATGGTGACAATGGAACGTCACCATCTAAAAATGGATAATTAACGATAGGAAATCAAAAATCATCTCTTTTATCATAAATTTTAGTATTAAGCTTTCCGTTAGTGATATAGATATCAAGATCGAGGAAAGGGCAGTGGTCATTGTTAGTATTAGCTTTATTTAAAGTAAGTTCAACAGGATAAATTTCTTTAGTATACATACTGAAGTCGTCATTATTGAGAGCCAAAATGTCATCCAAATATCTAAAAGTATTATTAAATTTGTTTATGAGATGTTGTTACGATGAGTCTTTGCTGATTTTTTTCATAAATTGTAACTCATAGCAATACAAAAACAGGTCCGCAATAAGTAGTGCACAGTTAGTCCTCATTGGAATTCCGATAACCTGACGATATACGGAATCTCCAAAGCGAACAAATATGTTATCTAGTAAAAATTCAAGGGCATATATAGTATCAAAGCATGTCCAATTGACATAGTTTTTTTGTTTATTGCTACTAAAAAATGACCTACAAGAGTTTGAACATATATATTCACATTCTGACTTTTTAAATGCCCATTTAATTAGGTGGGTGATTTTTTTCTTAATGAAAATGTGAGGCAATGTGGTATACAGGGTAGAAAAATCAAAACTTTGAACAGATTAAAAATCACCAATATAAGCATGCAATTTACCAAGTACTTCCAACGAGTTCTAGACACTCCAAAAGTAATTAATTCCACTATTTTCGAAGGCCTTATTTGAACAATTTATTATCAGGTTTTTGATTGTACCAAGTGTACTGGTAAGAAGAATAGACAATTTAGTAGTGGAACAATGGCTTGAAGACGAAATAAATCTATATTTGTAAGGTGTTTTGTGTAGCTTCGGAAGCCAATACATAGTAGGGACTTTCATTGTATTCGGTTCTGCTTGTAAAGCGGTAGCTAAAAGTTTATGTTTGTTACAGATGTCGATTTCTGAAAATGGAGTCAGTTGGAATGATGGTGAATTGGTAATTTCTTTTTTCAGAACCTCAATGTAAAATTTACGTCAAACAATAATAATATTATTAGCAGCTTTATCGGCCGGGACAAAAACAAATTCCTTGGCTAGTTCTTTTAGTTTATGTTTGATACGAGAAATAGGTTTATTGTGGTTATTGTTAATAATAAAATGTTCTTTAAAATGTTGAATACGTATATCAACTATGTTCATTACTGAATTAAAAAAAGAGTCCACAGATTTTTTGTCAGCTTTTTCCCGTTTTATCCATTTCAAACAGTAAGTACGGAGTGAGTCGTGGATGATATTACGACACTCATTCCAATTAATAACTGACTGGGACGATAATTACGTCCTTTACTGAGGAATGATACAACTTTGCGTAGGTTTTTAATATAGTTAAACTTTTTTTAACAATTTTTCAAACATTATTTCAAGCTTTGCTATTTCAAAAATGGTTATTAAATGAAAATTGTACAAAATTGACCATCAAAGTACACAAATTAAACGAAGTTATACCATATATTATAGCTATAGATAAAGAATAGGCCCCTCATTAAAAACAGATGCTATTAGCCGAATTTTTATCACCCACTTACCAATTGTTTATTGCAATATTCTTTTCATATTTTATGATGGTGTTATACTAAAACACTTTAAATTGACGAAAACATAATCAGTCAGTCAATCAGTTTATTTGATGTCTGGAACTAGCATGAAACTAACTGCGTTTAGTACTTTGTTAAATTATGTTTAATTGTCATTTTATTTTTTTCTGTTTCTTTTTCTGACATCGGACTCAAACTTCTTTCTAACTGAGTTTTAGTGTGCGTCATGATGAATGTATGAGTTTTCTACATTGGTTAGATATATAGGGGATGGTCGATATCTCATAAAACATGTTTTGCGATTATAGATAAACCTGAGACTAAGTTCTAAAACAAAGAAGTCTCAGGGTAAACTTATTTACGTTGTGAATAGATATTATTTTTTATTAGTATTACGAAAGATATTTCAAATAGCATTATCCAAACACCTGATTTGTTTGATATTTTCACTTATATTTTCAGATAATAAAAGTGAATATACACAGCAAGCGACAGTAGCAATAAAAAATGACAAACAATAAGGTATGGTGGTACTAACATAACAGAAATATATGATATGTAGAATTAAGAATTTCCTGTGCGTTTTATATCATAAGCACTGATAAATAAAGGCAACAGTAGCATGCCGCTGTTCAATACTCATAAACCGACTAAGCGAATTGAACCCGGGTCGCAAACAACAACAGGGAGACATATATTAACTATAAGAGGTAAAAGTAAAATCACAAAAAAACTGAACTCCGATGAAAATTCAAAAGGAAAGTCCCTAATCAAATGACAAAATCAAAAGCTCAAACACATCAATTGAATTGATATTCATGACTTGGTACAGGCATTTTCTTCTAAAACTAGAGGCTCTAAAGAGCTTGTGTCGCTCACCTTGGTCTATGTGAATATTAAACAAAGGAAGAAGATGGATTCATGACAAAATTGTGTTTTGGTGATGGTGATGTGTTTGTACATCTTACTTTACTAAACAGTCTTGCTGCTTACAATTATCTCTATCTATAATGAACTTGGCCCAGTAGTTTCAGTGGAAAATGTTAATAAAAATTTACAAATTTTATGAAAATTGTTAAAAATTGACTATAAAGGACAATAACTCCTTAGGGGGTCAATTGACCATTTCGGTCATGCTGACTTATTTGTAAATCTTACTTTGTTGAACATTATTGCTGTTTATAGTTTATCTCTATCTATAATAATATTCAAGATAATAAACAAAAACAGCAAAATTTCCTTAAAATTACCAATTCAGGGGCAGCAACCCAACAACAATTGTCTAATTCATCTGAAAATTTCAGGGCAGATAGATCTTGACCTGATAAACAATTTTACCTCCTGTCAGATTTGCTCTAAATGCTTTGGTTTTTGAGTTATAAGCCAAAAACTGCATTTTACCCGTATGTTCTATTTTTAGCCGTGGTGGCCATCTTGATTTGATGGCAGGGTCATCGGACACATTTTGTAAACAAAATACCCCAAAGATGATTGTGGCCAAGTTTGGATTAATTTGGCCCAGTAGTTTCAGAGGAGAAGATTTTTGTAAAAGATAACTAAGATTTACGAAAAAATGGTTAAAAATTGACTATAAAGGGCAATAACTCCTAAAGGGGTCAAATGACCATTTCGGTCACGTTGACTTATTTGTAAATCTTACTTTGTTGAACATTATTGCTCTTTACAGTTTATCTCTATCTATAATAATATTCAAGATAATAACCTAAAACAGCAAAATTTCCTTAAAATTACCAATTCAGGGGCAGCAACCCAACAACGGGTTGTCCGATTCATCTGAAAATTTCAGGGTAGATAGATCTTGACCTGATAAACAATTTTACCCCATGTAAATGCTCTAAATGCTTTGGTTTTTGAGTTATAAGCCAAAAACTGCATTTTACTCCTATGTTCTATGTTTAGCCATGGCGCCCATCTTGGTTGGTTGCCCGGGTCACCGGACACATTTTTAAACTAGATACCCCATTGATGATTGTGGCCAAGTTTGGATTAATTTGGCCCAGTAGTTTCAGAGGAGAAGATTTTTGTAAAAGTTCACGACGACGGACGACGGATGACAGACGACGACGGACGCATAGTGACTGAATTACTAAACTGCATGTAACAAAAATCAAACACCAACGGAGATAGAAATGAACTATTTCTGACTTGGTACAGGACATTTTACGAGAAATGCTGGGTTGAACCTAGTTTTACTGGCTAGCCTACCCCTGCTGTTATGGCAATATTACAAATATCGCTAAAATGACATCACGTACTTAACACACGAGGGGCATTGTTATCAAAAAGGACAAACAGTAATAGCCAAATCTATCTTTTCCAATTTCCCACGAGGCGGTTAAAAATATGCTCATAATGTATAAAATGCATTCTGTAACAAATGAGAACATTCGTCAAAATAGATCAGAATTTCTAAGGCTTGTGTATTGGTGTTATTTCTTCTTTTTTGGCATTATGTTCATAGTTTTTGGACATATATAAACCAAATCTTCTAAAAGGATATCAATAAAGAATATCAAATGGCTTTTAAAATATTACATCCGTATCAACCCGAGACACCAATATAATCCCAAGAGCTCTGCTCGAATGATTAGTAGGCCGGTGACCAAAGTCGGAATTATGAAATTTTAATCGTCAAAAATGGTACACGGCTATATCATATATCATTGAATTCGGAAATATGTGTACTCTGAGATTCTTCTGGTCGTCAAAAGAAAATATGGTGCAGTTTTTCAGAAATCTTGATCAAAGATCACGTGTCGTTGTCAAGGAAAAACAAAATTCAATATCTAACTCCAATTTAAATACCTTTTTTACTGTAGAATGATTGAAAACTTGTTTCTATTTTCTTTCTTATTTAATTTTTCATCCAAAAAGTGGAAACTCATCATTATTTGAGATTACCGAACACACGTATGTGACTTTACAAAAAGTGGAGTAGTTTTCAGTTTTAAATGATGTCTTTTTTTTTCAAATAATAAGAACAACGTCTGTCAAAACTGAACAAAATTTATAGAAAATTATGAACAAATATGTATTTATTAAAATAAACATCTACTATACATCAATGAAAGTGAAAACTTAAGTTTTAGCCATATACGTTGAATTCGCTACATGCGAAGCAGACAACAAAAATTATTTCAAAACATACTTATAATTAAGTTTTTACAATGTCATGACAATTTCTATGAAATAAATTTGTATTTATAGGTATGTAAATCATTTTAAGATAAACTTACACCTTAAAAAGATATGTTTTATGATAGAACAGCCTTTTTTTCGTTTGAAAGTGGAGAAAGTTTCGGTTATTCAATCCCAAACTTAGTTACGCAAGATAAAAAAAAATTGTGCAGGATATATTGACATATCACTAAATATACGTAACTTTAATCAGTAATTCAGACCTAAAATTACTTTTGTAATGTGGGAACGTTATAACGACGTTCTGACCATTGGCTTGAATACATATGTTCTCAAGTGGAAGGTATAGCAAATCTTGAATGTCAGTATTGGTCTATAGTATTCTTAAGCCACGAATCCTATAATAATATTGCGAATATCAATGTTAAACTTCGGACATTTAACGTGTTGTGCATTGCAGTAGAGGGGTGATCAAATGTTTGTGTACCACATATAACGAGCTTTTATGCAGCATCATTGGACATCAATTTCAAACATTTCGTAATTACAAAATACACTTTGGCCATACCAATCTATTTCATGGGGGACATAAAACAACTGAAACATGCATCAGTGCACCTGTACTGAAACGTCTTGTCCTGCTGCTTGCAACTCAAATTATCTCTAAACAAAAGTCAAGAAAAAAACCATCTGTGATCCGCATCGACAGTATACACTAGCCATGGTCATATGAATGTAGTCTATAGAATGTTTCCGATTGTCGTAGTCGTTATGCCCTACAGTCTGGTCTGCATAAGTGATTTGATATCTGAACTAAGGATAGCATTTATATCACACTGATGGTAAACAATTTTCTTCTGTGAATGTTCTTGTAATTCAGAATACAACAGTTTGACTTCAAGTAAAGGTTTATAGTGGCTGTATGACAAATAAGCATTAAACAGCCTTTACTTAAATGTTCTGTTTTAGAGAATGAAGTTCCTCGTCTTGGTTGAAGTTATTTTTACAACAGAAACAAGCATATGAAAGAGAGACGAAAGATACCAGGGGGACATTAAAAGTCATATAAACTGACAACGCCATGGCAAAACAAAAGGAAAACGCCAACAGACAAACAATAGTACACATAGCACAACCTTTGATAGCCGTGACTTCGATTTCTTGACTTGAGCCGGCTGCTATTTTGTATGTATGTCTCAAAGAAACATTACAGGCAACAGTGTGTACGTCACCGATGGTTATGTTTTATACAAAGCTAGGGGAATTTCAGAAAAAAAATATTTCGGCTGTATCAACAACATGTAAGTCGTGTCATGCGAATCAAAAGTATCATCATTATTATGTTACAAACAGGAATGGAACACAAATATATTGCAAATTTTCAGATCTGATCTGATACTTAGTATCTAAAAATTGTAAACCGCAAAAAAATATGTTGCTAGTGAGTTGGGTCACGACAAGGCTTAAAGGTATCATTATTCGTGATACGGTGATATGCAAACTTATTTTGTGTCTATTGCAGTCGCCAGTACTTCATAATTTAAAAGTACATGTCATCAAAATTAAATTTCCACGTTTGACACTCAGATGTCACAATTGAAACAGATTCTTCTAAACCTTCCGGGGGCACACGATATAACCCCTGGTTTTCAGTATGTTTCGTGTTTATCTTTGGTGGTCTGTGTAAAGTTTTGCAGAATTTTGTTTGTCATTTACGTCGTGCTACTACTTTTACTATGCCGTTTTGATATTATCGTCGACTTATATGTTTTAATATCCCTTTGAAACCTGCGGCCTGTTTTGAGTAGTCAGGGGTACACCCCTGTTCATGAAGTCTGTATTGACTCATGCCCCAGCGTAAGGTATCACTTGAGACATGTACATATTATACGATGGCGCAGAGGGGTGTAGTACATTGAAATATGGGGAATTGACATTTGGAAAGTTAAAATCGCCCTCCAAAGTTTGTCATAGATTTTTGTTTGTTGTCGTCAATCCGTCTCGATATGAAAGAAAAGGTCAAGATATGAAGCGAACATTCTAGTTTCTGAAGTATCCTTTATCACAAGCTAACTTGGAAATGTAAGTACTGACTGACTAATGCGTAGGTAAAAAGAGACAGGAAATCTTCAATATATCTGAATTTTGAAATCAAAGAACTAATCAAAATGGTTAACTTGAAGTCTCTTAAAGGGTTCTCAATTTCAAATTGCAGTGCGAACTGTAGAAATCTCTGTGTCAGATAGACTTAAGCATAATTCGTATCCATTTATATTATAAACAATTTTTAAGCGAATAGAAAGTCCGATGATAGATGTAAATCTATGAATTAAAGTCACAATTATTATGATCATGATCCGCGCAATTTCGAGTATATTCCATCATAACACCAATCAACTGTGTCAAATTCCACTTCCACATTTAAGAAAATAACATTATGCAAGGGATTAAAATTAATGTTTGCTTCTTTGAAATGTTAAAGCCAAGTTTGAACGATCTTTCTAGTTTTGTTATCTTTTTGGGATTTTGTCGGATCCCTATTTCTTAAATAAACCACTACAAACCTTATTTTGCCTCTTACATAAATAAAATAAAATTAACACAACCTTTAAAAAGAATTATGGACACCAAAATAATTCATCGAAACAATATAAACATCAACAAAAACAATTAATATCAAGTCCAAAATATATACAGGAAAACTATGTCTCAGCCCAATCTTGGACAGGACACAACTATCCGGATTTTTTAAAAAGTTAATGATTGAATATCAGAGATTTTTGAAATTTAAAAGAATATCGTCTTAAACAATATAACCTAGTAAAAACATGTGCACATGAAAAGAAAATTTGTAGTTTTATTACTTTATAGTAGATACGATATAATCCATTCATCAGCGCTTTATTGTATGATGTTGGAATCATGTAAAACACAAAATGTCTCCGATAACAGTAGTTTTTACCTTCATAATTTGTAATCAAAGGGCTTTGAGGATTACCCTTTTCGCCTAATGCATAGAACATTATGTCTGATGTTTGAATAAAACAAAAAAGAATGATATTCGATGGCAGCTTTTTAATAAAAAGCCAAATTGCATGCCACTAATGATCGGCATTTGATGTCAAATTTGCTGACTAAAACCTGAAATAAAAAAAAAATGCACCATACGACTTTTTGACGACCAATCCTTAATTCAAGTTAAATCATTTTTCTAGGACTGTTCCAATTTTTAGCTGTGTACCATGAAGTGAAATTAAACTCGTTTAATAATCGACTTTTTCCTATTCTGTCACCGCACTATAGGTTGAGGAGGGTCGATACGTTGTGGATGCTGAACAATTTATATCATATACACATTTTAATATACGTCCAGTAGATGTTTTTCATGTGACATGACATAAAACAGATTAGCATTTGTAAGCGTGACTGTAATCGACGACGTGACGTCATACAGATGAGGGTTGTGATAAAGCTAATACAATCCTGACTATATCGATATCACCCTGAATAGCTGATTCAGGACGATTGCCATTGATCGTAGTACAACTATAGTTTACCTGTATTAAATTCTAATTATATAATACAGAAAGGTACGACATGCCTCGTATATGTATGAGAAGGTGCCACCCATATAATATTGGGAATACTGTCATCAGAAAACAGTTTGACTTCCCAATTTACGTTTAACTTTATGTATTTCAGAATATTTGTTTGAACGTGAAAAGAAAGCAGTTTGCATGTAAGTTACTCTATATAAAGCTACTAGTAGTTAAATGTGCAAGATATGGATATTAAAAATAATTAATCTGAAACGAGATGAAATTTCATTTGTCTGTAATATGTCTTTGCTTTGCATATTGCAAAATATATGTTTAGATAGACATAAAATGCATTAAAAAGCTTTAAAACACATATAAATTCTAAACAGGGTTGAAAAACACAAATTTCGTTATAACGGACATGACCTTGACCTTTCTCCTTAAAATATTTGCCATTGTCATTTGTCACTGATGGCATTGTAAAAAGACCAGATGGCTCGAGTAATAACTTAGAATATATTTTGCTCACCGTGTTGTGGGTCTCAATCCTTTTTATTGTCTTGGGGAAATTTTAAAACAAATTTTAAAAATCAATTGAATATCATACGAAAATAACAGTAAATTAAAGTACTTTAGTTCTGTATTGAACTAATCAAAACTTAATGTCAATGCAATTATAGATGCTATCAAAACAAACAAACTTCAAAAATAAGAAGATTATGTCCTTCTGCATAGTCCATAGTTTAAAATCAATTCATAAATCTAACTGTCTAAATACCGTAATGATTGTTATGCAAATTAGCGATACGATCATCAACCGAAACAGCAGAATATGTATTTCTTCCTCAAAAGTCCAACCATGGGTTTTGCTTTACTGAGTGTATATAAGTTTAGCGATGCAATCATCACTTTACCCAGCTCGCAAGTTAATTTTTAAATGAAGAGAAATTTCAAGTTTAACGATGCAATCATCACTTTACCCAGCTCGGAAGTTAATTTTTAAATGAAGAGTAATTTCAAGTTTAGCGATGCAATCATCACTCTAAAAAGCATGCAACCGTTGCTTAATTTTAAACGAAGTGTTATTTCTGTTTAGCGATGCAATCATCACCAAAACAAGTAAATTGAACTGATTCCCTAAATTTCCTCTACGACAATCTCATAACTGGTAGAAAATAAAGTTTATCCCACATTTACTATATGTACATTTTAAAATGAAAGGCAATTAAAGACAAATTTGCGATACTTTATCACTAATTATTTAGGACAAATTACCAAAAAATGAGATGGCTTATTGTGTTAAAAAATAAATAAAGAAACAACACTGTTCATGTTGGAAGTACTGGCGATACAGTATATTTTCAGGGTTTCCCAAATTGTTCATACTTTAATACGGTCCGAGCATTTTGTACAATTCTTGATTTTGTGAATATTTTTGTAGTAAATTGTTGGATCACGGATAAAGCTGTTTCTTGCATCAATTTGTTCAATCAATAAGGTGTTGTCATTTTTTAACTGTACAGGAGTAGCATGATTTAATAGGCATTCCAATGAAAAATTTGATAGTTCAGTAATTCTAGAAAGGCAAGCTTTACAGTCGGAAAATTTTATATATAAGCATGAATCTCTTTGAAATTTTTTGTCAATTGATAAACATTTGAATTATCTCTTGATTTTAAAGAAA
Organism: Mytilus galloprovincialis; assembly: GCF_965363235.1. Lineage (NCBI taxonomy): Eukaryota > Metazoa > Mollusca > Bivalvia > Mytilida > Mytilidae > Mytilus > Mytilus galloprovincialis. Next base: position 61,045,337 of record NC_134839.1, read on the forward strand.
GAAATTTATCATCTTATGACTTCAGATCATTCGTTCATAGCCAAACGTATAGTAATATTTTAGAATGTCTCTGTAATTTAAGTCCCAAATTGTCTTTAACGTACTACAGTTGATTGTTCGCGGATGCACACTTTTAAACCACCACTTAATTTATCTTTCTGTCCTTGAACTAACTTCATTTTCTAAAAATCTGGGTTTACTTTCCCTCAAAATTACAGGCGTGTTATCAAAATGAAAACTTATGAAGCTGATTTTGGCTAATTGCCGTTCATTTTATCTTCTTCAACATGTTTTGCAATTATGTTCACCAACAATAGCACAAATAAAATAAATATTGTTACGGCCAGAAATCGCCTTTAAATTGTAGCCAACAAAAGACACAAATCAATAATAAAATTTAACAATATTTATTATACAAAAGTTTACAAGAAGTATTACACAAATATTACTGTCAACTTAACTGTCAAAATATGAGTCCAATCTTTTATCTTTATCTGTATCCGGATATCTTTCGGAATCCAATCTGAATATTACTTTCACTACTAAGGTCACAATCCAGTATGATGTTGTTTGTAGAATAAAAGTGTCAATCCAAATGCTGTGAATGCTAATGTCTATCGATGTCTAAGTCCAAGTCCAAGAGTGAGTTTAACTTTAGTGTCTGTATATATATATATATATAGTTGTCATGGAAGATTCTAGAACAGTTAATAATGGAACATCCTAGAAAGTTACAACAGAAGTTTCCAGTAAGATGTAGAAGTTTATATAACGCATCTTTTATTAGGATCATTCTGGAAAGTTCCAATCATTCTGTAATTGTTCCAGTGATTTCTAAACTGCACAGTTCTAAGATTATTCTGTAAACAACTATCAGGCCACACAACACAAATTAGGCCAACATAAATCAATACAATAATTACAATATCATAACAATATCTACAGATAACTCTAAAAGTCTTTGGAAGTCCTTCACCATGTCGTGTGCCTAAACCCTTTTAGTTGTCTTGGGGGACTATAAGATTGAAGTCACGCTTTTACTAATTTCTATTTTATTCTACTGCCATCAAACAACCACGTGTATGGTTACAAGAGCGCCATTATTTGTTTACATTTTAACGGCAAGTTTTTTTTACTCAGAATAGAATCCTATACGGCTTCTGATTGGTTGATACAGGGTTGGAATTATATTTAATCGAAAGTTTATCCAATTAGATTTAAAAATTGCCGAAAATCATATTCACATTTTTGCACGTCGGAGCCATTAAAAATATGCCTTTTTCATTAAGCGAAAAAAATAGACGATCTTTTTCAACTGCATTTTAAGTCAATTCGAGCCGCATGACCCTAAGTATTTTTTGGTGTAATGCAACACTGGCATTTCTAGTAACAGGAACTGCTACCCGTTTTTCCCTAGTTTGTGTAGTCTTTGAGAAAAAAAAAATACGGAACACTAGTGGAAAATGCATTACGAATAATTGCGCTCTTGTAATCATATGACAGACAACATTAACTGTTCACCGCCGACAAGCATAAGAAAAGTATACACTCCCGTAAAATAGCAAAATACAGGATAAATTATGTTCTACATTTCCGGTTATCAGACATACCAAATAGAGGTATATAACAACCGTTAACAGAGGTTTCACCGAAATCAAAAGGTAAAATATTTTCCATCAAAACACATGTATTAGAAAGATGCCTCTCAGTTACTGAATATTTTCCACTTTTTAAGTTATTTTATATGTTTTTGAGTTTAGAACATTAACTTTTCACCGCCGACAAGCATAAGAAAAGTATACAGTCCCTTAAAATAGCAAAATACAGGATAAGTTATGTTCTACATTTCCGGTTATCAGAAATACCAAAAAGAAGTATATAACAACCGTTAACAGAGGTTTCACCGAAAGGGAAAGATAAAATATTTTCCATCAAAATACATGTATTGGAAAGATACCCCTTAGTTACTAGAACATTTTCCACTTTTCACGTTTATTTATATGTTTTGGAGGTTAGAATGACGTCCATTTTCACTGAACTAGTACACATTTTTGTTTGTGGACCAAATAAAGCCCGATTCCGGATGCGGGAGTTGCTCTTAGTTGAAGACCCATTGGTGGCCTTCAGTTGGGTTTTTCTTAACTTTTGTCGGGTTGTTGTCTTTTTGACAAATTCCACATTTCCATTCTCAATTTTATTCTATCAGTATACTATTTTTAAAAGAGTTTTTCATGATATAGAGAAAGGTCAAGGTCATCCTGAAAATTTGACCTGCAAGCATGTTCATATGCATTATGGGATCATCAAATTACTGTCATTTTGAAAAAAATAGAATAAAGGCTGTGTCACTCACCTGATATTTTTGTTTACAAGATATAAGCTATACACTTCATATTACCTTTATGTTCTATTTTTAGCCATGTCGGCTATGTTGGTTGCAGGCAGAGTCATTGGACACAATTGTTTAACATACATACCCTCATGATGATTGTGGCCAAGTTCAGTTGTATTTGTTTCAGAGAGGAAGATTTTTCGTACAAGATTACAAAAATTTCATAAAATTGTTAAAAATTGAATTTAAAGGACTGTAATTCCTTAAGGGGTCAATTGTCAATTTTGATCATGTTGACTTTGTTGAAGATATAGCTTTATTGAACATTATTTCTGCTTATAGTTTACCTCTTAGTTTCAGAGATATTAGCTAAAAAATGCATTTTCCCCCTATTTTCCATTTTTAGCCATGTCACCCATGTTGGTTGGTAGGAGGGGTCATTGATAATATTTCTAAAACTACATACCCTAAGAATGATTGTGGCAAGGTTTGGTTGAATTTGTCCATATAGTTTCAGCGGGGGAATATTTTTGTAAAAGATCACAAAAATTATCGATTTAAAAAAAAAAGTGTACTTTCAAGGTAAATAACTCCTTAAGGGGTCAATTGTCAATTTTGATCATGTTGACTAATTTGTAGATCGAACTTTGCTGAACATTATTACTGCTTACAGTTTACCTCTTTATCTATAACAATATTCAAGATAATAACCAACAACTGCAAAATATCCTTAAAATTACCAATTCAGGGGCAACACACCAACAACACCTTGTCTTATTCGTTTGAAAATTTCAGGGATTATAGACCTTAAACTAATAAACCTTTTTACCGACTGTCAAATGTACTCTAAATGCATTAGTTTCAAAGATATAAGTCAAAAATTGCATTTTACCCATATGTTAGATATTTAGCCATGGCGGCTATGTTGGTTGGTAGGTGGGGTCGTCATTAATGATGATTGTAGCTAAGTTTGGTTAAAATTGGACCAGTTATTTCAGAGGAGAAGGTTTTTGAAAAAGTGATGAGAAAAGCTCACTTGGCCCATTGGGCAAATGCAATGACGTATCTGCACAGAGTTTGAATGATTTGTCAGGGGTGCGTGATGCCTTCTTTCCAAATGTCGCTTTGTTAACTTGCAATTTAAAATTCGGTTCAGTATGTCGGTTTAATACAAAGCAGGGTTTATTCTCATTTCACCTTAATATGTTTCTGTCCTGATATATGTTCGTAATTTTTTGCCATTTGACGTTAAACCAAAAAAAGTCGTTCATACATTTTTGTAATTATCGTTAAATAATTTTGGTGTCTGTCAAAAATAAAAGCAATGATATGGTAAATAGAAGCATAGCACCACTAGTCATTTAAAATGAAAAAGCAATAATTTTTCATTCACGAAAAAGAGACACGAAATTCAGTTCAATAACCTTACAAGTCTTACCCTGATGTCAAAACAGGTCAAGATATATTTTTCAGGTTATGTAATTATAGGCGTCATATGCATATTGATTGTGAATGGTATACAACTCTGTGGAAAATTTCCGAATCTATTGATCTTAGAAACAGGGAACAGCTCGCACATAGTGAAATACATAATGCATGAGGACAAAGAAACCATGTCTTATGAAAGAAACAAAAAAACATTCGAAAATGTCGGACCTTCAACAAGTCGTAAAAAAGACATGTTGACACACAATGGAGCGTTATGTCCCGTTTTCAAGCAGCGTTTGGGAAATAATATATTTCAATTTGCTTCTACGTTCGGAATAGCAAAGTCTAAAAATATGACTGTCATTCTAAACAAAAATGACAGGATCAACAGAATATTCAAGCTGACTATTGAAGTGAGGAAAGATACAAGCGTTTGCAATAGTTTTAAAGTAAGAAACGAAAGAATGTCAGCTACACATGATAAAAATCTTACAAATTTTAATCAGAAAGAAAGTTTTAGATTACGGCATTACTTACAATCGTGGAAATATTTCTTTCCTTTTATTAAGGAATTGAAAGAGCAACTCACGTTTCGTGCAGAAATTGTGAATAACGTTAGGGAAAATATAATCAAAATCCTCCATAAATTCAACATTGTATCTAGCTATAATACAACATTAGTAGGTGTCCATATACGAAGAGGTGATATAGTTAAAAGTCGAAATTGGCATGTTGCTACACCGGAATATCTGATAAGAGCTGTCAATTATTTCAAGGACAGATATAAAAATATTATATTTATAGTTGCATCTAATGAAATAGCTTGGGCGAAAAAATATATGCCTTCTGATATATCTGTAGAATTTATACAAAACAGAGCTGAGGTCGACATGGCAACATTGGCATCTTGCAACCATACAATTATAACGGTTGGAAGCTTTGGTTGGTGGTCTGGAAGGTTGGCTGGTGGAGAAGTGACATACGTCAAATGGCCAGCTAAGCCAGGATCAAGATTGGAGAAAAAAATGAACTACACGGATTATTTCTATCCAGGATGGATTGGGTTGTAACATTTGTCTATTAGTTCATGTATGTGTGCATTCTCATAACGAAACAAAGTATTTTAAAAGGAACATATCTGGACAACTTACGATTGCTTTCACCAAGCATTAAAGGATGTTGAGTTAATTTGTTTAAAGGAAAATGTAATACATGTCTTTATTATGTATTGTCATCAAAAGACGATATCTACATAGTTTCAAGAATTTGTATAGTCTATACAAGTCCTTAATGGTTTTTACTTTGCTAAAAATTTCCTTTCGATAAATTAAATTCGATAACAAATGTTGCAAATATAAAGAAAACACGCTGTAATCCTCACTGATAACAATCGACAATTCGCCTTTTAAGAATCTAAAGATTCATGTGTAATTTCATTGTTCGTATCCCCAAATGAAAATAACGTCACGTCATTGGTTAAATTTCCATTATTCATGAAATGTTTAATCAATCACGACGTTTTGGTGTACACTTTTAAAAATAGTACCCAGGATGCATTAGATTTTAAAACGACAAATTGTATTCATAGTTTGTATAAGAACTCTTATTAAAAGTTACAGTTTTTATACAATGACTTTCAATGGCTATATAGAATTATACTCTAGTTAATTTGTTGGTCTTTATACAACTTCTAACCATTGCATAATTGATTGACCATGTTTATGTTGAATATTTAAAACATGGAAAAAAATAACCCAACCGGCAATAAGACAAATGAACAAGTTAAAGAAAAAATACCGTTATCATGGCAAATAAAAAAACGAAGATAAAGAAGCAAGCCAACAAGCCACTTCACGACAAACTAAAGATCAAGCAACACGAACAGGGGGTTAACTCAGTTACTACGGAATGTCTGTTAATTTTTCTGTTAAAACAAACTTGTAATTCAACTAACCTATTTTATCGTTATTTAAAGCAAAGTATTGTGGCACTTACGTATGTCTTTATTTCTGTACTATATATAATTTTTAGGTGTTAAAAAATATAATTTACAACTGCAATCATACGTCTTCCAAAACATAAGTCTTCGCTTTTAAAATCATTTTCTTCATCTTGATATAGTAATTAGTAGAAAATTTTGGTTTTGCCGTTTGATAGGGAGGGGACTTCCGAATTTGAATGTTCCACGGAATACGGATTTATTTACTTTCCAGAACTAGAAATTAAAAAACCAACAGACATTACTTCCTCCGTCCCATTTTAGACTTATACCTCGAATGTGACTAAGCGGTCATCTCAGTACTAGAATCTATAGCAAACAGGACGATTTTGATTTCGAAAATATCAAGTTCCAACATCTGTGTAGCAATATACCAACTTCTCCTGCATATGGTATATACATTTACCAACTAATTCGGTATGCAAGAGCTTGTATAGATGCTACTCAGACTTTATAAAACGTTTCCAGCATATGAGCAGAAAGTTGAGAAACCAGGTTTATTTTTAAGTCCATTTTCTAAAAAAAACACAACCATCGGAAGATACCAAGACCTTATTGATAAAATTCCGTATCAATTTGTTGTAATGTTCATGTATTTGTCTTTGCTGATTATTGACCTTTACAGTTTAGTCCATTTTTGGTTATATTATTTTGGTGTGGCTCTTTACTTATGCATCTCGCTAATTTATTGTTGTACTATAGTCATTTTTTGTATAATTGTCTTTAATTCTTGCTTATGTGCTTTGTTCAAAGGCGTTTTGTTTTTGTTTTTTGATTTTATAGTGTTGAAGCTAGATATAAAACCAACCATGTGTTTCTTAAAATGTTTTGTACCATGTCATGAATATGGCAGTTGTAATCAATAGTTTATTTATTCTCTATATGTCTTTTTTGAAAAAGTATGTTTATCATTAAATTAAAATCATCAAATGAAGGTAAAAGTTTTACAAAGAAAATCAGCAAATCGAATTAGATATTATATTAGATTGTGTCTGGTTTTAATCTATGTAATAAAAAGGTACTAGTTTTGTTTTCATGTATTTTACCGTCACAAGTTGTTTGTTATATCTACATATTAATTGAGACACCAACCTAACGACACAGACCACCAAATGACGCCCAGAGGTCTGTTTGATCTGAGCGTCACTGATGATCAATTATATGGTAATTTTTCAAAAATTTCCTGTTACAAAACTTTGAAATTTTCGAAAAACTAAGGATTCTCTTATCCTAGGAATAGATTACCTTAGCCGTATTTGGCACAACTTTTTGGAAATTTAGGTCGTCAATGCTCTTCAACTTTGTACTTGTTTGGCTTTATAACTATTTTAATCTGAGCGTCACTGATGAGTCTTATGTAGACGAAACTCGCGTCTGGCGTATTGAATTATAATCCTGGTTCCTTTGATAACTATTTACACCACTGGGTCGATGCCACTGCTGGTGAACGTTTCGTCCCCGAGGGTATCACAAGCCCAGTAGTCAGCACTTCGGTGTTGACATGACTATCAATTATATGGTAATTTTTCATACAATTCCAGTTACAAAACTTTGAATTTTTCGAAAAACTAAGGATTCTTTTATCCCAGGAATAGATTATCTTAGCCGTATTTGGCACAACTTTTTGGAATTTTGGGTCCTCAATGCTCTTCAACTTTGTAATTGTTGGGCTTTATAACTATTTTTATCTGGGTGTCACTGATGAGTCTTATGTAGACGAAACGCACATCTGGCGTATTGAATTATAATCCTGGTACCTTTGATAACTATTTACCGACACTGTAATGAACTTTTGTTTGCACCTGTCCTAAGCCAGTATCTTGTCTTAGGGAGGGATAAATCCTACTTTGTAAAGGATCACTCTGATTCAAACAAATTTTTTTCTGAAACTGATATTATCAAGATGCTTGATTTCCTGATTGACAACATATTTTTTACGTTCGGAGGACGTGTTTTTCACTAGACTGTCGACATTCCAATGGAAATATATGTGACCCTCTACTTGCCGACTTGTTTCTTTATTATTATGAGGCTGACTTCATGCAGTAACTTCTTAGGAAGAAAGATAAGAAGTTAGCGATCTCCTTTAACTCTACTTTCCGCTACATAGATGATTTCTTTCACTAAATAATTCAAAATTTGGTGCCTATGTGGTACGCATCTATCCCATCGAACTAGAGATAAAGGATACTACAGATACAGTTAAGTCGGCCTCATATCTTGACTTACATCTAGAAATTGACAATGAGGGTCTGATGAAAACAAAACTTTACGACAAAAGAGATGATTTCAGCTTTCCAATTGTGAACTTTCCATTTCTAAGTAGCAACATTCCAGCAGCACCTGCATACGGTGTATATATCTCCCAATTGATACGATATTCCCGTGTTTCCATTTTCTATCATGATTTTCTTGATAGAGGATTTTTGCTCACAAGGAAGCTATTAAACCAAGAGTTCCAAATGGCGAAGTTGAAATCATTCCTTCGTAAATTTTACGGACGCCATCACGAGTTGGTTGACCGTTAAGGACTAACCGTTTTACAAATGATATCGGATATGTTCCTTACGTCGTAATTACAATCCCCTTCCCTATCATGAATGTGACCTACCGAATTTGACTATTTACCGGATTTGTTATCACATGTGGAGCAGGATCTGCTTACCCTTCCGGAGCACCTGAGATCACAACTAGTTTTTGGTGGAGTTCGTGTTGTTTATTCTTTAGTTTTCTATATTGTGTCATGTTTACTATTGTTTGTCTGTTTGTCTTTTTCATTTTTAGCCATGGCGTTGTCAGTTTATTTTCGATTTATGAGTTTGACTGTCCCTTTGGTATCTTTCGTCCCTCTTTCAGGAACCTGATGTTCAGTAGTTGTCGTTTGTTGATTAGGGTCATAAGTGTTTCTCGTTTCTTGTTGTGTACAAGATGTAATATTGTACATATTATAATTTGGACAGATATTTTGTACAAGTTGTCAGTGTTTTATGAACAGCTTAACATAAATGGACGATGCAACCACACAGTCTTTGGTTTTGCATATTTCTGTAATATGTCCACAACCTCATGATAAGTCTAACTACCGATCATTGATTTAAACACATTATAAGAACACAAACAGACCTTTATGGTTTTGATTTTGTATAAGTAGAAAAATAAAATTAGATTTTAAACCATTCAGGTATCTTTATTTCCAGTTTTAGGACAAGGTGAATATCACTAAATGTTAGGTTGAAGTATTTTAATTTGAATTAAAGACATTAAACCGATACATTTTAGAAGATAAACTTGTATCACCTGGTGCAAGAAGGTGTGTATCAACAATCTTTTAATTTGTACAAAAATCATGTACAAATTATAATTTGTACAAACTTACATCTTGTACACAACATATAGATTAGACTGTTGGTTTTCTCGTTTGAACGGTTTTACACTATTTATTTTTTGAGGCCCTTTATAGCTTACTGTTCGGTATGAGCCAGGCTCCGTGTTGAAGACCGTACTTTGACTTCTAGTTTGAGGTTAATTTAAAATTTAATTTTTTTTAGTAAGCACTCCATATTCTGTTAGATCTACTTACATCTTGTGATTAGCTTTTTATTTACATGACAATACAACAATTAGTGAACAGAATAATTCATACAGTAGATAATACATGTAGGGATTCATCAAAACATGTAAAATAAAATACCTATATTTATCTTCCTTTGAACTGTAACTAAGGCACATATTGTCATATATCGTGGCACACGAGAAAGCATTTGCGGACAGGATAATTTTTTAATGAAAACAGAAGCATATTATTGAAGAAACATTGTTAAGAACTTTCCCATGTAAGCGATTCATAAATTAGATAACTTGGAAAACCAGACTTTGTGCAAGGTGTTTCTGAATTTTGACAATACGCTCATCTTATTTCAAATCATGTAGTCTTTCTCTTCTACAAACTGAAAGTATGCTCTCCTCGGAGTTCGGCATTTTTTTCTTTTTGGGGGAATTGGCTGTTAATGACATATCAAGTGTCTCTGTCAAATGTTTTCATTGTTTTTCTAGATCGAGAAAAGTTATGTATCGACAAGTAGTATGGGCACCTGTCACTTGCCGACGATCGTATGTTGACCTTTAGATGTTATTTTGGTCTTTCATGTTTACTTGATTGATGTCTAATGGTCTACCCTTTTACCATTGATCTCTCGAAATATTTTCCGATGAAATTCTATCTGATAATCTTTCCTGTGTAACAGTGTTCACTTCGTGTAGTGTGGTGCGGTCTGGTGTGTGTCGCGTTGTTATATATACATGTGCTCTCTCTTATCACAACAAAAATAATTACACCTCTTCAAGACATCTTTGATCTGCCACTGTAAAGTGCCAGATTTTGTTACCTTATCATCGTATTCTTATATGCTTCAATATGGATAACTAGACCATAACCTTATTGGTACATAGACAAAACGCATTCCGATAGTATTGTATTTGCTTGCAAGGTGATATTTAACACTAATATCTTTATCTTTATATGAACCCTACATCATTTATGTTTTGTTTTAACATAGAAAACCATGTGAACTGATATTAAACAACTGAGGAAGAATTCCTGATGGAAAAAGCGGAGTAAAGATTATAATCAAATCTTTGTGCCATTGAATCTGTGTTTGTTTACTCTATTTTGCTTTTAAAGGCTGACATATTTGACAGAAGCTTTTATTTCGAAATTTAAGAAATATGCTTAATTAAGAGGGCATTTCCTATTTTAGGGGTTTCACAGAGAAAAATTGTCCCAAACGCTTTGAATAAACAATTTATTTGAGGACATTTTTTTTATATTCAAAATAATGAAGAAAAATATTTTGTTTGAGTCTTGTTTGAATAATTATAATCATAGAATAAGTCTCAAAACGAAACAAAACGTTAAAAGTTAAACGATTTAACAAGCGCAAACTTGCATCTTTACCTGAACCAGTAAAATAATATCATAGATAATAGATAATAATATAATGATAATTGATTTTAATTAAATGAGATAATCTTATTGTTTTAACGCAAATTAGACAGCAATTACTAGTCAATGACTGAAATAATTAAAAGACACCTAGAGGTCAATATATGGTTTACAATAATGCAAAGTGCCTATCTTTCCAATATGTATGTCAAGATCTCAATTGCACGGAGCATATAATAGTTAAGATAAGAATAATTTAAAGTAGTCCCAGAGAGGCCATCAATGTCAAATGCTTTACATGATAAAATGTGGCCATCAATGTCAAATGCTTTACATGATAAAAATGTGAACTCCGTTGAATTACATATGTATGTAGACTGGTTGTATGTAGTTATGTATGAAAAACTAGTTTATCTACCAAGGTTTTGAGCCAGTTCGTTAAAAGTTTGTTAATAGAATAACAAAGGATATGGGTAAAAAGTCACCACTTTGACCCCGACTTCTGTATCATATGAATGTTGTGTCGTATCAACGTTGCACACAGAATTAAAAAAAATGTGAACAGACTACATTTCGGACATAAGATCTTCCAATTTGGAAACAGATTTTGTTCTTAAAGGGAATCAAAATAATTCATATTTTTAGACCAAAAAAAATTCGACAAAATTAACGAAAACATCTTTTCTTGTGTGTTTAACTCAAATTATATAAGACACCAGACTAACTGACTTATGGAGTCTTCACCACATCCGAGCTATACGGAAAATGGTTAGTTTCGGAATATAGTTTTCTTTCAAATCATTATAATGAGTTAGCTATATTTATCCCCTCTTTTTTTTTTGGCCAAGTTTCTATAGCAAGTAAATTATACGTTTTAATGAGTTACTAATTCTATATAATGCCTATGATAAAAGTTCACCCTAACACCAACCAAATTTCATATAGCTAAGATTCAATCCTTGCATATTTTGTATGTAGAGATTTTAATTTAACTATAAATTTGTATGTACAGATTAACTTTTTCAAAATGCTCGTAAAGTGATTGTGTAACGAAATGTATATTCAATTATGTAACACAGTTACACAGGGGATAATATTCACTGTGATCAATTAAGATTGCATTAGAGAGGAGTTAGTTCCAATTAATACTCCCACCTTTGAGTGCTATTGTATTTCAATCATACTGGCATTTTATCAGTACTCGTACTTGCTCAAGGAAAGAATTCAAATAATAGCATTTGAAAAGATGTTGGAAGCAACAATGATGTCAATACAATGAACCAAATTTTATTAAATAACTAGCACAAGCATTTAATATATACAGATAATTTCAGCTCAGAATTTTGCACCATCTTTAAATCGGGAGTGATCACATAGTTCCAGCAAGAATGGATAAAAGAATATCACTGCCAACTCCAGTGATCCATTCTTAAAAAAACTGTCCACAGGTGTCAATTACATTCAATCATTTGCATTTCAGTGAAGGATGAATGACATACATTGATCATGAGGTCTACTTTTGGAAACTGTTGAGCACTGTACTCAAATCATGAACAGAGTACAGTCAAAAGCAGACTGAAATAATAACTAACAACTGTTTTGGAGGAATTGTCCTCCATAAGACATTGTGATAATGTATCCGTTACCCCAAAAATATCTCTTTTTGATGTATTAAGATGCCAGATATTGTAATTTTCTATGATAACTATCATCTTCTTGGACTTGACCTTAAAAACCTGCATGATTAACCATATGAATTACAAACATTTATAAATAAGTATGTGATTTATATCAGTTCTAGTAACAATGATATCATCTCAGCTGGAATGAACAATCTTTTTCCCCTCTGTCTTCTTAATAATATTGAAAATTAGACTGAGAAACCGAATTGAAAGATTAAATTTATATGCCATTAATATGCAATGCAATACATTAATATTGGGACAACAAAAGAAATACTTTCACTTTGTGTATTTCTGGAACCTATGGGGTAGCATTAGCTTACAAAATCAAATATATACCATCTTATATTTACAAATGAAATATTGCTCAGCATGATCTTACAATGTGATTTATTGGTCAGCAAAGGCTTACAAATGAGACCTTATCAAAGGATGAACTTACAAAATTATCTATTTGCTAGCATGAACTAAAAATTTGTAAGGGTTCCACGGAACCCAGTGTCTCGCCTACTTTTGCTGTTAATCGGAGACTCAACAAAAATGAGGAAAAACATCAATAAAAATTTCCCTCTCGATACTGTCTTATGATTGAAAGAAGCTTCCAAGTTTGGTAAAAAAATCCAGGATAGTTTATGAATCTAATAAATGTTTTATAAACTTTAACTGCAGACTGTATGTAATGTTAACTGGAAGAAAAACTAAGTCCATTTATAAGTAAAATACGGAAAAGTGAATTTGTTTTTTACAAAATTTACTTCTGAATAATATCTTATGATCAGAAACAAGCTTTTGTCTAAGTTTGGTAGAAATCCAGGATAGTTTAAGAACATTATAAAAATTTTAAAAACTTAAACCACAGAGTGAATGGTTTTTTTCTGGCAAAAAAACTAAGTCCATTTATAAGTAAAATACGGAAAAGTGGAAGTTTATTTTTACAACATGTTCTTCTTGATACTATCTTATGATCATAAACAAGCTTCTGTCCAAGTTTGGTACAAATCAAGGATAGTTTATGAAAGTTATTAAAATTTTAAAAACTTTAACCACAGAGTCAATGTAATGTTTCCTCGCAGAAAAACTAAGTCCATTTATAAGTAAAATACGGAAAAGTGGAAATTTATTTTTACAAAATTTTCTTCTTGATCATAAACAAGCTTCTGTCCAAGTTTGGTACAAATCAAGGATAGTTTATGAAAGTTATTAAAATTTTAAAAACTTTAACCACAGAGTGAATATTTGTGGACGCCGCCGACGACGGAATGTAGGATCGCTTAGTCTCGCTTTTTCGACTAAAGTCAAAGGCTCGACAATAAAGTGAGTCATATGGTAGCAGAAAGTTACAAAGTCAAATATTTGGTACACATACACGAACTTGTAACACAAGATCTTAACTACCATAAACTTACAAAAAGTGATATAAACTAGAATGATCTTATAAAGAGAGATATTATTCAGAATGAAATTATGAAGTATTAGGATAGTATCCAGAATGAATTACTAAGGGATATAGTATTCAGTTGATGTTACACAGAGCAATATTATTTAAAATTAACTTAAAGGGATGCATTTTCCAGAGGGAACTTAGAGATCGTCATATTATTCAGAATGATGTTACAAAGTGAGACATTAGTGAAATATATGCTAAAATGGTCTTTCAAAGTTGAAATTTGTAATAATGTAAATTCAGCAATTATTGCAAGGTTTTTATTATTGCGAAATCACAATCAATAGTCTTTTGAATTTTTGTCCATTCTTCAAAAAATTCCATAATTTTGATTGATATAACTCCTGTTATAATTTTATAAAGCCAAAGAGGTGAATGTTGTATTAATGTGAACGATTTTTAATCAGAAAAGTTTTATTCAGGTGATAGGTATCATATTTCACATAAATACTTACTTTTGCATCCTATTTTTTGGTGACCACTTTCAAGCACAAACATGCAAAACAAAATAACTTGCTTACATGATCTCACAAAATTAGAATGTAAAACAGGTATCTAAAGAGGTGTTCATGTGATTGATACATTAAGAAAATGAATCTTTATGAGTCCATATTACTAGAAGGAGTAGTATCAACTATTTATCAATGACATCTACTGTAATATTTTAAAAGATAGTGGATTTCTATAAAATATATATTCATTAAGATGCAATGCTTTTTAATGTGTTTACAATTTACATTTGTAACTTTTGATCATACAATTAACTGGGGTTACTGTGGTTTTATTATTTTATCCTGCAATTGGGTGTTCTACTATACAGAAACAGCCCTACAGATATCGCTATGCTGTATCTGTATACTATACAGATATCGCTTTAAAGCTCCGCCCACTGCCAGACTGAGTATTGTGTGAACCTGCGTGACCTCAAAATGTGTATTGCATTCACATTCCAATGACGTATTAATTGCGAATTAACGATTATTTTTATACGTTCTGTTTGTTTTCAAACATTTCTTTAGAGCAATAAGAATCACACCAATTTTCTGATAACATACACACACGAACAGCAGTGAATGTGTATGATTGTGTAACCAAAAGAACCATATCAATTTCAGCATGCATGTTTAGTGAATGTCGAGTCTGAAGCATAGGACAACTCGTACACTCCTGTTTCAAATTGGACAATGTTTTGTTATTCCTTTTTACTGTTGAAGTTAATTGTTATGTTAAAATAGATAATTATTCACCTTGAGCGATGTATTATTGTTTACCATTCGAGATTCTTTTTTTGCAAACCTGTCTTCAACTGAATGTGTGATTACTGTATCGTACTTCTACACAGGCCTCAATGGATTTCAAATAAAAAATAAATGCAAAACATGTGTTTTTGTGTCTTTCAAAACACACATAATATGCAGAATTAATTGCAGGATAAAGACAATAACTGTTTAGTGTCTTTAAATATCAGCTATATTTGTACTCAGCTCAAAACAGGTGTAATAGCTCGCTAAAAGCTCGCATACACTTTGTTTCCTAGCCTCGTACAAATACAGCTGATATTTAAAGACACTTAAACAGTTATTGTCTATATATCTTTATTGTGGGATACCAAGTTTTGTGTGAATTTGGGGGTTAACCATGAATTTAGATGTTCAACGAAGTAAATTTTATTAAAAGCATGTATGCAAACTTAGATAGAACCACCAAATCTAGTATCCACAAAAATATTTTTCTTTCAATAATCAACACAAATAGGTATACACGAAAAATAAATGAAACCACAGTAATTAAAATATGCTTGAAAATGACATAACAAAAAAGGTTTTACTATAAAATTATATTCATATTCTAATATAATTACATTCCATTTGAAATGAACAGAAATTAATCTGTAAGCATATAATTATATATAAAATAGATAAGTCTTATCTTTACATTAGAATATCACATAAAATTACAACTAGTAGGCTATATTCAGCATATAAGTAAAAAGAAGGAACTTTTATAACGAAATTTTCTTTCAAATCAATACAACAATCTGATTCTTGCAAAAGTGCAAAAAAGAAAAAGGTTTGGCATAAACCTTTGACATCATTTTATAGCTCTGGTGAAGACAATGTCACAATTTTGATTCACTCTAATGCATATTACAAATAGAGTTTATCATATCAGTACACAAAAATAAACAGAGACAGTTACACATTAAATTACTATAATACATATTTCCCAATGTGGAAGTAATCCAAAATACAAAATCATTTAACAGGGTCGTGTTCAACATCGTAGCTGCTACGTAGCTGCTATCAATATCTATGTACCAGCTAGGCTAAATACAGGTTCAATAGTCATAAATCTATGTAGCACTACGTAGCAGCTACAATATTGAACGCAACCCAGTACTTATTTTTACATGTGATTAACACTTTAAATCAACATTCTGATATTTACATTGATCAGTTAAGTTTCTCTTTAGGGCCAATATATATAAATATAAAAAAAAATCTCCCTTTCAAATAAACTAGTATGGATTGGTTGGTATCAATTTTCAAGGATTAAGGAAAATTTGAATTTCGTGGATATTTGTTTCATTGTTTTGCTTAAGTCTGCATACATTTCTATGAAGATATGAAGTTCTAGGAAATCTTTAAATTTGTGGTTCCTCTGTTCTGACAAAATCCATAAAGTTTGATATCCAAATAAAAATCATGAATACAGTTTTTTGATAATGTTTTAAAAGATAACAAGGATATCCATGTTAAATGAAGGCAGTGTTATAAATATTTGTATTAACATCCAAGTCCTCAAGGTGAAGGTGTGGTCAGTTCTTTATTCCAAATTGTGATAATGCATTTCAGAACCAAATACTCTATCACACTTTAAACCTCAATGGAATGCACGAACTCAACCATGCTATACCTTTTGCTAGAACTTATCATACAGAGAATATATGAAAATATGCAACGACAAATTTAATTTAAAAACTGAATGAGCACTTCATATTAGAGAGAAATTGGAGAGTTCCTTCAGAGTACATTGCTTAAAGGGCATAAAATATCAACCAGTTTACATTTTTTTGAAACCAGCATTATTAGAAGATGTTGAAGCCTGTAGATACAAAGTTATACAAACTAATGTACAAATATGAATACTATCTAAGGTTTTAGGCTATTTTTTCACTTTATGAAAGTATGAAATTTATTTAAATAGTAAATATACATGTTGGCATCTTAAAAAAGCAGTTCAGTTTTATTCTATTTTTTTCTCCTTGAAATGTGTTACATAAAGTTGACTGGTAAAACAATGAGGAAATCTGATTCATTTTTAGATACTTTTTCTAGTTTCCATTGATGAAGCAATCTTTGTTTATTCTTTTTGCTGATTGTATTTTGTGCTGTCAGTTTTAATTGGTGGAAGACACCAGAGTATCCAGAAAGAACCACAATCTACAGTTGGAGCCGAGTGTACTTAGATCACTTGGCTATTGAGGCCCCTAACACCTTTAAAGATTAATCTTTATTTCATACCACAATATGATGCTGTACAGTTTGAATGGCAGAACTTAAAGGTGTATGCTAAAACAGTACATTGTAAAACATGAATTACGTAAACATTGGTTAAAACTCATCAATTAATTGTATTAAAGGTTGCAATGGATGAATGACTAATGACAAATAACAGTTATGTCTCATATGAGCTTTATCTTACATGGGATCTATAAACCATGAAACCTTTAATACCTCATAAAAACATTATTCTTGAATAAAACATAAAAATCACCAATCAGATTCCAATGTCAAAATATCAAATTATAAAAACCCAGTATATTCATATTTTTTCATACCAGTTTAAACAATATACATGTTCATAAAACTATAACTGTGGATTCATTATTTTTCGTTGGATACCAATGTTTGTGGATTTCATTGGTAACGAATTACAAATTTTTAATGGGCTTGTATGCGGACTTTGACAGAACCACAAAATTATATGTCCATGAAGGTGTAAGTATTGTTCAATCAACAAAAATTGGTACTCACGAAAATAAGTGAATCCACAGTACTTATATAACCAAAGTTTTTTTTTACACAACTTATTTCATAAATAATGAAGAAAAATCACTAGTCATTATTTCAACATCAATATTATCACTTTTTATTATTTCCCTTAAAATATTCGTGAGATTTTGGAAATCTGTCGGGAACAAAGTCTGAATCTGTCTGAAGTCTGTCAATGATTGAGTTCCTTGTATGTTTCTCGTATTCAGTCAATAATTCTGGATTATCTTCAATTTCTTTAGTTAGACTTTCAATACTACTGATTGGTTCAACACCTGCAGACGCCACAGCTCTTCTTATTGAAGTTGTCAAATCTAATGCAGGATTTGATGCATCAAATGGTTGATTCAACTAAAAAGATAAAAAAAATATAATGATAAAATGGTTTATTAAATGATATGAGCAAATCAGCCCCAATACAGATTAATCAGCATGTGCTTTCTAGATAAAATAAATTGAAAAATTCTTTAAAGAGAAATCAGAAATGTCATAATGCATCTTAGCTGTGAAAATACAAGTTCAAATATCAGTGCTTACATCTTTTTTACTGTGAGTTTCTTGATTAGGCAAAGACTTAAAATCATTTAATAAAAGGCTGTTCCAAATATCTTTATTTAGCCAAATTTAAATAAAATGTAGAGAGACTCCATAAGATTTTACATAAAAGAGGGACGAAAGATACCAAAGGGACAGTCAAACTCATAAATCTAAAATAAACTGACAACGCCATGGCTAAAATGAAAAAGACAAACAGAAAAACAATAGTACACATGACACAACATAGAAAACTAAAGGTTTAATAGCTTCCTTGTGAGCAGTAACCCTCTATCAAGAAAATCATGATAGGAAATGCAAGCACGGGAATATCGTATCAATTGGGAGATATATACCCCGTATGCAGGTGCTGCTGGAATGTTGCTACTTAGAAATGGAAAGTTTACAATTGGAAAGCTGAAATCATCTCTTTTGTCGTAAAGTTTTGTTTTCAACCGACCCTCATTGTCAATTTCTAGATGTAAGTCAAGATATGAAGCCGACTTAACTGTATCTGTAGTATCCTTTATCTCCAATTCGATGGGATAGATGCGTTCCACATAGTCACCAAATTTTGAATTGTTTAGTGAAAGAACGTCATCTATATAGCGGAAAGTAGAGTTAAAGGATATTGCTAACTTCTTATCTTTCTTCCTAAGAAGTTCCTGCATGAAGTCAGCCTCATAATAATAAAGAAACAAGTCGGCAAGTAGAGGGGCACAATTTGTTCCCATTGGGATACCGACAGTCTGTTGAAAAACACGTCCTCCGAACGTTACAAATATGTTGTCAATCAAGAAATCAAGCATCTTGATAATATCGGTTTCAGAGAATTTTTTGTTTGAATCAGAGTGATTCTTTACAAAGCATGATTTATCCCTCCCTAAGACAAGATACTTGTATCTACATTGGCCATTCTTTTTTATGAAGCAAAGTTATACCAACTCTTTCAATTTGTCTTTTAGTTTGGAATGTGGAATACTTGTGTAAAGAGTAGAAAAGTCAAATGTTTTAATACTGTTACAAGATGAAAGAGAGTTAGATTGTATGTACTCTAAAAGATCTTTGGAATTTTTAAGTATCCACATCTGATTCACGCCACCTCTAGAATAGGCAGTTTCACAATAACTTTGAAGCCCGTCTTTGATTGCTGATAAAATAGATGTTAATAATTTAGAAAGAGGTTTCGTGGAGCACTTGGAAGACCCAGCAATATACCGTTGTTTGTAAGGACACTTATGTAGTTTAGGTATCCAATACAGTGATGGAAGATCCAGTTCTTCATCTTTGGTTGAAATACCAAAGGAACAAAGAACAGACCTATGATTATCCAGTATTTCCTCTTTGGTAAGTGTCGTGAGGGTATATGTTGAGTTTCCAAGTGAATTGTCAATACCTAATTCGTTTATCAAGCAATTAATGTAGTGACTTTTACAGACAAAAACGATGTTATTTGGGGCTTTGTCTGCGGGGACAACAACATATTTATCATGGAGGTCGGATAAGTGTTTAGCAACATTTGGGTCTTTAAAGATTGACGTAGCATGGGCATTGATGGACCCATTCAGTTTCTTAATTCTGATTTGTATTAACGACCTCACTGCCTTAATCCATTCGGATAGAGTGTCTACGTCTTCCTTTTCACGTTTATCCCATTGCCTTGCGTAATCCTCGACTGAATCCATCAAAATTTTAAAGTTGTATTTCCAATTGATGGATTTAGGCTCACGATATTTCGGACCTTTTGATAACACATTTCGTAGAAAAGTGTTATTAACAATGTTAAGGTCACCGGTAATAACATGGCCAGCAGGATTATATGTGAATTGGGAACTAGCACAAGTGCAATCAGGAGGTTTAGACTTGAAGTCGTCAATATCGAGATTCTGCAAAACGCGTTTGTAATTGAAAATTTTAGTTGCAATAGGTTTGGTATAGGTATAAGAAATTATTGGTACAGACTGGTCTTTGAAATAAGGAGGTAATTTCGATTGAACTAATTTATGATGAAGGATATTGCCTAGGTTGACGCCATCGAGACCTTTGTTGGCAAAGGAAAGTTTTAGAAAAGATCTTTTCTCTTTTTCATCTTTTCCAATGCGAACTGGCTTGAAAAGTCTGTGACTTGCAATATCCGAAATTATAGCTCGAAGTTTGTATTCGTTTGAATTAGGGTTTGTAACAGTGGATTCCAAACATAAATTGAACAGAGAATGAAGTTTTGAAAGGGGTAATGAATAAAGTTTCGTGCGAATGTGATGAATACCTAACGGCTTTTGTATGAATGGCAGCAAGTCATTAATAGAGACATCATGCAGAGAAGGTGATGTATAATGACGATGACCATGACTGCGTCTACGTCGAGGAGTCGAGTTGAAAATATTCATCACATTCACCGAGTTACACGAAGGACTAGATAGCTATACCATCAATTTTGTCATTGCAGCCATACGGTGTTGCAGTTCCCATTTGTCTAATCCAGTAGTCTTCCTTTTGTCTACGGAGAGTCGTTGAAAGATTAAGATTGTTAGAGCTATGGTATATCTTTTCGATAATGCGAACTGTCATAGAAACGATGGAATGATCGGGCTGATTGAAATGCTGGTATAGAATGTCGTTAGCATTGGGGTTAATGTCTGATCTTTGACCGTACATACGTTTGTTTAGCCTTCCTTTCGTTTCACCGACGTATACCAATCCGCAAAGGTTGCACTCTAATCCGTAGACGACATTTATCGATTTACAATTCAGATCATCGTAACTTCTGGTAAAATATGACTGCTTGGTCAAATTGCTAGTGAATTCAGCATCTGTAATTAAAATAGAACAAGTTTTGCAGCCTTTGGTCTCACATTTTGAAATGCGACAGTGTTGTACTGTGTCATCAAAAACCAAAATGTCTTCAAGGAGAACTGAACATGGCTGTATATGTGTAATATTGCTATTGTCACTAGGACGATAATCTGAATGAATAAGTTGTGCTTCTATTTGATAGTGATTTAACAATTATAACTGTTACTAGGACTTACCTTCCTTCGTGTAGCTGGCATTCCTTGGTAATAAGCATCACTAAAAGGAGGTTGATGTTTTTGTTGTTTCTGTTTCTTTATGTCACCATTTATTATTGGTACCCATTCCTAAAATACATATATACATGGTAAAAAAATTAAGACATAATTTGTATAAATGGTCATGTATTTTTTATTAATGGTATGGCTACCCTTAGGGATAAAAGAACAAAATATGAATGACACACTCTTCTAGAGCAATAACTCAAACCATTCTTTATGCAAGAAAAAATAAATATGTTCTAATTTTTTTCCAAATATTTTTTAAAACAGTTTTCAAGGTGACAAAGTGTATAAATATTTAATTTACCAAGTTTTTATTTTTCAATTATCTAAATGTACATCAATTTTAAAATAAACACATTTAAAATATGACAGATAAGTAAAGATATACAATAAGTTGTCTCATTGGCAATCATACCACATCTTCTTTTTTATAATAAGTAATTATATACATACATCTGGGATCTCTTTCTGCCAAGAAGTATCTCCTTCAGAACTAGTTGATGGTTCCCCTCCAGTGACCCCATTCAAAACCTGTTCCTCAACAGCAGTTGCAACAGGTGATGTTGTCAAGGAAACTGGCTTCTTAACAATGTTAGCAGCACCACTTGGTGACGATTTGCTGTCATTTTTAGTTTCAACTTCCATTGACTAGATAAGAAAAAACAACCAACATTACCTACCAAGGAAAAACCTCAAAAGACGAATTTAATCAAATCAAATTATTATTTTTTTTTTCACTAGGTCGCTTAGCCTACCATGTACTTTTACATCTTAAAGCTTTTTATACTTTTATTGCTCTGCATGCATTGTAAATATTATTAATCATGACATGTCATGTACAATAACAGTTATATTTTATAATTCATGTATTTGATTGATCTCTTGTTGTAGGTTACTTAAAATAAACTAGATGTGTCAAAGAGACACAAATGGCCCCGTCTAAAAAAAACATCTGCAATTTCAATAACACATGTGGACACAAACATGATGGTAGTCTCACATTTTAAAAATCAGCTTAAAATCTGGAGGCGTATAGAAAAAAGTCTGTATAACTGTGATTTTCAACAATTTTTAAAGTTGTAAACCCTTAATTTTGGCAAATATTAGGGGAGCGGAACAAAACTTAAACTTGATCTGTAACTAATCATGAGTAACTCACACACCAAAAATCAGCCCAATATCTGAAAGCATTTAGAAAAAAATTCTGTATATGTGATTTGCAACATATTATCAAAGTCCATAGCCCATAATTTTGGCAAAAATTAGCCAAGCGGTCCTTAAGGTCCTTAACTGAGATATTACAAGGTTTAATTTCTTTAAATATCCAACATATGCTAATTAGTTTTCTAGTTGTAGTCCTAATTTAAGATTTCATAACATATTAGAGAACAAATATACCTGTGGAGATTCAACTGCAGAAGCACCAGGAGATTGGACAAGTGGACTGGTTTCCATTGGAGCTTCTCGACTAGGTGTTTTATCTTTCTTTACAACATAGTGCATAATTTGCTCCTCTGTCACCCTTATTGAAGGTACAAATGAATTAAGCTGTGCTGTAGTTGTACTGGCCATCCGCTGTTGAATCAATGGATAAACTCCCCTTGTTAAGTTCTCCTGCAAAAAGACATTTGTTGTGTTAGTGTCTAGAATAAACATCTGCATTCAAAGCTCACAGAATGACCAAATCTCCATTAATTCAATATTTCTAAGTCATTTACAAAACTATAATATTTGACTTTACAAATAATAGCCTGAATCGCTCATATGGTAAAAATTTGCCATGTTGATATGAACATAAAAATTTGTATTACAGACACTGTATTGCTGATCAATTATGTTTGAAGTGCCTGCGCATCTGAACATAAAAAAAGCCATGAAACTGTTATAATTTTAAAGAAAATATGCAAAATGCCAAAAAACTTCAAATACAGTTATTTCAGGGGGAGACCATAAAGAAGACTGGTGGTTTGAGTAATTTAACTTTCTTTTTAGATATTATATTATTGATCATGTTTGATGTTAACAGTTTTTGGATTATATTAGTTTTCACAAATGTTTTAACAATGTTGTTGCAATCGATAATGCAATGTTTGCTTCTGCACATTAAAAGTATATAAAATAAGCCTTTTATTTACTATTCAAAGAAAATCTACTTTTCCTTTTCTAAAATGTCTATCATATGATCTATGACAACTATATTCAAACTGTTAATATTTTCATTATAGTTCTATACATATATCCTAGAGTTATTGGTTCTCGATAGTGTAACAAACTTTTGCTCCGTAGGGCCAGTTCTTCAAATAAATGTGGTAAAAACTGAGTCTTAATTTAGTAGATACTTTTATTCATTTCCTATTATCCTCATGAAATTCTCTTGCATAATTCAAGAAAAAATCAAAACATCTGTTGAAGTGCTCAATTTTGAGAATTATCACTCAAGGACAAAATTATGCATTGAATATTAACTTTAGATGATTTTAAATTATTGAACCAATTATTATATGTTATAAAATGTTGTCACAGCTGTGATTAATATTTTTCTGTCACAGTTACAATATCTAAAGGCATTACTTTTCCGATAATTGAATTGAATTAAATCTTACAGTTAATAAGATATGGCCCAAACTGCGTTCCATAGATTTTTTTCATAGCGACGTCACACCACCTTTTACAATTGTGTATAACGTATGTAGACTTGACCTTCTTTTCGAGCTAACTTTTCTTTATATTTGAAAACATGCTATTTATGAACCGAGGGGATGAAAAGTTAGTTCTAATCTTAAAAGCAAGTCCTCGTCTATTGCCTTGAGAAGGATATTATCCGTTCAATGCATAACATGCTAAATTCGTGTTATTTAAAACATACGATGTGTCTTTGACCAAACTAGCTAAGGACATTTTTACCACATGGTAGATTGTGGTTTGTCATTACGTCGTCTAATCTTTTAATTACCAAACGTGACTTATTCCCGATTGTGACTGTTTTGCTGAGTGTGAATTCGCATTACCATAAGACATGTTACGGTACTTATCTATCCCAAATTCATGTATTTAGTTTAAATGTTTAATGTTATATTTGTAATTCTCATCGGATTTTGTCAAATGTGTTGACGTCTTTTATTCATGTGTTATGGTAAAGAAAATTAATCACCGCCTTCATTTATTAGATTTGATTTTGCTCAACGCAATCTGTACGATGTTTTACGTTTGAAGTTAGATTCAAAACAAACCGGACATAACTATATGATATAGTTAATTGCTACCTTAGTTTGCTATTAATAAGTATTGAAATGTGCATTGTTATTAAATGTAATATCAGTATTTAGTTCGAATATAATCTTAAATCAATCCTAATTCTATCTTATTCATTTAGATGTGACGTTATTTTTTATTTTTTGATTATCTGTTTTACAAATTCAAATGTGACGTCATTTTTTTGTCATTTTTTACAATTTCTAATATGACGTCACTTGGCGTTGAGGTTTAAACTTATTCGGATGTGTTGCATTTTGTCGGGTTATGTAATGTATTTCGGTTGTTTCCTGTAATTAGTTAATACTTCAGTTTTATCATGTACATCTTGTGTATAGTCATTTTATAAAATTTACTGTTTGCAAAAGTATAAATTATTCTAAATAATAGGGATGTTCTGGTACCTAACAGAAAACCCTGGCCGTTTTTGGCACAATTTTTTTGAACTTTTGGTCCTCGATGCTGTTCAACTTGGTACTTGTTTCGGCTTTCAAACTTTTCTATCTGGGCGTCACTAGTAAGTCTTGTGTGGACAAAATGCACTTCTGGCGTATTAATTTTTTTTAAACTTGTTGCCTTTTGTTAGCTATTATTCGTGTGTTTCTTTGTCAATTGTGTTCTCCTATTTATTTATATTGTAGTCCTGTAATGTTGTGTTGTCATTTTAATGTTATATTTCACATGGCCATAAAAGAGGGAGGTTTGGCCTGCCACAAAACCATTTTTTCCTTTAAAAATGTCCTGTACCAAGTCAGGAATATGGCCATTGTTATATTATAGTTCGTTTCTGTGTGTGTTACATTTTAACGTTGTGTTTCCGTTGTGTCGTTTGTTTTCTCTTATTTCCGAATGTAAATTCACATTACTATAAGACGTGTCACGGTACTTATCTATCCCAAATTCATGTATTTGGTTTTGATGTTATATTTGTTATTCTCATAGGATTTTGTCTAATGCTTAGTCCGTTTCTGTGAGTGTGTGTGTGTTACATTTTAATGTTGTGTCGTTGTTCTCCTCTTATATTTAATGCGTTTCCCTCAGTTTTAGTTTTATACCCCGATTTTGTTTTTTGTCCATGGATTTATGAGTTGTGATCAGCGGTATACTATTGTTGCCTTTATTTATACCATGTTTATAATAAACAATTATGGCCAGTAGAAAAGTAAATATCCGGAACTGCATATCCCTAAAGGTTACTCCCGTGAGGGTGCAGCCAATCAAAGCCCAGTTTTGTATACAGTATACATATATACCAGAAGACATATATATTTTTGGCCCAAGCCATGTCATTAGATGCAACAATATATCGAATACATTGTTGCATCTAATGATATTGCCCGTCATCAGATCTTTGGTTCATCGAGGACATATTACGTAAGGACTTTGATTTAACAACACGTCAGACTGATATGATGAGTTGATTGGATTTTGTGACAGCTTGGTTTCTCGTTACTTGCTTATATCCTGTCATTTTATGTTTATACATAAATATATGTTATATAGATAAAAAAAAAGAAGAGAAAATTATGACATAATAATAATGTTGAGTCTCATTTTGATAATTTTCTTCAGAAGGATTTGCATTATTTGCTGTCCCTTTGCATTATAAACAGTAAGTATAACATTTTATGTAATGACTTCTAGTTGGATATTCAACACTTTAACACTAAATGGAAAAAAATATCTAGAAAGCAAAGAATACGATGTCCAAATATTCCATATCGGTAATGAATGATAGATTATTTGTGAAAAAGGTAAGACACTAGAAAAAAGGGAAATAACTAAAATACTGAACTTCGAGGAAAATTCAAAACGGAAAGTTTTAATCAACTGGCAAAATAATTAGCTCAAACACATCAAACGAATGGATAAGAAAAATTGTTTTATTTTTCTGGGGGAAAATCCAGTTTATATGTTAAAAATATTCAAGTAGGTAACAAATTTTCCATTGTTTTTTATTCGAGTCTAAATTGCTTCCGATTGCTAGTTTAGTTTAAGAAATGATCATTTTTCAATTCTTTCAATTTACTATACACAACAAAAAGTGCAACGCATTTTTTACGTACGTTTTAAAAAACGTCTGTAAAACGTACGTTTTACGTATGGAAAACGCATGTTTTAGCCAACATGCGTTAAACACCTGTAACAAAACGAACGTAAAACACCCGTTTAGAAACGGGCGTAATAAATCACGTACGTAAAACGTATGTTTTAAAAACGCATGTAAAACATCAGTTTTACGTGTGTTTTACGTGCGATTTCATTATATATTTTTGTGTTACGTTTTTTCTCATATTAAAACTCATTTTATAACTTCAAGAGAATTTTGCGTCAAATTGGTCATGTTTTTCACAATTTATTTTCCATCCCTTTTCGTCTTTTATAGAGCATATTTATAAATAGTTTATAAGCTGATAAAAAAATTAGAACAGCATAATGCAAACATGAATATTTGCATAATGGTTAAAATGGTCTGTTTATGTTAAGCCTTTTAGTACAACTCCTCCTTTAATAAGCTATTGTATGTATTAATAAAATTAAAATTTACACATTAAATGTAGTCATGCATGTGAATCTAGAATTTTAAAAATGCATTTGCAAATTTTCAGGTGAACTTAGAAGTAATCTGATTGCCAATCATACCACATCTCCTTATTTTCAAATGAATCAAAGAAATCAATGTGAAAATGTGAAACATTCATTTAACATGAGAAATTTCACACAAATTTTAAACGTAATTACCAATTTATATTCCACAAAAAAATGTACCTTTTCAAACTGTCCTTGTTTCTCAAGATTAAATTTATTTTACTTAAAAGGTAAAGTTACATCTCTAGACATTCATGTACATGTACAATGTACAAATGTATCACAATGTATGTCTTTGATACTAGTATAAAAATATTCTTATTAGATCTTTTTGTTTATAATGAATCATTTCCACTTTAGGTTAGATGTAACTGCTGAGTCAATGGGAGTTGATTTCAAAATAATAGTTTCTATAACTGATTAAAAAGCATACTCATATTTAGATAATTTTTTATTTTCCATTGCCCCCCCCCCCCCCTTTCCATTTAAAATTATTGAGCAATTAGAATATGGCAATGGAGAAAGAATGGTCAAAACATATAAAAAAACATATGTACTATGATACTATTTTTTCTTATACATCTTATAAGTAGTATTGCATGGTCTATTGTTAGATGGTAATGAACTGTCTTTTTTAAAGCTTTTATATTTTGAGTCTTCAAGCTGGTTGTAAATTTACATTGTTGAAAGGATTTATCAAATAATATTTTTAAAAGTAATTGCAATTCTTATACGAACAAATTTTCACCATTCTATGGAACAGATGCCTTGTTAAGATATTTAATCTTAATTTTATCAACTATTGCATCTTATTCAATTATTTTAACACTCGTGAATATATTGGTTTTTGTTTCAATTTCAGGAATGGCAATACCTTTTTCTTTGAGCAACAACCGTAAAATATACCGTCTTATTTTTATTTCGTGTATACTTCAAAAGAGCGTTTCAAATATATCCTAAAGTGATCCCAAGCCATAGAGCCTTCATTTAATACCAAAATTACCAAACTATTACGTATTTACAAAGTTAATTTACATTTTGGAATTTTGGGTCCTCCATGCTTTTCAACTTTGTACTTGTTTGGCTTTATAACTTTTTAATCTGAGCATCACTAATGAGTCTTATGTAGACGAAACGCGCGTCTGGTGTATTAAATGATAATCCTGGTACCTTTGAAAACAATTTACACCACTGGGTCGATGCAACTTCTGGTGGACGTTTCGTCCCAGATGGTATCCCAAGCCCAGTAGTCAGCACTTTGGTGTAGACATGAATATCAATTATATGGTCATTTTTATAAATTTCCTGTACTTTTTGGGCTTTATAACTATATTGATCTGAACGTCACTGATGAGTCTCATACCGGCGTCACACGTCAGCGCATAGCTCCGACGTACGCCGGGCGTGGTAAAAAATCATGTACACTGCCAATACGCTAGTAATTGTGGATGCATTCAACCTGTCAATCATATCTGTATCGTGTGCACAACGAGCGTTAAGCGTGTATTGTGCGTGTTTTGGGCGTACGAGAAACATACCTAAACGTTTATCGGACGTTCAAATAACGTATGTTTGCGTATACCTGGCGTTTGTCTAACGTAGATGGAATGGACGCTACGAAGGAAAAAAGTCTCTTGAACGTATTTGAGACGCGTCACGGTCGTATCTTGGACGTTCTATTAGTATTATGGGGTGTTTGATACAAACACACCCGCATACGTTTTAGTTAAAGTCGAACGATCTTGAAGCGTACACAACGTGCCCTAAACGGCGGGTCTCAAACTTGTCTGTAGCGTTTTTAACGCGCTTGTAGCGTATGTATTACGTGCGTATAGCGTAAAGGTTTTACGCTAGACACACGCTTGAGTTGGATAAAAATCTTGATGCTGCATTCAAAGTTCTTCGAGTTGTAGCGTTGACCAAGCGTGTATCTTTGTATTTCGACGTACTTCGAACTTATGCAACGCGCGTCTAACGATTTCTAAGCGTTCCTCTAGTGCGCAACTAACGTATACCGACTTTCTCAATTTTCTCTGTACGTTTGGTGCACGCCGGTCTATACGCCAATGTGTGACTCCGGCATAATTATGTAGACGAAACGCACGTCTGGTGTATTAAATTAAAAGCCTGGTACCTTTGATAGAAATTACCGTGTTTAAATTTCCTCGGATTTCGGTATTTTTGTAATTTTACTGATACAAATTTGCGTAGGATTTTTTTTAATTAAACTTTTGTTAAAACATATGTTTCAAACATTATGTTTAGCTGTGCTATATCATAAAAGGGTTATTAAATGAAAATTGACGATTATTGTCCCCAGTAGAGTTCGTATAGCACAAGTTTTGAATGTATGTTTATTAATCGATATTCCCTATACGAATGTAGAATATGAACTATGTCTATAAAAAGGACACGAAAATCTATAAAAGCTGTTTTCATTTTTATTAACATAAATAAATATAACTATTTGTATGAAAAAACTGAACTGAAAACTACAATCTATGCACAATCTTAATACATGTAGTTAATTATATTTAATGAATGAAAATATACTAAATACGACTATCGACATATGGACAAGGATGAACATATATCAATTAAATGTTGATGATTGCATTTCAATCTCGAAATTGTAATATTTGTATTCTATTATGTACTTTTAATTATTAATTTTCCCGCCCCCGTTTTTGACTGTTATATTGTCTCCGAACACATACATGTTTTGGACCTCTTCTTTCTACTTTGAAACGCATGTTTGTATTTAGTTCCTGCAGTCCAGTGCAAAACTGACCATCATAGTATACACAACAATACGAAGTTATACCATAGACGTAATAGCTATAGATAAGGAATTGGTCCCTCATTAAAGACAGATGCTATTAGCCGAATTTTTATCACCAATTTACCAATCTTTTATTGCAATATTCTTTTCATATATTTTTTATGATGGTATGATAGTAAAGTCCTTAAAAATAACGAAAACATAATCCATCAATCAGTTTATTTGAGGTCTGGATCTAGCATGGCAATAACTGCTTGTAGTCTTTTGTTCAACTGTCATTTTGGTTTTTTCTGTTACTTTCTCTGACATCGGACTCAGATTTCTTTTTAATTGCGATTTAGTGTGTTTCATGATGTATGTATGATCATTCTACATTGGTTAGAGATATAGGGGGATGGTTGAAATATCATATAACATGTTTTGCAATTATATATAAACCTGAGACTAAGTTCTACCACATATAAGTCTCAGGATAAACGTATTTACGTTGTGAATATATATTATTTTTATTAGTATTACGAAAGATATTTCAAATAGCGTTATCCGAACACCTGATTTGTATGATATTTTCTCTTATATTTTTAGATAATTCAAGTGGATATACACACCAAGCGACAGTAGCAAGTAAAAATGACAAACAATAAGGTATGGTGGGACTAACATAACAGAAATATATGAATTGTAGAATTAGGAATTTCCTGTGCGTTTTATATCATAAACACTTATAAATAAAGGCAATAGTAGTATGCCACTGTGCAATACTTATAAACCGACTCAGCGAAGTACCCGGGGTCGCAAACCAAAACGGAGAAATATATCAACTTTAAGAGGAAAAAGTAAAATTACAAAAATACTGAACTCCGATGAAAATTCAAAAGGAAAATCCCTAATCAAATGACAAAATCAAAAGCTGATTAATTGAATGGATAACGACTGTCATATTCCTGACTTGGTACAGGGATTGTCTTATGTAGAAAATGATGGATTAAACCTGTTTTAAAGCTAGCTGAACCACTCATTTGTATGACAGTTACATCAAATTCCATTGACAACGATGTGCGAAAAAAACAAACAGACACAGTAGGTAAAAATGTCAAAAATAGGGGTAGAGCAGTCAACGTTGTTTATAATCTTAATCACTATAAAAGAAAATTAATAAAAAAATTGTAACAAAGAAGCACAAAATGGAATTTATATCAAGCATATAAGCAAAAATTCAAAACAAGAATACACAAATTTAACATAGTTCAATAACACAATAACGGGATGCATAAGTACAAAGCCACGTCATATATGTATCAAAGAAACACCAAACAGTATAAAGATCAAGCACATTAGCGAAATGAAAGACAGGATTACGAGGATTATTATAGAACAATAACATAATGACTAGATGTAAAAGTACTGAGCCAAGACAAATGGATATCAATAATAACAGACTAAACAGTTAAAGTAATATTCATGAAGACAAATAAAAGAATAGTTTAACACGTTATTAAGATAATAAACAACGTCACAACCAAGAATGTATACTTTAAGACCATTGTGTATCATTTGTGAAGTTGATACGGAATATTCATCAACAAGGTCTTGTTACCTTCCGATGAACTTATTTTAGAAAAAATTAGGAGACGTACTTTGACATACCCCGGTTTATTAACTTTTTGCTAAGACACTGGTGATGTTTTACAAAGTATGAGTAGGAACTGCAAGCTCTCGAATAACGAATAAATTGGGAAATATACAACCCATATACAGGTGAAGCTGGTATATTGCTACAAAGGTGAGGGGGAATTGAAAATTTCAATAACAAAATCGTCGCGTTTGTCATCGTTTCTGGTACTGAGACGACCATGTATCAAGTTCGTGGGAGTATATCAATGGAATCAATTTAAAAAAGTTTGGATTGTTAATGGAAAGAACATCATCAATATATCTGAAAGTGAAATTAAATGATATGGTTTCTTTGGTCTTCTTGTTTTTGACAAGTGTCTGAAGGAATGTCGATTCATATGAAAATAAGAAGAGGTCGGCAAGGAGAGGCGAACTGTTCGTTCCCATAGGAATACCGACAAATATGTTGTCAATAAGAAACTGCAGCATACTAATCACTTGTTCCTCGGTGATGCATGTTTATGCCGTACGGTATCCTAAAGTTATAAATTTATTGCGTCTGCTACCAATTTTATGTTGAAACGCATTATTGATTTTATCTTTTAAACGATTTTTTTTTTAATTTCGAATTGGGAAGATAGCGGAACAACAGAAACACTGAACTACATGTTACAAAAAGCTAGCCAACCCCCTGCTGTTATGGCATTATTGCAAATATCGCTTAAATGACAACACTAACTAAACACAAGAAGGGCATTGTTACCAAAAATGACATACATTAATAATCAAATCTATATTTTCCAACTTTCGACGCGGAGGTTTAAAATACGCTAATAATGTATAAAATAGATCCGAATTTCGAAGGCTTGTGTATCGGTGTTATTCCTACTTTTTTGCATTTTCGCCATTAACATGAATCAATGATCCCACTGCTTGAGAGATTATGTTGATGAGGGTTGATACGTTGTGTGATGTTCAAAAATTTATATCATATAAACATTTTTATAAACATGCAGTAGATGTTTTTTTCACGTAACATGACATAAAACATAATAGGGGGTTTGATAAAGCATTTGTAACCGTGACTATTATCGACGACGTGACGTCATTCAGATGAGGGTTGTAAAAAAACCTAAAACAATCCTGACTATATCGATATAATTCTGAATAGCTGATTAAGGACGATTGCCATTGATCGTATTACAAATATAGTTCACCTAAATTTAACACTAATTATATGATAAAGAAATTTACGGCAGGCCTAAGATATGAATGGGAAAGTGCCACTCATATGATATTGGAAATACTGTCATGTGAAAACAGTTTGATTTCCGAATTTACGTTTAACTTTATGTATTTCAGAATATTTGTTTTAACGTGAAAAGAAAGCAGTTTGCATGTAAGTTAATCTATATAAAGCTACTACTAGTTAAGTGTGCAAGATATGGATATTAAAAATAATTAATCTAAAACGAGATGAAATTTCATTTGTCTGTGATATGTCTTTGCTGTGCATATTGTAAAATATATGTTTAAATAGACATAAAATGCATTAAAAAGCTTTAAAACACATATAAATTCTAAAAAGGGGTGAAAAACACAAATTTCGTTCTAAAGGACATGACCTTGACCTTTCACCTTATGATCTTTGCTATAGTCATTTATCCCTGATGTCATTGCAAAAAGACCAAAATGGCTCGAGTAATAACTAAGAACATATTTTGCTCACCATGTTGTGGGTCTAAATCTTTTTTTATTGTCTTGAGGGAACCTTTAAAACAAATTTTAAAAATCAAGCGTAAGATCATACGAAAATAACAGTAAATATAAGTACTTTAGTTCTGTATTTAACTAACCAAAACTAAATGTTAATGCAATTATAGATGCTATCATCAAAAACAAACGTCAAAAAATAGGAAGATTATGTCCTTCTGCATAGTCCATAGTTTGAAATCGATTCATTAATCCAGCTGTCTAAATCCCGTAATGATTGTTATGCAAATTAGCGATGCGATCATCAACCAAAACAGCAGAATATATATTTCTTCCTCAAAAGTCCAACCATGGGTATTGCTTTACGGAGTGTATATAAGTTGAGCGATGCAATCATCACTTTACCCAGCTCGCAAGTAAATTTTTTAACAGAGAGTAATTTCAGTTT
The DNA here is from genome assembly GCF_965363235.1 of Mytilus galloprovincialis. NCBI lineage: Eukaryota > Metazoa > Mollusca > Bivalvia > Mytilida > Mytilidae > Mytilus > Mytilus galloprovincialis. The sequence goes on from NC_134839.1 coordinate 61,079,225, forward strand.
AGCGATGCAATCATCACTCTAAAAAGCATGCAATCGTTGCTTAATTTTAAACAAAGTGTTATTTTTGTTTAGCGATGCAATCATCAACAAAACAAGTAAATTGAACTGATTCCCTAAATTTCCTCTTCGACAATCTCATAACTGGTAGAAAATGACTAATTATTAATCACTAATTATTTAGGACAAATTACCAAAAAATGAGATGGCTTATTGTTTAAAAAATAAATAAAGAAACAACACTGTTCATGTAGGAAGTACTGGCGATACAGTATATTTTCTGTGTTTCTCAAATTGTTCATACTTTAATACAGTTTCTTTCTGTCAATTCACAAATTCTGAGTAGCAACAGTCTGGCAAGAGCAGGACAAGGATGAATTCCGTCAATAAAGTAGTTATAAAATATTTATATGTATCTGGGGTTATTGCCCGAGCATTTTCTATAATTCGTTATTTTGTGAATATTTTCGTAGTAAATTGTTGGATTCACGGATAAAGCTGTTTATTGCATCGATTTGTTTAACCAATAAGTTATTGTCATGTTTTAACAGTCCAGGAGTAGCATGATTTAATAGGCATTCCAATGAAAAATTTGATAGTTCAGTAATTCTTGAAAGGCAAGCTTTATAGTGGGAAAATCTTATATAAAAGCATGAATCTCTTTGTAAATTTTTGTCAATTGATTAATATTTGAATTATCTCTTGATATTAAAGAAAGAAATATATCATCTTTTGACTTGAGATAATTCGTTCATAGCCAACCGTAAAGTAATATTTTATTTTAGGATGTCTCTGAAATTTAAGTCCCAAATTGTCTTTAACGTACTGCAGTTGATTGTTCGCGGATGCACAACTTTAAAACTACTACTTAATTTACCTTTCTGTCCTTGAACTAACTTTATTTTCTAAAAATCTGGGTTTACTTTCCCTCAAAATTACAGGCGATATCTACAGATAACTATAAAAGCGTTTAGAAATACTTTACCATGTCGTGGGCCTCAACCCTTTTAGTTGTCTGGGGGACTATAAGATTGTAGTCACGCTTTTTCTAATTTTTATTTTATTCTACTGCCATCAAACAACCACATGTATGACAGACAGCATTAACTGTTCACTCCGACAAGCATAAGAAAAGTATACAGTCCTGTAAAATAACAAAATACAGGATAAGTTATGTTCCTCATTTCCGGTTACCAGAAATAGCAAATAGAGGTATATAGCAACCGTTAACAGAGGTTTCACCGAAAGGGAAAGATAAAATCGTTTCCATCAAAATACATGTATTAGTAAGATGCCCCTTAATTACTAGAACATTTTCCACTTTTCACGTTTATTTATATGTTTTGGAGTTTAGAATGACGTCCATTTTCACTGAACTAGTACACATTTTTGTTTGGGGACCAAATAAAGCCCGATTCTGGATGCGGGAGTTGCTCTCTTAGTTGAAGACCCATTTGTAGCCTTCAGTTTGTGTTTTTTCTTCTCTTTTGTCGGGTTGTTGTCTCTATGACATATTCCCCATTTCCATTCTCAATTTTATTCTATCAGTTTACTATTTTTAAAGAGTTTTTCTTGATAAAGGTCAAGGTCATCCTGAAAATTTGACCTTCAAGCATGTTCATGGGCATTTTGTGATCATTCAATTTGTATTATTTTGAAAAATAGAATAAAGGCTGTGTCGCTCACCTGATATTTTTGTTTACAATTGATTCATGAAATAATGCAACCACATACCTGTGCTTTAGTTTGAAGATATAAGCTATATACTTCATTTTACCTTTATGTTCTATATTTAGCCATGTCGGCTATGATGGTTGACAGGCAGTCATCGGACATAATTGTTTGACATACATAACCTTAAGATGATTGTTGCCAAGTTTGGTAGAATTTGTTGCAAAGTGGAAGATTTTTTGTACAAGATTACAAAAATTTCATAAAATTGTTAATAATTGAATTTAAAGGACTGTAATTCCTTAAGGGGTCAATTGTCAATTTTGATCATGTTGACTTTGTTGAAGATATAACTTTATTGAACATTATTACTGTTTACGGTTTACCTCTAAGTTTCAGAGATATTATTTAAAAAATGCATTTCCCCCTATTTTCCATTTTCAGCCATGTTGGTTGGTAGGAGGGGTCATTGAAAATATATCATAAACTACATTCCCTAAGAATGATTGCGGAAAGGTTTGGTTGTATTTGTCCATGTAGTTTCAGCGGGTTTTTTTTTTTTTTTGTTGTAAAAGATTACTAAAAATTCATAAAATTGTTAAAAATTGAATTTAAAGGACTGTAATTCCTTAAGGGGTCAATTGTCAATTTTGATCATGTTGACTTTGTTGAAGATATAACTTTATTGAACATTATTACTGCTTACAGTTTACCTCTTAGTTTCAGAGATACTAGTTAAAAAATGCATTTTCCCCTATTTTCCATTTTTAGTCATGTCAGCCATGTTGGTTGGTAGGAGGGGTCATTTAAAATATTTCTTAAACTACATACCCTTAGAATGATTGTGGCAAGGTTTGGTTGAATTTGTCCATGTTGTTTCGGCGGCGGAATATTTTTGTAAAAGACCACAAAACTTTTCGATTTAAAAAAAAATTACTTTCAAGGTCAATTACTCCTTATGGGGTCAATTGTCAATTTTGATCGTGTTGACCTATTTGGAGATCGAACTTTGCTGAATATTATTGCTGCTTACAGTTTACCTCTTTATCTATAATAATATTCAAGATAATAACCAACAACTGCAAAATATCCTTTAAATTACAAATTCAGGTACAGCAAACCAACAACACCTTGTCTGATTCGTTTGAAAATTTCAGGGATGATAGACCTTAACATAATAAACCTTTTTAACACTGTCAAATTTACTCTAAATGCATTAATTTCAAAGATATAAGTCAAAAACTGCATTATTTCAAAGATATATGTCAAAAACTGCATTTTACCCCTATATTAAATTTTTATCCATGGAGGCCATGTTTGTTGGCAGGTGGGGCCGTCATCAATGATCATTGTAGCTAAGTTTGGTTAAAATTGGACCAGTTATTTCAGAGGAGAAGGTTTTTGAAAAAGTTTACGGACGACGACGGACTACGACGGACGACGGACGCTAAGTGATGAGAAATACTCACTTGGCCCATTGGGCAAATGCAATGACGTATCGGCACAGAGTTTGAACGATTTGTCAGGGGTGTGTCATGCCTTCTTTCGAAATGTCGCTTTGTTAACTTGCAATTTAAAATTCGGTTCAATATGTCGGTTTAATACAAAGCAGGGTTCATTCTCATTTCACCTTAGTATGTTCCTGTCCTGATATATGTTCGTAATATTTTGCCATTTGACGTTAAACCAAAACAAGAGGCTCTCAAGAGCCTGAATCGCTCACCTTAATTTTTTTGCTTAAATCTTCCATCAATGATTATTTTGGGTTTTCAATTTATATAAATGGTTCTTCGATTCTGTCACATCTTCTTCAAAAGCAAACACAAGAGTGGACACACTGAAATGTCTCATTTGTCTTGTGTTCATAATATAATTTATGATGAAAGTATAAAAAAAACATTGTATACCCCAAGCATTACATAATTGCTGTTTACAGTTTATCTACATCTATAATAATATTCAAGATAATAACCAAAAACAGCAAAATTTCCTTAAAATTACCAATTCAGGGGCGGCAACCCAATAACGGGTTGTCCGATTCATCTGAAAATTTCAGGGCAGATAAATCTTGACCCGATATATAATTCTACCCCATGTCAGATTTGCTCTAAATGCTTTGGTTTTTGGGTTATAAGCTAAAAACTGCATTTTACCCCTATGTTCTATTTTTAGCCATGGTGGCCATCTTGGTTGGTTAACAGGGTCACCAGACACAATTTTTAAACTAGATACCCTAATAATGATTTTGGCCATGTTTGGTTAAATTTGGCCCAGTAGTTTCAAAGGAGAAGATTTTTGTAAAAGATAACTAAGATTTACGGAAAATGGTTAAAAATTGACTATAAAGGGCCATAACTCCTAAAGGGGTCAACTGACCATTTCGGTCATTTGACTTATTTGTAAATCTTACTTTGCTGAACATTTTTGCTGTTTACAGTTTATCTCTATCTATAATAATATTCATGATATTAACCAAAAACAGCAAAATTTCCTTAAAATTCCCAATTCAGGGGCAGCAACCTAACAACGGGTTGTCCGATTCATCTGAAAATTTCAGGGCAGATAGATCTTGGCCTGATAAACAATTTTACTCCTGTCAGATTTGCTCTAAATGCTTTGGTTTTTGGGTTATAAGCTAAAAACGGCATTTTACCCCTATGTTCTATTTTTAGCCATGGCGGCCATGTTTTTTGATGAAATGGGAATTAAAACACAAACTTTATTCTAGATACCCTAGGAAAAAATCAGATGAAGTTTGGTTTGAATTTGTTTAGTAGTTTCAGAGGAGAAGATCTTTGAAATAGTTTACGACGGACGGACGACGACGGACGGACGACGACGGACGCCAAGTGATGCAAAAACTCACATTTCCTTTTGGAAAGGTGAGCTAAAAAGTCGTCCTTAAATTTTTGTTATTATCATTAAATATTTTTGGTGTCTGTCAAAAATAAAGACAATGATAAGGTAAACAGAAGTATAGCACCACTAGTCATTTAAAATGAAAAAGTAATAATTTTTCATTCACGAAAAAGAGACAAGAAATTCAGTTCAATAACCTTACAAGTCTTACCCTGATGTCAAAATGGATCAAGATATATTTTTCAGGTTATGTAGTTATAGGCGTCATATACATATTGATTGTGAGTGGTATACAACTCTGTGGAACATTTCCGATTCTATTGATCTTAGAAACAGGGAACAGTTCGCACATAGTGAAATACATAATGCGTGAGGACAAAGAAACCATGTCTTATGAAAGAAACAAAATAACATTCGAAAATATAGGACCTTCAACAAGTCGTAAAAACGACATGTTGACACACAATGGAGCGTTATGTCCCGTTTTCGAGCAGCGTTTGGGAAATAATATATTTCAATTTGCTTCTACGTTCGGAATAGCAAAGTCGAAAAATATGACTATCATTCTTAACAAAAATGACAGGATAAACAGAATTTTCAAGCTGACTATTGAAGTGAGGAAAGATACAAGCGTTTGCAATAGTTTTAAAGTAAGAAACGAAAGACTATCAGCTACACATGATAAAAATCTTACAAATTTTAATCAAAAAGAAAGTTTTAGATTACGGCATTACTTACAATCGTGGAAATATTTCTTTCCTTTTATTAAGGAATTGAAAAAGCAACTCACGTTTCGTGCAGAAATTGTGAATAACGTAAGGGAAAATATAGTCAAAATCCTCCATAAATACAACAATGTATCTAGCTATAATACAACATTAGTAGGTGTCCATATACGAAGAGGTGATAAAGTTAAAAGTCGAAATTGGAATGTTGCTACACCGGAATATCTGATAAGAGCTGTCAATTATTTCAAGAACAGATATAAAAATATTATATTTATAGTTGCATCTAATGAAATGCCTTGGGCCAAAAAATATATGCCTTCTGATATATCTGTAGAATTTATACAAAACAAAGCTGAGGTCGACATGGCAACATTGGCATCTTGTAACCATACAATTATAACGGTTGGAAGCTTTGGTTGGTGGTCTGGATGGTTGGCTGGTGGAGAAGTGACATACTTCAAGTGGCCAGCTAAGCAAGGATCAGGATTGGAGAAAAGAATGAATTACACGGATTATTTCTATCCAGGATGGATTGGGTTGTAACATTTGTCCATTAATTCATGTATGTGTGCATTCTCATAACGAAACAAAGTATTTTAAAAGGGACATATCTGGACAACTAACGATTGCTTTCACCAAGCATTAAAGGATGTTGAGTTAATTTGTTTAAAGGAAAATGTAATACATGTTTTTATTATTTATTGTCATCAAAAGACGATATCTACATAGTTTCAAGGATTTGTATAGTCTATACAAATCCTTAATGGTTTTGACTTTCCTAAAAATTGCCTTTCGATTAAATTTGTTAAATTCGATAACAAATGTTGCACATATAAAGAGAACACGCTGTAATCCTCACTGATATCAATCGACAATATGCCTTTTCAGAATCCAAAGAATCATGGGTAATTTCATTGTTCGTATCCCCAAATGAAAATAACGTCACGTTTTTGGTTGAATTTCCATTATTTATAAAAAAAAATTAATCAATCACGACGTTTTGGTGTACACTTTTGAAAATATTACCCAGGATGCATTAGATTTTAAAACGGCAAATTTTATTCATAGTTTGTATAAGAACTCTTATTAAAAGTTACAGTTTTTATACAATGACTTTCAATGGCTATATAGAATTATTATACTCTAGTTAATTTGTTGGTCTTTATACAACTTCAAACCATTGCATTATTGATTGACCATGCCTATGTTGAATATTTAAAACATGGGAAAAAAGAACCCAACCGGCAATAAGAAAAATGAAAGAGTGAAAGAAAAAAAAACGTTATCATGGCAAATAAAAAAACGAAGATAAAGAAGCAAGCCAACAAACCACTTCACGACAAACTAGAGAGCAAGCAACACGAACAGGAGGTTAACTCAGTTACAACCGAATGACTGTAAATTCTTCTGTTAAAACAAACTTGTAATTCAACTAACCTATTTGATCGTTATTTAAAGCAAACTATTGTGGCACTTACGTATGTCTTTGTTTCTGTACTATATATATTTTCTAGGTGTTAACAAATATAATTTACAACTGCAATCATACGTCTTCCAAAACATAAATCTTCGCTTTTTAGATGGTTCTCATTTTGATCATTTTATTCATTTTGATATAGTAATAAGTAGAAAATTTTGGTTTTGCCGTTTGATAAGGGACTTCCGAATTTGAATGTTCCTCGGAATTCGGATTTATTTACTTTCCAGAACTAGAAATTAAAAAAAAAACAAACAGACATTGCTTCCTCCGTCCCATTTTAGACGTATACCTCGAATTTGACTAAGTGGTCATCTCAGTACTAGAATCTATGACAAACAGGACAATTTTGATTTCGGAAATATCAAGTTCCAACATCTGTGTAGCAATATACTAACTTCACCTGCATATGGTATATACATTTAACAACTAATTCGGTATGCAAGAGCTTGTATAGCTGCTACTCAGACTTTGTAAAACATTTCCAGTATATGAGCAGAAAGTGGAGGAACCAGGTTTATTTTTAAGTCCATTTTCTAAAAAACACAACCATCGGAAGATACCAAGACCTTATTGATAAAATTCCGTATCAAATTGATATAATGTTCAAGTATTTGTCTTTGCTGATTATTTACCTTTACAGTTTAGTCCATTTTTGGTAATATTATTTTGGTGTGGCTCTTTACTTTTGCATCTCGCCAATTTATTGTTGTACTATAGTCATTTTTTTATGTTATTGTCTTTCATTCTTGCTTATGTGCTTTTTCCAAATGCCGTTTTGTTTTTGTTTTTTTATTTTATAGTGTTAAAGCTAGATATAAAACAAGAATGTGCTTCTTAAAATGTTTTGTACCATGTCATGAATATGGCAGTTGTAATCAAATAGTCCGTTCCTATGTATGTTGACGTTGGTTTTTGATTTATTACTATTGAACTGCAATATACTACTGCTGCCTTTATTTATTCTCTATATGTCTTTTTTTTAAAAGTATGTGTATTATTAAATTTAAACCATAAATGAAGGTAAGAGTTTTACAAAGAAAATCAGCAAATAGAATTAGATATGATATTAGAATGTCGTGATTGTGTCTGGTTTTAATCTATGTAATAAAAAGGTACTAGTTTTGTTTTCATGTATTATACCGTCACAAGTTGTTTGTTATCTACATGTAATTGAAACACCAACCTAACGACACAGACCACCAAATGACATCCAGAGGTCTGTTTGATCTGAGCGTCACTGATGATCAATTATATGGTAATTTTTTATAAATTTCCTATTACAAAACTTTGAATTTTTCGAAAAACTAAGGATTCTCTTATCCCAGGATTAGATTACCTTAGTCGTATTTGGCACAACTTTTTGGAATTTTGGGTCCGCAATGCTCTTCAACTTTGTAATTGTTTGGCTTTATAACTATTTTTATCTGAGCGTCACTGATGAGTCTTATGTAGATGAAACGCGCGTCTGGCGTATTGAATTATAATCCTGGTACCTTTGATAACTATTTACACCACTGGGTCGATGCCACTGCTGGTGGACGTTTCGTTCCCGAGGGTATCACAAGCCCAGTAGTCAGCACTTCGGTGTTGACATGAATATCAATTATATGGTCATTTTTCATAAAATTCCTGTTACAAAACTTATTTACCTTTGATAACTATTTACCGACACTGTAATGAACTTTTGTTTGCACCTGTCCTAAGTCAGTATCTTGTCTTAAGGAGGGATAAATCCTACTTTGTAAAGGATCACTCTGATTCAAACAAAAAATTCTCTGAAACTGATATTATCAAGATGCTTGATTTCTTGATTGACAACATATTTGTTACGTTCGGAGGACGTGTTTTTCAACAGACTGTCGGCATTCCAATGGGAACAAATTGTGCCCTCTACTTGCCGACTTGTTTCTTTATTATTATGAGGCTGACATCATGCAGGAACTTCTTAGAAAGAAAGATAAGAAGTTAGCGATATCTATAACTCTAATTTCCGCTATATAGATGATGTTCTTTCACTAAATAATTCAAAATTTGGCGACTATGTGGAACGCATCTATCCCATCGAAGCAAAGATAAAGGATACTACAGATACAGTTTAGTCGGCCTCATATCTTGACTTACATCTAGAAATTGACAATTAGGTTCGGTTGAAAACAAAACTTTACGACAAAAGAGATGACTTCAGCTTTCCAATTGTAAAATTTCCATTTCTAAGTAGCAACATTCCAGCAGCACCTGCATACTGGGTATATATCTCCAAATTCATACGATATTCCCGTGCTTGCATTTCCTATCATTATTTTCTTGATAGAGGATTGTTGCTCACAAGGAAGCTATTAAACCAAGAGTTCGAAATGGTGAAGTTGAAATCATCCCTTCGTAAATTTTACGGACGCCATCACGAGTTGGTTGACCGTTTCACAAATGATATCTGATATGTTCCTTACGTCGTACTTACAATCCCCTTCCCTTTCATGAATGTGACCTACCGAATTAGAACTATTTACGGGATTTGTTATCACATAAGCAACACGACGGGTGTCACATGTGGAGCAGGATCTGCTTACCCTTCCGGATCACCTGAGATCACCCCTAGCTTTTGGTGGGGTTTGTGTTGTTTATTCTTTAGCTTTATATGTTGTGTCATGTGTACTATTGTTTGTCTGTTCGTCTTTTTCATTTTTAGCCATGGCGTTGTCAGTTTATTTTCGATTTATGAGTTTGACTGTCCCTTTGGTATCTTTAGTCCCTCTTTCAGGTACCTGATGTTCAGTAGTTGTCGTTTGTTGATTAGGTTCATAAGTGTTTCTCGTTTCTTGTTGTGTACAAGATGTAACGTTGTACATATTATAATATGTACAGATATTTTGTACAAGTTATCAGTGTTTTATGAACAGCTTAACATAAATGGACGATGCAAGCACACGGTCTTTGGTTTTGCATGTTTCTGTAATATTTCCACAGCTTCATGATAAGTCTAACTACCGATCATTGATTTAAACACATTATAAGAACACAAACAGACCTTTATGGTTTTGATTTTGTATAAGGAGAAAAATAAAATTAGATTTTAAACCTTTCAGGTATCTTTATTTCCAGTTTTAGGACCAGGAGAATATCACTAAATGTTAGGTTGAAGTATTTTAATTTGAATTAAAGACATTAAACCGATACATTTTAGAAGATCAACTTGTATCACCTGGTGCAAGAAGGTGCGTATCAAAAATCTTTTAATTTGTACAAAAATCCTGTACAAATTATAATTTGTACAAACTTACATCTTGTACACAACATATAGATTAGACTGTTGGTTTTCTCGTTTGAATGGTTTAAAACTATTTATTTTTTGGGGGCCCTTTATAGCTTACTGTTCGGTATGAGCCAGGCTCCGTGTTAAAGACAGTACTTTGAATGTCTAGTTTGAGGTTAATTTAAAATTACATTTTTTTTAGTAAGCACTCCATATTCTGTTCGATCTACTTTATATCTTGTGATTAGCTTTTTATTTACATGACAATACAACAATTAGTGAACAGAACAATTCATACAGTAGATAATATATGTAGGAATTCATCAAAACATGTAAACAAGAGTGCACACGCTGAAATGTCTCGCCTTCTATACTAATCATTGATATTATGTTGATAGTCCTAAGTATAAAGCTAAGCTTTAATACAACTGTCACATAAACTTAACATTAACCAAGATAACTAAACAAAGACCAATGAACCTTGAAAATGAGGTCAAGGTCAAATGAACCATGCCAGGCAGACATGTACAGCTAACAATGCTTCTATACAACATATATAGTTGACCTATTACTTATAGTTTAAGAAAAATAGACCAAAACACAGAAACTTAACACTGTGCAATGAACCGTGAAAATGAGGTCACGGTCAAATAAAACCTGCGCGACTGACATAAAGATCATGAAATATTTCCATACACCAAATATAGATGACCTACGGCATATAGTATTAGATAAAAAGACCAAAACTCAAAAACTTAACTTTGACCACTGAACCATGAAAATGAGGTCAAGGTCACATGACATCTGCCCGCTAGATAGGTACACCTTACAATCATTCCATACAACAAATATAGTAGACCTATTGCATATAGTATGAGAAAAACAGACCAAAACACAAAAATTTAACTATAACCACTGAACCATGAAAATGAGGTCAAGGTCAGATGACACCTGCCAGTTGGACATGTACACCTTACAGTCCTTCCATACCCCGAATATACTAGCCCTATTGCTTGTAGTATCTGAGATATGGACTTGACCACCAAAACTTAACCTTGTTCACTGATCCATGAAATGAGGTCGAGGTCAAGTGAAAACTGTCTGACAGACATGAGGACCTTTCAAGGTACGCACATATCAAATATAGTTATCCTATTACTTATAATAAGAGAGAATTCAACATTACAAAAAATCTTAACTTTTTTTTCGAGTGGTCACTGAACCATGAAAATGAGGTCAAGGACATTGGACATGTGACTGACGGAAACTTCGTAACATGAGGTATCTATATACAAAGTATGAAGCATCCAGGTCTTCCACTTTCTAAAATATAAAGCTTTTAAGAAGTTAGCTAACACCTCCGCCGCCGCCGCCGCCGGATCACTATCCCTATGTCGAGCTTTCTGCAACAAAAGTTGCAGGCTCGACAAAAAACCACCTATATTTATCTTCCTTTGAACTGTAACTAAGGCACATATTGTCATATGTCGTGGCACATGAGAAAGCATTTGCGGCGAGGATAAATTTTTTATGAAAACGAAAGCATATTATTGAAGAAACATTGTTAAGAACCATGTAAGCGATTCATAAATTAGATAACTTGGAAAACCAGACTTTGTGCAAGGTGTTTCTGAATTTTGACAATACGCTCATCATATTTCAAATCATGTAGTCTTTCTCTTCTACAAACTGAAAGTATGCTCTCTTCGGAGTTCGGCATTTTTGTTAATTTTTTTTTCTTTTAGGGGGAATTGTCTGTTAATGACATATGTCAAGTGTCTCAATTAAATGTTTTCCTAGACCGAGAAAAGCTATGCATCGACAAGTAGTATGGGCACCTGTCACTTGTCGAAGACCGTATGTTGACCTATAGATGTTATTTTGGTCTTTCATATTTAGCTGATTGATGTCTAATTGACGTCTACCCTTTTGATATTTATCTCTCGAAATATTATCCGAAGTAATTCTATCACATAACCTTTCATGTGTAACAGTGTTCATTTCGTGTAGTGTGTTGCGTTCTGGTGTATGTCGCGTTGTTATATATACATGTGTATATATGCTCTCTTTTGAGGTGTATAAAGTACAACAGTTGTGGATCTAGGGGGCGAAGAGGGTGTACCGAATATTTTTTTTATCACAACAAAAATAATTACAACTCTTAAAAACTTCCTTGGTCTGCCACTGTAAAGTGCCAGATTTTGTTACCTGATCATCGTATTCTTATATGCTTCAATATAGATAACTAGACCATCACCTTATTGGTACATAGACAAAACGCATTCCGATAGTTTTGTATTTGCTTGCAAGGTGATATTTAACATGTCAATCTCTATATCACACTGAGAGTAGTGCTGACTGGATATTACAGATACTATCAAAGGCCTTGGACTCTGGATAATTTATATCGTGTTTAAATCTTATTTGTTATATTGACCTTTAAAACGATTTTATTGAAGAAAATATCTTAACGAGGCAAATTTAATCTACGCAGTTTATTTAGAATACATAATTAACCTTTTTTTACATAGACGTACACTTGTACTGATATATAACAATTGAGGAACAATTCCTGATGAAAAAGCGGAGAAAAAGATTGTAATCAAACTCTTTCTGCAATCCGATTTCTTTATCTTAATATGTACCCTACATCATCTATTGTTTTGTTTTAACATAGACAAGCATGTGAACTGATATTAAACAACTGAGGAAGAATTCCTGATGGAAAAAGCGGAGTAAAGATTATAATCAACTCTTTGTGCAATTCAATCTGTGTTTGTTTACTCTATTTTGCTTTTAAAGGCTAACATATTTGACGGAATGCTTTTATTGATACATTGAACAAATATGCCTATTTGAGAGGGCATTTCTTATTTTTAGAGGTTTCACAGAGAAAAAATGTCCCAAATGCTTTGAATAAACAATTTATTTGAGGACATTTTTTTTATATTCAAAATAATGAAGAAAAATATTTTGTTTGAGTCTTGTTTGAATAATTATAATCATAGAATAAATCCCAAAACGAAACAAAACGTTAAAAGTTAAACGATTTAACAAGCGCAAACTTGCATCTTTACCTGAACCAGTAAAATAATATCATAGATAATAGATAATAATATAATGATAATTGATTTTAATTAAATGAGATAATCTTATTGTTTTAACGCAAATTAGACAGCAATTAGTAGTCAATGACTGAAAAAATTAAAAGACACCTAAAAAGTCACCACTTTGACCCCGACTTCTGTATCATATGAATGTTGTGTCGTATCAACGTTGCACAAAGAATTAAAAAAAAATGTGAACAGACTACATTTCGGACATAAGATCTTCCAATTTGGAAACAGATTTGGTTCTTAAAGGGAATCAAAATAATACATATTTTTAGACCAAAAAAAATTCGACAAAATTAACGAATACATCTTTTCTTGTGTGTTTAACTCAAATTATATAAGACACCAGACTAACTGACTTATGGAGTCTTCACCACATCCGAGCTATACGGAAAACGGTTAGTTTCGGAATATAGTTTTCTTTCAAATCATTATAATGAGTTAGCTATATTTATCCCCTCTTTTTTTTTGGCCAAGTTTCTATAGCAAGTAAACTATACGTTTTAATGAGTTACTAAGTCTATATAATGCCTATGATAAAAGTTCACCCTAACACCAACCGAAATTCATATAGCTAAGATTCAATCGTTGCATATTTTGTATGTTGAGATTTTAATTTAACTATAAATTTGTATGTAGAGATTAACTTTTTCAAAATGCTCGTAAATTGATTGTGTAACGAAATGTCTATTCAATTATGTAACACAGTTACACAGGGGATAATATTAACTGTGATCAATTAAGATTGAATTAGAGAGGAGTTAGTTCCAATTAATACTCCCACCTTTGAGTGCTATTGTTTTTCAATCATACTGGCATTTTACCAGTACTCTTACTTGCTCAAGGAAAGAATTCAAATAATAGCATTTGAAAAGATGTTGGAATCAACAATGATGTCAATACAATGAACCAAATTTTATTAAATAACTGTAGCACAAGCATTTAATAAATACAGATAATTTCAGCTCAGAATTTTGCACCATCTTTAAATCGGGAGTTATCACATAGTTCCAGCAACAATGGATAAAAGAATATCACTGCCAACTCCAGAGATCCATTCTTAACCTGAAATAACTATCCACAGGTGTCAATTATATTCAAACATTTGCATTTCAGTGAAGGGTGAATGGCACATATTGATAATGAGGTCTACTTTTGGAAACTGTTGAGCACTGTATTCACATCATGCACATAGTACAGTCAAAAGCAGACTAAAATAATAACTAACAACTGTTTTAGAGGAATTATCCTCTATAAGATAGTGTAATAAAGTAGTATTTGACCAGAAAATATCTCTCTTAGATGTATTAAGATGCCAGATATTGAGATCCTAGGATTGCTATCATTTTCTTGGACATGTTCTTAACTAGAGGCTCTAAAGAGCCTGTGTCGCTCACCTTGGTCTATGTGAATATTAAACAAAGGAAGCAGATGGATTCATGACAAAATTGTGTTTTGGTGATGGTGATGTGTTTGTACATCTTACTTTACTGAACATTCTTGCTGCTTACAATTATCTCTATCTATAATGAACTTGGCCCAGTAGTTTCAGTGGAAAATGTTAGTTAAAATTTACAAATTTTATGAAAATTGTTAAAAATTGACTATAAAGGACAATAACTCCTTAGGGGTCAATTGACCATTTCCGTCATGTTGACTTATTTGTAAATCTTACTTTGCTTAACATTATTGATGTTTACAGTTTATCTCTATAATAATATTCAAGATAATAACCAAAAACAGCAAAATTTCCTTAAAATTACCAATTCAGGGGCAGCAACCCAACAACGGGTTGTCAGATTCATCTGAAAATTTCAGGGCAGATAGATCTTGACCTGATAAACAATTTAACCCCTGTCAGATTTGCTCTAAAGGCTGTGGTTTCAGAGTTATAAGCCAAAATCTACATTTCACCCCTTTGTTCTATTTTTAGCAATGGCGGCCATCTTGGTTGGTTGGCCGGGTCACCGGACACAATTTTTAAACTATATACCCCAATGATGATTGTGGCCAAGTTTGGTTTAATTTGGCCCAGTAGTTTCAGAGGAGAAGATTTTTGTAAAAATAACTAAGATTTACGAAAAATGGTTAAAAATTGACTATAAAGGGCAATAACTCCTAAAGGGATCACTTATTTGTAGAATTTACTTTGCTGAACATTTTTGCTGTTTACAGTTTATCTCTATCTATAATAATATTCAAGATAATAACCAAAAACAGCAAAATTTCCTTAAAATTACCAATTCAGGGGCAGCAACCTATAAACAGGTTGTCCAATTTATCTCAAAATTTCCGGGCAGATAGATCTTGACCTGATAAACAATTTTACCCATGTCAGATTTGCTCTAAATGCTTTGGTTTTTGAGTGATAAGCCAAAAACTGAATTTTACCCCTATGTTCTATTTTTAGCCATGGCGGCCATCTTGGTTGGTTGGCCGGGTCACCGGACACAATTTTTAAACTAAATACCCCAATGATGATTGTGGCCAAGTTTGGTTTAATTTGGCCCTCTAGTTTCAGAAGAGAAGATTTTTGTAAAAGATGACTAACATTTACGAAAAATGGTTAAAAATTGACTATAAAGGGCAATAACTCCTAAAGGGGTCAACAGACCAATTTGGTCCTGTAGACATTTGTAGATCTTACTTTACTGAACATTTTTGCTATTTACAGTTTATCTCTATCTATGATAATATTCAAGATAATAACCAAAAACAGCAAAATTTCCTTAAAATGACCAATTCAGGGGCAGCAACCTATCAACGGGTTGTCCGATTCATCTCAAAATTTCAGGGCAGATAGATCTTGACCTGATTAACAATTTTACCCCCATGTAAGATTTGCTCTAAATACTTTGGTTTGAGTTATAAGCCAAAAACTGCATTTAACCCCTATGTTCTATTTTTAGCCATGGCGGCCATCTTGGTTGGTTGGCCGGGTCACCGGACACAATTTTAAAACTAGATACCCTAATTATGATTTTGGCCATGTTTGGTTAATTTGGCCCAGCAGTTTCAGAGGAGAAGATTTTTGTAAAAGTTAACGACAACTGACGCCGGACGCCAAGTGATGAGAAAAGCTCACTTGGCCCTTTGGACCAGGTGAGCTAAAAAGAGGGACAAAAGATACCAGAGGGACGGTCAAACTTATAAATCGAAAATAAACTGACAACGACATGGCTAATAAAGGGCTGCGCTTTAGCGCATGATACGCCCGTTGCTCTTTTAACTTGTCTTTTATGCTTTAAATGAATTTATATGATCAACTAGAAATATATATACAAATCAAAAGGGATGTTACATTAATATATTCACCAAAGTTTCATAAAATCCCCCTTTTTTAAGTATAAAAATTCATTACTTAAGAAAACGTAAAATCTAAAATTTATAAAAATGGAAAGGGAGCTTATGTCAATAGATATAAACAATTTATCAAAGTTGCATAAAATGTTGTGAAAGTGTTAGTTATTGTCCCAAAATTGGAAAATCCCCCCTTTTTTAAGCATAAAAATTCATAACACGGAAATGTAAAATCTGAAATTTATAAAAATTGAAAGGGAGCTTACATCAATAGATATAATCAATTCACCAAAGTTTCATGGACATTGGTGAAAGCCTTTTTGAGTTATTGTCCGAAGTGTTGAAAATCCCCCTTTTTTTTATGAATAAAGCCCCATAAATCCAAAACTTAAAATCTGAAATTTATAAAAATTGAAAGGGAGCTTACGTCAATAGATATAAACAATTCACCAAAGTTTCATGGACATTGGTGAAAGCCTTTTTGAGTTATTGTCCGAAGTGTCGAAAATCACCCTTTTTTATGAATAAAGCCCCATAAATCCAAAACTTAAAATCTGAAATTTATAAAAATTGAAAGGGAGCTTACATCAATAGATATAAACAATTCACCAAAGTTTCATGGACATTGGTGAAAGCCTTTTTGAGTTATTGTCCGAAGTGTTGAAAATCACCCCTTTTTTATGAATAAAGCTCCATAAATCCAAAACTTAAAATCTGAAATTAAAAAAAAACGAAAGGGAGCTTACGTCAATAGATATAAACAATTCACTTAAGTTTCATGGGAATTGGTGAAAGTGTTTTTGAGTTATTGTCCGAAGTGTGGATGACATACGGACTGACAGCACGACAGACGGACGGACAACGGTATACCATAATATGTCTCGTCTAAAAGACGGGCGTATAAAAAATGAAAAAGACAAACAATAGTACACATGACACAACATAGAAAACTAAAACTAGAGGCTCTAAAGAGCCTGTGTCGCTCACCTTGGTCTATGTGAATATTAAACAAAGGACGCAGATGGATTCATGACAAAATTGTGTTTTGGTGATGGTGATGTGTTTGTACATCTTACTTTACTGAAGATTTTTGTAAAAGATTACTAAGATTTACGAAAAATGGTTAAAAATTGACTATAAAGGGCAATAACTCCTAAAGGGATCAACAGACCATTTTGGTCTTGTTGACTTATTTGTAGAATTTACTTTGCTGAACATTATTGCTGTTTACAGTTTATCTCTATCTATAATAATATTCAAGATAATAACCAAAAACAGCAAAATTTCCTTAAAATTACCAATTCAGGGGCAGCAACCCAACAACAGGTTGTCCGATTCATCTGAAAATTTCAGGGCAAATAGATCTTGACCTGATAATCAATTTTACTTATGTCAGATTTGCTCTAAATGCTTTGGTTTTTGAGTTATAAGCCAAAAACTGAATTTTACCCCTATGTTCTATTTTTAGCTGTGGTGGCCATCTTGGTTGGTTGGCTGGGTCACGCCACACATTTTTTAAACTAAATATCCCAATGATGATTGTGGCCAAGTTTGGTTTAATTTGGCCCAGTAGTTTCAGAGGAGAAGATTTTTGTAAAAGATAACTAAGATTTACGAAAAATGGTTAAAAATTGACTATAAAGGGCAATAACTCCAGAAGGGGTCAACTGACCATTTTGGTCATGTTGACTTATTTGTAAATCTTACTTTGCTGAACATTATTGCTGTTTACAGTTTATCTCTATCTATAATAATATTCAAGATAATAACCAAAAACAGCAAAATTTCCTTAAAATTACCAATTCAGGGGCAGCAACCCAACAACGGGTTGTCCGATTCATCTGAAAATTTCAGGGCAGATAGATCTTGACCTGATAAACAATTTCACCCCTGTCAGATTTGCTCTAAATGCTTTGGTTTTTGAGTTATAAGCCTATTTTTAGCTGTGGCGGCCATCTTGGTTGGTTGGCCGGGTCACCGGACACATTTTTTAAACTAGATACCCCAATGATGATTGTGGACAAGTTTGGTTTAATTTGGCCCAGCAGTTTCAGAGGAGAAGATTTTTGTAAAAGTTAACAACGACGGCGGACGCCGGACGCAAAGTGATGGGAAAAGCTCACTTGGCCCTTCGGGCCAGGTGAGCTAAAAATAAGCAACACAAACCCCATGATTAACCATATGAATTACAAACATTTATAACTAAATCTGTGTTTTAATCAGTTCTAGTATCAATGATATCATCTCACTTGAATTGAACAATCAGTTTTTTCCTCTGTCTTCTAATTAATATTGAAAATAAGACTGAATCAGGTGCTCCACAGGGCGCAGCTTTATACGACCGCAGATGTCGAACCCTGAACAGTTGGGGCCAGTATGGACAAAACATTCAAGCGTGATACAGCTCTGAATTTGGATTGTGATCAAATTTTTGACATTACATGGGTTTTTTTTACACAAAACAAATGTCAAGATTTTACAAATCAATTAAAGATTTCTTCTTCAAACTTTTTAAATCTAAAATTAAATAGTTGACACAGCATAGGTTTCTGACACAGAATGAATGTGGTCTAATGAACTTAAAAGTTTTTTTTTGCCTTTGAGCAATTCACTATGCTGTTGAATATTAATCCTCTCAAAAAAATGTTTGAAGAAATTTTCTTTTTATTTATGAAATCTGAAATGAGAAAAATTTAAACCCCTCCCTTTTTTTTCCACATCCCCGCTTCCCTTTTTCCAAAACTGATATCAATTCAAATTTCTAATGGAGTTTGCAACAATAACTACTCTTTTAAATACATCATAAAATATTAAAAAGTAAAATAAAGTGCTTGTTATCACTGAATGGTAAAGATTGGTTGGTAGTAAAAGTGAATATACATTGTTTATTGTATAAAACAATAAAAAAAAACTTCATCAGCAACATTTTATATTGGCAAATTTCCAATGAAGTTATTTACATAAAGTTATTGGCAAATAAAAATAGAAAATGACATCATAGTCATGTCTGGCAAATGTCCAACATACATTATCTAAAAACATTTTAGATAAGATAAGGAAACAAGAGGCTGTCACAACGACAGCAAACCGGATTTATTAATATTTATTTGTGTCCTGGCAATATCACAAGAACCATTACTGATGAATGGTGAAAGTGAAAATCGTCAATATCAAATTTGACCTCCATTTTGTCATCAGTATCAACATCTTAAAATTTGAAAAGCTTAGATTGAATGGTTCATGAGTAAATGCAACAACGTGAATGGAAACCCCATTTCACAATCTTTCAAGAACCATAACTCCTGAACGGTAAAAGTCAAAATCGTCATTATTGAACTTGACCTCTAATTTGCCATCAGTAACAACATATAAAAATTTCAAAAGCTTTGGTTGAATGGTTCATTTGAAAATGCACGGACACGACTGGAAACACCATTTTTCAATCTTTCAAGAACCATAACTCCTGAACGGTAAAAGTCAAAATCGTCATTATTGAACTTGACCTCTATTTTGTCATCAGTAACAACATATTAAAATTTGGGAAGCTTTGGTAAAACAGTTCATGAGTAAATGCACGAACACGACTGGAAACACCATTTTTCAATCTTTCAAGAACCATAACTCCTGAACGGTAAAAGTCAAAATCGTCATTATTAAACTTGACCTCCATTTTGTCATCAGTAACAACATATTAAAATTTGGGAAGCTTAGGTAGAACAGTTCATGCGTAAATGCACGGACACGACTGGAAACTCCATTTTTCAATCTTTCAAGAACCATAACTCCTGAACGGTAAAAGTCAAAATCGCCATTATTGGACTTGATCTCCATTTTGTCATCAGTAACAACATATTAAAATTTGGAAAGCTTAGGAAGAACAGTTCATGCGTAAATGCAGGGACACGACTGGAAACTCCATTTTTCAATCTTTCAAGAACCATAACTCCTGAACGGTAAAAGTCAAAATTGCCATTATTGAACTTGACCTTCATTTAGTTGTCAGTAACAACATATTAAAATTTTAAAAGCTTTGGTTGAACGGTTCATGAGTTAATGCACGGACAACATTTGATTCCCGCCCGCCCGCCCGACCGCCCGACCGCCCGCCCGCCGTACATCCCCAAATCAATAACCGACATTTTTGTCACAAAAATCCGGTTAAAAAAGCTTCATCAGCAACATTTTATATTGGAAAATTTCCAATGAAGTTATTTACATAAAGTTATTGGCAAATAAAAATAGAAAATGACATCATAGTCATGTCTGGCAAATTTCCAACATATATTATCAACTACTATTCTATACAAAGAAAGATAACTCCAATTGAAAATTAATTGCTATTGCACAATATTGTGCAATTAGATATTTCTTGCTATTGTGCAATACTGTGCAATTGAAAATTTCTTACACAATACTTGATATGGAATCCTGATTTGGACCAACTTGAAAACTGGGCCCATAATCAAAAATCAAAGTACATGTTTAGATAAAGCATATCAAATAAGCCCAAGAATTTAATTTTTGTTAAAATCAAACTTAGTTTAATTTTGGACCCTTTGGACCTTAATGTAGACCAATTTGAAAACTGGACCAAAAATTAAGAATCTACATACACAGTTAGATTTGGCATATCAAAGAACCCATTTATTCAATTTTTGATGAAATCAAACAAAGTTTAATTTTGGACCCCCATTTGGACCAACTTGAAAACTAGGCCAATAATTAAAAATCTAAGTACATTTTTAAATTCAGCATATCAAAGAACCCCAAGGATTCAATTTTTGTTAAAATCAAACTAAGTTTAATTTTGGACCCTTTGGACCTTAATGTAGACCAATTTGAAAACGGGACCAAAAATTAAGAATCTACATACATAGTTAGATTCGGCATATCAAAGAACCCCAATTATTCAATTTTTGATGAAATCACACAAAGTTCAATTTTGGACCCTTTGTGCCCCTTATTCCTAAACTGTTAGGACCAAAACTCCCAAAATCAAACCCAACCTTCCTTTTATGGTCATAAACCTTGTGTTTAAATTTCATATATTTCTATTTACTTATACTAAAGTTATGGTGCAAAAACCAAAAATAATGCTTATTTGGGCCCCTTTTTGGCCCCTAATTCATGAACTGTTGTGACCTCAACTCCAAAAATCAATCCCAACCTTCCTTTTGTGGTCATAAACCTTGTGTTAAAATTTCATTGATTTCTATTTACTTATACTAAAGTTATTGTGCGAAAACCAAGAATAATGCTTATTTGGGCCCTTTTTTGGCCCTTAATTCCTGAACTGTTGGAACCAAAACTCCCAAAATCAATCCCAACCTTCCTTTTGTGGTCATAAACCTTGTGTTAAAATTTCATTGATTTCTATTCACTTTTACTAAAGTTAGAGTGCGAAAACTAAAAGTATTCGGACGACGACGACGACGCAGGACGACGACGCAGGACGACAACGCCAACGTGATAGCAATATACGACAAAAAAATTAAAATTTTTGCGGTCGTATAAAAATCAAATTGAAAGATTAAATGTGTATGCCTTTAATATGCAATGCAATACATTAATATTGAAAACAAAAGAAATACTTTCACTGTGTGTATTTCTGGAACCTAGGGTCTAGCATTAGCAAACAAAATCGGATATATACCATCTTATATTTACAAATGAAATATTGCTCAGCATGATCTTACAATGTGATTTATTGGTCAGCAAATGCTTACAAATTAGACTTAACAAATGATGAACTTATAAAATGATCTATTTGCTGGCATGAACTAATAAAGTGAGTCATATGGTAGCAGAAAGTTACAAAGTCAAATATTTGGTACACATACACGAACTTGTAACACAAGATCTTAACTACCATAAACTTACAAAAAGTGATTCATTGCATTAACTTGAATGATCTTATAAAATGATTTACCATTCAGAGTGGACTTACAAAAGTTGATAGTATTTAGAATGAGCTTATAGTGTGACATTATTCAGAATGATGTTACAAAGCTAGACATTATTCAGAATGATGTTACAAAGCTAGACATTATTCAGAATGATGTTACAAAGCTAGACATTATTCAGAATGAGCTTAGAGGGAGGCATAATTCAGATAAAACTTACAAAGTGAGATATTATTCAAAATGATGTTACAAAGTGAGACATTAGTGAAATATTAGCTAAAATGGTCTTTCAAAGTTGAAATTTTTAATAATGTAATTATTGCAAGGGTTTTATTATTGAAAAAACTGCAACAAGGTGAGTATCACAATAATTAAAACTCTCAATCAGATATCTTATACATACATCAGTATGCAGATTTTCCTGAAATTACAATCAATATTCTTTTGAATTTTGTCCTTCTTCAAAAAATTCCTTAATTTTGATTGATTTAACTCCTGTTATAATTCTATAAAGCCAAAGAGGTAAATGTTATTTTAATGTGAACGATTTTTAATCAGAAAAGTTTTATTCAGGTCATGGGTATCATATTTCACATAAATACTTACTTTTGCATTCTATTTTTGATGACCACTTCCAAGCACAAACATACAAGACAAGATTATATAATCTCACAAAATTAGAATGTAAAACAATCTCTCTAAAGAGGTGTTCATGTGATTGATGCATTAAGAAACTGAATCTTTATGAGTCCATATTACTAGTAATAGTAGTTACAACTATTTATCAATGGCATCTACTGTAATATTTTAAAAGATAGTGGATTTCTATAAAATATATATTCATTAAGATGCAATGCTTTTTAATGTGTTTACAATTTACATTTGTAACTTTTGATCATACAATTAACTGGGGGTACTGTTTTATTATTATATCTTTATTATGGGATACCAAGTTTTGTGTGAATTTGGGGTTTAACCATGAATTTAGATGTTCAATGAAGTAAATTTTATTAAAAGCATGTATGCAGACTTTGATAGAACCACCAAATCTAATATCCACAAAAATATTTTTTTACCCTTAATCAACAAAAATAGGTATACACGAAATAATTCAAACCACAGTAATTAAAATATGCTTGAAAATGAAATAACAGTTAAAATTCAATTTTATTTATATTTGTTAGAAATTTCTGTATAGGCAACAAAAAAGGTTTCACTATAAAATTATATTCATATTCTAATATAATTACATTCCTTTTGAAATGAACAGAAATTAATCTGTAAGCATATTATTATATATAAAATAGATAAGTTTTATCTTTACATTAGAATATCACATAAAATTACAACTAGTATGGTATATTCAGCATTTAAGTAAAAAGAAGGAACTTTTATAATGAATTTTTCTTTCAAATCAATACAATAATCTGCTTCTTGCAAAAGTGCAAAAAAGAAATAAACCTTTGACATCATTTTGAAGCTCTGGTGAAGACAATGTCAGAATTTTGATTCACTCTCATGCATATTACAAATAGAGTTTATCATATCAGTACACAAAAATAAACAGAGACAGTTACACATTATATTACTATAATACATATTCCCAATGTGGAAGTAATCAAAAATATCATTTAACAGGGTCGTATTCAACATCGTAGCTGCTACGTAGCTGCTATCAATATCTATGTACCAGCTAGGCTAAATACAGGTTCAATAGTCATAAATCTATGTATCACTACGTAGCAGCTACGATATTGAGCGCAACCCAGTACTTATTT
Organism: Mytilus galloprovincialis; assembly: GCF_965363235.1. Taxonomy (NCBI): domain Eukaryota; kingdom Metazoa; phylum Mollusca; class Bivalvia; order Mytilida; family Mytilidae; genus Mytilus; species Mytilus galloprovincialis. Next base: position 61,103,304 of record NC_134839.1, read on the forward strand.
TTACATGTGATTTACACTTTAAATCAACATTCTGATATTTACATTGATCAGTTAAGTTTCTCTTTAGAGCCAATATATATAAATAAAAAAAAAATTTCTCTTTGAAATAAACTAGTATGGATTGGTTGGTATCAATTTTCAAGGATTAAGGAAAATTTGAATTTCATGGATAGTTGTTTCTTTGTTTTGCTTAAGTCTGCATACATTTCTATGAAGATATGAAGTTCTAGGAAACCTTTAAATTGGTGGTTCCTCTCTTCTGACAAAATCCATAAAATTTGATATCCAAATAAAAATCATGAATACAGTTTTTCAATAATGTTTTAAAAGATAACAAGGATATCAATGTTAACTGAAGGCAGTGTTATAAATATTTGTATTAACATCCAAGTCATTAAGGTGAAGGTGTGGTCAGTTCCTTATTCCAAATTGTGATAATGCATTTCAGAACCAAATACTCTATCACACTTTAAACCTCAATGGAATGCACGAACTCAACCATGCTATACCTTTTGCTAGAACTTATCATACAGAGAATATATGAAAATATGCAACGACAAATTTAATTTAAAAACTGAATGAGCACATCATATTAGAGAGAAATTGGAGGGTTCCTTCAGAGTACATTGCTTAAAGGGCATAAAATATCAACCAGTTTACATTTTTTTGAAACCAGCATTATTAGAAGATGTTGAAGCCTGCAGATACAAAGTTATACAAACTAATGTACAAATATGAATACTATCTAAGGTTTTAGGCTATTTATATGTTTTCACTTTATGAAACTATGAAATTTATATAAATAGTCAATATACATGTTGGCATCTTAAAAAAGCAGTTCAGTTTTATTTTATTTTTTTCTCCTTGAAATGTGTTAAATAAAGTTGACTGGTAAAAAAATGAGGAAATATGATTCCTTTTTAGATACTTTTTCTAGTTTCCATTGATGAAGCAATCTTTATTTATTCTTTTTGCTGATTGTATTTTGTGCTGTCAGTTTTAATTGGTGGAAGACGCCAGAGTTTCCAGAGAAAACCACAATCTACAGTTGGAGCTGAGTGTACTTAGATCACTTGGCCATTGAGGCCCCTGACACCTTTAAAGATTAATCTCTATTTCATACCACAATATGATGCTGTACAGTTTGAATAGCAGGACTTAAAGGTGTATGCTAAAACAGTACATTGTAAAACATGAATTACGTAAACATTGGTTAAAACTCATCAATTAATTGTATTAAAGGTTGCAATGGATGAATGACTAATGACAAATAACAATTAGCTTTATCTTTCATGGGATCTACAAACCATGAAACCTTTAATACCTCATAAAAACATTTTTCTTGAATAAAACATAAAAATCACCAATCAGATTCCAATGTCAAAATATCAAATTATAAAATCCCAGTACATTCATATTTTTTCATACCAGTTTAAACAATATACATGTACATAAAACTATAACTGTGGATTCATTATTTTTCGTTGGATACCAATTTTTGTGGATTTCGTTGGTAACGAATAACAATTTTTAATGGGCTTGTATGCGGACTTTGACAGAACCACAAAATTATATGTCTACGAAGGTGTAAGTTTTGTTCAATCCACAAATATTGGTACTCACGAAAATAAATGAATCAACATTACTTATATAACCAACATTTTTTTTTTTTACACAATTTATTTCATAAATAATGATGAAAAATCACTAGTCATTATTTCAACATCAATATTATCACTTTTTATTATTTCCCTTAAAATATTCGTGAGATTTTGGAAATCTGTCGGGAACAAAGTCTGAATCTGTCTGAAGTCTGTCAATGATTGAGTTCCTTGTATGTTCCTCGTATTCAGTCAATAATTCAGGATTATCTTCGATTTCTTTAGTTAGATTTTCAATACTACTGATTGGTTCAACACCTGCAGACGCCACAGCTCTTCTTATTGAAGTTGTCAAATCTAATGCAGGATTTGATGCATCAAATGGTTGATTCAACTAAAAAGATAAAAAAAAAATATAATGATAAAATGGTTTATTAAATGATATGAGCAAATCAGCCCTAATACAGATTAATCAGCATGTGCTATCTAGATAAAAACAATTGAAAATTACTTGGAAGAGAAATAAGAAATTTTATAATGCATCTTAGCTGTGAAAAGACAAGTTCAAATACGAGTTCTTACATCTTTTTACTGTGAGTTTCTTGATTAACCAAAGATTTGAAATCATTTTGTAAAAGTGAACTGGCTGGTCCAAATATCTCTGTTGAGCCAAATTTAAATAAAATGTAGAGAGACTCCATAAGACCTTACATAAGTTATACTTCTATATGATAGTGATTTAAAAATTATAACTGTCACTAGGACTTACCTTCCTTCGTTTAGCTGGCATTCCTTGGTAATAAGCATCACTAAAAGGAGGTTGATGTTTTTGTTGTTTCTGTTTCTTTATGTCACCATTTATTATTGGTACCCATTCCTAAAATACATACATGGTCAAAAAATTAAGACATAATTTGTATAAATGGTCAAGTATTTTTCATTAATGGTATGGCTACCCTCAGGGATAAAAGAACAAAATATGAATGACACACTCTTCTAGAGCAATAACTCAAACCATTCTTTATGCAAGAAAAAATAAATATGTTCTAATTTTTTTTTCCAAATATTTTTTAAACAGTTTTCATGGTGACAAAGTGTATAAATATTTAATTTACCAAGTTTTTATTTTTCAATTATCTAAATGTACATCAATTTTATAATAAACACATTTAAAATATGACAGATAAGTGAAGAGATACAATTATTAATATTTAAGGAATGCCTGTTATTTTTTTTTTTCCGTCTATGAAGAAATAACATCAACAAGAATGTGTCCCCAGTACACAATTGACCAATCCGCACTATCATTTTCTATGTCCAGTGGACCGTAAATAATGGGAGAAAATCTCTAATTTGGCATTAAAATTAGAAAGATCATATCATAGGAAACATGTGTACCAAGTTTCAAGTTGATTGGATTTCAACTTCATCAAAAACTACTTTGACCAAAAATTTTAACCTAAAGCGGGATGCACAAACGGACAGACGGACAGACAAACGAGCTAACAGACCAGAAAACATAATGCCCATAAATGGTGCATAAAACTGTGGTACACACTGAATAACCCATGTAGCAGGTTATTTTTAGGTGTGCACCTCATTTTCTATGTTATTTTGAATAGACACAAAAAAATATAACAGTCATTTACTTATAATTCAATCAAAATTTCATTTTATACAAGAGTAAACCATGAAAAAACATTGATGAACGTCAGGGTCACATGACAAAATTACGTCTATGAGCTGATATACAAAACAACATCAGCCAATCAGAAGACATGTTATATCCAAAATTAAATTATATATATAAACATACATCTGGGATCTCTTTCTGCCAAGAAGTATCTCCTTCAGAACTAGTTGATGGTTCCCCTCCAGTGGCTCCATTCAAAACTTGTTCCTCAACAGCAGCTGCACCAGGTGATGTTGTCAAGGAAACTGGCTTCTTAACAACGTTAGCGGCACCACTTGGTGACGGTTTGCTGTCAAGTTTTGTTTCAACTTCCATTGACTAGATAAGAAAAAACATCCAACATTACCAACCAAGGAAAAACCTCAAAAGACGAATTTAATTGAATCAAATTATTTTTTTTTGTCACTAGGTTGCTTAGCCTACCATGTACTTTTACATCTTTAAGCTTTTTATACTTTTATTGCTCTGCATCCATTGTAAATATCATTAATCATGACATGTCATGTACAATAATAGTTATATTCTATAATTCATGTATTTGATTGATCTCTTGTTGTAGGTTACTTGAAATAAACTATATGTGTCAAAGCGACACAAATCTGCAATTTGAATAACACATGTGGACACAAACATGATGGTAGTCTCACATATCAAAAATCAGCTCAAAATCTGGAGGCGTATAGAAAAAAAGTCTGTATAACTGTGATTTTTAACAATTTTCAAAGTTGTAAACCAATAATTTTGGCAAATATGAGCGGAGTGGAACGAAACTTAAACTTGATCTGTAACTAATCATGAGTAACTCATACACAAAAAATCAGCCCAATATCTGAAACATTTAGAAAAAAATTCTGTATAACTGTGATTTTCAATAATTTATCAAAGTCCATAGCCCATAATTTTGGCAAAAATTAGCCAAGCAGAACAAAACTTAAACTTGATCTGTAACTCATCCTGGTTAACTCACATGCCAAAAATCATCACAATATCTGCAAGAGTTTAGAAAAAAAGTCCGTATAACTGTGATTTTCAATAATTTATCAAAGTCCAAAGCCTGTAATTTCGGCAAAAATTAGCGGAGCGGAACGAGAAACTTAAAATTGATCTGTAACTAATCATGAGTAACTCACACATCGAAAATCAGCCAAATATCTGAAAGCATTTAGAAAAAAAGTCTGTATAACTGTGATTTTCAACAATTTATCAAAGTCCATAGCCCATAATTTTGGCAAAAATTAGCCAGGCAGAACAAAACTTAAACTTGATGTGTAACTCATCCTGGTTAACTCACATGCCAAAAATCATTCCAATATCTGAAAGAGTTTAGAAAAAAAGTCAGTATAATTGTGATTTTCAACAATTTATCAAAGTCCAAAGCCCGTAATTTCGGCAAAAATTAGGGGAGCGGAACAAACTTAAACTTTATCTTTAACTTATCATGGTTAACTCACCTACCAAAAATCAGCCCAATATTTGAAGGTGTTTAGAAAAAAACTCTGTATAATGGTTTGATGCGGAATGACGGAACGACAGAATTTTGGACTTATGGAATTTCGGACAAGGCTAAAACTGTATGGCACCGACAACTTGTTGCGGGGGCCATCAAAATGTTGACACAGATATATGTCATTACTGTTTGTAAGGAGAAGAGCAAGGAACCCCAATAAATGACACTGTAAAGGTGTTTCTCTTAACTTCAGTTATTGCAATGATGAAGTAATTGGTGAAAATATGTTTTAACTGACACAATTAGACATTTTAACAGATGTTTTAATCAAATGTTAACTACATTATCACAGGGAAAATTCTTCAGATTTTGGGGACCAAAATTATGAGTTAGTAAACCAACTCCTTTGTTAGTAATTGCAAATGTTGAAATTACAATAGCAATATCATAATTGTAAAATGTGCTAAATATGAAGTCAATCAACCATGATTTAAGGTATGGCACCGAATAATTAAAGTGAAATATGATTCATGGAATTGATAAAGTACCACTATTTACATTTTTAAGAAACCCTTCCAAAATACTCTTTGACAGGTCCTTAACTGAGATATTACAAGGTTTAATTTCTTTAACTATCCAACATATGCTAATTAGTTTTCTAGTTGTAGTCCTAATTTCAGATTTCATAACATACTAGAGAACAAATATACCTGTGGAGATTCAACTGCAGAAGCACCAGGTGATTGGACAAGTGGACTGGTTTCCATTGGAGCTTCTCGACTAGGTGTTTTATCTTTCTTTACAACATAGTGCATGATTTGCTCCTCTGTCACCCTTATTGAAGGTACAAATGAATTAAGCTGTGCTGTAGTTGTACTGGCCATCCACTGTTGAATCAATGGATTAACTCCCCTTGTTAGGTTCTCCTGCAAAAAGACATTTGTTGTGTTAGTGTCTAGAATAAACATCTGCATTCAAAGCTCACAGAATGACCAAATCTCCATTAATTCAATATTTCTTAGTCATTTACAAAAATATAATATTTGACTTTACAAAAAGTAGCCTGAATCGCTCATATGGTAAAAAGGAGTAGGTCCGGTAAGGACCAATTTTGGCCTCAAATTTCAGGTTCATCTGACGAAAGATTTTTACCACTTTTTAAACACTTAAGTGTCTATTTCATTTGAATTAATTAGTTTATGTGAAGGATTTTAACTGATTTAGTCTTTAAAAACGATCCGATTCAAGCTCAAATGTGAAAAATCTACCAAATATGCCGAAAAATGTCAATTTTCAGATGGTTTTTGTCAAAAACGAAAGTGGCCGCATCCGTGTTCATCCTCAACCTTTATATATGTTATGTATTATCATAAAATACAACTTACTTTTTTAATATTAAGGATGAACACGAATGCGGCCACTTTCGTTTTACATGAAAACCATCCAAAATTTAACTAAAATGCTAGAATTGTGAAGATTTCAGTAATTTAGCATGACTTTATGGTGCTAGTACCCGATATATGTGCATTGTATTGTCAAAAACAGCTCATATTTATGTAGCAGAAGCATTCTACTGTCCAATGAATAACTAAAAGTTAACATTTTAACAATTTTGTAAAACTGCTATATTTTGGGGCCAAAAAGGGGTCTTACTGGACCTACTCCTTTGCCATGTTGATATGAACATAAAAATTTGTGTTACAGACACTGTATTGCTGATCATTTATGTTTGAAGTGCCTGCACATCTCAACATAAAAAAAGCCATGAAACTGTTATAAATTTAAAGATAACATGCAAAATGCAAAAAAACGTCCAATACAGTTACTTCAGGCGAAGACCATAAAGTAGACTGGTGGTTTGAGTAATTTAACTTTCTGTTTAGATCTTATATTATTGATCATGTTTGATGTTAACAGTTTTTTGTTTATATTAGTTTTCACATATGTTTTTACAATGTTGTTGCAATCGATAATGCAATGTTTGCTTCTGCACATTAAAAGTATATAAAATAAGCCTTTTATTTACTATTCAAAGAAAATCTACTTTTCTAAAATGTCTATCATATGATCTATGACAACTATATTCAAACTTAATATTTTCATTATAATGCTATACATATATCCTAGAGTTATCGGTTCTGGATAGTGTAACAAACTTTTGCTCCGTAGGGCCAGTTCTTCAAATGCAGTGATATTCTTGTCTTTTTTCAAAACTACCTCTACCGTTTTTTATTGGGAAAAATGCATATTTTTTATTGAAATTGGGAAATTTGTATATTTTATTCTAATCACATCTCCGATTTTTTGCTGACATTTGCTGTCTTTTTTTGCACTGTTTTTTCATGTATATTTTGGTTGTCAGACATTTTCAACCTGAAAGGTACTTTCGGAGAGGGTAAAGAAACAAAAGCAATGATGGTACTAAATGCATTGAAAACTACATGTGTTACAAACACCATGATGATTCTGATCAGACAACCGGATCTCAAAAGTGCTTTCTAATATAAAAATATTAACATGAATACGATATTTACCAACATTACTACCAATGCCATCACTGTTTGGGGAAAATGTAAAACTTTTTGGGAGGAATTTTAAGCCATTTTTTTTTGTAATTGGGAATTTTCTCTAGGGGAAAAGGCCGAATTTCGGCTGTAATTTGAGGCAAACAATATCACTGAAATGAATGTGGTCAAAGCTGATTGTGTTAATTTAGTAGATACTTTTATTCATTTCCTATTATCCTCATGATATTCTCTTGCATAATTCAAGAAAAATCAAAGCATCTGTTGTAGTGCTCAATTTTGACATTGTGTGCAATACCTCATCAGTTCTCGATAGTTGTGAAAAGTATACTGTGGTAAGCATGTTTGATATTAATAGAAGATTTAAAATTACGCAAATTGAAGAAAAGTATCTATCACTATTATTTGTATGTAGAAAACATATTTTTTTTATGAATTTTGGCCTTATCGATCAATTAAGGCATCTTTAACTGATATCCTAGGAATTATCACTGAAGGATAAAATTATGCATTGAATATTAATTTTAGATGATTTTAAATTATTGAACCAATTATTATATGTTATAAAATGTTGTCACAGCTGTTATTAATATTTTTCTGTCACAGTTACAATATTTAAGGGCATTACTTTTCCTATAATTAAATTGAATTAAATCTTACAGTTAATAAGATATGGCCCAAACTGCATTCCATAGATTTTTTTTCATAGCGACGTCACACCACATCTTACAATAGTGTATTACGTATGTGGACTTGACCTTCTTTTCAAGCTTAGTTTTCTTTAAATTTTAAAAAGTGCTATTTATGAACCGAGGGGATGAAGTTTGGGTTGTTTTGGGAATAAGGAAAAGTAGCCTAAAGTCGGAAAATATTATTTTTGCTGTTGTAAATTGTCAGAAAACTTGAAATGTTGAAATTAATGCTTGCTTGAAGCAAGATTTTATTCTGTCCTTGAAATACGGGCAATTAGAAAACATGTGCGATTTCGCGAACTACTTTTATTTTAACCATGCACATTGCTATCGAGAACTGATTAACATCGAGAACAGATGACTACACGATATTCTTGTTAAACTTGTTCATGATTCAATTTTTATTTTTAAAACTGTCCTGTTTCTGTCTGTTGAAAAAAATCTTTATTTAAATAGGTTTCCCTTGAATTATTTGTAACTTGGAATAATATAACCTTGTTTCAACAATGCTAGATGCTACAATAACAGTAATATTTGATATGTTCTTTATACTAACAAGTCTATTTTGTACAAGTCTGCTCAAGGCTGGCATTCCTCCAACTAAAGAATATCTGGCAAGGACTACACTTTCAGATAAGGCTTGTCTTAACATCTCATATAATCTGGCACCAAACTGCACATCTCCACCTATTAAAAAGACATAAAATGTTCAATTGATTACTTTAAAACAATCTGCCCACCACTTTACAATATGCATTTGTTTGGACTTCTTTCAACCCAGCGAATAATAATAAATATCAAATAAATCCTCTTAATCATTTTCTTATATTATAACAATAATTCTCAAAAAAGGTATATTTGTTGTGGAATGAATACTGTTTTGTTTCCATTTTTGTTTATATTTTCTTATTTTTTTATCCAAATCAATTGTTTCCCTATATATATCTAATATATTTTTTTATATCCTAAAAATCAGATAAATTTTGCAAGTGTTATGCAATTTCTATACATTATGCCTTAAACATTATTTTGTAATTTCTCATAATGTATTTTCAAAAATAAAAATAAAGTACTCGAACTGCAAGAATTGATAAAATTTGTTTATGTACATTGTCCATAACTTTTAAAACATTACAAGCCACTTCCATGAGATAGACATACCTCGTGTCTGCATTATCATACTTAAAATGGCTGTCAGTTGTACTCTGCAAATATTACTTAATGTTGCAACAAAATCAATATCTGGTTTAACTTCTGTCACTTCCTGTAATGGGGTATCATAAATTATTGTGGTTAAGTACAACTGCATTCAACAGACATATTTATTCAATTATAAAGGACAAATTCTAATATGACATGCTTCTTTCGCTTTGTGAATAAACCCATGCTCTAAATCCAACAAAATTTATTTGCACATGTATATTGACTACTGCAGAATAATGAATTTTATCAAATTGGTATGCATTTACTATATTTCATTAACTTAAAGCACTTCCAATCTCTTATATGATGCACATGTTGTTACTTATTCATTTATCATGACTGTAATGTGTTGCAATTCACAATTGGCATACTGTAAAAGTACTTTTATTTTTGGTTTTCGTGGATGACTTTATCCACGAATTTAAGTGTCCAATGAAATAAATCAACTGTTGTCCAAATCAAGACATGGAAAGATCCTCATGGAGGTTTGACTACCGATATGATCTAGAGAAGAACTTTTCTTACAGTAGTTTCAGAGGAGAAGATTTTTGTAAAAGTAAACGACGACAGACGACGGACGACGGACACCAAGTGATGAGAAAAGCTCACTTGGCCCTTTGGGCCAGGTGAACTAAAAAGGGAGGTTTATGGAAGAGCCTGCACTTATACATATTGGATTTAGAAATGACCTTAATTGTCCTTATCATAATAGAAATAATTGATGCAAGTTATACTTTATTGTAATTTAACATGGGTAGGCATTATATTCGTGTTATTTTAGCCCTCACCATCGCTCGGGCAAAAATAATCAGGAATGCAATGCCTACCCATGTTAAAACTACAATAAAAAGTATAGTTTGCATCAACTATTTCTTAAATTTTCCCTTTTTAAATTGGTTACCTTTTTCATAAACTTTTGTAGACCAATGTTCAAGTATTTGGTTGACCTTTCAGTCAAGCCAATAACCCCTACAGAAGGAGTTAAAAAGTCACACTAGTATTTTTCACTACGGATTCTTTATGACCTATTGGTGACCTTCTGCTGTTGTCTGTTCTATGGTCGGGTTGTTGTCTCTGACACATTCCCCATTTCCATTTTTAATTCTATTCTTATTCTAATTCGCTGATACAAAAACTATAACTATTTCAGACTGATTCATAGTTATAAATCCAAATGGCGGCATATTTCAAACAATAATGAATAAAAACTTAAATAATTAAAATAAGCATATACTGCCTATTATCCTTCTCTCCTTGATTGTATATGAAATGTCAAAGAGTGTACATACATGTATTGTTCCTCTTTGGGTTTCATGAAAAGCAAAGTAATCTGACAGGAGCACTTGCTACAGTACATACCTCAGCACTCTTCAGTTCACTTGTCATATTAGCTATAAGCCTGTTAACACCAGCTTCTATATTTTCTCTTGTTGGTTCACCATCATTTAATATTCTACCTCTTATAAATTCTTGTAATGGTGCTCGTAAACGGTTTAATGCTGCACCATTTCCAGAAAACACTTGCAGTAAATCTGGCAGTGATAAGTGCCTGGACACACAGTTAAAAAGGTCATTTATAAACACACCTGTAGATAGAAAAATAAAATCTCAAATCTCAAACCAGTCTATATAGTATGTTGTAACAAATAATTTAGGAATAACAATACTGTAGTTGAAGAATTGCCACCATCAATTGGTGATTTGATGGTTGCAAATGCAGTTTTACTGGTCAACTGTGGATTTGATGGTAACTTTTAGCCAATAAAAATTGTAACATAAAAATTGCATTAGAATTAATAATTGATACACATATTATTACATTTAATATAAATTTAGGAGATATGAACTAGAGGCTCTAAAGAGCCTGTGTCGCTCACCTTGGTCTATGTGAATATTAAACAAAGGACACAGATGGATTCATGACAAAATTGTGTTTTGGTGATGGTGATGTGTTTGTAGATCTTATTTTACTAAACATTCTTGCTGCTTACAATTATGTCTATCTATAATGAACTTGGCCCAGTAGTTTCAGTGGAAAATGTTAGTGAAAATTTTACAAATTTTATGAAAATTGTTAAAAATTGACTTTAAAGGGCAATAACTCCTTAGGGGGGTCAATTGACCATTTTGGTCATGTTGACTTATTTTTAGGCCTCACTTTGCTGTACATTATTGCTGTTTACAGGTTATCTCTACTTATAATGATATTCAAGATAATAACAAAACACGGCAAAATTTCCTTAAAATTACCAATTCAGGGGCAGCAACCTAACAACCAGTTATCCGATTCATCTGAAAATTCCAGGGCAGATAGATCTTGAACTGATAAAAAATTTCACCTCCTGTCAGATTTGCTCTAAATGCTTTGGTTTTTGGGTTATAAGCCAAAAACTGCATTTTACCCCTATGTTCTATTTTTAGCCATGGTGGCCATCTTGGTTGGTTGGCCGAGTCACCACACACATTTTTTAAACTAGATACCCAATGATAATTGTGGCCAAATTTGGTTTAATTTGGCCAAGTAGTTTCAGAGGAGCAGATTTTTCTAAAAGATTACTAAGATTTACCAAAAAATGGTTAAAAATTGACAATAAAGGGCAATAACTCCAGAAGGGGTCAACTGACGGTCCATTTTGGTCATTCTGACTTATTTGTAAATCTAACTTTGCTGAACATTATTGCTGTTTACAGTTTATCTCTATCGCTGTTTACAGTTTATCTCTATTGCTGTTTACAGTTTATCTCTATCGCTGTTTACAGTTTATCTCTATCGCTGTTTACAGTTTATCTCTATCTATAATAATATTCAAGATAATAACCAAAAACAGCAAAATTTCCTTAAAATTACCAATTAAGGGGCAGCAACCTAACAATGGGTTATCCAATTTATCTGAAAATTTCAGGGCAGATAGATTTTGACCTGATAAACAATTTCACCCATGTCAGATTTGCTCTAAATGCTTTGGTTTTTGAGTTATAAGCCAAAAACTGCATTTTACCCCTATGTTTTAGTTTTAGTCATGGCGGCCATCTTGATTGGTTGGTCGGGTCACCAGACATTTTTTTTTAAACTAGAAACCCCAATGATGATTGTGGCCAAGTTTGGTTAAATTTGGGCCAGTAGTTTCAGAGGAGAAGATTTTTGTAAAAGTTAACGAGGACGGACGACAAGTGATGAGAAAAGCCCACTTGGCCCTTTGGGCCAGGTGAGCTAAAAATGACATGACCTTGAATGTCTTATTTTCTGAAAGTCAAATACAGTAGTGGTACAAAACTTTCATTTATCTTGTCTTTATTGGAGATGTGAAGATAAGTTCTTCCTCAAAAAGTCATATTTTGAGTGAACAGATCTTCATATCTGAGTGGAAAGGGAAATAGATTTACATTAGATTCCAATATTAATTGACTGGGATTGTTAGTTTTCTTTTTTTTTTAGATGTTGTTTGAATAGATGTAAATATCATTTTAAAGGCTTTCTCATCACATGGTATGGGGTTAATTCCTGATGATTGCATTATGGGTATTAGTGCATTGGTTTCATCCCTAGCTGGATCTATTAACCTAAGTTTTTTAAACTGGCTTTAAAAGGGAATTGATGCAAAAGTGATTGATTGGAAGTCAGCATGATAAATCAGACAGGAACATGTACAAAAATATTACCTTCCTCTCCTGTATTGTAGCCTTCCCCTAGGGATGACAAGAACTGTGAAATAGTCTGACTTGGTGGCTGTCCCATAGCTGTTTGTGATACCATACTACCAATACCAGAAATAAGACGTGTAAATGCCTCATCAGTCATTGCAGGTTGTTCTGAGGAGGCAGTTGTACCGTTATTACTTGTGTTTGTTGTACTCGATGCTGATGCAGCTGGTCTCTGTTGCTAAAATTGAAATAGATGAGTTGCTGATTAATATTTATGGTCACTGTGGTGGTTATAAAGCACTGCTTGCAATAATCTATCTTACAAAAAATATTTAAAGAAACAGGGAGAAAGGAAACCAATCTAAATACATTAAATACAAAAATATATGTATCATGTAATGCTTGCTTTACATGTTTTTTTCCTAAAATATAAGAAGGTTTCGTCAAATTCTGAAACAAGGATAATCTATATACAGTTATGACTACAATATTTGTCTTATCCCCCAAAAATAGCTTGACACACCAACTATTCATCTTAGTAAGGGTCATCCATAATAACCTTATTGTTACCATTTCTGTGAAAATGTGGCATTTTTAAGAACAAAGAAACTTTTTTTTAAAGGCATAAAACTAAATTTTAAATTTAAGCTGTAGTGTTTGCTGACCAAATAATTGGTTAAATGGAATACAAAACATTATACATAAAGAGAAAAATAATTTATTATACTTCTTACAACTTTTGTTAATACTGTAAATTCTAAAATTAATGTGTGCATTTATAATTGTTAATTCTTGAGCTCTGGCAAAATTTTTTAAACCTAATCAACGAATGGAAAATCTCTACAAAAATTATTAATGTTTTTTTTTAATTATTGCAAACCTGATTCAGATGCAGTCTTGCAAAAATGAAGACATCCCAATAACTTCTGAATATCCAGTACAAAAAATACTTTATTATAGTTAACAATGTGAATTTTATAGAATAAACCAAATCAACAAATTCACAAGACCAAAAGTTTTGCTGTGTCTACTCAAAATCTATTGAATATGGCAAGAGTCTAAGTAAAAAAATCATGCTCCAAAGATATATGACCATGAGGCATGATCTTATTTATTATGTTGATAAATACTTACTGCAGAAGCAGTCTGAAGGAAATCTCTCAACATAGTGGCAAAATTCTGATCTCCTGGAGGTCCAGCAGATGGTCCCGTCTGAGGTGGCTGATTTCCTGGTGGCCTTCTCTGTCCAGGTGGTGGCATCCCAAACATTGTAGAGAAGGCAGGCTGTCCATCCTGCATTCCTTGTATCTGTATACCAATAACACCAGGCATCTGTGATGAAGCTTGGTGTAACATCTAAAATGGGCAGAAAAATTCAAAAACTGTAAATTCAGAAATTATTGTGATGTTTTTATTATTGCGAAAAATGCAACATGGTTGTAGGTGCAACAATTTAAACTAGCATTTTGAAATTTTTGATATGAATTAAACAGGACTTTTCTTAATATGACAAAAATTAAAATCACATTTTAGTCTTAAATGACAAAATTGCAATAATAAATGCACACAATAATTTCTGAGTTTATAGTATTTCAAATGATGTTTTCAAAGTACCTTTTAATTTCTTACATTCTCCCCCTGTTACACCAATTATCTATTATGATTTCAGGAAATTCTGCATTTTAAGTCATTATTTTTACTGAACATTTTTATCACAATTTTAAACTAATAAAATCTTCTGCATTCATAGTATTTAAAATACATATTTTCAAGTAGAATTAAAATAAATTCAAATATATCTGTTTAATATTGATTATAAAACCGTAATTCAGTATTTGAGAATTTATATAAAGTAGTGGATTCCTAAAGGAATATCAACAAGCCCGTTTTTAAGTATATTAATAAAAATGCATGTTTCCTCAATCCAACATAAATGGTTCCTATGACCTAAATGAATTTAAAGTAACTGTTTGAAGAGCCCTAGATACAAAGTTTAAATTGAAACTTAAAATTTATAAGAAATTCTGCATGAAAACTAGAATAATTTTTGTTATAAGTAAAATTAAGACTTGTAATCTCACAAGAGAATATATATTACCTGTACAAAAGGATCAGCTGACCCACTATTGTTCGTAGCAGGTATAGGCCCTGAACTAGGGGTAGATGTTGGCTGTTGTTGATTTGAAGCAGTGGTACCATTTGATGCTGTTGACTGCTGTTGATTAGCAGCTGTTGTGTTTGTTGGTGGTTGATTAGAACCATTGGGTGGTGGGTGATGAAGGTGAGGATTAGTTTCTTGCTGAAGTTGTTGCATAAAACCACTCAACATGTTATTAATGTATTCTTCCTGAAAATATTAGCAATTTTTGAATTATTACATTTTATTGCAAACAATTTTTTTTCAAATTTGGTTTAACGTTTCAAAACTATTTAGAACCTGCATTCAAAACATAACTAGTCTGTAACAGAATTTTATTGATAAATGCCAGTTTCAAATTGTATCTAACTAGCACTGGTCAAAATTTTAACAATAAATGTTAGTCACCATGAAATATATTTCCCCATTTTGATTGGCACAATCTAAAGTCCATGGAGCCTTTAACATTCTCCTGGCATTTTTGCATAAAATTGATACAATGGAAATACAAATATATATGTTAAATGAAAACTGTGTGAGCCGAAATTTTGTCTAGCTAATAAATTTCAATGAATCAAGTTTTGGTCTTCCTATCATTTTTTCCAAGATAACGGCTAAATGCATTTGGTACAGCTAAATAGTAAAAAAATTTATAAAAAAAGGTAACAACACCATAAATAAGTTTATTGATGATTTGATTCTTTTGACTTATTTGTAGATCTTGTGTTGTTTTTCATTTTCTTCAAAATGTCAGACCAATCTTTCTGCATCTCTTATCCTTTTTAAGATATAGGGGAAAAAATACACTTGGCGATTATTTCTGCAATTTACAATTTCCTTTTATTTGTTATTAATGGTAATAGCCAAAATAAAAAAAAATATATCATTTAAGGGCAATAACTTCTATATGGTCAACATGTATAATATGTACATAATGAACTTATCAACATTTCTGCCCCCCACCCCCTTTGTCATATTTTCTTTATCTTTAACAGATTTCAAGAAACTAGACAAAATTTGCATTTTTACCTAATATACTACTTTATGTGTGGGTCACCATGTTAGTTTACCAGCAAAATCATTTAACACATTTTTTTAAAACTAGTTTCCCAAATATAATTGTTGCCAAATTTCTCAAGGAACTGAAGAGAAATTCTGAAAGCAGTAGCTAGCAACAGTTTAAAGACAGATGTATAAAAAGAGGGACAAAATAACCTCAAACAAGATACATAAATTATTTACAAACATGCAGATACCTTTGAAGTCTATGTACAGTGATTTTGCTAGCGCTCGTCACTCTGGTATTTTACGAAACAATTTTCGCATTGACAAAATGTATTTCAAATCAATTATGTCACTTAAATTTTGAAAGTGTAAAAAGGTTTTCATATCAAAATACTACCTGTCTTTATGTTTTTGACAAGTCTATAACCCCAAGGTAATTAACATTTGCAACAGGTGTTACAAGTTGTAATTACACTAATCCGCTTATCGCCATCTGAAGGGTCACTAATCCATTAATTAAACCTCATAATCGACCATCTTAATTTTTCCCCCAGGAAGATCAGTCAGTGGGCATTTCACCAACCAGGAGTACAGTTTCGAAATTGTTTTTCCCAGGACAGTTGGCATTAATTTTCAATATTTCTCAAACGATCACAATTGAAGTTAGTTTGTTGTAGACTCTTCAATAGAACGCATTTTCGTAATACTTGATATAAATTTTCATCAAAAACTTCTGACAAATTCCATTTAAAATATAGAACTTTAATAAAAACGGTCGAAAAATGTTTTCACAAATCAAACAGGTGCTTCCTGTACTGTGTGCTACCCATGCGTGAAAAATGATTTCTAAATACCAATTTAGACGTTTTATAAGGATAATGATTATGCAGTGAGATAACCATTGCAAGTTAATTTCTGCTGTGATTCCTTGTTTAAAAAAAATGGAATCTATCTTTTGTTGATCAGGAATGTCCTCTGAAACAAACTGTAGAGAAATTGTGAAATGAATTTCCAGATCCCTTGTCAGAATCTTTCATAATAAGAGCCAATAAAGACAAATCATACAATTACTGCCAATCCTGCCTAAGTCCTTTAAAATCTGACAAAGTCAAAGATGAAGCTAGTAATATACATCCTTGGTCCCTTTCTGTTACACAAAAAAGGTTGATTTTAATAGCGCACAAAAGTGACTAAAGCCCTCAAAATTCTAGCTTAAACCCTGCTATGTATGATACTGGGAAAAGGACTGTTAAAGATCTATAATTGTCACAAATGACATTGACATATAAATATTTCAATCATCTCACCTGATTATTTTCTCCATTTGATGGTCTGTTTCTTCTGGCTTCATCTCTTTGTAGCCTGAAGAAGTACCGAGATGAACAGGGAAGATGGCGATCCACAGAAGGAGGAAACCCAGGCAAACCAGGCATGCCAGGCAATCCAGGCATTCCACCAATACTCATGCCTGGTGGTAATCCAGCTCCAGGAACACCAGGCATAACAAAGGCTGTAGTTCTAGGTCTTCCAGGTGTTTGTGTCTGTGTTTCAGAAGTGTTTGATGTTCCAGTCTGGGTCCCAGAAGAGTTTGATTCAGCATTACTTGTCTGTGTACCTGATGCACTTGTTGATGGGGTTGCTGTAGTACTGAAACCTGATGGAACATTCATTCTACCAACACCAGAACCATTAGGAAATCTAGCAAATCGAGCTCTTGGTTGACCAGATTGACCAATTTCTATCTGTACTGCGTTAGATGGCCCACCAAATCTTGGGCCTGAATAATGATAGTTTTACATTGTTTAAAATAGTAAAATTTTTAGGCATGTTCCATTTAAGTACACATGCAAAAATCATACACAACCTATTCTTTTGGCTCTTTTTAATATTATAAATAATATTTGATATCATTAATTCATGCAATTGGAAATTACAGAAACCTATTTTAAACTATTTCACTTCTTTTTCTTTATCAAGACTTTATAACATACACTGTTCAAGATGGTAAACAAAGTACATCAACAAAAATCTTGCAAGACGATTTGATTCTACATTTGGAATATAGACTTAAAAATACTAAGAGCCAAGCCATTCATTATTTATGCTGATAATCAATTTAAAACAAATGTAATTGACCAATACTCATTATTCATTAAATAATATATAAACAACTATTCAAAAATAATATCTACAAAACAAATTGAGCTAACAGGCCTTATTTAAGACATTGATATCAATTAAATCAATTATAGTTATAAACCAGATGCTCCGCAGGGCACAGCTTTATACGATCGCAGAGGTTGAACCCTGAACGGTTGGGGCAAGTATGGACACAACATTCAAGCTGGATTCAGCTCTAAATTTGGATTGTGATTAAATAGTTGACACAGCATAGGTTTCTGACACAGAATGAATGTGGTCTAATGAACTTAAAATATTTTTTTTTGCCTTTGAGCAATTCACTATAGTGTTTAATATTAATCCTCTCAAAAAAATGTTTGAAGAAATTTTCTTTCTATTTATGAAATCTGAAATGAGAAAAATTTATTTTTTTTCACATCCCCCTTTCCCTTTTTTCTAAAACTGATCTCAATTCAAATTTCTAATGGAGTTTGCAACAATAACTACTCATTTAAATACATCATAAAATATTAAAATGTAAAATAAAGTGCTTGTTATCACTGAATGGTAAAGATTGTTTTAATTTATCAGTTGGTAGTAAAAGTGAATATACATTGTATATTGTATAAAACAATGATTTAAGTTGATTCAATTACTATTCTGGACAAAGAAAGATAACTCCATTTGAAAATTTCTTGCTATTGCACAATACTGTGCAATTGAAGATTTCTTGCTATTGGGCAATACTGTGCAATTGAAGATTTCCTGCTATTGCTGAATACTGTGCAATTAAAAATTTCTTGCTATTGCACAATACTTAATATAATAATTTTGGATCCTGATTTGAACCAACTTGAAAACTAGACCCATACTCAAAAATCTGAGTACATGTTTAGATTCAGCATATCAAAAAAGCTCAAGAATTCAATTTTTGTTAAAATCAATATTAGTTGAATTTTGGACCCTTTGGACCTTGATGTGGACCAATTTGAAAAACGGGTCCAAAAATTAAGAATCTACATACACAGTTAGATTTGGCATATCAAAGAACCCCAATTATTCAATTTTTGATGAAATCAAACAAACTTTAATTTTGGACCAACTTGAAAACTTGGCCAATGATCAAAAATCTAAGTACATTTTTAGATTCAGCATATCAAAGAACCCAAAGGATTCATTTTTTGTTAAAATCAAACTAATTTAAATTTTGGACCCTTTGGACCTTAATGTAGACCAATTTGAAAACGTGACCAAAAATTAAGAATCTACATACACAGTTAGATTCGGCATATCAAAGAACCCCAATTATTCAATTTTTGATGAAATCAAACAAAGTTCAATTTTGGACCCTTTGGGCCCCTTATTCCAAACTGTTGGGACCAAAACTCCCAAAATCAAACCCAACCTTCCTTTTATGATCATAAACCTTGTGTTTAAATTTCATAGATTTCTATTTACTTATACTAAAGTTATTGTGCGAAAACCAAGAATAATGTTTATTTGGGCCCCTTTTTGGCCCCTAATTCCTAAACTGTTGGGACCTCAACTCCCAAAATCAA
Organism: Mytilus galloprovincialis; assembly: GCF_965363235.1. Lineage (NCBI taxonomy): Eukaryota > Metazoa > Mollusca > Bivalvia > Mytilida > Mytilidae > Mytilus > Mytilus galloprovincialis. The sequence goes on from NC_134839.1 coordinate 61,122,929, forward strand.
TCCCAACCTTCCTTCTGTGATCATAAACCTTGTGTTTAAATTTCATTGATTTCTATTTACTTATACTAAAGTTATTGTGCGAAAACCAAGTATAATGCTTATTTGGCCCCTAATTCCTAAACTGTTAGAACCAAAACTCCCAAAATCAACAATCAACCTTCCTTTTGTGGTCATAAACCTTGTGTCAAAATTTCATAGATTTCTATTTACTTAAACTAAAGTTATAGTGCGAAAACCAAGAAAATGCTTATTTGGGCCCTTTTTGGCCCTAATTCCTAAAATGTTGGGACCAAAACTCCCAAAATCAATCCCAACCTTCCTTTTGTGGTCATAAACCTTGTGTTAAAATTTCATAGATTTCTATTCACTTTTACTAAAGTTAGAGTGCGAAAACTAAAAGTATTCGGACGACGACAACAACGACAACGACGACGCAGACGACGCCAACGTGATACCAATATACGACCAAAAAATTTTCAATTTTTGCGGTCGTATAATAAAATGTTATTCCTGATGATGTTTGATTTTTTTTTTAACTGCATGATTTGAGAAGATTGAATGTATTTTTTACAATATTACCTCCCCTTGCAATTCCACCAAGAACTGAGTTCACAATACTGTTAATCAGATCATTAGTAATAGGTCCAGCACCTTCTGGTAGTATCTGGTGTGTTGTAGTTGTGCCTATATTATAAATTTTAAAATACAACAGTAGTTCTAAATATATTTTAAGTCTTCAAATTATGATAAATCTATCACTGTAAATAAATCAGGGGAATCTTATTGCGTATTTGCCAACTTTCAGGATATAGACGTAAACTGCATATTTTGATCCCTTGTCCCAGTTATTTGATCATGAAAGTAACCCAAAAACACAATTTTGTGAAAATCTCCATAGAAAGTTGGTTGCCAATTTTGAACTTTTCCAGAGGAGACAATTGTGATCAGCAATAACTAGCCAACCAAAATCCTTGCATCTCATTTTTATATTGATAAATGAGGCATTAAAAACAAACTATGATTCATTCTTGCTTGAAACTGGAGTTATATCCTCTATCTGTATATCTATATTGTAAAAATCATGATCGCAATGAATGAATTATCATTAATCAATATCAACTTTGACCATAGAAACTGAATGATGAATCAAAGCATGCAAGGAATGTCAACTTCATCAGAAGTTCTTCATATATTTGACAATTTTCACCTCTGTGTATTTTTCAGTACAATGCTTAGGCTTGTAGGCCATAGTTAAAGTCAATTGTACAATTTATGTCATGTACACTGATTGACCTCCAGAAATATCATTCATACTAGAGGCTCTCAAGAGCCTGTGTCGCTCACCTGTTAATGTGTTTACTGATGTCGGCCATCTTTGTTGGTAGGCGGGGTCATTAGACACTCTTTTTAAAAATAGATACCCTAGTATTATGATTGTGGCCAAGTTTGGTTAAATTTGGCCAAGTAGTTTTAGAAAAGATTTTTATACAAGTTACAAAAATGAGGAAAAGTTGTTTAATATTGACTCTAAAGGGCAATAACTCCTTAGGGGGTCCTCTAACAATTTTGATCATGTAACTTATTTGTAGATCTTACTTTGCTGAACATTATTGCTGTTTACAGTTTATCTCTATCTATAATAGTATTCAAGATAATAACCAAAAACTGCAAAATTTTCTTAAAATAACCAATTTAAGGGCAGCAACCCAACAACAGGTTGTCCGATTCAACTGAAAATTTGTGAGGGGATATATCTTATTCTGATGGACATTAAAATCTTAAAAGATTTGCCCTAAATGTCTTGGTTTCAAAGATATAAAGCAAAAACTGCATTTTACCACTATGTTCTAATTTTAGCCATGTCGGCCATTTTGTTTGGTAGGCTGGGTCATCGGACACATTTTTTAAACTATAAACCACAATGATAATTGTCGCCAAGTTTGATTAAATTTGGCAAAGTAGTCTTAGAGAAGAAGATTTTTAGAAAAGTTACTAAAAATGATGAAAAGTTGTTAAAAATTGACTATAAAGGGCAATAACTCCTTAAGGGGTCGACTGGCAATTTTGGTCATGTTGACTTATTTGTAGGTCTTACTCTGCTGAACATTATTGCTGTTTACAGTTTATCTCTATCTATAATAGTATTCAAGATAATAACCAAAAACTGCAAAATTTCCTAACCATTTCAGGGGCAGCAACCCAACAACAGGTTATCCGATTCGTCTGAAAATTTCAGGGCAGATAAATCTTCACCTGATAAACAATTTTACCCCCATGTCAGATTTGCTCTAAATGCATTGGTTTTTGAGTTATAAGCCAAAAACTGCATTTTACCCCTATGTTCTATTTTTAGCCATGGCGGCCATCTTGGTTGGTTTGACGGGTCACGCCACACATTTTTTAAACTAGATATCCCAAGAATGATTGTGGCCAAGTTTGGTAGAATTTGGCCCAGTAGTTTCAGAGGAGAAGATTTTTGTAAAAGTTTACAGACGACGGACGACGGATGCAGGACGACGGACGCCAAGTGATGAGAAAAGCTCACTTGACCTTTCAGGTCAGGTGAGCTAAAAAAAGCATATGATGTTGGAGTATCAACAGAACACCCCAAACAAATAAAATCATTTCCTATCTGCTTATATACAATTTATAAGCATTTTACAACTTGTGTGTACTCAAAGTGTTTGCAGATCATTATAAAATATTTCATTTACCTGTATTTCCTGATGAAGTTGTTGGATTTTCTGATTCTGTTACTATTTGAGCTGTAACACTGCCGACAGAAACAATTTCCGGTCCCATTTCAATAAACATTGGTGTAGTGCCATTTTCTGTTGTACTTGCGGGTTGTGAACCTGTTGTTCCAGCATTAGGCTGTGCTGATTCTTGTGCACGTGCCTGGAGGTAGAAATCATAATTGAATATTAAACAAACAAATCTGACATGTATTTAATAAAATAGTATTTGTATACATTTGGATGTATTTTTATTTGTTGTACCTTTGCCATTTCCTTTTTTTAGTAATATAGCTTGACAACTGTCATTTTTGGTTTGATAGAAATATATCATCTTCTATATATTTGCATAATTTATTTCAGTCAGATATACTGGTGAGTAGTGATCAAACCAGGATCCCAGCTTAAAAGGTACCATGATTTTTACCTTTAGCTAAGAACTGATATATTGACAGATCAAACATACCTTGACAGGTTTGTATGGCAATCTTTATTGTAGATATAAGTTTGAAGTTTTAAGTCGGAAATATTTTTTAAAAACCTCACCCTAAAAAAATGCTTTTTATGAGTAGATAAGAGAAGTTTCGAATAATAATTTTATGAATATATATAATCCCTGATTTACCTGGGAATTTTAACCCTTTCCTCCATGGATTTTTTAGTCTCACATACTTGATTCACATAGGATTTTTTTACTAAAAAACAAGAATGTGTCCATAGTACACGGATGCCCCACTCGCACTATCATTTTACATGTTCACTGGACCGTGAAATTGGGGTCAATACTTTAATTTGGCATTAAAATTAGAAAGATCATATCATAGTTAACATGTGTACTAAGTTTCAAGTTGATTGGACTTCAACTTCATCAAAAACTACCTTGACCAAAAACTTTAACCTGAGCTTCACACTATCTTCTTCTTTGTTCAGTGGACCATGAAATTGGGGTCAATACTTTAATTTGACATTAAAATTAGAAAGATCATATCATAGGGAACATGTGTACTAAGTTTCAAATTGATTGGACTTAAACTTCATCAAAAACTACCTCGACCAAAAACTTTAACCTGAAGCGGGACGAACGAACGGACGAACGAACAGACGAACGGAGGCACAGACCAGAAAACATAATGCCCCTCTACTATCGTAGGTGGGGCATAAAAATCATCAGGTTAAAGTTATGATGCATTGTGAAAACGAATATTTCATCAATGAAATTCAAGTCAGATTATCTCATGAATATCCTTTCAGTGTTTTCCTTTTTTCACTATGGTAAGGTGGGTGTTTTAAAAAAATAACTTGCAACCGGGTGGGTTTTTTTTAAATGTCCAACCTTTTTTAATTTACTGTGGGTGCACGTGGGGGTCACAGAAATAAAGATTTATTTAGTATAATATTCACATTTAATGGAGTTGAACAAACATAAATAGAAGTAGTCATATTAATTGTCAAATATTCTTTGATTTTATTTTTTCAAAAATTTATCTCTTTTATCTCTTCTTTCATTTACAGTTTTATGCATCAGCATGGATTTAAGGCCTTTCGATCCAGGTTTCTGTCCTGTTTCTTGCTTTTGTGCCGTATTTTTGGCACACTGAACAGTAGTATCCTTCCTTTGTGACTATAAGTCATTTGAAGTCTTGCTCATATTTGTCTTCACTTGCGTGTCTTTTCCGTTGTTTGGTTGATTTTTGTTCAATTTCCACAACTTCAACATTACTATCAATTTTATTTAACTTATTTGGTCTAGTACTTTCTTTATCATCATCGTCATCTGCCTTTCTTTTCCCCCGATTGATTAATGAAAACATTGAAATTTGACGATTGGACGCCATCTTTGTCAATGAAAACAAGGCGGGATCAGTATTCAAATTTTAACGGTACGGAACCGAAAAAAATCCGGATTTTGAAAACAAAGTCGACCACCTCCAAAAATCGAAAGGTGGTCGGCTTTCAAAAGAAGTTGGTCGGCACACCCGGCTTAAATGCCGAATGGAAAACACTGCCTTTTCATATTGGATACAAACTTTTTTAAGTCTGATGCAGACATTTTGTAGTCAAAGTGTTTCAACTGAGGTACTACACAGGCGTCAAAAGGCGTCATTATGGAGTAAAGGGGGTGGCGTCAAAAAGCGTCATTATGGAGGAAAGGGTTAAAGAAAAAAGCATTGGAACATGAATATATTTGCTTGGTGATGTCATATTTTTTCCAGGAAAAAGTATCAGTTGAAAACCATGTGAGTTTAGGAAAACAATAAACTCATAAATAAGAATAATTTGTTTTTAAATAAGTGATAAACTTTTTACTTGTTCTTGAGATTCAGCTGTTGTTGATGTTGCAGCTGATGCTGTTGGCACACTTGACTGGGTCCCAGTTGAACTGGTTACTGGTTGACTTGACTGTGTCGCACCAGTACTTGTAGGAACACTGGATTGTGTACCAGATGTTCTCTGAACTGCTGGTCCAATATTAATCTGTGCCTAAAATATAGATTGAACATATTTTTCAAACTGCATAAATAATATCAAATACAAGCTAGTGTCAAGACAATTTGGATTGTTTTATTGCCTGTTATCCCAAGTAAACATACAATTTTTTTTTATTTTTCTTAGTGTTAGAACTAAAACTTCCTTTATTTTAACATACTACTTCTTTTTATTTTGGAACATTGACTATATGAGTTTTTTTAAAGGGAGAGTACAGTTTACAGTACAGGCTTCCGAAAGACATAATGTGTAAAAAAACAACTGGTATCAATGAGCGTGGAGACATGAGGTTTAGACAGACTAGTTGTTAGTGTTTGGCGTGATAAAAAAATGTATATACAACCATCCACGACCATTGTATCTCACAAGTTAAAAGGCGTGTCAATACTGATGGAATATTCTCAAGACAAAATTTTGATTGTCCAAAGGCAGTAGCCGACTATACATGTAACATGGGTGGCAGGGATGGGGTCGATTACTTTAAAATGTAATCGATTAAATTACAATTACTTTGCTAATAAAATGTAATCGATTACATTACAATTACACCCTTTTCCATATGTAATCGATTACATTAGATTACTTTTCTTTAAAGTAATCATGATTACTTTAGATTACTTATGATTACATTGTATATTGCAATATCAAAGTTTTTTTTATAATTTTTTATCCTCACAAAAAAGCTAATTTTGGTGATTTTTTTAAAAGCCTTAAATTATTCATCTTAATTAAAAGAATTGATAGACAAGTACAGTTTAACATGTGTAATTTGATAAAATAGCTATTACAGACAAGTGCATGTCCTTTCTCTATGTAAAAGATATAACTTTATTTTTTTTTCTACAAATTTTAACCAACTGCCTAATTAACAAAAAAACGGAACAAATAAGGAAAAATTAAGTAAGTATAGTTTTATTGTCTGTTGGGACATAATTGACACATCCATTATTAAAATATTGAATCTTGAATCCATTAATGTTTTTACAGGTGTTAATCACATTTCCATTTTTTTTAACAAACAATAGGTGAGCTTGGGTATTAAAATTTTATTCATATTATTGTCTTAATAACAATATCAATAAAGTTAAAAGTGGTTGATTGTCATTATTTGTTTGAAATTTTTTAATACTTGATCTAATTAATAATTATTGTCAGGTGAAAACACAAAACAGCTTTGTAACTTAGGAAAGTATATACATTACTCTTTAAATTAAGAAACAGTTTATTTTAATAAAATATATTTTGTACTAATGAAACTTCTGATGTCACCTGTTGTTTACTATGCATATTGTTTGTAATATTATGCCATATATATGTATACACTGTACATGTACTTGTTTGTACTGATAAGCCGTAAGGCTCAAAGTTAATAAAGAATAAAAATTAGAAAGCACATATACACAAATTTATGGAAAACAAAATTTATTCAATTTGTCAATTAATGAAATCTGGTTTTAACTTCCATTTTGAATTAAGTGAGCTCATATATTTATGTCGACCATCAAAGTAAAATTGGAACTACATGTTTTCTGCATTTGAATTTCAATCTAGTTATGTAAAAATATTGGTTAAACTTATATGAAATTGGAGTTAATATCAGAAGTTTTCAATCAAGTAAAAAATGCTTTCAAGGCATATTCTTGTATCATAAGAGCTTAATCTCACAACAAAATATTGGAGAGGCAATTTCCTTTAGTAAACTGTTAACAAAATAAAACACTTGGTTATACAAATTTGTTATAGATGATACAATTTATCACATTAAACAAGATCCCATCATTGTGAATACCAGTTTCACGAGTTTTCATTCAAGCTTCACATTTCTTATTTTCATATTGTCTATCAAAAACTATTTTCATATATATATACAAGATTTGTAATCAGCAAGTAATCATATGAATGTAATCTTAAAGTAATCTAGAAGTAATCATGATTACACCTGTTTTTTGCAATGTAATCGATTACATTATGATTACTTGTAATCAGAAATGGCATGATTACTGATTACATAGGATTACACTGCAAAATGTAATCAATTACAGCTGATTACGATTACTGATTACGATTACCCCATGCCTGATGGGTGGGGTAGATAATGCGGATCAATATATCCAATACTACTGTTACAACCATAAAACATATAAGTGGAGCAAAAGGGTATTCTTTGTGTTTATGGAAATGGCAAAATTTAATGCCTTTAAACTCTTTAGTTTGAGTACAAACAACCAAACTGATATGACATTTCTGGACTTTTCAATTTCTGTGGCCAAGGGTTTGGTAAATGGCTATATATCTGAGACACGTAGAGGCAGACCATCACTATTGACTATCGAGAACCGCATTGTTCAGCGACACATGCCTTACTCCTTTGACAAAAAGTCTAGATGCCATCTTTGTTAAATATGAGAAACCAAAATAGTCGAGATGTGCCTGTCAAGCAGACAAAGTTTGGGTATTTCGATTGTGGGAAACATCTGTGCCTGCCAGAATGTTACACAAAATACCACACTGAGAGGAATTGCTACAATTGAAAATGGAGATCAGTTTATTTGTTGTTCTGTTTTGTCGTTTGTTTGTTCCATGTTAATGACTATAGTTGACAGTTTTGTTTGAACAAGAGTGCACACGCTGAAATGTCTCGCCTTCTATACTAATCATTGATATTATGTTGATAGTCCTTAGTATAAAGCTAAGCTTTATAACAACTGTCACATAAACTTAACATTAACCAAGATAACTAAACATAGACCAATGAACCTTGAAAATGAGGTCAAGGTCAGATGAACCATGCCAGGCAGACATGTACAGCTAACAATGCTTCTATACAACATATATAGTTGACTTATTACTTATAGTTTAAGAAAAATAGACCAAAACACAAAAACTTAACACTGTGCAATGAACCGTGAAAATGAGGTCACGATCAAATAAAACCTGTGCGACTGACATAAAGATCATAAAATATTTCCATACACCAAATATAGTTGACCTATGGCATATAGTATTAGATAAAAAGACCAAAACTCAAAAACTTAACTTTGACCACTGAACCATGAAAATGAGGTCAAGGTCACATGACATCTGCCCGCTAGACATGTACACCTTACAATAGTTCCATACAACAAATATAGTAGACCTATTGCATATAGTATGAGAAAAACAGACCAAAACACAAAAATTTAACTTTGACCACTGAACCATGAAAATGAGGTCAAGGTCACATGACATCTGCCCGCTAGACATGTACACCTTACAATCATTCCATACAACAAATATAGTAGACCTATTGCATACAGTATGAGAAAAACAGACCAAAACACAAAAATTTAACTTTGACCACTGAACCACGAAAATGAGGTCAAGGTCACATGACATCTGCCCGCTAGACATGTACACCTTACAATCGTTCCATACAACAAATATAGTAGACCTATTGCATATAGTATGAGAAAAACAGACCAAAACACAAAAATTTAACTATAACCACTGAACCATGAAAATTAGGTCAAGGTCAGATGACACCTGCTAGTTGGACATGTACACCTTACAGTCCTTCCATACACTGAATATACTAGCCCTATTGCTTATAGTATCTGAGATAGGGACTTGACCACCAAAACTTAACCTTGTTCACTGATCCATGAAATGAGGTCGAGGTCAAGTGAAAACTGTCTGACAGACATGAGAACCTTGCAAGGTACGCACATATCAAATATAGTTATCCTATTACTTATAATAAGAGAGAATTCAACATTACAAAAAATTTGAACTTTTTTTTCAAGTGGTCACTGAACCATGAAAATGAGGTCAAGGACATTGGACATGTGACTGACGGAAACTTCGTAACATGAGGCATCTATATACAAAGTATGAAGCATCCAGGTCTTCCACCTTCTAAAATATAAAGCTTTTAAGAAGTTAGATAACGCCGCCGTAGCCGCCGTAGCCGCCGTAGCCGCCGCCACCGCCGCCGGATCACTATCCCTATGTCGAGCTTTCTGCAACAAAAGTTGCAGGCTCGACAAAAACCTTTTTTTTAAAGAAAAATGGATGAGAAAAAACATTAAATACATTGTAATGTTCCTATAAATGCACTTTGTGATGAAGGACAGTAGCTGCCGACACTCAGGCAGACCAGATATCAAATGAACTTAAAAAAAAAAAAAAACTGAAAATTAAGTCTGTGTTTAATGTTATTATTAAACTCTTTTTAATGAGTCTGAAAAGTTAGAAAATTATTTTTGATCACTGATAGTGAATGTTAGTATGCTCATACATTGGTAAAAGAAAGACAACTCCAGCATTGCAAATGTACATTAAAAAAAAAACAGATGGTGTTGTCTCCCGTCAATATGTCTTGTTGTGTACAAAATGGTGGTCATTAACCATCGTGACCTTCGGACAATTTTCAATCATATTGTTGGAATAACAATTGAAAAATAATTAAATTTGGAACGAATCTGTTCAGACGATACGTATTTTCACTCTAGTAATCATCCCTAGGTTAGAATAGGTAAATAACTGCGAAAACGAGATCGATATCGAATGGACAAGTTTCACTTTCAAAACTCTCGTTGAGAGACAGATGAAATCATTGAATTTCAGAAAAAGTACAGAGCTACGATTTTTCTTAAATTAATAAGTCATGACAAAGACTACGAATTTTAAATTTTTAACCGAAATTTCAATCCATTCCAGAGATATGAGCGATCAAAAATACAATAGTCATTTTTACTGGGCATCTGTCAAATTAATTCCAGTCAGGCAATCGTCTTGTGATAATTTATTTCGGCTTGAAAAATCCGCGAAAAATATTAATTCAGGAGCGAAACTGTTAAGAGGGTAAAAATAGCAATATAAAAAATGAAATTCTCCAGATAACAAAAAAAAAAATTAAGGAAATCTTTTTTCTATCTGACTGGTAACTAATACTATTAACTTCTATTAGTTTGCATATGTCCTTTTTTGTTTTTGGCTTACTCTGACTGGTATAGTCTGCTGTATAACTGCTGTAGTCGGTACCTGCTGTGAAATAAATGCAGCATACAGGTGTCTAGGAGGAGGCTGACTAAGGTCAATCATAAGGTCACTCAGACTATGGTAACTGTGACTGATGGTATGAAGTATTTCTCCAACTAAATTACATAATTCTTGTGCTTCTGTTAAGGCCTGTAAAGATATAATAATGATACTAATGCCATGTGTCTGTAACAACAATTTTGTTTGATGATGCCATATATTTTGAGGTTAAATCCACAGTTTACCCAGGCCTGTTGAAATGATCTCATTGTCACAGTAAAATAATGTTTACAATAAAAATTTAACACGACATGAAAAACCACCAAATGCAGAAAAATAAGAACAAACTTAAATATTAAAAAACTTGACACAGTCATCTTAGATATTAAGTTGCCAACCATGAAATTTATATATAACTCAATACTTACAAAGTCATCTTGGATTTTACAGTTAAAAATATCTCAATTCATAATTCAATTTGTGATAGCAAATTCAGTGATTGAAGTAAATATCATAGAAACAATACAGTTATCCTAGCTGATGCTGGTTGCTGGTTTCTTTTATTGTTTTTGTCACAATTCAAGGCGTTTGTGTTTTTTTTTTGTTCAAATTCTTTCACATTTCAGGGCTTTTTATAGATGACTGTAGATAAATGTTGCCGTCTCTAAGAAAAGAGGCAATACCAGTTCACCAGGTGAAATGGGCATAATGCTTATTAAAATTAAACAAAAATGTTATACCTGTCCTTCAAGGGCCCTATCTTCTCTTGTTATAGTTTGATATCTTTCTAGGAACGGTTGTAATCTCTGATTCACCTCTAGGACTTCCTGTAAAACTTCTGCTACTAAAGTTATTGGAGGCCGTCTGAAAAATATACAAGAAAATGAATTGTTTTGAGATTTTCTATGTAAGATATTAAAGAAGAACAAGAATTTGTCCACAGTCTACGAATGCCCCAATTGCACTATCATTTTCTGTGTGCAGTGGATCGTGAAATTGAGGTCAAAACTCTAGTTTGGCATTAAAATTAGACAGATCATATCATAAGGAACATGTGTCCTAGGTTTCAAATTGAGAGGACTTTAACTTCATCAAAAACTACCTTGAATGTCTGAAGGATGATTGGACAAACAAACGTATGAACAGATCAGAAAACATAATGCCCAATGGACAAAATAAAGGGGACGTAAAAAGTTTTCATTTCTTGAAATTACAGTGTGACTCATCAGTCTTTTTATTGCAATGTGCGTATTAAAATGATTTATTGACAAATCATTAAATTGACACATATCATATCACATTTCCCCATATAAAACACCTCTGCTTTACTAAGTGTTTTTACACTACCTCCATGAATACAATACATAAGTATGAAAGTTCAACAATGTTTACTCACATTAAACCAGGTGGATGAGATTGACCTTGCCCTTGACCTCCTGTTGCTTGACTACCACTAGATGAAGGTGTCTCTGTTGTGGTTGTCCCAGTTTCTTGTGATGTTTGACTTCCTCCTTCAGTCCGGCTTGTTGCTTCAGCAGTCTGTGACGGGGTACTTGCCTCTGTTTCCATATCCTCTGAATCTCTCTCCCTATCATTGTCTGTTTGTGGGGTAGATGTACTTGGTGTTTCTGATTCAGATGCTTCCATGGTGGCTGGTCTATCTGTGTTAGATTCTTCACTGGCACCAGGAGCTCGTCCTATGTTCTGTTTTGGGGGAAAATATGAAGAAAAACTTGACAAAATTTGATGATTAATATTATTCTACCATCAATTCAAACCTGTTAACAGTTAAATAAAACTATAAATATACCAATCAACAAAAAATATGATGATTATGCTATAAATATGCAGAAAAAGTTAAGTAAACTCACAAAACTAGAGGCTCTTAAGAGCCTGTGTCGCTCACCTTGGTCTTTGTGCATATTAAACAAAGGACACAGATGAATTCATGACAACATTGTGTTTTGGTGATGGTGATGTGTTTGAAGTTCTTACTTTACTGCATGTTCTTGATACTTACAATTATCTCTATCTATAATGAACTTGGCCCATTTGTAACAGAGGAAAATATTATGTAACAAGAGGCTGTCACAACGACAGCAAACCGGATTTATTAACATTTATTTGTGTCCTGGTAATATCACAAGAACCATAACTGATGAACAGTGAAAGTGAAAATCGTCAATATCAAATTTGACCTCCATTTTATCATCAGTAACAACATATCAAAATTTGGGAAGCCTTGGTTGAACAGTTCATGCGTAAATGCACGGACACGACTGGAAACGCCATTTTTCAATCTTTCAAGAACCATAACTCCTGAACGGTAAAAGTCAAAATCGTCATTCTTGAACTTGACCTCCATTTTGTCATCAGTAACAACATATTAAAATTTGGGAAGCTTTGGTTGAACAGTTCTTGAGTAAATGCATGGACACGACTGGAAACGCCATTTTTCAATCTTTCAAGAACCATAACTCCTGAACGGTAAAAGTCAAAATCGTCATTCTTGAACTTGACCTCCATTTTGTCATCAGTAACAACATATTAAAATTTGGGAAGCTTTGGTTGAACAGTTCTTGAGTAAATGCATGGACACGACTGGAAACGCCATTTTTCAATCTTTCAAGAACCATAACTCCTGAACGGTAAAAGTCAAAATCGTCATTCTTGAACTTGACCTTTATTTTGTTGTCAGTAACAACATATTAAAATTTTAAAAGCTTGGGATGCACAGACAACATTTGGTTGCCGCCTGCCCGCCCGCCTGACCGACCGCCCACCGTACATCCCCAAATCAATAACCGACATTTTTGTCACAAAAATCTGGTTTAAAATTTACAAAAATTAACAAATTTATGAAAATTGTTACTAAATTGACTATAAAGGGCAATTACTCCTTAAGGGGTCAACTGACAATTACACCCCATGTAAGATTTGCTCTAAATGCTTTGGTTTCAGAGTTATAAGCAAAAATCTACATTTTACCCCTATGTTCTATTTTTAGCCATGGCGGCCATCTTGGTTGGTTGGCCAGGTCACCCCACACATTTTTTAAGCTACATACCCAAATGATGATTGTGGTCAAGTTTGATTTGATTTGGCCCAGTAGTTTCAGAGGAGAAAAATTTTCTAAAAGTTAACGACGATGGACGACGACAATGGACGCCAAGTGATGAGAACAGGGCCAAGTGAGCTAACAATCTTTTTATGGTAGTTTGCATTACCTAATCGCTCATTTTTAACATTATTTGTTCCTTTCCATGTGATTTTAATTGCATACTTGTCCGTGTCTCTCTGGAGTTTTTTTTAATTTTCCTTGTTACACAGTTATACTTATTCTAAAATAATGAAATATTAAATAAAAAATTCTAAAACCCCCAAAAAATTGATCTTTCAAATAATTTACATTGTTGCAGGTTTGAAACCCCTGAATTATAAATTCATGAAAATTAGCATACATAAATAAATGAACTATGGAGACTTGGATGGAATTTGTCTCATTGGGACTCATACCACATCTTCTTATATATATATAATATATATATAAAACTACATTGTATTTCGATTTAAAACCTTTATCTATTAATCCTCAATTATCTCTATCTTTTAAAAAGACAAATTTTATCTTTAATGTCACAATTAATTGTAAGTATAATCTAAAACAAAGAAGGGATAATTAAGTGTAGCAGTCCCAAATTCGTAAAAAGCAGGTCTTTTGGGTGTTGTAAAATTTAGGATATACTTTCTACTTCAGAGGCAGTAGTCTATTATTTAAAAGGCTTAATATTTTCATTAATATTTAGGGGTTTATAAGATCAAATAAGTTTAAAGAAACAAAGTTCAATGTATAAGGACTCACATATATCAGATGCGCCCTTTGGCAATCATGTTGCTAAGACATACAATTGTAGTTGGGGACATCAAAATTAAATAATAATGAAAAGTTCTGGTAAAACTAAGTTCAGCAAATTATAATATCTATAAGCATAAAAATGGTACTCATTAAAAATATAGACCTCAAGTCTGGTTATTTGTTCTCTGGCCATCTGTAGCATACGTCTAGCATTATTGATGCGGAGTTGTGATTCACTCTCCACTCTTGCCGGACCTCCTACTTGACCAAGATGTATGTGGACATCAACTGATGAACCATCATTCTGAAATTATATACAAAATCAGTAATGTGTATCAAATATAGACATTTACATTCATCCTTTCTTATCAATGAACAAGAACCTAAACAGTTATATGATTCACAATTTTTACTGAAAAAAAGATTTGCACTTCCAAATTCTACGAAAACTGTAGACTGCAATCATTTTAAATACTTTAAAAAAAAAATATGATTGAATTCAATTCATATTTTGCTTCAAATGCTATTGCATTGTAACTATGTGTAAATACTCACTGAAGCTCTTGTTGATACTCTGGCATTCCTGCCCATATCTCCCATGTTCTGAACAGCATTCTGAACAATTTGCTTAAATTAAAAATTTTGCACATTTATTTCATAAACAATTTTTGCTTAGGCAATAACATATATCATAAGTTAAAACGTTCCCATCATAATGAAGATGTGTAAGTTTCAAGTTGATATGATCACAATTTCATGGTAAACTACTTAAACATGATATAGGTGTGACTAACAAACTGACAGACATAGTATGTGTTTGCTCATTGTTGAATCTTTGTATGTGATATATAGTTGTTAACTTCTAAGTCATTTAGTGGTCTATGGTAGAGAGTTGTCTCATTCCCAATCATACCACCATCTTACTTATTTTTACAGACTGGAAATAAAAATGTCTTTCTACTATTGTAGGCAGGTTGTAAACAGTTTTAATACTATGAAAATTTCTAAAAAGTTATACAACTAGTAAAATGATTTTTTTGTGTTTCAATGAATAGAACGGCACGGGATGTTTGTGCTTTTTCATAGGACATTTGAGCTTTTTTTTGTGGACACTTGTGCTTCAAAACATAGGACATTTGCGCTTTTTACATATAACATTTGTGCTTTTTTTTTTATATCTATGACTTCCCTCCTTTTTTATCCGGGCTTGGGACCGGCAGGTTTGACCGAGAAATAAATGATCAAGTTTCTCCTTCTCAATTCTTGATTGGGGAGCCTGTTCATCAATGTACCGAATCTTAATATAATTTACTGACTGTTGTTCAACAATGCTCTTCAAAAATATAAAAATGGCAGGATGAGTCATGTAAAACTGTGCATTGTAAGGAACATGGAAGGATTTTGGACCATTTGTTGTACGCTTACTGAAAGATGGCTGTTCAGCCCATAATATTGGTAGAAATCTTGATTCAACTGTAACATAATTTTCTGTCAGGTAGTCTGCAAATTTGGAACATCTCGGTTCTTTAGGTGCTTCAGCAATCATATCTTCAACAAATGAGTCTTCAACATCTGAATCCGGAAGAAAAGAAAGTCCGAAAAATTTGTGCAACTATTTTCCCACTTCAGTTGTACATTCCTTGTATTTTTTAGAGAGTCCTAATGCTTGAATTTTTCTCCACTAGGCTTGGGACAGATGGAAACGGCAACCCTTCAAGGGGCTGATGGAAATAATATTCTAACAAAAACCATAACCCGGTCTTCAAAGTCTACATGAACCGTCTTAGGTTTCAAAGTCAAATTTCTATCTCACTCTATACATTGCCTTTGAAACAGACTTTAAATCCAAGGATGTTAAGAATCCTCACCAACATCTTTCAAGCCAGCACGAATGATTTTTGATGGTCTCTGTGTGAGGTCGTCAGCAGCCTATCGTTTTGCATACACTATTAGCTGATGGCCCTCAATTTTTCTGTCGTTGCATTGTTGATGATTATGATCATTTTTCGGACTCAAAATATTAGAAGTCCCATTGTCCGATTT
Organism: Mytilus galloprovincialis; assembly: GCF_965363235.1. Lineage (NCBI taxonomy): Eukaryota > Metazoa > Mollusca > Bivalvia > Mytilida > Mytilidae > Mytilus > Mytilus galloprovincialis. The sequence goes on from NC_134839.1 coordinate 61,139,069, forward strand.
AATTCTTGCATAACAATTTTTAACGGTACATCTCCCTGAAAGGTCTCCAATTTTTAGGGTTTGTTCGAAACGATATAAAAATTCATTAAGACATATATATGTTTTTTCTTTACTAGTCACTATAACTTTCAAATCCATGTTCAAGACTGTGTAAATGTGAACTAACTAATGACAAATAAAAGATTACCGTAATGACTACTTCTCATTAAGACTACAGGTAGTCAACTATAGGTAAAAAGCGCAAATATCCAGTCAATTTAATACAGGTGAAAAGCGCAAATGTCCATAGTATTTGAAGCGCAAATGTCCTATAGTTTTACAGGTGAAAAAGTGCAAACGTCCTGTGCCCAAATAGAAGAAGTATTTTTTTTTGAAGGGCAATTGTTGTTCCATATTTCCTTTGCCATTGTTGTTTCTTATAAATCCTTGTGTTTAAACATTCGTTTCTGAGACATGCTGATGAAGGTAAATCCATAGAAGCCCTTCAGATGCAATAAATTTGTAACCTGTCATTTCATATTTGTTCAAAAGATGACAGGAATAACGAATGATTTACACTTACCTGTACTTGATTAGGGTCAATAATGTCTGATGGTATTGTGAATGAACCGACAACATAGCTATTGACATCACCTCTGGGTGGACCTGGGGTAGGGCCCGGTGATGGTGTACTAGTTGATGTGGCGCTTGCTCCAGATGGTCTTGCACTAGGTGGTGGCTTTTGAACAACATGAATAACTTTTCCGTGAACATCTACAAAAAAATTAGTTTATAACAAATGTAACACCATATTTGAAAATTAATGTGTTTATCTAATATATAAATTTCAATTTGAACTATGCACGATTACAATAACAATAAGTTTTAAAAAAAAAAGATCTTACCCAAATTTCATTTAGTTTCAGCTAAATAAAGACAACCCATAAAAAATGAGTTGATTTCATAGTACAACATGTACATAAATAAATGGTATATTCATTGCATTTCCATTAAACTAAACACAGTGGTAAAACATCTAATTATATCTATACAATATCTTACCATAATCTTTTAACAGTTTTTCATCCTGCAATACACGTCCCTGGAAAATTAGTCTCTGTGTTTCTACATCAATATTCTGAAAAAATGAAGAATTGATATATAAATCAATAACAATCTCTTTGTCAGCAATTAACATGAACATTAATTGAATTTCAGTTTAACCCAGTCCTTCCATATTAATCTCTACTTGTATAATTGATAAACTGATAATTTCAAAAAAAAATTGGTCACTACAACTATATGAATCACTAAAACACTAACTTCATAGTACAATGTATCTATGGTTTTATTTTTTTACATACTTGATTCCCATAGGATTTTTTCTTATTAAAAAAAATCATCAGGTTTAAAGTATTAATGCATTGTGAAAACGAATATTTCATCAATGATCTTCTCATGAATATCCATTTCATATTAATTAGATACCAATTTTATTAAGTCTGATAAAGTTTTTTCATGACATTTCAACTGAGGCACTACACAGGCGTCATTAATATACAGTTATTACAGTATACATATTATCTGGCTAAATTTGTGTAATATAAGAGCAGTGAGTTACACAGATGCTCCAGGAATACATATACAAGTATAAAAAAGTATCTAGTTTTGAAGGTAAAGAGAGCTGGACAGTCTTACTGGTGTACCACATCCCCAACATTGCAGGCATTTAAGATATAAATGATCCAGAAGGACATTCCCTCAAAGGTTAGTAAAGAATATAAAAAACAAGTCTCAAAAATATGTTTGGGCCTATAGAACCTACTGCATGTACAGATTGATAATTTAGTCTTAGATGCCTGTTTTTTTATTAGTTTTTAGGGGCTTTGAACTAGCTGTCAGTTAACTGTGAGTACTCTCAGATCTGTACCTAGTGTCTTTTTTGTTGTTGGGATGTACAAGTACCAGACCATGTCCACTTGTATTTTTGTCCATCTGATGAGTTAAAAGCCTTTTTCAACTGATTTTTATAGTTTATTCTTATGTTGTACTGTTATACCACTGTCCCAGGTTAGGGGGGTTTGGGATCCTGCTAACATGTTTAACCTCGCCACATTCTGTATGTATGTGCCTGTCCCAAGTCAGGAGCCTATAATTCAGTGGTTGTCGTCTGTTTATGTGTTACATATTTGTTTTTCGTTCATTTTTTGTACATAAACAAGGCCGTTAGTTTTCTCATTTGAATTGATTTACATTGTCATTTCGGGGCTTTTATAGGTGATTATGCAGTATGTGCTTTGCTCATTGTTGAAGGCAGTATGGTGACCTATAGTTAATTTCTATGTCATTTTGGTCTCTTGTGGAGAGTTGTCTCATTGGCAATCATAACACATCTTCTTTTTTATATTTGTGCTAGATACTTGCATACCCGGAAACAGCTTTTAAAATTGATTAATTGATACTTGTTTAATGCCACTTTTATTATTATTGGCTTATTCTTATAGGTCATTTTTAATTGGTGGAGGAGACCAGATAAAATCACTGACCTTCTGTATGAAAACTGACAATCCTAGTCAATAAAAGTTGGGTTGAATGCACCGGCCACATGCAGGATTCAAACTCACAACCTAAGTGTTGACATGCTACTGAGATATTTTTACCCTCACCATCATTTTAAAGTAATGAACAAATAATGTACTGTAAATTCAGAAATTTTTTCCACGTATTTATTGATGCTAATAATACACCTTATCGCTATTTGTCCGCCATTGCTGGAAATCACACAGGTTCCCGTAAAATTTTGACGTCATAAAACAAAATGTCTGACGCCACAATGGAAAAGTGATTGTTGTTGACGTCAAAAGTTCAAGCGGACGGGTCAGCCGGGAATAGCGATAAGGTGTATGCGACGGGGTAAATATCACAAATAAGAACTGGCATTTTGATATCTGATACATATATTTGTATGGAGATTTTCCTTAAATCACAATATTAATTAATCAAACAATTTTGTACATTTAAAAAAAAAAAAAAAAACAGTAATAAATAATTTTCTGAATTTACAGTATACAACATGATGTTATTAATCTATAATATCTTACTATTGATCCTGCTATCTTCTCTTTAAACTGTTTAACTGTTGTCTGAAGATTAAAGAGTTTTTGCAAATTATGTAAAACCACTATCACAAAATATCAAATTTATATATATTTACTAAACTTTGAAGAAATCTTTAATACACATTTATTGAATAAGACCATCGGTTTTTAAGACCACTAAAAAATGTACAATTGCCCATTAGGTTTCCATTAGAAATACTTATTACCAATTGTCCATTAGATTCTATACTAAATATTTATAATCAATTTCCAATTAGGTTTCTATAACATATAAAAACATTTTAGATGCAGATGTAAAATGTAAAGCAATGCGTAACATTTGTGTTTTTATATCCGTTATACACAGGATACAAATAAACAGAACTTAAATATCCTAATTATATAATCATACTATTGCATGTTCTAAACATGGAAAAAATGTTGTTGTCTTTTTTTATTTATAAATGAAGTCATACAAAAAAAATTATGGCCATATGCAATTTTCAGAGGTCATGTTGATGGCTTCATTCCCATAACACTTTATGAAGATTCTGTGTGTTGATTATTGTTCCTTAATTCTGATGTGCATGACTAATTTTTAAGTTTGTTTAAAATTTATATTTAAGAGTTTCAGTCAGTCAGTGGACAAGAAACTTATGGTTTTTTTTTTAAACTAACAAATTAAATGTAGTTGAAAATAAGTGTAATCACTTGAAAAACTTAATCAGCATGATCAATCTTGATTTTAATAATGAATTGGTATGTTTCATTTTTTCAAAAATGTAAAAAATAGAAAGTATATACTCTCTATTGAAAAAATAGGGAACAGTCTGAGATTTTCCAAAGTTTTGGAAAATTCAATCGCTCTGTTATACAACATACATTTTCTGGTACACTAAAACTTCTGTTTTGTCCATCAAGTGTTTTAATTGTAACATCCATCATCTTCAATTCCTAAAAGCAAAAAGGCAAAATTATTTAAAAGCATTGAAGTCCAACAAGAATGAACGTTATTTAGCAAAGCGTACTGCTATTGATATTTTAAAGTGTGTCTTTCTATGTCGTGATGTTACACTATTGTTTCAGCTAAGGGTGAAGGTTGGTACCTATATACCGTTTAAACCCGCTGCATTTGTTTCCATCTGTCCTGAGTCCAGAATCTGATGTTCATAAGTTGTTGTTCTAGTTATCATGTTTATGAAATCCATTGTTTCTCATGATTATTTTAAACATGTTAAAGATATATAATGCATGTCAAGGATATGAATTCAACAAATATAAAAAAAAAAATTTGAACAATGCATTTACATTACGCAAGAATATCTAACCAATCAAAAGTCTGTTAAAGTGAAGGTGGAATCTTTTGGGGATCATAATCCTTCTGTCAGCTGTGCCATTCCCTCATTCATGTGTCCAAAGGTAGCAATAAACAGTTAGGAAAAAGTATTAAAATTTGCCCTTATAAATTTTTCCATCCCCTTTTCATTGCTTTCTGGCAATATTATGCTTACTGTTTGTGTCATATATGTGCACATGTATGAAATCAGAATCTTCCATAGATTTTATATCCAGTATATAAAATGGTAAAATATAATTTCTTTTGGGTGTATCCATGGCAACAATCTGCATTTATTTGTTATAAAATATTGCAAAAAGGGGGGAAAAGATGTCACATATTTCCCCAAAATTTGGCTAAAAGTAGAATTTCAGTCACTTAAAGTAATACCTTTTCTGAAACTGTGTACATACATGTATATCATTCAGTAAATCCAATGAAAATTATATGTCTTTCATCTCATTTTTTTGTAAAATTGCGTCAAAAACTTCGTGTAGAAAAAAAGTGTTTGTAAACATTACATTAATTTCTGGACCAATGACCAGTCTAGCTATGAAAATACAGATTGTCAAACAGAAAATGGCCCTTAAAACATGTAAAAAATAATCTTGATGCTCTTATAAACCATCTTTGAAGGCTAAATTAGTACTCAGCTGTCTAAAATTAATTTTATAATCTTACACAATAAATTTCCTATTTGAAAAATCCACAGTGGCCAAAATGCAAAACTAAACTTCTAACTGTGTATTGCTACCACAGTACTAGTTAGTATCATAAGAATACTGATTTCAGTCATATCTTTTCCAATTCTGGTCAATCTCAACTCCCACCTGTAGTTTGAACAATTATTTCCATGTGACGTCGAACGAACCGATCATAAAGATGTTTGACAAGTGATTTGGAAAGTATGTTTGCTTACATATATTTGTTTGTTTTTATACATGTAGCTACATGTATATAATGGGATTCAGATAATAACTCAATGTTGACTGCTGTACCCCTATTGTAACAATAAAAAGTAAAATCACAAAAATACTGAACTCCATGGAAAATTCCAAACAGAAAGTGCCTAATTAAATGGCAAAATCAAAAGCCGATACACACTAAAAGAATTAACAACTGTCATGTTCCTGACTTAGTACAGGCATTTTCTAAAAACATAGATGCACTATGCATGATTGACAAACTGCATGTATGAACTGTTATATCTTTCTATGGTTAAATATACATAAAGACAATAGTAATATCAATAGAACTTGTATACATTTTAACAAAACATATGATGTATACTGTCCCTTTGAATAGCAAGGCTCAGTTATTTTTAAAGGGATGTAGCTTGTTATAAGAAACATTTAGAAATGACTAAGAAGCTTGCACAAAACCTCATTATATGCTCTGATCATTATTTCTTACAATAAATTAAAATACATTGTAATTAAGCATGATGTACATTGTATGTACAGTCAAACCTGATTAAACCGGACCCTGAATAAACCGCTTTCCTGTCCATTCCGGCCGAAAATGAAAGTCCCTTATTTTTCCATTCAAAGTCTTTGTTAAAATACCTTTTGTAAACCGGACCCTGTGTATTCCGAATTCCGGTCTAATTATGAAGTCCCAATGATAATACTCTTATTACCTGTCTAAGCCGGTTTGTCTAATTAATTTCAATGATCAAGATGCAATCAAAACATAGTTGTTTATACAATATGGCTTTTCATGATAATCAATTAGTCAGGTGTCAAACTGTGAACCTAAAATCGTACAGTAGTGAGCTGTATCAAAACATTATAAACGTGTCAATTAAACGAAAAGACACACCGAATATATCTCGGATTGAACTTACGTTTTAACTTGGATAAACAAATTTAAATCGCGGAGTAAGAAATTCAATCGTTATTTCGAAATCATTGGTTCCCTGTTGTGAACCCCTAAACAAATGACCTTGATAATGAAAAACATCCGGATGACAACAATCAATGGATATTTTACACTGTACGACAATGTTTTGAAAGTGATGAAATTACATTTGATAATATTCTGGCTTTTTAATCGGCCATTCCAACATTTCAAATTATTGATCATGGGAGTAAATCGAAATTCTCGTCTTACAATCCAAACAATGCGAGCATTATGATGCAAATGCAAACAAGGAAAAACGAAGTGAAATTATTTTAATTTATCAGATATAATTTACATTCAGAGAGAACTTTTACATGCAAAATGTCGGACGTCACAAGTCATCAACTTCCGGTCAAAACTGAAACCTGGATAAACCGGCTCGCTGTCCAAACCGGCCCTTTTTCATAGTCCCATAGCCGGCCGGTTTATACAGGTTTTACTGTATGAACAAATGCTTTGGAGTGATGTAGAGAAGCTGTAATAATGCCCTTTAGTTATTGCAGGTATATTTTTTTCTGTAATAACATAGGTGTACTATGCATGATTGCCATATGTACAATGTATACTATGAACCATTATACGACGTACATGGATATTGCCATTTGAAACATGTTACATACATAATGTTATCACAGTTCTTTAATTCTTTAGTTCACAATATCAAATGTATGTTATTTGTCTCCATTAGCCCTATAGAGTTAAAATCCTTGACAGTATATACATGTACAGGTGCAATTAAAAACATGCCATTTAAATTTAATGAGGGAGCTGAGTCTTGAAAGATGCAGGACTCAGGGCGGAGACATTTTAGCACAAGTTTCCAGCTAGCATATAGGAGACCTGATTTTTACTGAAAGGCAGTGAAGGCTCCACCTGTTTGAATATACACTTTTTCGCTATTTGTCTGCCATTACTCGACACCACACAGGTTCCCGTAAAATTTTGACATTATAATACAAAATATCTGCCACACTGGAAAAGAGATTATTGTATGACATCAACATTTCAAGTGGGACAGATTCTTGAGTCAGCCGGGAATAGCGATTATGTGTATTAAATATGAATCGAAATTATACCATTTTTACTTCCCTGCCATATGCATATCAAATTTTAACTTGAATACTTATAATCAAGCAGTTTTATGTGTTAACATAAAACAACCTATACTGTACTGAAAGACACTTTGCAACTTGGTTTGTATGGGCAAAGTATATAACTATTGGCAGTATTGCAACACATTCACTGATAATTTCAATGGAAAATATTATATAGTGCTCACACAACTTTAGTTTCACTTTCGTCTTTCAAGATTGACGTAGTACTAGAAATATTCATTACATGGGTAAATTAACTTAAATAACCTCAGTACATTTAAAGGACGTCTGTATGAAAACTGTGTTTGTGTTTTTGTTGAGTCGATGACAATTTTTTCTTTTTGTGGATTTCCAGACCAATTTCCGGAAGTCGTAAAACATAATTAGGATTAGTGTTAATTTTATTAGTGAATCATTTAAATATTTGATATTAAAAAACAAAAACATACAAATACACAGAAATTGTATTCAAAATGAAATAAAATTATGTTTGTCTTTTACGACAAAACACCAAAAGTAGGATTCCACGCCATATTTGCAATCACACTTCTTTCACAACAGTTTTTTAGTGACGCGTAAAAACAGTTAAAGACACCCTTATCCACTGCATTTTATTCCAAATCATACAGACAACAACTATACAATGGCAGAGGCTGATTGGAGTGAAGTAACTTACATCGGTAAAAGACCACCAAAAGCAAGCCAACTGCGTTCAAAACAGGTGCCATATTTTACTATAGAAATTTTGCTATTAAACTCATTTCAAGTATACTCCGTTTCACCTTGAGATGAAAGATTTGAATTGTTACGTTTTTTTTGTATATTTTGAGGTTGAATATTACATTCTTGAGTGTCATTATAATGACATGATGTTTGATGATGACCCTATTTTCTCTTTTTACTTTTTTTAGAGCCTAGAGGCACTCAGAATCTTATTCTGTAAGACAATACAATATACATGGAATCCGGGTCTGTTTGCGCCCATTCATGTTTGCACCCTATCACGTTCGCCCCCTTTCACTTTCGCACCAAATTTTTATTGGTTTTGTGTTTAACATGTTTAATAATTATAACTTTGTAGTCAAGTTTTGACAAGTGTATTCCTATAAATATATTTGTTGTCATTGTTCAAAATTAAAGTGAGATGACATGTTTTTTTTGTGTTGAATAAATTTTAATCATGTTTTGGTTAGTGCATTGCTACAATTTTTTGTTTCATTGTTTCAGATCAAAGGGGCCAAGCTGTTAAAATTTTTTGTCTTTTTCATTTAAAATCTTCAATGTTTTTACTTATACCAAAGCTAAATACATGCAGTATTTACATCAAATCAATTAAAAACAACAATCTTGATTTTCTAATTATTCAACTGAAATTTTATTTAAAATTGGGTGCAAACAGACTTTGGGTGCGAGGTGCGAAAGTGTAGGGTGCAAAAGTGTATTGGGCGCGAGCGAACCTGATACCATATACATGTATCACACAGGATGATTTTTAATAAGGCATTGTGTTGGTTTGTAGTCTAGAGGTTAAGATAGATGGCTACAGTATTGACAATCCTAATGCTCATACAGATGCTGGATCAGGAAGCTGGAATAAGAACTTAGAAGCTAGGCTGATGATATATAATTTATCAACCTCCCATGAGTGCAGGTTGTTTGACTTGTTTCCGAACCTTTATTTTGTACATGTACGATGTACCTAAGTCTAAACAAAACTAAGATATTTTGTAACTGATATTACAAAATTTCATGAAACTTTCTAGATATTAATTTTATGACATACATTAGTAGTATACATGTATATATTTGTTTAGGGGCCAGCTGAAGGATGCCTCCGGGTTCGGGACTTTCTTGCTGCATTGAAGACCTGTTGGTGACCTATCCCTGTTGTCTGTTCTATGGTTGGGTTGTTGTCTCTTTGACACATTCCCTATTTCCATTCTTAATTTTATTACCATGTACATGTAGATCATACATGTATGTGCATCTTGACAGGAAATTATGATTTAGTTTATCACAATAAATAATTCTAGGAGGAATGCCCTTGTGATATAAGAATTTCGGTCATTTTAGACTACAACAGTTATTAATTGCAACTGCTCTGAACTCCAACATCAGAATTTCATGAAATGTTCTATATCATGTTTAATTAATCTTTTATTTCAATTGTAAGTTGTTTCTTTTATGTTTCTTGTTTTTGGTTTGTTGGTGTTGGAGCTAAAATTAATTGATCAGCTATGAAAATAATAAATTTAAAGATAATTGTGAATACAGGTAGATTTCCTTATTTGCCTTTCGTACCAGTGAGTCTTACAAATGTATATATAATTGTAATGGGAGAAGTTTTAATGTACAGAAATTTCTACAAATATCTGGCCAAACTAATTTCTTTTAATCTGGAAAAGGAAGGTTTACACTCATGATCACTTGCTGATATAATACATGTAGATTTACATATCAATGGGTTAAAAATATTTTGTCTGTTTCAAAATTAAGGTGAAGCAGAATCTCAGACATATATGATGTTGGATGTTCTCTAATTTTGTTCATATGGTATTAAACATGATATGCTTTTTTTTTGTGTTTTTAGGCTATCAATGCTGCTCAGAGATCAGGTGGTGACGTAGAAACAACTAAAAAATGTAAGTTGATACAACTGCAATCATGACAATAATGATTGAAATACCAATGTAAACCATCAGTCATCTATTTCTTCATCTGTACAAACATGTTGATGAATTATTCAAAGACCATATTTTCACATTTCAGTGATGATGGCTAAGTTTCGGTTTTGATTTAAGTATTGTAATAATGTAAAGTAGTTTATATATTAACATTTAACTATCTAAGAGTTTATTGAATTGTATGATCATTGCAATAATGGTTTGACTTGTGGTTATAGTTCAACTTCATGTAAGGTACTGAGTGTGAAGATGCTTCAGCTCCACAAACCCTTTCACCCCTCTTTTGAAAATAAGTCTTAGGCAAACATGCAAATGATATTGATTATTTGAGACAAACTTTTTATCCCCCATCCATGATAGTAGAGGGGCATTATGTTTTCTGGTCTGTGCTGCATTTGTTCGTCTGTGCGTCCGTTCAGGTTTAAGTTTTTGGTCAAGGTAGTTTTTGATAAAGCTGAAGTCCAATCAACTTGAAACTTAGTACACTTGTACATTTTGTAGCTAATTATGATATGATCTTTCTAATTTTAAAGCCAAATTAGACTTTTGACCGCAATTTCACAGTCCACTGAACATAGAAAATGAAAGTGGGAGTTTCAGGTTAAAAGTTTTTGGTTAAGGTAGTTTTTGATGAAATTGAAGTCCAATCAACTTGAAACTTAGTACATATGTTCCCTATAGTATAATCTTTCAAATTTTAATGCCAAATTAGATTATTACCCAATTTCACAGTCCATGGAACAAGGAAAAGGATAGTGCGAGTGGGGCATCCGTGTACTTTCCAATGAAATACATGAAATAAAGGAATAAGAAAATTTGAAGAGAATCATTACAAAAGTTATATTTAATTTAATTATGTCCAAAGGTGGTACACTTTATAATGGTCTGCTTTGATAATACATGTAACAGTATGCAAAATTGGGCATTTGAATTATTATTGAAGTTGTATACACATATATATCTGGTCATCATTAATAAATATATAAATAAAAAAATGTGGTATGTCTGAACTAGTATATATATTTGTTTAGGCTAAGGGTCCAGCTGAAGGACACCTCCAGGTGCGGGAATTTCTAGCTGCATTGAAGACCTGTTTGGTTACCTTCTGCTGTTGTCTGTTCTATGGTCAGGTTGTTGATGATATATAATTTATCAACCTCCCATGAGTGCAGGTTGTTTGACTTGTTTCCGAACCTTTATTTTGTACATGTACGATGTACCTAAGTCTAAACAAAACTAAGATATTTTGTAACTGATATTACAAAATTTCATGAAACTTTCTAGATATTAATTTTATGACATACATTAGTAGTATACATGTATATATTTGTTTAGGGGCCAGCTGAAGGATGCCTCCGGGTTCGGGAATTTCTAGCTGCATTGAAGACCTGTTTGGTTACCTTCTGCTGTTGTCTGTTCTATGGTCAGGTTGTTGTCTCTTTGACACATTCCCAATTTCCATTCTCAATTTTACTGAATATGAGTGCCAATGAGACAACTTTCCATCCAAGTCATATTGTATAAGAAGTAAAAATTTATATGTCAAAGTACGGCCTTCAACACAGAGCCTTGACTCACAAAGAACAGAAAGCTATTAAGGTCCCTTAAATGTCTATTGTAAAACAATTCAAACAGGAAAACCAAATAGAAATAGAAACACTTAACAACAGGTTTCTGAATTAGGACAGGTTCATTTAAATGCAGCAGGTTTAAGGATTTTAACAGTCATGAAATTAGCTAGACGCACATATATGTAACACTCCCAAACGTGTCCTTCCCCTCAAACGTGTCCGATTTCCCCAAACGTGTCTATTCTCCCCAAACGTGTCCATATTATTCAATATTCCCCAAACGTGTCCGATTTTAGAACCCCCAAACGTGCCCGATACTATTGTTATTCGCCCAAACGTGTCCACTTTTAAACGCCCGAACGTCTGGCGTCTTTTAGCGCTAATACATATCCTAAACGCGACATCAATAGCGTTCACGGCAGTTCTATGATGGGGGGGCATAGTTGATGAAGTGGTAATTTATTAGGATTAACTTGTTCAATGCCGTGTTAATGATTATCATTACTGAAAATTGAATATGTAACATATGCATTAACTTTTGACTTAATTTGCTTATTGTCCAGTTGCAAGTATTTCATGCTCATTTAAAGCGAACATACAAATAGTTCTGGTACAGTTCAATTAATTGTTTACTATGTAAATTATTTTATACTAATAAACTCCAATGATGCCTTTTATATTAATCAGAATATCGCACGGTGGGCTTTTAGTCGAATTGACCTTCCCTCTTTTTTTAACAGTTCTAATTTTTAATAAATTTTAGGATACGAGCGTCACTAAAGACATACGAACAAGAGAAATAACGTCCAGTGCCAAATATTTCATTCGTTTTTTGAACGATATCATATTAACGATATATACTGTAGATAGGTTATATTATCAAACCGGGAATTTACTATTGGGCATTAATTTTTACGGTTATTTGGGATGACCACTAATCTAAAGAAAAATATATGCGAGTAAAGACCGATTTGTTTATGACTTCAGTAAGAAACTACTTCAATGTCTGTTATGTAATATAGAGGCCGTTTCAAATAAAAGTTGCACAAATTAAAAAAAATGATGCCTTCCAAAATACAACTTATGGCACATTATATAGAGTGAAATGCTACAAACATTTTAATGCGTATAGAAAAAGAATTTAAGTAATTTTTTTTTTATCTTTTAATGAAATAGTAAAAGATCGTAAAATGAGTATACAATGATAATAATAAAAAAAAAACAACACACAAATAACCTACGTTTTATAATATGAACACGAATGATAGTTCCAGTAAAATAAAAAGCTTGGTATGGACACGTTTGGGGGATTGGACACGATTGGGGGTTTATTAAAAAATGTGCACGTTTGAGCGTTTATACAAATGACACGCTTTGGCGCCCTTTGACAACTAGACATGTTTTTGCAGTTCAGTGACGTTGATGTGGACACGTTTGGGGGAATCGGACACGTTTGGGGGAAAGGACACGTTTCTGAGTGTTACATATATATATACATTGTTTATAACAGTTGATGGAGGTGGAAACAAACAACACTCAACTAGTAAAAATACAGCCAAACTTGACAGAGAGACTGAGGAACTGCACCATGATACAGTTAGTCTGGATGTGTGCAAACTTATTATGCAGGGAAGACAGGCAAAGGGATGGACCCAAAAAGAATTGGCCACTGTAAGAAACAAGCACCATATTAAATAAGTGTACAAAATGTACTAGAAGAAAAATACAATTAGAATGTAATGAGTTTATATACTTTGCTAAAAGATGAGACTACAAAGTTAAGGTTAAACAATTATAAATCAAGATGTTGAAAAGCAAGGTTTTAAAATTAAGGACTGTAGAATTCAGAGGTAATATGATGCCAAGTTTGCTAGCAGCAAACACCTTACTTCATGTACTTATTTTCATGTACATGTGTAAGATGAATTATTTATATGTATTTTTCTTTGTAGAAAATAAATGAAAAACAACAAATTATAAATGAATATGAATCTGGAAAGGCAATTCCAAACCAGCAAATTATGAATAAACTCGAAAGACAACTGGGTAAGATTTTTATATGACCGCAAAACAATTTTTTTGATCATATATTGATATAATGGTAGGATGTCATCATCTGCATTGTCGTCGTCAGAAGACACATTGGTTTCAAGATAATAACTTTAGTTAAAGTGAATAGATATTTATGATTTTTTTCAGAAGGTTCAATACCACAATATGAAGGTTTGGATTGATTTTGGGGATGATGGTCCCAACTGTCTGTGTATGAATTAGGGACCCAAAAGTGGCCTAAAACAAGCTTTTTTCTAGTTTCAGGATAATAACTTGTGTACAAGTATTTTGATTGCTCTGAAATTGTACAACAATGTTTAATACCACAAGTAGAAGGTTGGGATTCATTTTGAGGGTTATGGGGCCAACAGTTTTAAGATTAAAGGGATAAAAAGGGGCCAAAAACAAGCATTTATCTAGTTTCCAGACAATAACTTATGTTTAAGTGTATCGATCTCTCCGAAATTGTAGCACAATATTCCATACCCAAAGGAATGGCTGGGATTGAGTTAGGGGTTAATTGCCTCAAACATGTAGGAATTAGGGGCCAAAAAGAAGCATTTTTCTAGTGTCTAGAAAATAACTTGTGTTTAAGTGTGTGGATCTCTCTGAAATTGTACTACAAAGTTCCATACTACAAAGAAAAGGCTGGGATTGAGTTTTGGGGTTATTGCTCCTAAGGGGTTTTCAATAAGTTTTTTTTTTTGGGGGGGGGGGGGCGATTTTTGTTCACAATTTTTTAAGGGATTCATATTTTTATTTTCTCAAAATTTTTCAATTTGGAATTTTTGAAAGTTTCAAGAAGAAATCTTCAATTGCACAATAGATTTATAAGCTCTTTGACCAGATTTTTTTTTGTATCATAAACCTATATTATGTCAAAAATTTGATCACAATCCAAATTCAGATAGTATCAAGCTTGTATACTGTGTCCAAATTTGTTCCAACTGGTCAGGGCTTGACCTCTATGGTCCTATCAGGCTGCACTCAGCAAAGCATTTTATTAAGGTATTTTTTACATTTTTACAAAGTTTCAACGCATTTTGAAAATACCAAGTTTGGCGTACCCTGTTTTATTGTTATGTTGACCATTGCCATTGTTTTTTTATAGCTTTGGTAGTACCTTTATTATTTGTTGGGAGATATCATTTTATTCCTGTCCATCCATCTGTTTTTCTGTGCCATGGTTTATTTCTTACTGTTTACTACATGTACATAGAATTGATTAGGGATAGGGTAAAAATGAAAGCCTTGAACCAGTTATTAAAAGAAAATAGGAATAGAAACATTTTGATAGAGTTTACTTCCAATCGACCTAGAAATGTAAGACATTTGGGCTTGCTTACTAAGGTTCTTTTGAGTTGTATAGTTAAGGTTGATATGCCTTTTAAGTTGCCTGCCATATGTGTGTTGTCCTTGACCTCATTTCCATGGTTCAGCAACTGCTCAAACACTTTTTTCAAGGGATTCTTTTTAATTATTTTGTGTAATAACACCATGAACTTCCTTTCTTATATACAATCAGTTTTCATGGTTCATTGATCAATGTTACTATTTTTTTTGTACCTTTTTGTAAAACCTTTATCAAAAAGACGTTTTGAGCATGAATAACTATTTTCTATTATCAGATGCTGGAATTGTTGTTTGTCATTGAATCTTCCTTTAATGCTAAGGAAGGCACAAACAAAAACAGGATAGTGAACTATAATGTATGCAAGATGGATTCCAGTGAAAATTTTCAGTCAAATTTTATCTATAAATTTACATTGGTAAAATTATTTTATTATTTCTCTGAAGGAACAGGGAGTGCTGTTTTACCCCTGTCTGTCAGTTCATCCAAAAGTTTATCTGTCCCATTTAGTTTCCATTGCATTTTTTCAAAATCTTTCTATAATACATGTAGCTGCCTGAAATTAGTTCTCAGGCTTCATATTGTGCATGATTTTGTTTTTTCAGATTTCTTGCTCATCACCTTCCTTGATGTTTATACATAGAGATAGGAAGATGTGGTGTGAGTGCCAATGAAACAACTCTCCATCCAAATAACACATGTATATTATTATACCCCCGCTTTAAAAAAGGGGGGGTATACTGTTTTACCTCTGTCTGTCCGTCCGTCAGTCCGTCCCATGAAACTTTCGTCACATTTTTCTCAGGAACTACACATCCACCCTTTCTGTAATTTGGTATCAACATTTATATATGTCAGCCACACCGTGTGATGCATTTTCAGATTCATCACTTGACAACTTCCTGTTTACCGAACACTTGTCTGATTTTACACATGATAGCCAAGTTGAAAATTTTCGTCACATTTTTCTCAGGAACTACAATATAAGCATTTCTGAAATTTGGTTTCAGGATTTATATAAGTCAGCTATACCGTGTGATGCGTTTTCAGATTCATCACTCGACAACTTCCTGTTTACCGAACACTTGTATGATTTTACACATGATAGCCAAGTTGAAAATTTTCGTCACATTTTTCTCAGGAACTACAATACAAGGATTTCTGAAATTTGGTTTCAGGATTTATATAAGTCAACTATACCGTGTGATGCGTTTTCAGATTCATCACTCGACTACTTCCTGTTTACCGAACACTTGTATGATTTTACACATGATAACCAAGTTAAAAATTTTCGTCACATTTTTCTCAGGAACTACAATACAAGGATTTCTGAAATTTGGTTTCAGGATTTTTATAAGTCAGCTATACTGTGTGATGCGTTTTCAGATTCATCACTCGACAACTTCCTGTTTACCAAACACTTGCATATTTTTACACTATTAATATTATCCACTTGCGGCGGGGGTATCATCAGTGAGCAGTAGCTCGCAGTTTCACTTGTTCAAACACATACTGGCCATGAAATTATCTGTATTCATTGAACACACTTGAAGACCAAATAAGAATGATTTTATGATGATGGTAATTTTTCAAGACTGTGATAAGATTATGATCATATTTCTATTTCTTAGGTATGAAGCTTCGTGGAAAAGACAAAGGCCATGCTCTTGGAAAGAAGTGACAACACCATTGCTGATGTGATGAACTATCGCATAGAAAATCTAAAACTGATATTTTTATTGATTTTTTTTTTTTACAAATTTTAAACAAACTACCATAATTGCATTGGAATATGGATATATTGCTTATGATAAGTAGCAGGTGGCAGCATTGAAAATTATATATATATATATATAAAAATCAGTTATGTCTTTTGGCAATATAAATTTATGCATCAAATTTTGTTCTGTAGATTTTAAAGTTGTGCACATGATACCTGATGTGTTTTCTTACCTACAATCCTTAAAAAAAATAGTTATTTTACAATTTACATATCTTATAATTTTATTCTGATGTGAAATTTACTATCAATGAATAGATAAATGATATTAAATTTCAACTAGAAATAATTTCATTTCAAATTGATGTAATTAGATTTTGATAATTTTTCTATAATTGGTGCATATGTTTGACTATGAACAAATATTGTATTTAGAATATTGAAGATTTTCTGAAATATAACTTAAAATCAATAACAGCTTGTTTGTTCTTTGCTAAAGTGTTCAATATTTAAAATGGAGAATTTAATGTTTGTTCATTTTCAGTTTTGAGTTTGGAGCATTTATCAATAAAATGAGGTTCTCCAAGTTATAATCTTGTTGTATTATTTTTATGCCCCATTTATTGGCATTATGTTTTCTGGTCTGTTTGTCTGTCCCCCTGTTCGTTCTTCCATCTGTTCGTCCCATTTCAGATTAAAAGTTTTTTGTCGAGGTAGCTTTTGATGAAGTTGAAGTCCAATTAACTTGAAACTTAGTAAGCATGTTCCCTATGATATGATCTTTCTAATTTTAATGCCAAATTAGAAATTTTATCCCATTTTCTCGGTCCACTGAACATAGAAAATGATAGTGCGGATGGGGCATTTGTGTACTTGGGACACATTCTTGTTATTTCCTGCCATTCCCTTCTATTACCAACTTTTCTGAAACTAGATTCAATGGTGTTTCAGTTTGATCTGGTTATTAATTATACATCACTGTTGTTAAAACGAGGCAGACAATACGAAAGGGAAATTCACAAAGTCATAAATTGAAGAGAAACTGGTAAAAAGTAAAATCACAAAGATAATGAACTCTGAGGAAAATTCCAAAAGAAAAGTCCCTAATCAGATGGCAATATCAAAAGCTCAAACACATTAAAAGAATTGATAACAACTGTCTTCTGCCTGACTTTGTACTGGCATTTTGTTATGTAGAAAATGGTGGATTAAAGCTGGTTTTATAGCTAGCTCAACCTCTCACTTGTATGACAGTTGCATCAAAATACATTATATTGATAACGATGTGTGAACAAAACAAACAGTAAAAATGTCAAAAATAGGGGTGCAGCAGTCAACAATGTTTTAAATTCTTAAATCACTATAAAAAACAAAGAAGCACAGAGATACCATGTCATGCAACAAAAAAGTGACTGAGTAACACAAACCCTACCAAAATCCATGGATAAAGCAGCAATAGTGTATCTCATGATATGTTCAAAAATGGTGACCCGTCTCATAAGGTGGGGTCAAAATCAAGAACAGTATTTAGCTATGACATTTTGAATATATTCTTGGTCATCTGTGACACATCTATTCCAGAACTGACACTCTAATCAAAACATACTTGAAAAAAAAAATCCGTGATTATTTCAACTTGACCACTAATATGAGGCAGGCATAACCTGTGAATGGGGACAAAGTCTGTATGATTTTTTTTTAATTAAACAGGTTAAAAAGAGAAACGGAAACATGTTAAAAAGAGAAACAGAAATACCGTAACGTTTCCGATTTTGGTTCTGTTGTTAGGGATTTAGTTGTGACGTTATGACGTCATATTCAATGTAAACAAAGAACGTAACGTTTTCGATTTTTATACGACCGCAAAATTTGAAAAATTTTTCGTCGTATATTGCTATCACGTTGGCGTCGACGTCGTCGTCCGGCGTCCGAATACTTTTAGTTTTCGCACTCTAACTTTAGTAAAAGTGAATGGAAATCTATGAAATTTTAACACAAGGTTTATGACCACAAAAGGAAGGTTGGTATTGATTTTGGGAGTTTTGGTCCCAACATTTTAGGAATTAGGGGCCAAAAAGGGCCCAAATAAGCATTTTCTTGGTTTTCGCACTATAACTTTAGTTTAAGTTAATAGAAATCTATGAAATTTTGACACAAGGTTTATGACCACAAAAGAACGGTTGGGATTGATTTTGGGAGTTTAGGTTTCAACAGTTTAGGAATTAGGGGCCAAAAAAGGGCCCAAATAAGCATTATTCTTGGTTTTCGCACAATAACTTTAGTTTAAGTAAATAGAAATCAATGAAATTTAAACACAATGTTAATGACTACAAAAGGAAGGTTGGTATTGATTTTGGGAGTTTAGGTCCCAACAGTTTAGGAATTAGGGGCCAAAAAGGGACCCAAATAAGCATTTTTCTTGGTTTTCGCACCATAACGTTAGTATAAGTTAATAGAAATCTATGAAATTTAAACACAAGGTTTATGACCATAAAAGGAAGGTTGGTATTGATTTTGGGAGTTTTGGTCCCAACAGAATAAGGGGCCCAAAGGGTCCAAAATTAAACTTTGTTTGATTTCATCAAAATTGAATAATTGGGGTTCTTTGATATGCCGAATCTAACTGTCATGACTGTGTATGTAGATTCTTAACTTTTGGTCCCGTTTTCAAATTGGTCTACATTAAGGTCCAAAGGGTCCAAAATTAAACTTAGTTTGATTTTGACAAAAAATGAATCAGTTAGGTTTTTTGATATGCTGAATCTAAAAATGTACTTAGATTCTTGATTATTGGCCCAGTTTTCAAGTTGGTCCAAATCGGGGTCCAAAATTAAACTTTGTTTGATTTCATAAAAAATTGAATAAATGGGGTTCTTTGGGAGTTTTGGTCCCAACAGAATAAGGGGCCCAAAGGGTCCAAAATTAAACTTTGTTTGATTTCATCAAAATTGAATAATTGGGGTTCTTTGATATGCCGAATCTAACTGTCATGACTGTGTATGTAGATTCTTCATTTTTGGTCCTGTTTTCAAATTGGTCTACACTAAAGTCCAAAGGGTCCAAAATTAAACTTAGTCTGATTTCAACAAAAATTGAAATCTTGGGGTTCTTTGATATGCTGAATCCAAAAATGTACTTAGATTTTTTTATTATGGGCCCAGTTTTCAAGTTGGTCCAAATCAGGATCTAAAATTATATTATTAAGTGTTGTGCAATAGCAAGTCTTTTCAATTGCACAGTATTGCGCAATGGCAAGAAATATCTAATTGCACAATATTGTGAAATAGCAAATTTTTTTTTAATTAGAGTTATCTTTCTTTGTCCAGAATAGTAAGCAAGAAATATCTAATTGCAAAATATTGTGCAATAGCAAGATTTTTTTTTTAATTGGAGTTATCTTTCTTTGTCCAGAATCAACTTAAATCTTTGTTATATACAATATACAATGTATATTCACTTTTTACTACCAACTGATAAATTATAATAAATAACATTCAGTGATAACAAGCAGTTTTTTTTACATCTTAATATTTTATGATGTATTTAAATGAGTAGTTATTGTTGCAAACTCCATTAGATAATTTCATAAATAAAAAAGAAAATTTCTTCAAACATTTTTATGCCCCACCTACGATAGTAGAGGGGCATTATGTTTTCTGGTCTGTGCGTCCGTCCGTCCGTCCGTCTGTCCGTTCGTTCGTCCGTCCGTCTGTCCCGCTTCAGGTTAAAGTTTTTGGTCAAGGTAGTTTTTGATGAAGTTTAAGTCCAATCGACTTCAAACTTAGTACACATGTCCCCTATGATATGATCTTTCTAATTTTAATGCCAAATTAGAGTTTTTACCCCAATTTCACGGTCCACTGAACATGGAAAATGATAGTGCGAGTGGGGCATTCGTGTACTGAGGACACATTCTTGTTTTGAGAGGATTAATATTCAACAGCATAGTGAATTGCTCTAAGAGAAAACAAAAATTTTAAGTTCATTAGAACACATTCATTCTGTGTCAGAAACCTATGCTGTGTCAACTATTTAATCACAATCCAAATTTAGAGCTGAATCCAGCTTGAATGTTGTGTCCATACTTGCCCCAATCGTTCAGGGTTCAACCTCTGCGGTCGTATAAAGCTACGCCCTGCGGAGCATCTGGTTGGTTCTGTTGTTAGGAATTTTAGTTGTGACATTATTTGACTTATGAAGTCATATTCAATGTAAACAAAGAAACGCTGTCATCAGGTAACGTTTTTATACGACCGCAAAAATTGAAAATATTTTGGTCGTATATTGGTATGATGTTGGCGTCGTCGTCTGCGTTGTCGTCGTCCAAATACTTTTAGTTTTCGCACTCTAACTTTAGTAAAAGTGAATAGAAATCTATGAAATTTTAACACAAGGTTTATGACCACTAAAGGAAGGTTGGGATTGATTTTGGGAGTTTTGGTCCCAATATTTTAGGAATTATGGGCCAAAAAGGGCCCAAATAAGCATTTTCTTGGTTTTCGCACTATAACTTTAGTTTAAGTAAATAGAAGTCTATGAAATTTTGACACAAGGTTTATGACCACAAAAGGAAGGTTGGGATTGATTTTGGGATGTTTGGTTACAACAGTTTAGGTAGCAATACACAGTTAGGAAAAAAACTTAAAATTGACACTCATAATTTTTAAACACCCTCTTTCCCCTCCTGTCTAACAAAGAAGGCTTTTATATGTGTGTTATGCATGTATATACTTATAGAAAGAGAATCTTCCATAGATTTGATTTCTAATGGTCATAAGGGTGAAATATAATCCCTCTTGGGTGTAACCATGGCAACAATCTGCATTTCTTAGATACAAAATATAGCAAAAAAGGGGGGTGAACATGTCACAAAAGTCTCCAAAATTTGGTCTAAAGGAAAATTTCAATCAATTACAGTAATACCTTTCCTGAATCCATAGGTTTATTTCTATCAAGTGGTCCCAAAAAAATCATATGCTTATCTGCTCGTTTTTCCATAAAATTGAATTGAAAAGATCGAGCGCAAAATCTTTGTTGATAAACACTACAATAATGTATGGACCTATGAACGGTACGGATAGGAAAATACGGACTGTCAATCATATAAATGGCCTATAAAACATGTTAAAAACAATCTTAATGTTCATATAAACCCACTAAGAAGGCTATATTATTCTTCAATTATCTAAAAATCAATTTTATTGTACAAAAACTTTCATATTTAAAAAATTCACAGGGGCCATAATGCGAAACTAAACTTCTAACTGTGTATTGCTACCTTAGGAATTAGGGGCCAAACAAGTGCCCAAATAAGCATTATTCTTGGTTTTCGCACAATAACTTTAGTATAAGTAAATAGATATCAATGAAATGTAAACACAAGGTTTATGACCACAAAAGGAAGGTTTGGTTTGATTTTGGGAGTTTTGGTCTCAACAGTTCAGGAATAAGGGGCCCAAAGGGTCCATAATTGAACTTTGTTTGATTTCATCAAAAATGGGAATAATTGTGGTTCTTTGATATGCCGAATCTAACTGTGTATGTAGATTCTTAAGTTTTGGTCCCGTTTTCAAATTGGTCTACATTAAAGGGGCACTAGCTACGAGATATAAAAAAAATCTAAAGTTTGATTTTTTTTGTTCAATCAATAATGAAAGTGAAATAGTGAAATAACAATTCGCTTTTTTCGGCCAAACAGGTTCAATTTTGTCAAATTACGCTTAGAAACATTGATTATTAGTAATTCACTTGCAAGTGAATGAGTCGACCTCTTTAAATCTGTATTCATGTGAACTTCAATTTAACCCCTGGCTAGAGATTGACAATGCATGCATTTTACGTGTACTGGTTATTTAAAGAAAAAGAATGTCAACAATGAAAGTGAAACTACGGTAAATCATTTGATTACTAATTCGATGCACATAAAATCATTTTTATACGATTAAAAGCAATGAGAAGCATCTATTTTTAATCTATGAAATAAAATCAAACAGACCTATAAAAATCCAATTGCACGTGTTGGTTTAATCTATTCATGAAAAATTATCTTTATTTATGTTTACATCGCTTATATGGTCATCTGAGGTCAAATCGATAGTTAATTAGATGGCGTCTGGACTAAAATACACGAAACGAACCTATATATTATCTACCCCATGCTCTGTAAACTGTTTATTTTAGACTTTTGATAGATTAATGTTTTACATTGTTATAAATCAAATATGAGAATTTGAGTCAAATCGGTGACCATGAATTTGACAGCCAGTGCCCCTTTAAGGTCCAAAGGGTCTAAAATTAAACTTAGTTTGATTTTTACCAAAATTGAAATCTTGGGGTTCTTTGATATGCTGAATATAAAAATGTACTTAGATTTTTGATTATTGGTCCAGTTTTCAAGTTGGTCCAAATGGGGGTCCAAAATTAAACTTTGTTTGATTTCATCAAAAATTGAATAATTGGGGTTCTTTGATATGCCAAATCTAGCTGTGTATGTAGATTCTTAATTTTTGGTCCCGTTTTCAAATTGGTCTACATTAAAGTCCAAAGGGTCCAAAATTAAACTAAGTTTGATTTTAACAAAAAATGAATTCTTGGGCTTTTTTGATATGCTGAATCTAAACATGTACTTAGATTTTTGATTATGGACCCAGTTTTCAAGTTGGTTCAAATCAGGATCCAAAATTATTATATTAAGTATTGTGCAATAGCAAGAAATTTTCAATAGCACAGTATTCAGCAATAGCAAGAAATCTTCAATTGCACAGTATTGAGCAATAGCAAGAAATTTTCAATTGCACAGTATTGCGCAATAGCAAGAAATCTTCAATTGCACAGTTTTGAGCAATAGCAAATATTTTCAATTGCACAGTATTGCGCAATAGCAAGAAATATCTAATTGCACAATAATTGGAGTTATCTTTCTTTGTTCAGAATAGTAGTTGAATCAACTTAAATCATTGTTTTATACAATATACAATGTATATTCACTTTTACTACCAACCAATCTTTACCATTCATTGATAACAAGTACTTTATTTTACATTTTAATATTTTATATCAGATGTATTTAAAAGAGTAGTTATTGTTGCAAACTCCAATAGAAATTTGAATTGATATCAGTTTTGGAAAAAGGGAAAGGGAGATGTGAAAAAAAATAGGGGGGGGGGGGTAAATTTTTCTCATTTCAGATTTCATAAATAAAAAGAAAATTTCTTCAAACATTTTTTTCAATTTGAGAGGATTAATATTCAACAGCATAGTGAAATTGCTCAAAGGCAAAAAGAAAAAAATTAAGTTCATTAGACCACATTCATTCTGTGTCAGAAACCTATGCTGTGTCAACTATTTAATTTTAGATTTAAATAAGTTTGAAGAAGAAATCTTTAATTGATTTGTAAAATCTTGACATTTGTTTTGTGTAAAAAAAAAACCCATATAATGTCAAAAATTTGATCACAATCCAAATTCAGAGCTGTATCACGCTTTAATGTTTTGTCCATACTGGCCCCAACTGTTTAGGGTACGACCTCTGTGCAGTGGCGGATCCAGAAATTTTCATAAGTGGGGGCCCTCTGACTGACCTAAGAGGGGGCCCGCTCCAGTCACGCTTCAATGATTCCCTATATAAGCAACCAAATTTTTTCCCAAAAAGGGGGGGCCCGGGCCCCCTGGGCCCCCCCTCTAAATCCGCCTCTGCTGTGGTCGTATAAAGCTGCGCCCTGCGGAGCACCTGTTTTTTTTTTTTTTTTATAACAAACCATTTTTAAAAATGAATTAGTATTGAGTTCCTTTCTTAAACTTATAAATATACATTTTATTCAGTCTCATGCAAACAAGACCGGAAACGGAAGTAGATTTCTGCGCAGATCCGGAAATACTCTAGTTCAGGGAAAGCTTGTTCGCGACCTAGAATTCTGAGTGGGTCAAGCGTTTAATTAAAATTCATACGAGAATATGCGAGATTTGGATGAACTGGGGGCAAAGTCATATATGGTACACATCAATATTCGGTGTTTAATAGGCGTTTATTAGGACGCCTGCCGCTTTCCCGTTTACCTGTGAAGTCGTTGCGTGTCATCTGTTTTTTGTATGTTTACGTTTATGTGTAATTAAGTAAAATAAATAATATTTTGAAAAATTTCGGGACATAGTGTTTAAAAATTACGGGAGAAAATTGGAAAAGAAATTTGAAATTACTGCTTGCAAATAGCCAAAACGAAATGTTTGATATTAAAAGAAGGAACGAAGTCCTTCAAGTCCCTGGAAGCTGTTAAGAACTTTGAAGAAGTTTATGTGCAGAAATATAATTTTTTATCGATTGAGAATAATTTACAGAAACATGCTGGCGTAATGGCAAAATAGTATATCATACAATGGTGACACTACATAATTTATTCTCTTAAGCTTTTTTTCGGGAGAATATAGATAAACAACCTAAACCATATGATTTCCATGTATTAAAGACGGATCTTTTTGAAAA
Source organism: Mytilus galloprovincialis (assembly GCF_965363235.1). Taxonomy (NCBI): domain Eukaryota; kingdom Metazoa; phylum Mollusca; class Bivalvia; order Mytilida; family Mytilidae; genus Mytilus; species Mytilus galloprovincialis. The sequence continues at coordinate 61,164,335 of NC_134839.1, forward strand.
GTTGTTGCTGGTCATAACACATAGTCGTAATGAATGATATTATGCGTCAGTGTATTCAATAAAAAATAAACAATATGGCATTATAAAAATTATGTTTTCAATATTGTATAAATAATCTGACGTTAAACCTTGGTACAATATATATACGTTCCTTGTCAGTCAAACCATGATAAAATAAGTTCCCATAAAATCAAACAGCTACAGATCGTCATATGGAATTAAAATCTTAGCAAAAAAGCAGCACCCACTTATAAGATATATACAATGTCTTTACTCTGACTGTTGCATTTTGAACAAACGAGTGAAAGTCCAGCGCAATGTAGAACAAAATAGTTTTAACAATCATATATCATTATCATGATCTTGACTTGCATGGATATGCATTTAACTTGCAACTGGACGATTAAACAGAACGGTTATTGATGACTGCACGAAAATCTTTAACCTCAGACAAAACATGAAAAATGAAAATAAATATTTGCAAAATTTTGCCATGATGCCTGGATACTGTATTTTGGACATAAAGAAGCTCCCAATTTCCCAAAATTCCATTATGTTTGACAATGTAAAACAAAACTTTAACCACAGACTGAACCTAAATGCTGAATTTGTCGGCGTGAATGCCGACGACGGAACCTAGCATCGCTTAGTATCGCTTTCGCGAAACTTCTCAAAAAGAAGGATGTATGTCAAAAGATCCGGCAAGTAGGCAGCTATTTCACTCATAAATCTTAAAGACCTTCTTGCTTTCGACAAGACGACAATAATTGTTTTCTTTTTGTCTAGGGGGGGGGGGGTCTTTTTTCTATAGTAATTGTAGTATAACAAAAAAAAAATCGCATTTAGTATCATTTTCTACCTACTAACGTGAATTTTCTGACACAAAAATAAATATACGACAGAACTGTTCATTAAAAGTATGTAAAACAAATATGAACATATATTTTAATGGTACCTAACTGTCAGAACATGATTACGATTATTAAGGGTATATTAATTGTCTCTAACTGTCGCCTGGTGAGATTAATAGTTTGAGGTAAAACTTTATGATACCATATGGCCTAGGTGTTGATTGACTTTTATTTTTATGACCTAAGATCAGTTCCTCAGATATGGTAATGAAATAGCACCCGTACCTTCTTGAATATACAGACGATCTGCTAAGTGAACATCACAGCATGAATCTGTCCATTTTTTGCGTGAAGGTAACACTCAAAGTCGGGTGACATACATCAAACCGTTCCTTTTGTAATTAAGATTAATTAACATAACGGTCAAAATAGTCTGTTTTAATATGTCAGTGGAATCTTCAGCTTTAGAAGAATGTAACAAACTTTGTATTTATAAACGATATAAAGTAGTATTTGGTTTTGAAAGATACTTAGATTTTCATTGTAATGTATCAATATTAACAAAATTGCGTAGCGGCACGCTTAGATTAAATGTTGACGTTGGTCGTTATCTGAATACTCAAAGAGAAAATAGAATTTGTATATGTTGCAATATGAATGTTTTGGAGAAGGGATATCATTTTGTTTTATCATGTCCAACGTATAGATCTGTACGTAAAGAATTTTACATTTATTCTACTATTCTTGGCCAAATCGGTACAAGTTAGATAATTTATTCTAAATCTCTGACAGTAAAACTATGCATTTATTCAAATGCAGCCGCTTGGAATATTAAATCACATATAATGCCATAATATTATTGTACACTCTGTAACTTCTGTTCTCTGCTGCCTTTTGTTTGTCATATGTTGCATATATTTTCGTTTGCCATAGCATGTGAAAATAAAGTATGCATTAATCTGACTACAGAAATAACGATGCCGCGATCTGATAACTCAATAAACTGATAATGCCCCCAGTTTAACAAATCTCGTATCTAATTAGTCGATAACGCAAAATCACGATCGATTTTGCACATGCGCATTGTTTCCCTGAACTATAGCCTGGGGTCCTGGCTAATCTTGTCAGTATACGACGCGCAGCTAGATTGGGCCGGATGCCAGGCTACCTGAACTAGAGTATTCAAAAACGCGACAACAAAAAAAATTGAACGATTTTGAGTTCATTAGTACAATGAAAATACCGGGAAAATTTTCCCGACTTTTTTTTTTAACTTTTTTTATTGAATTTTCTACTGTTATTGGGGACTTCGTCCCCATATAAATCCTTGGTTCAATAGCTTGTTTGTAAGCAGCACCCACTATCAAGGAAATCATGTTAAGAAACACAATTTAAGCTCTGGAATATTGTATCTATGTTTCTGTGAATGTTGGCGTTTGTTTTTGTAGCAGTTCAGTGTCTATTCTTCCTTTGTTTTACTCTTATATAGTTGTCCATCAAACAATCTTGTAAAACTGGTTGATTGTTTAAAAAATCACGATGGTGATCAGATTACCTTAAAAACTAACCTCTAAACCATTTTAAAGATTTGTATTTCACATCCTTTTCAAAAATATCACAATCCTGTGAAGTTTATTGCAAAAAAAAAAACGTCTTGTGTGCATGAAAATAGATGGTTTTTTTTTATGTCTTCTGGGTTGGTACAATGAAGCAGATTAATCAAAATAACCATATTGCAATAATAATTGGGCTACTCTCATCCTAGGTAATTTGAATAATGTATAATACGTAAATTAATATCTTTTTTTTAATAGAGATCACATTAGTCAGTAACCTTAGGCTTATAAAGAACCTGGAAAGACCCATTTTTTTAGAAGAAGATAACAGTTCTTTTTTGGTAGTATGTTTGGCCATAATGTTCTTGATATTCACAAAATCGCATTCATATATTTGTTAAATTTCGATTACAAAATACTATTTTAAGATGTACAAAATTTCAGTTCCTGAAATAGAAAGTATACTATTTAGTTTAACTTCATAATGTTTTTCAAATTCTATAAGATCACTTGAATATATCCTTCAACCTTGACCAGTCACCCTTATGCGGAAGAGGTTGTATTTTTAGAGCTTTGCACATTACTTGATAAATATCCACTGCCCGGACAGGTCCAATCTTGTAATTCTTCTTAAAATCTAAAAAATATGAATAAGGGCAATTACGATTTGTTTTTCCCCGAGGATTTCCCTCTAGCAATAGTTTAAGTACTTTTAACAAACGTTGTTTGTAAATTTTACCAAAATGTTTTCCATTGTGATTTATTTGAAATAATCTTTTTAATAAAACTTTCTTTGTTCAAGAATTATCAATGAGATACCCTTTGTATTAGTTATATGCCCCGTTTCTCAATTTCATAAAATTCAGATTGTTCCCTTTGCTTGGTTAGATTTGTTACCCGCTTATGTTGCACACGTGTTGATGTACTTGTCCCTCTCCATTTTTGTAAAGCCCTGGTCATAACGAACCTACGACACATCTATACAACGCCACGACATAAAATTTGGTCAAAACGCGGCTCATCTGTGGTCGTCGTACGACGATCGCACGACAGTCGCACAATATTTTGTGCATCGTGGCACTGTCGTGTGTCGTGGGACGAAAATTGGACACGCACCTTTTTTGCTCTACGATTTTTTATCGTGTCACTGTCTTGTGGCTGTCGTCACGTGTCTTACAATCGACGTGCGACTGTCGTGCGATAAACACATTGTCGTTGGTATCAATATAATGCATTTTAATCAAACAATCGTCGCACGGCTGTCGTACGATTGTCTCACGAATACCAAATTCGTACGATGATCGCACAACATTGATTGTCTGTACGTTTGTCGTGCAACATATTTTCGTTGTATTTAGAAGAATACAATTCGGTGGATATGAATGTTTGGAAAAACATACCGTCTACCGTTTAAACAGGATGGCTATTTCATCAGAACGATTACGCTTGGCCCTGTTGAAAATGCGCCTTGAAGGACTACAACAAGAGCAAAATATGGTCCTGTTAGCGTTGATCCGAGCCCGTGAACAGTATAGGAACCAGCGAAACGCCCGACGTTGGTGGGTTAGGCCATGGATCGAATGGCACCCTATGTTTGGGCAGTACAGTACACTGATGTAAGAGTTGGAGTGGAAATCTACCGTTGATTTCGTTGGATTCATGCGGATGGAGCCTGACATGTTTCAAGAGCTTTTGTTGAGAGTCGCATCACAGTGGCACGACAGTCGTACGACAGTGACACGACAGTAACACGCGCATCCATTGACATGAAAACCTGAAAAATAGCCCCAAACAACTCAAGATTGTCGTACGATTATCACACGACTGTCGCACGACTGTCAGACGACCGACTTGCGACAAACCCACGACAGTACAATTACAATTCTTTTTTTTCGGTCTTTTACCAATCGTGGAACCATCGTGGACATGTCGTAGCTGATGTGACCACTCGAATTATGTTTTTGAAATTTTGCACGACAGCGCCATGACAACTATTTTTTAGATCTTCCACGACAAAAAAATCGTACGATCTGTTGTGACCGGGGCTTAAAGCAACACAAGTTCTTGAACAAAAGAAATATATCAAATGAGGTCATTCATAACATTCAATTCACAGTCACGTCTCAGTCATTACAGCTGAACGGACGTGCTGGGCCAGCTCTCCTTTACCCGCTATCTTCGATGAGGGTTTGCAGATAGATGACCAACGACTTACTACTTTAGATGACAGAAACCAATCCAACGCCGTACAGTAAACGTAGTAGTTGGCGTATTCACGCGTTAACATGCACTCCAAAACCCATTGTATCATGGGGAAGTGTTATGCCGATTAACGTTCGAGAGCTGTATCCTAGGTGTTAGATGATTGATCTTCATTTCACTACCTCACGGCTTTGGTCCTGATAACGCTTCCTGTCATCTTTAGCACTACGTCCAAGACTCATCTACCAGTACTCCATCATTGAGGTTAGCGGGCTGCCAAGCTGACCAAATTGGTCCTGAAAGCAGCCGTTGTGAAGAAATAACAACAAAAATAGTAAACAAACCAAAAAGAACTCACAAAACCAAGATGGCGACCTCAATAATGGCCACCACCACCTGTTCCTGGCCGATGCTGGCAGAAATTATTTAAACGCTCACCAATCGCCTTCGGTCACCGAGCCGACCGTGCGAGGGCTGTATAGCCAGTCAAGATCGTTAAAAACTTCCATTTGTTGTAAAATGAGGTAATGTGGAATGATTTTCATCGAGACAACTTTCTCTATAGACCAACATAATTATGCAAAGTAATGGTAATTCTCAAGACCACAACAATTTTACAGATAACGGCATACACTATTAGTCTATGTATCGACAGTTAATTTATTAATTTTCTTACCCGGACCCATCGCCAGAAAAATTCCGTGCATGTCTTCCTCGGCATTGTCGTATCCATGGTACCCCTTTGCCGGTCCATTCATGTATTTGTCAATTGAGGGCCCACCAGGCTGAAATAAATATATATTAAGCTTTATCAAAACTTAGTATGTCCAAACTAGTTTATGTTCTTATATATTACTTCTAGATTTATATGAAACTGGCACATACAATTCAAATATGAATCTAATACACTAAAATTATGGCACAATTATGGTAAAATAGTTTTTGAGACTTCAAGTACTCAAAGAGGTGCTAGTACGAAAAAGGAAAATAAGCAATCGTTGCAGTGTATAAAGAAGCTTCCTATTTATAAAACAGATAATGTTACTCATGCAGTTAGTTACAGCAAGTCACTTCCTAGTTCTTTATTATAGATTTATTTAGAGGGATCTTGCTCTGTTCTTAATGTGAGGAATGTGTGACATTCCCATAACACTTGCGTTTGATTTAGTCTTCACAGAAATATGTGCAACGAGAAATGGAGATTTACAGTCCGAATCGGACGAATTACAGAGAAAGTCTAAGCAGGTGTACACACTTCTAATGTATCTAGAATGTTAAAAGTAATGGAATTACACAAAGGTTGTTATATTTTGTTCACTTTATTCGTTAGGTTAAGTTAAGTTAGTTGTGGGATTATTTTTTCATACTGTTCTATACATGTAGTGTATTTCACAAGAACTACAAAAACTGAAATCTCCTTTATTTAGTGTTTTTAGGTAATTCATATTCTATCGATACCTGAAGTTTTCCAGGTTAATATAGTTATCAAAGGTACCAGGATTATAATTTAGTACGCCAGACGCGCGTTTCGTCTACATAAGACTCATCAGTGACGCTCATATCAAAATATTTATAAAGCCAAACAATACAAAGTTGAAGAGCATAGAGGATCCAAAATTCCAAAAAGTTGTGCCAAATACAGCTAAGGTAATCTATTCCCGGGCTAAGAAAATCCTTAGTTTTTTGAAAAATTAAAAGTTTAGTAACAGGAAATTTATAAAAATGATCATATAATTGATATTCATGTCAACACCGAAGTGCTGACTACTGGGCTGGTGATACCATCGGAGACGAAAAATCTACCATCAGTGGCATCGACCCAGTGGTGTTAATAGTTATCAAAGGTACCAGGATTATAATCTAATAGCCAGACGAGCGTTTCGTCTACATAAAACCCATCAGTGACGCTCAGATCAAAATAGTTATAAAGCCAATCAAGAACAAGGTTGAAGAGCATTGAGGACCAAAAATTCAAAAAAGTTGTTCCAAATACGGCTTAGGTAATCTATTCCTGGTAAAAGAAAATCTAAGATATTTAGTATCTTTCTAAACATAATATGCCTTTATTTCATAAAAGGGGGAGAGATACCAGAGGGACGGTCAAACTCTTAAATCGAAAATAACTGAAAACGCCATGGCTAAAAAATATAAAGACAAACAAACAAATAATAGTACAAAAGACACAACATAGAAAACTTAAGACGAACCCCATCTTGTATCCATCTAATGAGTACAGCATTTTTCAACTGATTTTTATAGTTTTTTCTTATGTTGTACTGTTACACCACTATCCCAGATTAGAGTAGGGTTAAGATCTCACGAACATATTTAAACCCGCCACAATATTTATGTGCCTGCCCCATGTCAGGAGCATGTAGTTCAGTGGTTGTCCTTGGTTCGTGCATGTTTGTTATAATTGTTTTTCGTAAGCTGTTTTCTTAATTATTTTGTTTCAAATTTTTCATGTCGGAACCTTTTTAGCTGACCATTCGCTATAGATTTTACTCATTGTTGAAGTCCGTACGGTTGCCTATAATTGCTTACATCCACTTCATTTGAACTTTCAAATTGGTGGATAGTTGTCTCATTGACAACGATACCACATCTCCTTACTTTTTTATATTAAGAACACTTAAGGAACTTTGATAATGATGATGAGGATGATTAGATAAACTTACTGTTAAAATGTACCATCCAAGATCAGCCACAACGATTATTGGAGCTATCAGTTTATTATTTCTATAGTGCCACCGGTCTGGTAAAGTTTCTTTCTTAAACACTTTGATATGACTATCCCCCATGCTTGTTAGACCAGTGTAAACCTGTGGAAAATATTCATATATTTCTGCCCTTTTCTAGCACTTGTGTTTGTTTTGACTGTAGTAGTATACCGAGTACATGGTATAAAATAGTGGTTCATTGGTTGATGATAATTAAGGTAATTCCATGACCAACCATAAGATAGGCAACATAAACCAATGGAGTATTCAAACTCAAAACCGGTTGAACCTGTCGTTATATTCAAACTCAAAACCGGTTGAATCTGTCGTTGAATTCAAACTCAAAACCGGTTGAACCTGTCGTTATATTCAAACTCAAAACCGATTGAACCTGTCGTTATATTCAAACTCCTAACCGGTTGAACCTGTCGTTATATTCAAACTCCTAACCGGTTGAACCTGTCGTTATATTCAAACTCATAACCGGTTGAACCTGTCGTTATATTTAAACTCATATCCGGTTGAACCTGTCGTTATATTCAAACTCGTGGTTGTCGTTTGTTGGTGTTGTTCGTAAGTGTTTCTCGTTCAACAATTTTAATATAGGTTAGACAGTAACTGTTGGTTTTCCTGTTTGAATTGGTTTGCACTAGTCATTTTTGGAGTCCCTTATAGCATATTTTGTTGTAATGTTTTCCCAATTTATTGTCAATTTCAAGCTGATATGAGACAGACTCAAATGTATCTCATACTTCAAGTTTGATGGGAAAGATGCATTTAACATAATCACCGAACTTTAAATTACCGGGTATTAGATAAGATGACATCATCTATATAATGGATAATAATACTACTAGCTTCTTTTCATCACACACACACCTAAACGTTACCAATTACAGACAAATTTTAGAGGCAACAAAGCATTAGAATTAAATAAAGCAGGAAACAAGCGAAGTGTAAAGCATACCATCAAATAAGAATTGTACAATTAATTTTTCCACTAAGTCTGTATCAAAATAACCAAATAAGGTATGATTTTCAATGAAACATTTATAAGCAATTTAGTGTTATCATTTGTCATGAATAAAAATACGTGACATTCATCTATACGGGGACTATTATATTTTTTAAGAGATTGAGAATTTTACACAATGTTGACTGCTGTACTTCTATTTTTGACATTTTTATCTATCATGTCTGTTTGTTTTTGTTCACACATCGTTGTCAATATTATGCATTGTTTTTTACTGTCATACAAGTGAGAGGTTTAGCTAGCAAAAAACCAGGTTCAATCCACCATTTTATACATACGAAAATGCCTGGTCAAGTGAGGAATATGACAGTTGATATCCATTCGTTTGATTGATAGAGCTTTTGATAAAGAACATTTCGATTTAATTTTTCATTGGAGTTCGGTTCTTTTGTTATTTTCCTTTTTTTTTAATAACATGTATAGTATAAAAGACTCAGATTGAATGCGCGAGTCCCACGCCTTTTCATAGAGAATTGGCAGTATTCACATGTATATTTAATGATAAAATTCTACTGACGAATCCATCATGTGTCTCATAAGAGGGGGATATAGGACCTTTATCGGGACTCCTGCATTGGGTTATTTTAAGCTCGGGATTTCGGGATTGACCCTTTCGGGATCCGGGAATTCTCTTTTTGAATTTCGGGATGTCGGGATTTAAATTTTGTTAAATTCGGGACCTCGGGATATCGTGTTTCTAAGCCCGGGATTTTCGGGATCAGACCCCTCCTACCCCCTAATATGTATAGAAATTAATGTGTATACCGTGTATAATCATAAACGTTCGTATACACTTGATAATATCATTAAATAAGGTTGGATTAAAGAAATATTTAGCTTTAAATAATCCTTTTTTTCTGTGATTTTGAAAGTTTAAAGCTACAATTGATTGATGAAGTATTAAGTTAGTATAAATTTCAATGTGTTGTTAACCAACCACCGTAATCGTAACCTTATTAAAATTGAAAAAAAAACTCACCTTATCTATTTTTCCTTCTCTTGGCCATATGCTACAAACCGCACCTTTATCCTCAACAGCTATGACATCCACACTACCAATATGATCTGATATATCAATTGTTCGAGATTCCGAAATTTCTGTCATGCCATGGTCAGAAAAAATAACTACATTGGTGTTCTTTTCTAAGTTATACGTTTTAAGCAATAGCAGCATTTCTTTTATAGCTTCATCAGTTTGTTTCACTATGTCAAACACTTCCTCAGAGTTTGGACCATAGCTATGTCCCCATCTGTCAACAGCATTCAAATATACTCCTGTAAAAATTGAACCAAGAACTAATTGAAATGTATGATCCAATGATATTTTCTCTGATTTTGTTTCATACCAGTGAAATTAAAGAGTAGAATTTCAAGGATTTGAACATAAGTTTTTCCATAAGCCAATTTTATACAGATTAATAAATGGATAGCTTAAATTATTTTGAGAAACGACATGCAAATCTAAAAACAGAGAGTGAAATTACAAAAGGAAACACAACTAGCCTTGAATACACAAGGCGTACGGATATTAATTTTGATAGTAAACTCTTAAAGGTACTGTTTAAAAGTACGTAATCATACTACATTTTGTATATTCAATTTACGACAGCTATGCTTACAAGTAGTTATCAAAGGTACCAGGATTATAATTTATTTCGATAGACGCGCGTTTCGTCTTCATAAGACTCATCAGTGACGCTCATATCAAAATATATTGCAACAACCTTCAAAGCCTCTCTGCTAGTTGAAATACAAATATCTATTTGTTACTTAAAATGCTTACCGGCAAAATCAATCTTGTCTGTTTTTAATAAGTCCACAGCTTTCTTTAAATTTTTTACCGTTTGTGGAACCATCGGCCATTCATTCATTTTATCACAAAAGGTAGATGTCATGTTATGTACAGGGACATGACACCCAGGCCATTCAAACATGTATGTTCTTTTTTCCTGAAAATATTCATTACAAGCATTTGGATAATGTTACAAGTTAGACTAGAATATATTCAATGAAGGGAAAACATCTTCATATATATTCCTATTTAGAAAGTGTGCAGGAAGAAAATATTTCACCCCGTAAACATGCGAATTGAATATTCCGTGGAATGAAATCATTTCTGAAAAATCAGCCTTTTTATTCTGTTTCTGATAAAAAAAAATAATAAAAAAAAACCGTCGCATTCATAAGTTGAACAACTGTGTGATTGATCGACCAAAGTCCGTTTTTCTAAGACAAACAGTCTGTGAAATGTCTATCTACCCTTCACGATAAGTATGTTGTTGTTCCTCCAGACAAAGTCTCAAATATTATTGTCTTTCTATGTAAATCGTACAACTACGAGTGTTTTGTATAAGAATTAGAAATAGATATGCACTCAGGTAATCGCCCATACAAAACCCATCATTTGACAAGGATGAGATTTTGGCGAATCATAAGTCCTTCATGTCATCAATGAATATTACATTGAACACCAATTTGGAGGACTTTACTTGTTTTTATTGGATATCTAAGCTTCACAAACTTACGTACAAATAACGCTACATTACCGGCTCATCTGCATGTTCGACAAAAGAATTGTCCATTCGATTGGAAAAAAAATATATCCGCAGTGAAAGAGGAGGGTCTTCAGAAATACTGTGAAACTGTTTACTCGCGTAGTGGTATTAACCATATGTGGATTCTTAAAAACTCGAAAGAAATTCTTCATAATTTAAAATCTCGATCATATTTTGAAATTGAAATCTGATTTTTCAACCCTGAATACCATCACTCCCAATGATAAATTGAAAAATCGTATAAAAGAAATAATCCACACTGCCTTTCAACATAACAATGATTGCATACGCTATAAATTTATTACTTTGTCATACCATACGGCATATTTTGTTGTTAGAGAACATTCATTTGACGTGGATCTGTAATTATACATCCCGTCACTGTGTTCTATGATCATTTTTCATTCTTGTCTTTTATTTTTGCTAATATGATTGCATGCCTTTTTGTGTTTCATTTTTACATATGATGTGGCCCTGTACTTTACATCCCGTAATTGTGTTATTGTGTCACGGTTAATGTTTTGTTTACATATTTGTTTGTTTTAATAGTGATTAAGGTAATACTAGTAACACAATGTTGACTGCTGTATCCCTCTTTTTGACATTTTCACCTATTATGTCGTTTTCTTTTGTTCACACATCGTTGTCAATATAATGGAATTTTATGCGACTGTAATATAAGTGTGAGGTTTAGCTAGCTATAAACCCAGGTTTAATACACCATTTTATACATAATAAAATACCTGTTTCAAGTCAGGAATATGACAGTTATTGTTCATTCGTTTGATGTGGTTGAGGTTTTGATCTTGCCATTTGATTAGGGACATTCTTCTTCGTAGTTTAGTATTTTTGTGATTTTACTTCTAATATAAAGGCTTTAATAATTATAATTATGAGTATACATCGTACAAAATCTTTAGAATCATATCCTCGATGAGTTTTTTTTTTCTACATCTAAAGGAAATAAAAATTCTTTAACCGGTGCTATAAACTGACATGAATCTGCAATTACCGGCTCATCTGCATGTTCGACAAAAGAATTGTCCATTCGATTTGAAAAAAAATATATCCGCAGTGAAAGAGGAGGGTCTTCAGAAATACTGTGAAACTGTTTACTCGCGTAGTGGTATTAACCATATGTGGATTCTTAAAAACTCGAAAGAAATTCTTCATAATTTTAAATCTCGATCATATTTTGAAATTGAAATCTGATTTTTCAACCCTGAATACCATCACTCCCAATGTTAAATTGAAAAATCGTATAAAAGAAATAATCCACACTGCCTTTCAACATAACAATGATTGCATACGCTATAAATTTATTACTTTGTCATACCATACGGCATATTTTGTTGTTAGAGAACAAAAAGGTAAAACATGCTACACAGAGGAATAAGTGATCAGTATGCTGGAATTTCCTATTGACAACATATTTGTTGAATACTTTATACTAATACATCGAATTTGATATACACAGTCATCTCAGTACCAGAATCTTTGACAAACGAGACGATCTTAATTTTGAATTATCAATTCCCCCCACCTTACAAACAATATACCAACTTCACCTGCATAAGGGATATACATTTCGCAACTTATTCGGTATTCAAGAGCATGTAGCAACTATTCAGACTTTGTAAAACGTCATCAGTGTCTGAGTAGAAAGTTGATGAACCAGGGTTATGTCAAAGAACGTCTCGTTTTTTTTCTTCTAAAAAAAGTTTATCTGAAGGAAGATTCTGGATACTGACGTTGTTTATCGTCTTAATGACGTGTTATATTATTCATTTATTAGTTTTTTTTAAATATTTTACTTTTATTTTTACTTTTTTACTTTTACTGTATATCATATTGGTGGTATTCATTTGACGTGGATCTGTAATTATACATCCCGTCACTGTGTTCTATGATCATTTTTCATTCTTGTCTTTTATTTTTGCTAATATGATTGCATGCCTTTTTGTGTTTCATTTTTACATATGATGTGGCCCTGTACTTTTACATCCCGTAATTGTGTTATTGTGTCACGGTTAATGTTTTGTTTACATATTTGTTTGTTTTAATAGTGATTAAGGTAATACTAGTAACACAATGTTGACTGCTGTATCCCTCTTTTTGACATTTTCACCTATTATGTCGTTTTCTTTTGTTCACACATCGTTGTCAATATAATGGAATTTTATGCGACTGTCATATAAGTGTGAGGTTTAGCTAGCTATAAACCCAGGTTTAATACACCATTTTATACATAATAAAATACCTGTTTCAAGTCAGGAATATGACAGTTATTGTTCATTCGTTTGATGTGGTTGAGGTTTTGATCTTGCCATTTGATTAGGGACATTCTTCTTCGTAGTTTAGTATTTTTGTGATTTTACTTCTAATATAAAGGCTTTAATAATTATAATTATGAGTATACATCGTACAAAATCTTTAGAATCATATCCTCGATGAGTTTTTTTTTCTACATCTAAAGGAAATAAAAATTCTTTAAATAAAGGCAACAGTAGTATACCGCTGTTCAAAACTCATAAATCCAGGGACAAAAAACAAAATCGGGGTAACCGGTGCTATAAACTGACATGAATTTGCAATAAGGTGCACACTTTTATTCCGTGTTGGAGGCCTGACCGGGACTGTAATAGGCCACTGCAATACAAATGATGGGGTATTGCTATGACCTCTTTGTTCATATCACACAAAACAACTTTCGTTATGTTGCGTTTCTGAGTTACTAGTCGACATTTTATTAATATTCATATAGAAACATAATACAGATAACACTGGAAAGCTGTTTGATTATCGAACTTCACTTGTAACCAAGTTTCTTACTTGTTTAACTGCAGATATCCACAAAGGTTCAGCACCTTCAAACCAGTGTGATTGGTTTGATTCTAAATTTACCATCTTGTATTCAAAACTGCTTTGTTTTTCTTCATGGTACATACAGTTACCAACAAAGCCATGATCTTCTGTGTGTAATCCTGGAAAATCAAAGCTAGCACAAATGGTTTAAATTAAAAAGAGTTTTCTTTCAATTTCAAAATCACAGATGAAAATAAACCTGTCTGTTATTGAATCCGTTTTGGAACGTTTTTGTAATTGGTATTTGTTGTTGGTTTGTGATCTCATTGATGTATACTATATACCTGACAGTCTATTCCGCAAGGTTCATATTTCTTATGCATGCATGACGCCTTAAAGGACATACTTTCATATTGTTTTCTGCTTTACACTTAATATTTATTAAATCAAACATTCAATATGTTCAGTGGTTGACGTTTGTTGGTGCGGTTCATCAGAGTGTATATAGATTAAACCGTTGTTTTTCATGTTTAAATGGTTTTGCACTACTAATGTTTAGCCCTCAATTTATTGCTTGCTATTCGGTGTGAGCCCTTCGTGTTGAATGCCGTACTTTAATGGTTTGCTCTTACAAATTGTGACTTTGATGAAGAGTTGTCTCATTGACACTCATACCCCATATTCTTTTATCTATATAACAGGTAAATACTAAAATAGTCAGATAGTACATCCTTTACATCGTGTAGTTTTTGTTTAACTTACTGTATATTCTAAACAATAGTAAAACTTTAATTACCTGTCATTAAAGAATAAAAATTAGGAAATGACAAAGTTGGAAAATCAGGAATCATGTAATCTGCCTTTACTCCTTGTTCAAATAGCCGAGAAAATCCTGGTAGTTGTAAGCCAGGTATATTAAAGTAATCCCATCGAAATCCATCTATTAAAAGCACTAATAACTTTTTGTTCTCAACAACTTGACTTGTCATGCTTTCTCTGGCAGCTTAGAGTGTGGTTTAGCTTGAAAAAATATAATGGAATATTTTGATAATATCAAAATCAGACGTTTATATGCAATATAAACATTTGAAAGACATTTAATTTTTTGCATCTTTGCAACATTTATAATTGAAATAAAAGCCAAGTATTAAATATACACTAATCATGTGACTATATAAAGTTAATATGTTTGTCTAGAAACTTCATACGGGAACACCTATGTTTCAGGGCCTGCATCGTTTTGTACCATGGTTTCCTCGAGTTCAACATTTTGAAAATCAGACAGTTAACTTTCAAAAGTACATTTAGACGTGATATGATAACACTTTTGTAAATTAACTCATCATAGATACCAATATTAAAATTTTGCACGCCAGACGTGTAGCACATGGCCTACATCAATGATACGGAAATTTCAGCAGTAATAATAAAGAGTTCCAGTGTATGTAAAGTGTGGATCCTAAAATATCATTTTCACTGTATATGTCATAAATTTCTGATGTAGAATTATAAATAAACAGACGATTTTTTTTTTATTTTGGAAGAAAATGAAGAAAATTAGTTAAAATGTATATGTTTAGAAATAAATAATACTAGTAAGACAATGTAAGAGATGCGAACGGGGTTTTATCGCGCCTAAAACTATCCAGCTGTGAAATATATACCGAAATAGGTGAGTATTTAGAACATTTCACGAACAGATCGTGCAGGTGATTTAAAACTAGCAGGTTAGATGTTGTTGCAGAAAAATATTCAATTCAACACAATTATTAAAGTTGTATAACGTAGAATAGGTTTTGTCATTCAGTTTCTTCATATTGAATTAAATTCCATTATGATGCTTTCTTTATGCGAGTCATGTTTACTGTCGAATAATGATACTATAAGTTCATTTTCACTGTAGAGCGATTCATTAGTATTGTATATGCGGTGCATTTTCACTATATGATTTTTATGTTTTTTATCTATTAAAGCCTTAATTTAACCGATTTGCTCAAATAATAGATAAAGTAAGAGAAGGATTTGATGAAGTTTTAACTTGCGGAGGAAAGTTTGATTTAACACTCTAATAAATTCAGTAGAAATAACATTTATTTCAAATGTATTCCATTTAATTTCTTATAAATTGTAGGGATCTTTATCCTTGGTTTTATTTATCCATTTCCATGACACTTCATCACTAATTACGTACATCTTGATATAGATTAAACCGTTTGGTTTTCCCGTTTGAAAGGTTTTACACTGGGGTCCTTTATAACTTGCCGTGTGAGCCAATACTCCATGTTGAAGACCGTATTTTGACCTATAATGGTTCTACTTTTATTGTGACTCGGATGGAGAGTTGTCTCATTGTCACATATGGCATCTTCTTATATCTCAGTATCTATGGCTCAAACCGAAACGGGTTAAAGAACACACTACTTTCCTAATATATTTATAATGGGCTTAAAAGAGGGACGAAAGATACCAAAGGGACAGTCAAACTCATCAATCTAAAACAAACTGACAACGCCATGGCTAAAAATGAAAAAGACAAACAAACAACAGCACACACGACACAACATAGAAAACTAAAGAATAAACAACACGAACCCCACCAAAAACCTAGGGGTGATCTCAGGTGCTCCGGAAGGGTAAGCATATCCTGCTCCAGATGCGGCACCCGTCGTGTTGCTTATGTGATAACAAATCCGGTAAATAGTCTAATTCGGTAGGTCACATTCATGAAAGGGAAGGGGATTGTAGTTACGACGTAAGGAACATATCCGATATCATTTGTGAAACGGTTATTCCATAACGGTCAACCAACTCGTGATGGCGTCCGTAAAATGTACGAAGGGATGATTTCAAATTCACCATTTGGAACTCTTGGTTCAATAGCTTCCTTGTGAGCAGCAACCCTCTATCAAGAAAATCATGATAGGAAATGCAAGCACGGGAATATCGTATCAATTGGGAGATATATACCCCGTATGCAGGTGCTGTTGGAATGTTGCTACTTAGAAATGGAAAGTTCACAATTGGAAAGCTGAAATCATCTCTTTTGTCGTAAAGTTTTGTTTTCGACCGACCCTCATTGTCAATTTCTAGATGTAAGTGAAGATATGAGGCCGACTTAACTGTATCTGTAGTATCCTTTATCTCTAGCTCGATTGGATAGATGCGTTCCACATAGTCACCAAATTTTGAATTATTTAGTGAAAGAACATCATCTATATAGCGAAAAGTAGAGTTAAAGGAACCTTTTATCTTTCTTCATAAGAAGTTCCTGCATGAAGTCAGCCTCATAATAATAAAGAAACAAGTCGGCAAGTAGAGGGGCACAGTTTGTTCCCATTGGAATGCCGACAGTCTGTTGAAAAACAATTCCTCCGAACGTAACAAATGTGTTGTCAATCAAGAAATCAAGCATCTTGATAATAACAGTTTCAGAAAATTTTTGTTCGAATCAGAGTGATCCTTTACAAAGTAGGATTTATCCCTCCCTAAGACAAGATACTTGTATCTACGTTAGCCATTCTTTTTAACGAAGCAAAGCAATACCAACTCTTTCAATTTGTCTTTTAGTTTGGAAAGTGGAATACTAGTGTACAGAGTAGAAAAGTCAAATGTTTAAATACTGTTACAAGATGAAAGAGAGTTAGATTGTATGTACTCTAAAAGATCTTTGGAATTTTTAAGTATCCACCTTTGATTCACGCCCCCTCTAGAATAGGCAGTTTCAAAATAAGTTTGAAGCCCGTCTTTGATTGCTGATAAAATAGATGTTAATAATTTCGAAAGAGGTTTCGTGGAGCATTTGGAAGACCCAGCAATATACCGTTGCTTGTAAGAACACTTATGTAGTTTAGGTATCCAATACAGTGATGGCAGATCCAGTTCTTCATCTTTGGTTGAAATTCCAAAGGAACACAGAACAGACCTATGATTATCCAGGAATTTCTCTTTGGTAAGTGTCGTGAGGGTATATGTTGAGTTTCCAAGTGAATTGTCAATACCTAATTCGTTTATCAAGCAGTTAATGTAATGAGTTTTACATACAAAAACGATGTTGTTTGGGGCTTTATCTGAGGGGACAACAACATATTTGTCATGGAGGTAGGATAGGTGTTTTGCAACATTTGGGTCTTTAAAGATTGACGTAGCATGGGCATTGATAGACCCATTCCGTTTCTTAATTTTGATTTGTATCAACGACCTCACTGCCTTAATCCATTCGGAAAGAGTGTCTACGTCTTCCTTCTCGCGCTTAGCCCATTGCCTGGCATAATCCTCAACTGAATCCATCAAAATTTGAAAGTTGTATTTCCAATTAATGGATTAAGACTCACGATATTTCGGACCTTTCGATAACACATTTCGTAGAGAAGTGTTATTAACAATGTTGAGGTCACCGGTAATAACGTGGCCAGCAGGATTATATGTGAATTGGGAACTAGCACAAGTGCAATCAGGAGGTTTAGACTTGAAGTCGTCAATATCGAGATCCTGCAAAACGTGTTTGTAATTGAAAATTTTAGTTGCAATAGGTTTGGTATAGGTATAAGAAATGATTGGTACAGACTGGTCTTTGAAATAAGGAGGTATTTTCGATTGAACTAATTTATGATGAAGGATATTGCCTAAGTTGACGCCATCGATACCTTTGTTGGCAAAGGAAAGATTAAGGAAAGATCTTTTCTCTTTTTCATCTTTGCCAATGCGGACTGGCTTGAAAAGTCTGTGACTTGCAATATCCGAAATTATAGCTGTAATTTTGTATTGGTTTGAATGAGGGTTTGTAACAGTGGATTCCAAACATAAATTGAACAGAGAATGAAGTTTTGAAAGGGGTAATGAATACAGTTTCGTGCGAATATGATGAATACCTAACGGCTTTTGTATAAATGGCAGCAAGTCATTAATAGATACATCATGCAGAGAAGGTGATGTATAATGACGATGACCTTGACTGCGTCTACGTCGAGGAGTCGAGTTGAAAATATTCATCACATTCACCGAGTTACACGAAGGACTAGATAGAATACCTATACCATCAATTTTGTCATTAAGTTAATATGAGTGTTGTCAAATCGTACAATTTTGCCTAACAGGTTACTCGGATAGTCGTTCGAAGGACAAGATTTGTAAAAGTCAGATTTTTAAGTAAAAACGTTTTTGCAATATTTACGTGTATTTTATACATGGTATTGAAGCTGCATGT
This sequence comes from Mytilus galloprovincialis, assembly GCF_965363235.1. NCBI lineage: Eukaryota > Metazoa > Mollusca > Bivalvia > Mytilida > Mytilidae > Mytilus > Mytilus galloprovincialis. The sequence goes on from NC_134839.1 coordinate 61,183,260, forward strand.
ATCCTTTTGCACTTTATTCCTTTGCGTTTCTGCATGCACAATTTCATTAACTTTTCGTGATATCCTCGTGCATTTATAGACCTGTTTCCTTATTATATATCATTTATAACGTTACTGTCAATTTCAAGTTCCTTGTATTTTTACTGATATGCACACGATGAAACATATCCATACAAAACTGTACAACCAAATTTTGCAAACTTAATTATGACCTCTAAATTGATAAAAAAAGAGCAATTAAAAAATTAGAAAATAAAAATAATAGAACATTACCATAGGTATTCAGTACACATTTGAACTGATAAGCGTCCGCAAGTTGACCCCTTGATCTTTAAAATTTATCAGTTACCAAGAAACAGATAGCTCTGACCATGATCTAATTAACGTATTTCGTATTCAAACATTTCATTTTGTTGTAAAACAATGTCATTATGTTCTTGTTCGTCAACTCAAACGAGCATAAAATATTTATAAAGAAAAAAACCAAACACTATTTGGGATATCAGCTCGCCTGGACCGTACAGTTAAGCATGTTTATTCATTTATTTACAATATATGAATATTTGTCTGCACGCCCGTAGCCGCTGCTTCAACATATCATTTTCCAATTATACACAATCTACTAAAGAAACATCTTTGTTTACAATCTTTTCAATCATGTATAATCTTAAAACACATCCACATCAATCATAAGCATGAATACATCAATTACAATATTGAAAAAAATAAGTGGGTGGGTGGCTGGGGTTAAATGGCCAGACTGAACTGTCCAAAATGCAAGCGTCGAATGACACTTAATTACACACAGATTTACCGTTACAATTCTTCCCGCTTATATTAGCTCGTGAAATATTCATTATTCTATAGTATACCTTAAACCGGTATATCTAGTTATGTGACAAATGTCACTACAAATACATGTGTTCTTTACAACATTGATAAATACATTTCTTTAGTCACACTATGTTCAAATATACAATCGAAATCACAAATAGAACTTCTCCACAAATTAAAGAATAAACGTTGGATATTGATCTCAAAAGGCGTCAACTGAAGCTTCATTTATATAACACAAGCCATTATACATCGAAGTATCCACCTAACATACTAATTTTATAGTGTGTCTCTGCCATCATTGTTTTTCGTTATTCCTTTAATTTTTAATATAAATCAGATTGTTCGTTTTCCCATACGAATGGTTACAAATTTTGAATGACGTAGCTTGTCCAGTGGTATCTAGTCGGTAAATTCTTCCTTATGTAAATCCACTGGCAATTTCGCATTGTTATATCAATTAGTATTTCATAATTTTGCCTATTTGGAATAAATGATACACTCAGTATTACATTTGCATCTAAAAGATGACACATCTTCATATATAAAACCAGGGTTTTATAGTAACGGCAGATTGTGTGTGAAACAAGTTTTATCAAATATGCTCAAGGCAATTCAAAGTATGTACAAAATATAGTAAAAACACATAAAAATACCAGGCATATCATTTTGTATGCCAGACTTGCGTTTCGTCTATAAAAGAATCACCAGTGACGCTTGAATCAATACAGTAAAAATGACAAATCTAATACGAAAAGGAGATCAATAAAAACCATTAATTCCAAAAAGTTGTGCCAAATAATGCTAATGTAATGCATGGCTAGAGTATAAGAAACTTAGTGTTTCTAATGATTCAATATTTTATAACCAGTACATTTACATAAACAGAACATATCAATGATTTTTCGAGTCAACATAAAAGTGCAACTAGGCGGAAAAGGCGCAGACGAAACTTCTACCAACAGTGGCATCGATCAAATGGTTGAAAAAAATCTTGAAGATACCAGGCGTATAATTTTGTATGCCTGACGCACAAAGGTCCACTTTGCTTAAAGGAGTTGTAACCTCAGTTTTAGTATCCTTACATAAAAAAAAATACATGTAGACAACATGTATTATTAGAACGGATAGCAAAATCTACTTCGTCTTCCTTTTGTCAATCCTATAATACCAAAGTAATAGAACAGAAATACTGAACTACAAGGAAAATTTAAAACGAAAAGTCCCTAATCAAATGGCAAAATTAAAAGATTCCTGACTTGGTACAGGTATTTTGTTATGTAGAAAATGGTGGAATGAACCTGGTTTTATAACTAGCTAAACCTCGAACTTGTATACCATTATATTAACAACAAAACAAAGTAGGAACAGAACAAAAAGACATAATAAGTAAACATGTCTGAAATAGGGGTACAACAGTCAACATTGTGTAATAATCTTAATCACTATAACAAAAAATATGAAAACAAAGAAATTTGTCAACAAAGTAAACAAAAATGGCACATACAAATCACATTAGAAAAATAAAGAATACAAAATTTTTACCATAACACAATGACGGTATGTATAAGTACCGAGCCAAGTCAAATGGATATTACCAAATTTAGACAAAACAGTAATAGTAATAATTTACAAAGACAAATAAAAGAATACTATAACACATCAGTAAGATGCTAAACAACGTCCATACCTAGAATCTACTTCAAGACCATAATGTATTATTTGTGATGTTGATACAGAAAAACACTTTCATCAATGGAAAATCGAGTTTCTTTCAGACCTTTCAATTTGCATTACGTAGAGTGATCTTCCAATGCGGGTTCGTTTTAATCGTCAAATAAAGTAAAATAACAAAAATACTGAACACCGAGGAAAAAGTCCCTAATCAAATGGTAAAATCAAATGACCATATAAACAGTTTTTTCCTCATATTTTCACTTCACGAAAATACATCTAGAAATTGACAATGAGAACTGAAATGTACGATAAGAAATAATTTCAGCTTTCCTATTGCCTTCTTTATATCAAGATGTAGAAATATTTTAGCAGCGTCTGTAAATAAGCATGTTTCTCAATTTTGAAGTAAAATTTCAGAGCTTGTGTTTCAGATCATTACTTCCTTGATAGAGGATTGCTGCTAACATGAAAGCTATTGAATCCCTATTGGCGTTATAGTTGAAAAAAGTAAAATCCCAAAAATACTGAACTCAGAGGAAAATCTAATCGGAAAGTTCATAATCACATGGCAAAATCAAATGACAAAACACATAAAAAACGAATGGACAAGAACTGTCATATTCCTGACTTGGTACAGGCATTTTTAAATGTAGAAATTATTCGTTGACCATTAAGGAATATATGTTTAACACATGAGCACAGATCCGTTCCAATTGCCTTATCCACTATTTCTTCCCTATGTTACCATAGATTGTAGTTGTCATGAGGAACACGACGGGGAAACAGTTGGAGCAGAATATGATTTCCCTTGTGCACCTGTAGTATGTGTGTTTTTCTTTCGTATTTGTCATCGTATTAACGATTTTCGTGGACTCTGTGTTTTTGTTGTTGGTCAAGTGGTTTTTTTCTCCAAAAACTAAATATTTGTATCGAAGATTCCCAAATTTGTAGAAAAATTAAACCTTAATGAGAAAGGTGATGTTGCAATTTAGGATGACAAATAATAATCAGTGCAGTGTGTTAAAAAAAAATTTATGTAAAAAAAATATATGTAACTCACCAAATATTTTGAAGACCTTTTTTAAGTGTAAAAAAATAATGATTTTAAAAAGCTGTTAAGTCAAAAATTTTGGATTTTTTTAGATTCCAATTAATGAAAAGAGACGTGCATTATCCTTTTTCATGTGAATAACTAGACAAAGGTCGTATTTTCTTTTATCCTTTATTCTCTTGATTGAATGGAGTAGTTGTGAAGTTGGATTCCAAGGTGTGTGCCACTTTCGAAGTGCATTTTCTATGTAATTCACAAAACAATAATTTAAAAACAATACTATATTGATTGAGGCTTTGTATGTTGGAGCAACAAAATAAGTATCACAAGTTATCATTCACAAGTTACCCAAAATAGTTATTTAAAGGATGCCATCCGACTTTACACAATGGACAAGCACCAACCACCGTATAAAGAGTTGCGAATAAATTTCAACAAAGAATACCATTTCATTATTACGTATTTATTCAAACTAAAAAAAGGTGATACACTATTTTCAAATAAATATATCTTTGACACTAGACCAGTTGCCCTTATGTGGAAGAGGTTGAATTTCAAGTGCTTTGCACATCACTTGATATATATCTACTGCTTTAACTGGCCCATTTTTAAAGTTCTTTTTAAAATCTGAAAAGAGAGTAATAATATGAAATAGTTTAATACTTAATTCTTAAAACTACGAATTAGGAAAACAATGAAGTATACAGACGACTGGGTATATGGAACAAGCTATAATGTGGATTCATTATTATTCGATGGATACCAATTTTCGTAGACTTCCTTGGTAAAGGCGAGCCACGAAATTAAATGTTAAAAAAATGTCTAATGCTCTATAGGCATGTTTTCCTACTTTTGCAAAACCATGAGATCAAATATCATGTATGTTTTCCTTAATCCATGATAATAGGTACCCAAAAAAATGAAATAAATCCAGTGTAAAGAACAAAGTAACAAGATGAATAAGACTTAAAAATGATAATAGAAATCAATTATTTATATGGATTTGTTCTCAAAGTATTCAAGATTGCAACTCAATGCACACCCACAATATTTAATATCTTAGAAGTGTTAAGCTATCTCGCTTCTGAACCTATACTTTATTTTTCAGAATATAACAACATGTTGTTTAAAAGATGATATAGAAGAACTAACAAATATTATTGCACAGTCATTGAAATAAACCCCAAAAAAAGGCTTTAGGATGCCTGAATTATTCAACAGGTAAATAAATCAAAAACAACAGCAGTTGCAATCTACACACATTAAGTAACATAGTGTTCACATTAACTTAGAATTTATTGATTGATTGATTGATGGTGGCATCAACCCAATAAAAAAATTGTCTGCACTCTTATAAGACCTTGTTGATAGCCTTTGATATAATTTTTAAAATGCCACAAGATATGTAGGTGTGAGAGTGCTTCAAATGAAAATTTTCAAGGGGCATAACTCCTTTAATGATGTGTGTTTGTTTAGCTCTGATTCTCAAATTTGCTGATATAAATCTATGTTATAAGTTTCATATATATCTACCAAGAACTGTACACTTCAGAATACAAACAATGCAAAATTCTGTTTTAAGAATACTAGTGTCCAAGAAAAGTATCTTCTTCAAAAAAATAATTTATATTTGCTGATTTGCCAACTTGTAGCATACATTGCTGTTATAATCTTTAAAATAAATTTGATAATAATCTTCCAAATAATATTGGCAACTCAAAGGAACAAAACTCCTTTGAAAATAGTATGTTGGCACTAATTTTGAAATTGGAGACATAGGTTATATACAAGGATCTGAAAACTTGCCTAATTTCAGTCATTTTGAGATAACCTAAAAGTTGGTGTCCTTTTTCTAAAATATATTTTTCAAAATCACATAACGAAGCATGCTCATACTTTATAGCCTCATCGAACTTGTATGACTGCTGCATCGCATTTACTTCATGAATTTTCCTACAATTTTCCTGAAATCATTCAAAGCAATTAAGGGGAGGAAACAATGAAATGATTTTAATGACTCAAAACGAATAATTTCTCAGACATCGTTAACATTTCTTTCGACTTTGAAGACAAAACTTAAAACCGGATGTTTAACATGTATACTTTAATATAAGTTTCATAAATATTTGACAATTATACACACGAAAGGTTTACAAGACCAGACACACATACAGATGGACATCGTGTATTTCTAATTCCCCCTGTACTTTGTTTATCACGAGATTAAAAAAGGGAAGTTTGAACAAGAATGTGTCCATAGTGAACTGATGCCCCTCTCTCACTATCATTTTCTATGTTCAGTGGACCATGAAATTGGGCTCTATACTCTAATTTGGCATTAAAAATTAGAAAGATCATACCATAGTGAACATGTGTACTAAGTTTTAAGTTTATTGGACAACTTCATCTGAAACTACCTTGACCAAAATCTTTAACCTTAAGTGGGACAGCTGAAGGGAAAAACAAACAGACGCACAGACCCAAAAACATAATGCCCCTAAGTGGTGACTATGTATCTTACATTTGGCCTGTAAACAATTATGTGCGAGGTAAATAGGATGTACAAGATTTTCTAAATTTACAATTATAATGTCATTTGTCAACAATTCCTACTAACAATTCAGAACCATATTTACTTAAAAAATACAAAATTTCTTTGATGCAACTGAACTTGGTTTTGTCAATACTTCTTTTACAAAATTAAAAAAATCTGCAAAAATTAAGAAGATCCTACAGGTGTCAATAAATTTCAACAAAGATACAATTTTCAGAGTTGAACAACTTTTTCCCTTCAAAAACAAGCATGCTAACCATTATTTAATCAAAGATTTTTACCTCAAACTGAACCTTATCTTAAATCATCAGAATGACAATTTAACTTGAAATTCTATTGACTATACTAATTGAAGCTGAGGTATCAACTTGTTTAATAAAAGGAATTTTCTAAATCTTCTTGTTGTGGACCTTGTTATTTTTTGTCTAAATACTTTGAAATTAAGAAATCAGTTATTTTAAATGGTTTATACAGGGAAAACTAAATCATTTCATGATTTAGAAACATTGAACAAAGACCCCATAAATGTAATGTTTCTCAAAGTCCACATTTTAAACTTACATTGTGATGAGTTTAATAGAAAGATTGTCGTCGTCTCTAGATAAACAAAAGGTGGATGATTCTGCGTTTTATGATCATCAGAGGACGCTCTTTTGGTGATATCAATTGACTTTGCTATCTTGCGCGAAATTTTTAAAGTGTTAATTTCAATAGTTAGTTTGTACATTAGTTTAGAATGGTCATTAGTGCGAATAATTATTTTTTAAGTGCATCTCACGCTATGTTCCACTAAAAAAGTCTAATATTTTCTTTAGAAAATTCGCAATAAATAATTGATATTTCCATTAAAAACAAGTGAAATAATTTCTGATGCAAATATTATATATGATAAGAAATAAGTAAAAGTTAACAAAAATATGTAAACACTGAATTATTAACCTACATAATAACAGTAGTTTTTTGTGCATTTGTGTTACAGTAAATATCAAATATAGCTTAATGATACTCGGTGTACGTCTTCTGAATATTAAATTCGATTTAAAAATAATTAATTGAAAAAAAAAATAAAAACCATTAAACCTACCTGGGCCACAAGCTAAAAATATACCACCCATATCTTTCTCTGCATTATCATATCCGTGATGTCCTTTAGCAGGTCCATCGCTATATTTGTCTATGCTTTGTCCTGAAGGCTACAAAAGTCTGTATATTTATAACATGATCTATGTGTTCTTTAAATATTTATTGACTTTGAATCATTGCTGAAACTATTGAATATATCAAAATTGCTGATCTGTATAAGGCATGTCGTTGCGTCGTTCTATGTGAATGTATAAGGGACAATAAAACATAGAAAAAATCTAAATATTGAAGTCAAGACTTTCATTATGATCCTGAACAGCTGATTGTTTCTTACATACTGGTACTTAATAATCAAATAAATGCCAGAGAGTGCAATATATTGACCATCGTGTATTTGCATGACTTTATTTTGTTTCTTTAAAAATATATATTATTTTGAATATACTATAAAGTAAGAAACTCACAGCTAAAATATACCAACCAAGCTCTGCTACAACAATTATGGGTGCTACCAATTGACTATTTTTATAACGCCATCTTTCTGGTAAATTTTCCTTTTTGTAAACTGTTATATGCTTGTTGTTCATTTGTCGTAGATTAGAATACACCTAAACAAATAGTAATGAGTTGAGGGTCAATATCTGCATAACAGGTATTCAAAATTAATGACATACTGTAAACGAAAATCGGTTTAGAAGCAAAGCAAAAAGACATGAATAAAACACAGCAAAGACTAATGAATCAAAAGATAGAAAAAAAATATAAACACTTCTTCAGGAAAGTTGTGGGGTATACGTCTATGCGACTGCAACCAGAAACCCCCAAAAAATATATAAAAAACATTCAAAGGTCAATTTACAGTCTTCAATAGATAAATATATATGTAATAAAAAAACTAAACTCTAAATCACTCGTAATAGAAGTATAACTTATCCAAAACTTATAAATCATACTTCTTTAACCCCAAACTTTTAAATTAGCAGACAACGTTAACATTTGACATAAATATGGATGGGTATGGTCATTATTTTCTTTTCAATAAAAAAAAAAAACATTTGGCTTATAATACACAAACTTATATATAAGTAGGATTCAATATTTCAGAGGACTTTGCAGGATTATTTTTCCGTTAAAGGGAATACATTGTCTAAAGTAAGGAGGTTGGTGTCAGTAACCAACTAGTGATTTCCGAGAATTTGGGTTCGATTCTTTTTTGGAAAAAGTTAAGTTGATGTCTAAGCTTTATGATTAGAAAATAAATACTTACTTTTTCTAATTTTCCTTCTCTTGGCCATATGCTACATACAGCTCCTTTATCCCTGACAGCTTCTACATCCGCATATCCTATATGATCTGATATATCAATAGTTCTAGACTCAGAAATTTCTGTCATTCCATGGTCAGAAAATATAACTATATTTACTTTGTCCTCTAAACCTTCCTGTACTAACATATCTAACATTTGTTTGATAGCTTCATCTGTTTGTCTGATAATGTCTTTTAACTCTTTTGAGTTAGGACCATAACTGTGTCCCCCATCATCTACTACATCCACGAATACACCTGAAAAGAGAATTGGTGGTTTCATGCGTTTCACGCTGCACGGCCTCTTTTTAATACTAGTAATACAATGATTAGTTGATGGATTATTTGTTGTTAAACATCTGGTAGTAAATGTTTCGTAAAATCTAAGCATCCTATAAAAGCTAAGTTAACTATTTCAGAGGAAATTACACATGTTTCTGGATAACTCCACAAGAAACTCTCCAAACAAAACCATTTTGGAAGCTACACACCTTAAACTGAAATAACACATCAGCTTTGCCTGTAGTAGCTGCAATTTAGTTTTAGTGTAATGCAAAATTCATACACAGAAACTTCGCAATCGAAACATATCATACAATTCGTGCTAGTGATAATTTACTGACAAAGCAATCCGTACCTGCCATGTCTATTTTATCAGTTTTGAATTTGTTGAAAGCTTTCTTTAAATTCTTCATCATATGGGGAATCATTGGCCACTCATCAACGCCCATTTCATCGTAAAATGTTGATGTCGTTCCTTTGTTTGGGATATGTCCGCCAGGCCACTCAAACATATGTGTTCTCTTTTCCTAAAAATAATATATATACTAAAGTTAATATATTACATTTCTTGTATGGTCATGGTCAGTTTGAGCTGATCAAAACATACCGTTTTCATGGAGTTACCGTGAACACATACATACATGCATCTTTGGTTTATCATCTTACTCATCAATTATCCGTATTCACCTTAGCCATTTACATAATATATTATTTGGGACAAAATTGAACCTGGTCAAGTTTAAAGAGCCTTTATATCAATGTTATGTTTTTAAACTGTATTTCTGTGCTCTTTGTCGATTCTCTTATTTTAGTCTTGGTTTAAACATGACCGCACTAAAGTATTTAGGTTTTATAAATGGTCATTAGCATACCTCTGAGTAAAGTACATGTGTTTTTTTTATTGCTTGCATATCTCATTTTAATAACATGAAAGCACTCGAACAATACATTCTTATAGTGGGTTCCCTTGTATAACTGTTTTAATTCGGAAGTTGGTCGTGTAGGCGGGACACCATTGAAACCTGTTATTCTGGCATTGAAACCGAAAGCAATACAACAGTGAGATTTCATGTTCCTGCATTGAGTTCGTATGCGTTACAATAATTAATGAGACCAAATTTTCTAGTATCTAGTGCGTAAGTTTTGACACTGTTCTTATTTAGACAGCAAGCTTTTCATTTGAAATTTCACGTTCTGGCAAAATTATATTTACTCACCTGTTTTACTGCAGTAATCCAAAGAGGTTCAGCACCTTCAAACCAGTGTGATTTTTTCGATTCAGCGGTTTCCATCTTAATTTCAAAGCTGTTTCCACGTTCTTGATTCCACATAAAATTACCAACAAATCCATGATTTTCAACATGTAGTCCTTTTAAAAGACAATTTCATGTCAGAAAACTAGAAACTTATGATGAATTATTTCAATAACGAACATTGATATTTGAAATACTAAGGCTTTTCTACCTCAGGAATAGATAACCCTGAGATGTATTTGGCAAAATTTTAGGAATTTTGTTCATCAATGCTCTTGAACTTCGTACTTTATTTAACCTTTATAACTTTTTTGGATTCGAGCGTCACTGATGAGTCTTTTGTAGACGACACGCGCGTCTGGTGTAAAAACAAATTTAAATCCTAGTATCTATGATGAGTTTATTTACAAGGACATACATTTGCCGTGTATCTGTTCTGTATATCGATCATTACAAAAATAAAGACAGCTAACATAAATATGTAAAATATGTCAAACCTTCTTTATTAGAAATGGTAGTCCAGTTCGACAGTATGCATTTGAATTAGAAGATCTATAATACAAGAACGAAAGAGACAAAAAAAGGCAAATATCAAAAAGCTCATTTCAGCTAGATAAGGCTGAAATTTCTGTAAGTAGGTATAGCTTTTACGTTCGAATAAATTATGTTATGCTTTGAATTACACGAGATAGCCAGCACAAAAAGTAATCTTTACATTATTTTTTACCTGTCATTATTGAGTAATAATTTGGATATGACAATGAGGGAAAATCAGGAACCATATAATCTGATTTTATCCCTTGTCGAAACAGCTGTTTAAATCCTGGCAGCTCTAGACCATGTATGTCAAAGTAATCCCAACGAAAACCATCAATTAAAAGCACCAATAACTTCTTCGTCTCTCTTTTGTCTGTCATTTTGGTATTGAAAAGCTAAAAACATAAATAATTGCTCAATATTTCTATTCATTTATTTTTATTTTTTATGTTTCTTGTATTTCATCTTACGGTTTAGAAATGTATAAAAAATAGAGTACGACTCTGTCTTTTTTACGTGGTGGAGGTTTAGTTGAGATACAAATTTCCATCTTTATCGTACGATATACCTCAGTCATTGAAAAAGTAAACATGTATTTTTTCAACAATAAAAAATTCAAAACCTTATAATTAGTTTAAATTGATTATAATTGGAAGATTGAATAAACAACATAAAAATAAATTATCAAAAGGTCTGTTATTGTCACTTTATATTGTGAAAAGTTAAAGTTCCAGCACATATTTTTTTACATTACCAGCATCTTATATAGGCTGTGGGTAATTACGCATTAACTCAATAAGGAGTTGCATCCTTACTATATATTGGGAAGGATTTAAAATGGTCATGTTCTAGAAAATAGTAAAGTAACAAAAATAGCGATCTCCAAGTAAATCCAAATCGGGAAGTCGCTTATACAATTGCATAATTAAAAGCTCAAACAAATCAAACGAAAGGAAAACAACTACTATATTCCTAAATTGGTACATGCATTTATTTATGAAGAAAACGGTGGATTAAACCTGGTTTTATAGCTAGCTTAACCTCTTACTTGCATGACAGTCTCATAATGTTCCATTAAATTGATGACAATATGTGAACAAAAAAGAAACCTAATAGGTAAAAAATAAAGGGTTTAGAAGTCAACATTATGTTATAATCATAATCACTATAAAAAAATTATGTCAACAAAGAAAAACAAAGCACATAAGCAAAATGAAAGACAAACATTTAAAAAACAAATGACCACAGCACAACAATGCATTGGCTGGACGCATAAGTACCGAGTCACGTAAATAAAATACCAAAAAAGGACTAAATAATAAAGGTTAATAATGATTTACAAAGGCAAATGAAAGAACACCATAATACGTTATATTAAGATGATAAGCAACATCAGTACAATTTGAATTTCAAAACCATCATGTATTATTTGTGAAGCTGATACAGAATATTTATAATATTTTTTAGAAAAAGCGCATCATTGACATTTAGAAAATATGCTTGCATTGGTAACGTTTTAATTACACACAAAATGTCTGGTTCTTTCATACACAAAAAGTAAAATATAGATTTCCGAAAGACTACGTATGAAATCTTATGAAGTCTTATTAGAAGGTTGTACACAAGTTATTATTCTGAATGCAAAATGATAATTAATAAAGAAAGACTATACCGATACATTGTATTATTACTATGTCATTTTGATGTAAAAACCGTACTTACAACGCTTGTGGTGACCTTCTAATCTGATAATAGAAGTTGGAATTCCTCTGTTGTCAACAAATTCTGATAAAAAGAATTGATTGTACGACTACTTTGGCTATTTACCGATAACTATGTGGCCAAAAGTTCCATCTCTTTGACGGCGTTATCCATGTTATCTGTTTCAAATCCTTTTAAATTTAATATTGTCTAGTGAAGCAGATACATATCATGGTCAAGACAGAACTGACCAAAATAGATTATCTAAATATACATACAAGTGTGGACACAGATTTGTGTTGTCTACGGGGCGAATTTTCATAACGACTTGTTCGGGTGGATTACGGTGGGTGCTAGACAAATATTATGCCACATCAAAATCTAAATTTTGTTATGTTGTTTTTTGGGCGAATATGGACACTGTTTTACATTGAAATTGTAATACAGATACTTCAGGAAGTCACAAAATTATAACTATGAAGGTAAACTTTCCAGAGAAACACTTTAACTTTCCGTCATGTTTAACTCCGCCACATTCTGTATGTAAGTGTCTGTCCCAAGTCAGGAGCCTATGGTTGTCGTTTGTTGATGTGTTACATAATTAATTTTCGATCATTTTTTAACATAGATTATGCCGTTAGTTTTCTTGTTTGAATTGTTTTACATTTGTCATTTCGGGGCCTTTTATAACTGATTTTGCGGTATGGACTTTGTTCATTGTTGACGGCTGCACGGTGACACATATTTGTTTATTTCTGTTTCATTTGGGCTCTTGTGGAGAGTTGTCTCATTGGCAGTAATACCACATCTTTTTTTTTTTAGGAAATCGTTTTTTGTCTGCAGCTGCTGACAAAGCAATCATCAAGCTTTCAGACGTTCGACTTTTCAGAAACACCTAGAATTGAGATAGAAAATTTGCGTAATTTCATACCTGCAACATTTACAAAAGATGAGATCATGGATAAAATGTCTACAACGACTTGACTGAAAGCTGTTGCAGAACGCATGAAATATTCCCACCATATATTGAATTTTTAAATTACAGAAGAAACCTTATATAAATTTATCAGCTTTAAACAAATAAATTTCTTTATATTAATGTTCGTTCAATAAATGTCCATCTGTTCAACTGGACAGTTATTATATGTCTACTCTGCATACTTCACTACCAAACAATTTTACCATAGAAAAAACCCTCCCGATATGATCTAAAGGATTTCAATTTATTTGTGTTTGTTTGTACGAAATCATTTTATTTAAAAGAATTAGATATATAACAATAGAATCATTAATTCAATCAGTAAAATACAGAATTTAAACGACATCTTTGAATGATAAATTGTCGAATCTTCTACTTTTTATTAATGCGGAGACCAGACAAAATCTTTCCGATGAAATCTCTGATGGCTGGATTCTTCAAATTTGGCAGTTTGTCTGAAAAAAAATGCACTATAAAACTTGTTTATGCCAAAAACAACTGTATTCTTTATAGGATTAAACGCCTTTCAAAAGGAATTTATTGGTGTATAAACTCGACCAATTCACTCTCAAACAAGACTTTTATGATATGTATGTGAGTGACTTGGTACAGTTTATACACCAGTAAATTCCTTAAAACTTATAATTCTTTTAAATTGGAGATAAGGAATATATTTTTTCACACTTGTTAGCTCTATCACACGTAAATTGTGTATTTATTTTATTGAATAGACCTGGCGCATGAATATATTTGTTGGTTAACGCAAAAATATGTACTCAATGAAATTTGCTATCTGATAAAAAAAAAAAAAAAAAAAACTCTTATTATCATTCAAACGATTTTTTTTTGAATATTATTTTATTTAACGATTAACGTGAGGTGAAAAAATTTTTGTTAACGTCAAGTTTTATTATCGCCGCCAACTTGTTTACATTGGTTACGAAAAGAAGTTCGGTCAACGTCGTCTATCGAAAAATAACCAACGTCAAGATCAACAACCAGAAGTTTTCTCGACCAATCATATCAACGTATTCCATAATATGCAAATCATATAAGAATTATTATTATATAATTTGATATTTACTTTAAATTCATGTCCACTCTGTAAAATACAGACACATGTGTTTATCATTTATTAGTTCAAACATTTGTATTTGCAAGAATAACAAATTTGATTGAGATAAAGAGACGTTGTCTCCAAATGCAATTATAAGCACAAAAATATTTCAAAATGACGAAAACATTATAGGATTGTATGTACAAAAAAATAAGATACATGAAAAAAATAAAATATATAATATTTTGAATATATAAGATAAAAGTAAAGTGCGGTGGGTTTAGTGAGTGAAATGAACTGTCGGTAACTGCTTGTACTCTCAGACAGGTTATTTGTGTCATTTAATTTTTGCTATTGATATAATTGCAAAGTTAAACTTGGGTTTTATTACTACTTGAACTGTAACTTTAAAGCCTTTAATTGCAACAGATCACAATGGTGCCGTGTGTGATTGTTGATGAGGCGAATTTTGTGACCATGTCCACATTTAGGATTGTAGTTAAAAATACAGTTGTTTTGGCTTGAAATTAAAACATGTCGCGTAATTTTACAATCATGACAAGATGTAGTGAGAGATCATTGCAGATTAAACCTTACCAACAGAATTTTATGTGAGGTCTTGAATTTCCGTCTTTCTCAGAGCTTTTATATGTTCTGTATTTGTAATTTCTCGTTACTTTCATTCCCGTTTTTTCTGATTCATGTTGGTCATTACTGGTTCATCAAATACTAGTAGTTCATTGCTGATGTCATCTTGTTCGTTGTTGGTTTTAATATCTTCCTTGGCGTGATCTTAAATATGGGAAGAATAAAAAAAAAATGAATGAATCTTTTTTTATTTGCATATCTGTTTGACCTTCAGCGTCACTGATGAGTCTTATTGTGCGAAACGCGCGTGACGGTGTGGCGTATCAAATTATAATCCTAGTACATTTGATAACTTTTTGCTTCACAAACAGGAAATATAAACAGAACTCTAACTGATTTGTTTTTCGCAGTTTGGCATTAGTTATATTGTTTAATAACATGAGTTTGTAAAATAATAGTAAAATAACAGCCAAAGCAAAAGATGAAGTTAGCAAATGTGTTTATCAAGAGGTCCGTTACCTCTAGAAGAAGTTTTTAGCTTAAACAATGATCCTTTTTACATGAGCTATTTTCAACTGCGTTTAAATTTTTCATTATTTATCGATTTCTTATTTTTAGTGTAGTGTAGTGCACCTCCTTATACATACATAATATAGTCACTATCAACAGTTTTTTTCCCAACACAAACCTATTACTTCACATGGAACGCCTTCTTCCTCAGGATAGTGATAGTCCCCTCTCATATTTTCAATATCTTTCCAAAAATTTAACTCTAGAATTGACCCGGCCTCTTTTTTAAATTCGCCAAGCAACTTCTTGGTTGCAGCCTCTGAAATAAAACAGACAGTTCATTTCAATCACTCAATCAATTATATTATCTAATACAGCTCTATTAGTTACTTTACTATTAAAGTGTACAAAAATCATGTCCAGTTTTTGGCTTAGATGTTGATGCATAATCAGTATAGGTATTTAAAGGGAATTACACGTCAAAGAACGTATTTTAATCTTTACATCAGAAGTAAAAAAGACGCCTACAGGTACAAATTCATGATTAAATGTACTTCAAGTTTATGAAAAAATGTCCAAATTGCATCAGTTTAGACATATTTCAAAAAAGCTTTACAAAATTCATGATAGTTCGGGATTCTGTACTCTCATCCAAAACTTAAGCAAAGTCAGATCGAAGTCTTATTTTTTAAAATTCTTACGCTATTCTCTTTTTATAGTAACCGCCTATTATTATAAACTGGAAATACTATTTTTTCTCTTTGGTTAAACCTGTGTGTCTTAAATTATGATATAAAAAAGAAGATGTGGTATGATTGCCAATGAGACAACTCTCCACAAGAGACCCAATGACACAGAAATTAACAACTGTCATCGTACGACCTTCAACAATGAGCAGAGCCAATACCGCATAGTCAGCCATGACAGGCCCGGCCGAAATGACAAATGTAAAACAATTCAAACGAGAAATCTAACAAGAGAAAACAAACCTGTTCTTCTGTACAAATCTTCATAATTTCGTCTGTAAAGGTCTTCCTTCATTTTTTCCGTTTTCGCACAAAATTCTTTGTCTCCATCAGCGTGTGAATCCTTTTTTAGATGAGATTTAAGCCCTTTCTTCTCGGATTCTAAAATCTCCTTTGCATTATTGAAGTGATCCATCTAAAATGGACCCGCAAAAAATAAACCATGTTTCTTCAAAAACATAAATCCTGGCATCAATTTTTCATAAGTTGTATAACAAAAAGAAAAAAATGTCTGATGCAGTTTTCAGTCGTTTTACGTTGCTAACAAAAACCGACGTCAGTTCTTCCGAAAAACAAAATCTATTTAGAAAACGATTGAACATGTCATTCAACTTTTCTTTTATCTGTCTATGTAATGGAAAGGAATGAGTATGGAAATCTGAACAAGTTTGCTTAATGTATCTGGTTTCTTTTCTTGAAGATAACAACATTGAAGATAACAAAATTGAAGATAACAACATTGAAGATAACAACATTGAAGATGACAAAAATGAAGATAACAACATTGAAGATGACAAAAAATGAAGATAACAACATTGAAGATGAAAAAAATGAAGATAACAAAAATGAAGATAACAACATTGAAGATGACAAAAATGAAGATAACAAAAATGAAGATAACAACATTGAAGATGACAACAATTTCGGTGGAAACGTAATTAAAATATTGCTACAGAAGTTATTATAATGCTGCAGCAACTTTCTTAAATTAGTACTCATATCTATATATAATGTTTCATCTTTTTTCTATTCTAAAAATGGCAGTTATGCTAAATGCTGTTGCATCGTTATACTTAAGCGTGAACAAAATACCTGCTGAACAGTGGCGGATCCAGGGGGGGTTCCGGGGGTGCGCACCCCCCCTTTATTTTTGCCGATCAATGCATTTGTATCGGGACATATGTTTTGCACCCCCCTGCACCCCCCCCCCACTTTTGCCCTGGGTTAGCACCCCCCCTTTCGAAAATTCCTGCATCCGCCCCTGCTGAAATACTTTTTTTAGTTGAATAACATACCTTTTTTACAATTATTTGTCCTTTTCACAATAAAGCCGTCAGGTATGATTGGTAAAACTGTTATAAGTTTCGTAAAAGAATATGTAGCGATTCGTGTGTTTTTACAACGCCGTTAAGACGTTGCCAGCGGACTTATTGTGACGTTCTTTAGATTGTTCACTATACACTTCCGGAGAGTAACTGAAACTGCGCAAAACAAGCTGCATACCTGCATAAAACAAATAATGCGTCACAATATACCATTTAAACTTAAATCACTTACAATGAGAGGAGAAAACTTGCAAACACGCTTTTTTAAGACATTTGTGTTAGCTTACAGGGATGTGCCACTAAGTTAACGGTTTGATAAGACATTTTTACTTTTTTTTAATGGACAGTTGCGCCCTTTTTAATTGGCATTTGCGCTGTTGTTGTATGTAAAAAAGCTCAAACGTCCTTTGTCAATTTATGCGTGCATTTAATTAAGTTTATTGTGGGAAAAAAGTACACATTGTATCTATAGGCGCATGAAGTTTACACTTATTTTTTCCCCGTGACACGGTGAAGACATTTGCTCTTCAAATACTAGTACTATGTAACTTTAATACATGACCTAAATTGACCGCATATTTGCGGTTTTTACATAGAATGTGTCAAAGAGACAACAATCCGACAAAAGAGCAGAAAACTGCCGAAAACCATCAATCGGTCTTCAAAACAGCGACAAAATCCGCAACCGGAGGCGTGCTCCAGCTGGTCCCTTAAAAAAATATGTACTAGATAGGGATAATGGACGTCACACTAAGTAAACGCCGAGATATATATATAAATAAACTAAAATTAAAAAGCATACAAGACTTACAAAGGCCATAGGCTCCTGACTTGGACAGGCGCAAAGATGTGGCGGAGTTAAACATGTTTTGTGAGATATCAACCCTACCCCACTACCTCTTAATTTACCAAAGTCTAATGAAAGATTTTTTTAAAGTTATCCCGTACAAGCCACAAAAATCATATCAAAAATGATACCAGAACATTTTTTTTCAGGTAAACAATAGAGAAAATATTTGTTTACGGTGATGTTGTTTATAGAGCCTCTGAAATTAGATATGATCAATGCTATAATTAAGCTCATTTGAATGAATTTGATTTTATGACCGTGTAGTAAATTCTTTGAATATTGACTTCATGGTACAAACCTTGAGTTTAATGTTTTCAAAAAATGGAAAAATTACTAAAAGTGATTGGCTTAGATAGTGGAAACAAAATTTGGTCGACACCATATCCATACTGATATTTTGAAATTTCACCATCATGCTTTTCTTACTGCTTATGAAGTCTTTACACGATTTCCATTTGCTTTGTACTGATTAAATTCTTATTCTTGGAAAACTTGGTTTATTGATTAGTTGGAACTGCCTTCCTTTTCCCACACATTCTTTATGTGCCTGTCCCAAGTTAACAGCCTTTAACTCAGTGGTTGATGTCTCTCTTATTTTTCCTTTCTTTAGTTTTATCAGGTAGTTGGTTTTCTCTTGTTTACTTGTTTCCCATTTTGTCATACTGGTGCCTTTTATAGGCTACTATATGGTATGTTTTTTTCTCATTATTGGAGACCATACATTGTCCTATAGTTGAAATATCATCCTTGTCCTTTGGTCTCTTGTTAGTGCTCTTAAGCTTTTTCTCATTATTGAAGGCCATACATTGTCCTATAGTTGATATATCATCCTTGTCCTTTGGTCTCTTGCTAGTTCTCTTTAGCTTTTTGTCATTATTGAAGGCCATACATTGTCCTATAGTTGATATATCATCCTTGTCCTTTGGTCTCTTGTTAGTTCTCTTTAGCTTTTTCTCATTCTTGAAGGCCATACATTGTCCTATAGTTGATATATCATCCTTGTCCTTTGGTCTCTTGCTAGTTCTCTTTAGCTTTTTGTCATTATTGAAGGCCATACATTGTCCTATAGTTGATATATCATCCTTGTCCTTTGGTCTCTTGTTAGTTCTCTTTAGCTTTTTCTCATTATTGAAGGCCATACATTGTCCTATAGTTGATATATCATCCTTGTCCTTTGGTTTCTTGTTAGTTCTCTTTAGCTTTTTCTCATTATTGAAGGCCATACATTGTCCTATAGTTGATATATCATCCTTGTCCTTTGATCTCTTGATAGTTCTCTTTAGCTTTTTTTCATTATCGAAGGCCATACATTGTCCTATAGTTGATATATCATCCTTGTCCTTTGGTCTATAGGTAGTTCTCTTTAGCTTTTTCTCATTATTGAAGGCCATACATTGTCCTATAGTTGATATATCATCCTTGTCCTTTGGTCTCTTGTTAGTTCTCTTTAGCTTTTTCTCATTATTGAAGGCCATACATTGTCCTATAGTTTATATATCATCCTTGTCCTTTGGTCTCTTGTTAGTTCTCTTAAGCTTTTTCTCATTATTGAAGGCCATACATTGTCCTATAGTTGATATATCATCCTTGTCCTTTGGTCTCTTGTTAGTTCTCTTTAGCTTCAAATTGTTATCTTTTTGAACATGCATGAAACATTTGCCAGTGGACCTTAGAAAACTGACAATCAATAAATCTATGTTAATTTTTATATTTTTGCTTGATAATTATTCTTCTATATTAAAAAAAAACCATGCGAACTTTTTAAAATCTCTATGGGGTGTTTATGCAACAATTCTAACGGTTAAAACTTTCAGTGTTCTCGTGTTTCATGGTTCCCCTCTAGATTGTACCAGTAATGTCAGATCTCTTATTTTTTTCTTACAATTTATGATGAATTTGTTTTGTTGCACAATTCCTGTACTCTTGTTTTTTGTGTAGAAAAAAAGTACAAAGCATCACAGCACAATCTTTTTTTTTGTATAGGAATGACTGACTGTAAACCTTTTCCATATTTTGACAAATAAAACACATTTATCAAGCTTGCATTGCTCTCTTAATTGTGGGATGCTATAACACAAGGTGGTGTAACTGTTCTTGCAGATTTTCACAGAAAGGAGGAAATATGCATGTAATTTTTCTAAAGAAGGCATAGTGTGTGTCTGGATCTTTTCAACTGCTGAGAATAAACTTTCACAATCTTGATCGTCAGGGGAAGTAATTCAATATTCTCACAAAGACTGAAGTGTTCTAAGCCTTGAAGGATTTCTGGTGAATAGATGTACTTCTTTAAAATGTTAGTGGGGTCACCATAAACTTTGAAGCATTTGTTGCAGAGGAAAGTTAAAATTATAGTTAGCAGTGGCAGATCCAGCCATTTGAAAAAGGGGGGTCCTCAACCTAGGAGAAAGGGTTTCCAACCATATGTCCCCATTCAAATGCATTGATCGTCCAAAAAAAGGGGCTCCAACCATGAAACCCTCCCCTGGATCCGCCAATGGTTAGCATTTTGAAAACCAGCCATTTTCTACTTACTTATATAAAGCAACACAAGTTTCTTAATTAACTAAGATAGAGCCATTTAGCTAGTGATAATTCATTCACAATGATCACATTTTTCTATTTTACACAAAGACAGAGGGAAAGAATTAACTAAAAATTCCCAAATGCTTCTTACAAAGTGAAATTTACAATTTAGTGATTAATCAGGATGAATTAGTAGAACATAATTCCATTGATCAATCATTCCTGGGTTACAGAAGAGAGTGCATCCCTTGCCTATGGCTAAACTGCATCTTAAATACACATTAGTAGGTCATTTGCTGAAGTAAGCATTTTAATTAAAAAAAAAACAAATCCTCCATCACCATAAAAATGAAACAATGAACCTGTATATGAGAAATCTTTCCTATCAAACTTGTATGTTTTGTGGAACAATCCATAATACTAATTGACTGAGGAGTAAAAGAGAAGAGTACATACTATGGTGCTGTATGCAAATTTTGTGATGTCTATATGTTGGATTTTTTTTTAGAGTTCAATAAATACATAATAGTAAAGACACTTGTCTATTGTTGAAGACCCAATGTTGACATCAAAATATCTTTTATAGATTTTGTGCTGTTGGCTTGCTGTTTTAGAAATGTGTACCTCATATCTTTTTATTCCTATATACTATAAAACATGAATCAACAATACCAAATTAATTTAAACTTTATGTTTGATATGAAATTAGATACATCTTTGAATATGATTGATCTTTAAAAATACATTTATGATACAATGGAAATCTTTCTCTTCCCTCTTTTCATGAAGTTTTGATAGAGAAATTTGGCTTAATACAAAATCAACAATATGTTTTCCTCACTATAAAATACTTTTATCAATTACACACAAAATTATCGTTTACAAGGACTTTTAAACTGGCTATAAGTTGATGAAATGCATTAAAAAAAAAAAAAAATTAAGATGTTTGTGCAGCATGCAATCCTAAAATTTATCATGTTGGCATATGATGAATGATTTCTTATTACTTACATATTACAAAAGAAAATGAAAAGTATCTTGATCAATGTTGACAGATGAGATTCATTCTTTGTTTAAAAAAAACCAATAATGATATATAAAACAGCATTTTATTTTGCACTTTCATATTTGTCAATCAATAATTATTTTCAAGATACAAAATATATCTGGTTTCAAAACCAGACATGTTGACCTACATCACTACACAATAGACCTTTTCTATCAACACAGTCGTTAATACAGGTCGGTATAAAATATTATTCACAAATAGTTCCTGAGGTTTCAGAACTCTGAGTCAGGACTTCTGATAGAATTGTTCCTGTTAATTCCATCTTATAAAAACAATATTACATAGTTATTGCACCAATAAATACAACTGTTTATTCATCTCTGTCTATTCTGAGCTGCCTCTTTTCTTGCTGCATCTTGTAACAATTGCGTATCACATTCATCTGCAGGTAACTGTACATATCTAACTACTGAACCTCTAATAAAACAATTCTTCACTGATAACTGAAAAACAGAGCATGTAACTATTAACAATTCATTTTATACAAATCTTACTTATTGTATTTATAATTATTAAAGATATCAAAGTAAACAAGTTACAGTTTTCTATGAATTTCAAGATTCACTCAAAAAGTACCCTTCAAATAAAACTAGCAAATCAGACACTTTTCCCCATAAGCACATTGTTTCCATTATATATCAAACATTTTTTACTTGTTTTGATTTGGATTTGTAAATTAACTTTAATACTGCTTATAATTTAATCTCAGTAAATAGTATCACAATTATAAATCGTCATCTTAAGTGGATCATTCTTTGAATTATGCTTTTTGTCTCCTCAGTATTTCCAGCATCGAGTTCATTTGTGCAACTTTTGATCTGAGTTAGGCAATCATGATTGAACACTTTGTGGGTATTATTTAGACACTTGATCAGCAATATAGATGTAAAGTGTAATTGTTTAGTAACTGATAAGAAAAGACCTACCATATGTGGATATTTATCTGGATCTGTCACCTGTATGTCTGTTAATTTAATATTCAGGAACTGATCTACTGAATGTAATGTACCACATATGCTACAAAATAAATAACATTTAAAGCAACACTATACATGAAAAATATTACAAAACATAGTACATGTATGGACAAATAATTTAATACTAAATGGTGTATAAAATCTCAATTTTGGAATATAGTTCCTGTTCTTCATTAAAGCTAATGCTCATTTTATTTTAAGCAGTTATGTTTAGTTCTATTATTATTCCTGTACTTCAGACTACTGTCTTAGAATTACTGTGATTAACTGGAACAACAAAGTATTTGAAGTTTTGTCAAATACATCAACATGCAGAAAGAGGCTCATCATTACAAGTTCATTATTCAGATCAAGACCAAATATCAAATTTTCCGATAACTCTGAAAAGAAATATGAAACAAAGGCTAGGGACAAAGCAAAAGGTGAATGCAGTTCACCAACCAGTTTGTACATTTGTATTTAGGGCCTGGGATGTTTATTAACATGATAAAAATAACATATGTGCCATGTGGTGTGATAACCTATAAGACAAGTTTCCACCTAAGACCAAATCTTGTGAATGTAAGCAACTTTAGTATCTGTCTTTATTATTCTTGGATTCTTACCTCAAATCATTCTTTAGTTCCACAACAACATCTTTACCAACTAAAGATTTGAAGAAAGAGTAAAACAACTGAAATCAGAAAAAAATAAACATTCATTTTTTTTACATAAATACATGAAATAAGGCCGTTAGTTTTCTCGTTTGAATTGTTTTACATTGTCTTATCAGGGCCTTTTATAGCTGACTATGCGGTATGGGCTTTGCTAATTGTTGAAGGCTGTACGGTGACCTATAGTTGTTAATGTCTGTTTCATTTTGGTCTTTTGTGGATTGTTGTCTCATTGGCAATCATACCACATCTTCTTTTTTATATGATTAATATGTATAAATTCATTCATATTTTGATACAATTTAAATTATAGAAATGTGATTTGATTGCCAATGAGACAATTTTCTCCAATTTTAATAAGCTCTGACAACAAATGAGAAGCCAGGATGTAAGCAACAGCACATCACTGTCAGATATTTTGTATTATGAGGACAAAATTTTACAGGAACCCTGAGGGATGTCCAGTAATATCAGACAAAAAGGATAAGGTGTTTAGTCAATACCTTAGGGATCGTCTATTGGAAATCTATGAATAACAATCCATGACAAATCGCCCCACTGGCAAATCACCCCACACCTAATCGCCCCACTTCCTGAAAAAATCGCCCCACTTATGAAAAAGGGTAAATTTCCATTGAAAATATGTTGGATAATTTTGCTCCATATATAAAAAGGGTAAAATTCCCTCTGAAATAAGGTCTGCCAAATGCAACTCGTCCCACTTGTGAAAAATAGATAAATCCTGATGAATTTAATAATGCTAACTCGTCCCACTTGATGCAAAAGATGTAATCCCGTTGTATATCTATGTTCCTACCGCACTCATAATTAAAATCAATACCTATGAAAACCTTAGATAAACATGCTTTCCTTGTTTGAATTGTTTTACTATAGTCATTTTGGGGCCCTTTATTGTAACTTGGATGAAGTGTTGTTACATAGGCACTCATACCCATCTAATTATATCTATTTTGTAGTTCTTTTCTTTTTGTTGAAATAAAGCAGAAATAAATGAGTATCAGTATTTCCGAGAGTGACATGAATGCCAACTAGCCCCACTTGTGTAAAATAGAAAAGCCCTAATGAATCGAGTCATGCCCCTCATAGCCGTTTTTAAGTGGAGCGAGGTGGTATACCAGAAAATTATATAATATATTCATCTAGATTTTTACTTTATCATTAATAAGTGGGGCAAGTTTGCTGGAGAAAAATTAACAGGATTTAACCGTTTTCACAAGTGGGGCGAGTTGGTAAAAAAGTCACACTGGCACTTGTCTCAGAATTTTTTTCCCTTGTATACCTTTATATAGCACAAGGTACTTAACTCGCTATTTTGAAAAATGTCGTACGGTGACGAAATTCCATTAAAAATGCCGGGTCTCGGCTGTCAACCCCACTAAAACTTGTTATGCCATAAATCTAAATGAATTTATCTTCACAATGGTGTATAACACGCCTACTGTTGTTGTCGGAATCATCCGTAGCAATCCTACCCAAGTATGTCATTCGTAATTATTTCGTCAACCTACACAAAATTGGCAATACACGTCTCGCAGTTAATGATTAATTATAAAAATTGTTTCAGAAAAAACTGTTAGTTTTTGTATGAATAGAACTTATCATACAGTTAGTGAAATTGAATAATATACCATGAAAAAAATGTAACAAGTGTCGTTTGTGGTATGTCTAATAAGTTACAAATTTTCCCATGACGTCAATGTCATGCAGACTCTCTCTTGACTTTAAGTATGAAATGAAACAAGATCAGATAACTCAGAGAATCATTTAGACTATCCCATAGAATTGACCAATCGGAAACCGAGACATACAAGGAAACGTGACACGTTTATTGCCAATTGTTCAGCGGGTTTGCAAAATTATTACGATTGACATACTTTGGTAGGATTGCTACAGATGATTCCGACAACAAATGTAGTCATGTTATACACCATTGTAAAGATAAATCAATTTAGATTTACAATACAACAAGTTTTAGTGGGGTTGACAGCCTATAAAGCGGCATATAACGGAACTTCGTCACCACCTGACATTTTTCTAAAATGCAAGTTACGTACCTTGTGTTATATAACGGTATATGGGGAAAAAAAATTCTGAGACAAGTGCCTGTGGAAAAAGTGGGGCGATTTGTCCTGCTTCCATGAAGTAGATGTTCTTACACGACCTGTGTCGGACTAACTATTTATAAATAGGTCGTCGGGCTATTGCAGTGTCGAACTAAGAGGGTGTGGGGTAGTTGGAATTAAGAGGCGACCCAGCTGGCCTTAGTTACTGCGTGACGCTCATCACCAAAGTGACACCGAACTTTTTACAGCAGAAAATGGTAAAATAGATAGCTTGAGGCCATGAATAAACTTTCAACACAACTCCTCCTATACACTTTATAGTGTCAAATAGAGCTGATGGGCTGGCACAGCTTAAACATTGAAAGATGAACGTTATTAAATGGAAATCAAAATGTAAAATTTTCATTCATGCTTTTACCCACCATTTTGGATTTTTATCTCGTCATGAAGGAGATTTCACTACAATGAAAAATAAGGACAATCTTTATTCATAAATATATCAGCCATAATATTTCTTTGTATTTGATGTTTCCAAAATTTATAATGACAATCGGAAAATTTTCTTAAAAGAACCGAAAAAAATAGATTTTGCATAGCCGATCTTTGTTGTCACGTGACTTAAACGAGATCATAAATTGTAAAGCGAAAATAGCACTGTCATACAGCAGACAACTTGAAAATGACATCTGTACTCAGTCATATAAATCAGGAGGAGTCACATTATGCTCCTAAACAAGCATACTTCAATCCATATGAACAGAATGGAGGGTATTACATTTTTCCTCTCATGTAAAATTCACATATATCTATATCATGATATCAGAAAGTAAAATGAAAAACTAAAATGATGCACATTCAAGTCATTTCACATAATTTTGTTCTTTGAAACGATCATTTTATTGTCAATGAAACAGCTATCAACCTAAGAACAAGGCGTTGTTGTAAGCAAGCCGCCTGTCTGTCCACTTGCTGATTTTTTTTACATGGTTACCAGGGCTTTCCATTGAAATTGAAGTAGAAGGCTCAATTAAAAATATAGGCGGCTGTAACATGCGTTCGGCGAAGCCGGACGCCCACCAAGCTGTAAGCTTGGTGCCTTACGGCCGGGGTCTGGGGGCCGCTCAAGGCCCCCAGAAGCTCTGGCATAAATAGAGCAAAATCCTGCATTCTCGCAATCTCCTGGCACCTAATTTCATCTTTCAAATGACCATTATTTATGTATGAAATTAAAGAAAGAAAAAAAAAAAACTTAAAGAAATTTCATTTTTTTTTATGTTAGTTTTTTATTTTCATTACCTTATGCTTAAAATTCATTTACTTTAAAGGAGTTTTATTTAAATAATCATCCGGTTTGTTACAAATCTTGATCGATTTATTTTGCATAAATACGTGCATTTGTAAACAAATGACCCCCCTTTTCTCTCTTAAGACAGTTACGCGTATTTAAATCATAATTATTTCTCAAGCATTGACAGAAAATTGATATATCCTCTGATTTTCTCTTTTTTTTTGTAAACTGTTCAATAAGTAGGATACATAAATCATTAGGAAATGTTATTCATTTGAGGTCGAGTCGACAATATTCTACTTTCGTTTTTGACCCACGTGGGCTTTGAAAAATGAACTTCAAAAGATACTGTTTTCCAGATTCTGAACAATATGATCTACTACACTTTCTTTAATTTGACTAATAATATTCCATAACATAAGATTGTCATTCTATCTGATTGTCTTCACGTTTCAAAAGCCAAAAAAAACAACGAGTTAATGACTATCGGAACGTCTCTATTGTTATCGTTCAATGACCACCGGAACGTCTCTCTTGTTATCTTTGAAAAGAAAGAAACGATGCATTCTGACTTTAAATAGACAACCAATCAGTGACCTGAATTCATGTGAACTATATTTAGCCCAAGGTAAACACTGACTTTTCATCCTTGTTTATCGTGACCGCGACTTTGCGACAATACGTCTCTCGGCTGCCTGTAAACATTTGAAAAAGATATTTTTTTCTTTTTGAATTTATATTTTTGTCAGTGAAGTAGCCGGCACTTGAAGCCACCGTAAGCGGCGGATTTCCGCCGGCTACCGGCTTCAATGGAAAGCCCTGGGTTACAAGTTTCAACATGAGAGTAACTTTGCCATGACCAAGTTATACATACACCTTATCGCCATTTGTCCGCCATTACTGGATATCACACAGGTTCCCATAAAATTTTGACTTCATAAAGCAAAATATCTGACGCCACAATGGAAAAGTGATCTTTGTATGCGTCAAAAGTTCAAGTGGCAGGGTCAGCCGGGATTAGCGATAAGTACGTGTATTGGGCATACACCATAATGTTACTAGCACCACTCAGACCTGCAACCTACGTAGCCTGATTTTGTTGGTATCATCCTGTTATTCATGCCTCAACCGGAATCCAGATATAGGGATCGTAAACAAGTCAAATCATTATTTAATTAATTTTCGTCAAACATGTCAAAGGCAATCATCAATTCTGATTTTAAAATTATACTTTAATTTACATAGAAAAAAGATTTTTTCATACATGTATGTAACACATGCGTGAAATTGTTTTTAGCAAATTTAGTATTAAAATGCAAATTGATTTCACGCTAAATTAAATGAGTGCAACTATTATCTGTTGTACAAATATACATGTTGTATTCAAACACTTTTAAAGATAATTAAGTTAAATAATAATAAAAGCAGGTGATTTCCTGTCAATTTGATAAACAAAACAAATCCAGAAATGAATCCAGAACTATTGTACTTTAATTTGATCGCAAAACGTCCGGTTTCAATTTAGTCAAATCGAAAGAAATGTAAGCAGTGTCTGGAAATTAACCAGCTTGATTCATTAAAATCATTTCAATTTTATACTGTTGCCTTCCCTAAACTGTTCTTGAAGGTAATGGTGAGAAATTTACTCTGTAAATGCAATGAAACAGCAATACAAGTTCGTCAATTCTATGAATCTAGTGAAGTTGAAAAGGGGCACCTGCTTAAAGTCTTTTCAATCATCTCAAAATGACCAAAATTGTATGGAAAAATTTCCAGATCCTTGCTTTAAACTGCTATTTTCTGCTACATTATACAGTTAGTGTCAAATTGGTTAAAGTTTTACTATGATTTGTCAAATAACCTAATCCTGATTTGTCAGAACTCTCAAATAATTCTCATTATTTTTCGGAAAAAGAATAATGTGAATTGTCAAAATCAGTTCACTTTTATCGTCTAAAGAAATTATCCATTTAATTGTCTGACATGCACCAAAAATTAACGTTCAAGTCATTTGACAAGAATCTTTCCGGTTATTTTTCATAAACAGGATAAAGGTACCCCCAATGAGTACAACAGTCTGTTGTACCCATCTTAAAGAGAAAAAATAATTAGTCAAGTTAAGAGTACTTTTTAAAAGAAATTAGTTTGAGCGCTGACCATAAATCATTTAATGAGGTATGAATGCTCTTGACTTTGAAAATTGAAAATTTTTTGGTTGTATATTAGTATCACCTTGGCATCGTCTTCTGCGTCGTCGTCACGTGCATCGTCCGAAGACATTTGGTTTTCGCAATATAACTTTAGTATTAGTAAATAGAAATCTATAAAATTTACACTTAAGGTTTATGACCACAAAAGGAAGGTTGGGATAGATTTTGGGAGTTTTGGTTCCAACAGTTTAGGAATTAAGGGCCAAAAAAAGGCCCAAATAAGCATTATTCTTGGTTTTCGCACAATAACTTTAGTACAAGTAAATAGAAGTCTATTAAATTTAAACACAAGGTTTTTGATTATAAAAGGAAGGTTGGGATTGATTTTGGGAGTTTTGGTCCCAACAGTTTAGGAATAAGGGGCCCAAAGGGTCCAAAATTAAACTTTGTTTGATTTCATCAAAAATTGAATAATTGGGGTTCTTTAATATGCCGAATCTAACTGTGTATGTATATTCTTAATTTTTGGTCCCATTTTCAAATTGGTCTACATTAAGGTCCAAAGGGTCCAAAATTAAACTTAGTTTGATTTTGACAAAAATTGAATCCTTGGGGTTCTTTGATATGCTGAATCTAAAAATGTACTTAGATTTTTGATTATTGGCCCAGTTTTCAAGTTGGTCCAAATTGGGTCCAAATTAAACTTTGTTTGATTTCATCAAAAATTGAATAATTGGGGTTCTTTGATATTCCAAATCTTACTGTGTATGTAGATTCTTAATTTTCAGTCCCGTTTTCAAATTGGTCTACATTAAAGTCCAAAGGGTCCAAAATTAAACTAAGTTTGATTTTAACAAAAATTGTATTCTTGAGCTTTTTTGATATGCTGAATCTAAACATGTACTTAGATTTTTGATTATGGGCCCAGTTTTCAAGTTGGTTCAAATCAGGATCCAAAATTATTATACATAAGTATTGTGCAATAGCAAGAAATTTTCAATTGCACAGTATTCAGCAATAGCAAGAAATTTTCAATTGCACAGTATTGCACAATACAATGTAGCAAGAAATCTTCAATTGCACAGTATTGTGCAATAGCAAATATTTTCAATTGCACAGTATTGTGCAATAGCAAGAAATATCTAATTGCACAATATTGTGCAATAGCAAGAAATTTTCAATTAATTTGAGTTATCTTTCTTTGTCCAGAATAGTAGTTGAATCAACTTAAATCATGTTTTATACAATATACAATATATATTCACTTTTACTACCAACTGATAAATTAAAACAATCTTTACCATTCAGTGATAACAAGCACCTTTTGTTACATTTTAATATTTTATGATGTATTTAAATGAGTAGTTATTGTTGCAGACTCCATTAGAAATTTAAATTGAGATCAGTTTTGGTAAAAGGGAAAGGGGGATGTGAAAAAAAAAATGATGGTGGGGGTGGGGTTAAATTTTTCTCATTTCAGATTTCATAAATAAAAAGAAAATTTCTTCAAACATTTTTTAGAGAGGATTGATATTCAACAGCATAGTGAATTGCTCAAAGGAAAAAAAAGTATTTTAAGTTCATTAGACCACATTCATTCTGTGTCAGAAACCTATGCTGTGTCAACTATTTAATCACAATCCAAATTTAGAGCTGAATCCAGCTTGAATGTTGTGTCCATACTTGCCCCAACTGTTCAGGGTTCAACCTCTGCGGTCGTATAAAGCTGCACCCTGCGGAGCATCTGGTTTATTATGGGCCCAGTTTTCAAGTTGGTCCAAATCGTGGTCCAAAATTAAACTTTGTTTGATTTCAACAAAAATTGAATCCTTGGGGTTCTTTGATATGCTGAATTTAAACATGTACTTAGATTTTTAATTATGGGCCCAGTTTTCAAGTCGGTCCAAATTGGGGTCCAAAATTAAACTTTGTTTGATTTCAACAAAAAATGTATATTTGGGGTTCTTTAATATATGATTAATCTAACCATGTATTTAGATTTTTGATGTTTGGGCCCGGTTATGAAATTGGTCCACATTGAGGTCTAAAGGGTCCACAATTGAACTTTATTTGATTTCATCAAAAATTGAATTCTTGGGGTTCTTTGATATGCTGAATCTAACCATGTATTTTGATTTTGGATATTGGACCATAATAGGTAATATCCAATTTAAAATTTAAAGTTTTTAAGTTTAAGTTCTTGGACCACATTCATTATGTGTTGGAAACCTGTTTTGTGTCAACTATCTTATCACAATCCAAATTCAGAGCTGTATAGGTACCAAGCTTGAATGTTGTGTCCATACTTGCCCCAATGTTTAGGGTTCGAACTCTGCACTCCTATAAAGCTGCGCCCTGCGAAGCATCTGGTTTTCAATAAAAAAACATAGGGGAATAATCCAATCATTAAAAATATAGGAAAACTGTCATTGATGATGAAATCACTTTTTCAGGACAGTGTTAGCAGTTGCGGGTGAAGATTTTTCAGTAATAGCATCAGATACAAGGTTGAGTCAAGGATTTTCTATACACACGAGGGATCTACCAAAGACCTATAAATTGTAAGTTAAATGAGTAAACATGGAATCTTTAATTTTTTGGTTGATAATATTTCTTGGTGGCAAATGGTCTCAGTTCATGTAATTCATAGACGGTATTACCAGCCTATATGGCAAGTGCATTAGACTTTAATCTTGGTCAGTGTCGTCAGTTTTCATGCTGAAGTCTATAGTTCTTTCCTCAGGCACCAGCTTCTGGCACCAATATAATCATGATAATACAGTTGGTGTTTTGTTTAAGTTGTTTAAGTTTCCTATTTTACATATATATTTCTTGTGCCTCTTGCACTCAGAAAGTATATATATATATATATATACATGTAATAAATGTAAATTTTAAGATATTTCTGTAGTTCATAATTGACCATGTGATGTTTATTTTCTCAATACACCATATTTATTGAAACAACAGTTAGTAATTATTGTTGAACATGTTCATGCTGTTGGACAATAACAGAGATGGAGGATTTAATGACAGTTTTGACAAGAAGCATAGTTAAGAGTTAATTTTCTTTTCTTTTGTAGGACATCTTCAACAGTTCTTGGAGCATGTGGTTTCCATGGAGATACACTGACACTTACTAAGATTTTACAAGCAAGACTTAAAGTACGCTACAACTTTTGTTTTATTGTATAGATGGAAGTACCTTAAACATACATATTATTATTGATATAATTCTAATCATTTGGTTTAAAAATAGTTTATAATATAAGCTGTTTTTGGTAGAAATCAACTGTATGCAAATTCACATACATGACATATACATTTATAAGACTTAGTTGATTTCGGAACATTCAAATAGGAAACAAAATATGAATGTAACTCTTGTTTTGTAGGGTACTTATAACAATTTAATTTAACGAACAGTTACAAACATTCCGTAGATTTTTTCCAACCAAAATAGGTTAACAGATGTACATGTATTGATATTCGTTTGTACACAGTCCATTTCTATCCGACGCAGCTCATTTGATATCTTTTGGAGAAATCCCATATTCTACATGTAGTTTAAACGGTATATATTTATATGACAAGCTATAACAACCTTTCTTATTTATGTGTTTATAATGCGTTTCCTAGTTTTTACTTGTAACTTTAATTAGTTTGAGATGTTTATGTTTAAATTTATCTCCAAATCCTACAGTCTAAGTGCCCAGAAATTAAAATTAAAAACAGAACATATGAAATAACTTTAACGTCTATGAATGGTATAAGAAAATTATATAGTTGTCATGACAATAATTGTCATCATGATCAAGTCAACATTTGTTTTCCTCTATCTGTTGGTAAAAAAGACAGGTTCAAGCCAGAAGTATGTCAATTTATTATATGTGCAGTAACTAAAGCATAAATAATTTCTTGCTATAGAATAAATATTTATATGCAGTTATATAATTATTACATGTACATGTTCATGATGAATGTACTTTTAATATTACATTTTGCACATTACCTTTTTGATTAACTGATTATTGATTTTATTTAGCTTCATTTATTTCATCATAATCTGGATATAGGAATATTAATTAACAGGATTTGAAATGATAGTGGACAGAAAAAGGGTACAGATAATTAGGGCCCCGCCGACTAAGGCGGGTCGCCCTATAGTGATCAGTCTGTCCGTCCGTCCGTCCGTCTGTCCGTCCGTCCGTCTGTCCGTCCGTCCGTCCGTAACACTTTAACTTTGTGTCCGCTCTATATCTTAAAAACCGTTATGATTTCAAAGTTTATACTTGACATCCATTTTAACCAACACCAGAGGGTGTGTCATGATGTATGTAAAACTTCCTAGGTCAAAGGTCAAGGTCAAAAACTTTGGTTTCAGTTGACAACCCTGTGTCCTGTGGTGAAGATCGTGTCCGCTCTATATCTTGAGAACCGTTATGATTTCAAAGTTTATACTTGACATGTATATGAACCAACACCAGAGGGTGTGTCATAATTTATGAACGACTGCCTAGGGCAAAGTTCAAGGTCAAAAACTTTGGTTTCAGTTGACAACCCCATGTCCTATGGTAAAGATTGTGTCCGCTCTATATCTTGAGAACCGTTATCATTTCAAAGTTTATACTTGACATGTATATAAACCAACACCAAAGGGTGTGTCATAATTTATGTGCAACTTCCTAGGTCAAAGGTCAAGGTCAAAAACTTTGGTTTCAGTTGACAACCCCATGTCCTATGGTAAAGATCGTGTCCGCTCTATATCTTGAGAACCGTTATCATTTCAAAGTTTATACTTGACATGTTTATAAACCAACACCAAAGGGTGTGTCATAATTTATTTACAACTTCCTAGGTCAAAGGTCAAGGTCAAAAACTTTGATTTCAGTTGACAAACCCATGTCCTATGGTAAAGATACAATTTTTTAATGCACATTATTCACAGCGGGGCCCACAGAGATGGCTCCCATCTCAATGATATCTAGTTCTAACTACTACTATGGTCAGTTTAGAGGTTAAGAGCTTCTTAAATGGGGCAAAAAGTAAGTCATACACCTATTACATACACAGCAAAGATGACAAGAAACATCCCTTATGCTTTATGACTAGTGTTTGCAAAAAAAAAAAATCAAATGGAAACTGTCTTTGATACACATATTTGGATTTGCTAATTATTTCCAACTTTTTCCCCAGATGTATGAACACGAACACAACAAGAAAATGTCAACAACAGCTGTAGCTGCCATGTTGTCTACCATGCTTTACTCCAGGAGGTTCTTCCCCTTTTATGTCTATAACATTGTAGCTGGGCTAGATGAGGAAGGTTAGTTCAATAGTTGATAATTATCATGATTATATTGCACAGAGACTTTGAAGCTTTCTAAGATAACAAAAGAATAGAATGTATATTTTTTTTATTTCAACAAAATGTTACATAGAACAGACATTAGTTTTACTTTTCAAGCATGGATACAAAGCATCTTCATTGAATCCTAAAGTTTATATTCTAATTAGGTCCATTTGGAATCAATACTTCTGATATATTATTGGTATAAATGGTGATCAGTTGCATGTTGAATTTGAGGCTTCAAGCTTTCAATCATTCTTAGGTGGCTTTGAAACTGATAGAGTTTGAATGTTAGGTTTTCTCATTATGTGTGTTTAAGGAGAAGTATTTTACAACCCAATGTATCATGCGACTATAGCATCTTTTTAAAGCAGAATCAAGGTAACAATCTGTCATCCTTTATTAACTTTTTTATTATTTTTAGCTCACCTGGCCCAAAGGGCCAAGTGAGCTTTTCTCATCACTTGGCGTACGGCGTCCGGCGTCGTCCGTCGTTAACTTTTACAAAAATCTTCTCCTCTGAAACTACTGGGCCAATTTCAACCAAACTTGGTTACAATCATCATTGGGGTATCTAGTTTAAAAATTGTGTCCGGTGACCCGGCCAACCAACCAAGATGGCCGCCATGGCTAAAAATAGAACATAGGGGTAAAATGCAGTTTTTGGCTTATCACTCAAAAACCAAAGCATTTAGAGCAAATCTGACATTGGGTAAAATTGTTTATCAGGTCAAGATCTATCTGCCCTGAAATTTTGAGATGAATTGGACAACCCGTTGATAGGTTGCTGCCCCTGAATTGGTAATTTTAATGGAAATTTTGCTGTTTTTGGTTATTATCTTGAATATTATTATAGATAGAGATAAACTGTAAACAGCAAAAATGTTCAGTAAAGTAAGATCTACAAATAAGTCAACAAGACCAAAATGGTCTGTTGATTTCTTTAGGAGTTATTGCCCTTTATAGTCAATTTTTAACCATTTTTCGTAAATCTTAAGTTATCTTTTACAAAAATCTTCTCCTCTGAAACTACTGGGCCAAATTAAACCAAACTTGGCCACAATCATCATTGGGGTATCTAGTTTAAAAATTGTGTCTTGTGACCTGGCCAACCAACCAAGATGGCCACCATGGCTAAAAA
Organism: Mytilus galloprovincialis; assembly: GCF_965363235.1. NCBI lineage: Eukaryota > Metazoa > Mollusca > Bivalvia > Mytilida > Mytilidae > Mytilus > Mytilus galloprovincialis. The sequence goes on from NC_134839.1 coordinate 61,218,827, forward strand.
TAGAACATAGGGGTGAAATGTAGATTTTGGCTTATAACTCTGAAACCGCAGCCTTTAGAGCAAATCTGACATGGGGTAAAATTGTAAATCAGGTCAAGATCTATCTGCCCTGAAATTTTCAGATGAATCTGACAACCTGTTGTTGGGTTGCTGCCCCTGAATTGGTAATTTTAAGGACATTTTGCTGTTTTTGGTTATTATCTTGAATATTATTATAGATAGAGATAAACTGTAAACATCAATAATGTTAAGCAAAGTAAGATTTACAAATAAGTCAACATGACGGAAATGGTCAATTGACCCCTAAGGAGTTATTGTCCCTTATAGTCTATTTTTAACAATTTTCATAAAATTTGTAAATTTTAACTAACATTTTCCACTGAAACTACTGGGCCAAGTTCATTATAGATAGAGATAATTGTAAGCAGCAAGAATGTTCAGTAAAGTAAGATGTACAAACACATCACCATCACCGAAACACAATTTTGTCATGAATCCATCTGCTTCCTTTGTTTAATATTCACATAGACCAAGGTGAGCGACACAGGCTCTTTAGAGCCTCTAGTTTATATTGTATAAAGTTTATGGCTAGACATCTAAATTTTTGAAGATTTTTTTGTAATATTCCATTGGTATTTGTAATAATACTACTAACACATACAGTTCATTCATTTTGATAAAAGGTTTTAGAAATATGTTTTTGGCCTTTTTGTAGTTTTTAGATGCTTCATTAAATTGAGAATGGAAACAGGGAATGTGTAAAAAAAAACAAGTAAACTGTATGCACTTATTTGAACAATAGTGGATGGTTGTGTCATTATCAATCATACCACATCTTCCTATTTTTATATAAACTAATGAGATTTGATATTTTATTTGTAGGTAAAGGATGTGTATTCAGTTTTGATCCTGTAGGATCTTATGAAAGGGAAACATACAGAGCAGGAGGATCAGCCAGTGCTATGTTACAACCTTTACTAGATAACCAGGTTAGCATGACAAAAAAAAAAAAAGACTAGAAAAGATTTTGAAAATATTTAGATAAAAATTTGGACATCAAATAATGTCCTAAGAAATCAAATTGCTTACCTTTTTCAAAAATGATAATTAGAAATCAAATCATACACCTTATACATGTATAATATTGAATTATAGTATTAGGATCGAATTGAATCCTTTCTATTTGTTTATAAAATAAAAGAGAGAATCAAATTATATACATTACATGCCTTATACATGAATATAAAATTTATGTACATCATAGGTTCAGTCAGAGAAATATCAAATGGCATGGTATAATAAGGCATTATTTTTGGTGCAAAGGCTACATATATTTATTTCTTTGCCAAAGTAGGTTGGAGTTTGGGTTCGAGCATTTCTTCAATAATTGCAACTATTGATAGTTTTTCAGTTGATGAATATTATTTAGAAGTGGAAGACCACACCAAATTTGGGTGACCTTTACCACTTTTCACATATTTTTGCTTGGTTTTGCATTAAGATAAGTTTCAAAGCAGCTATTCACAAATCAGAGAGAACTGATCTTTTTGTCTAACAGGTGACACAACATGTTTAGTGACTAAGTTCTACAGTTAACTTAGATAACCATGACTTGAATTCATTTATGGATGAATGGCTATATTTTTTTTTATAAAGGTGCAGATCCAAGCAAATACAAATCTAAGTGGGGTTATCCTTTGCAAGTTGATGCATCATTTTCAGTAAACGAAGATGTTCTTGAATTATATGACCTTGATATTTAATAATGATTGAATTTCTTTCAAATAAGAATGGGATTGTTCTAAAAAAGCTAAATGATATACATGTACTAAATTGGCATTAAAACAATGTTAGTTATTTACCATTTATACAATGTATCACACATGACTGGTATGACAAACATGAAATAGATGCTTGATTTTGATTATTTTGTACTTTTAGATTGGTTTTAAGAATCAACATGGAGTAACCAAAACACCTTTATCACAAGAGAAAGCTATTAAATTAGTTAAAGATGTGTTTATATCAGCTGCAGAAAGAGACATATACACTGGTGATGCTATTGTATTAAACCTAATTACAAAAGATGGAGTTAAAGTGGAAACTTTCCCTCTGCGTAGGGATTAACTTCTATAATCTCATTGACTTAGTGCTTTGTTTGTAAAATCTCCATTATATTTCACTGTGACAAGTTCATAATAAAATATCATAAAACATGGTTTCTTGTTGATTTCTGCCATTTTATATAAGTTTCAAATTGCCAAATATCAACATACAATTCTTAAATTGTCTCAAATCATTTCAATCCAATACCTTATTTGTCATGGAAATGGGTTGCTCATTCTGATAACATAATTGTAATAATACATACAAAGTTAAACAGGAATTATCAAAATGTCAAAACAATTAAGCAGACTACCCCAAACACCAGAGTCTTCCATAAATATACTTAAAAACAATAACAACAGATAGTTGGACTTGATACAGGAACAAGTTTTGGTGGGGTTGAATCCATCTTTTGTGATTACAAAAACAAACTACCTTATATGATGTGATTTATTTACTGTTTATTGGTACTAAATACTGAAAAAGTTTGTAATTGCTTGGAAAAATTTAACAGAAATGTAAAAAGGGCAGATGGATAAAATAATAACAGTCTGGTTTGAATTTTGGGATTGAAACAGTTGTACATGAATCTTCTAGTAACAGTACAATGATTGTTCTATTCAGGTGAAAACCAAAAGGAGAAGATGTAAATAACTTTTAAGATTTTCATTTATATCTTTTTAAAATTGTGATAATACAAAACTAACAGGCATTCTGTGAGTATTGCATTGCAATACATAGTCCCCTAACAGTTAAAAAAATCATTGTTTTGGAACAAAATTTGAACTTCATCTATAAATTGTCATGGTGTAGACTATAAAACAAATATCAATATCTTCATGATGAAGTGTTGAAAATTGATTATTTTAAAAAGTTAATTTTCAAAGTCCAAGTACCATAACTGCACAAAATCATCAGACCTGAACAAAATTCGAACTTGATCTGAAACGTGTCATGATAAAACTATATACCAATTCTCAAATCAATATCTTCAAGAACTACCAAAAAAATTGTGGAAATCTGCTTCTTTTAGGGTATTTTCTAAGTCTAAGGACCATAAATCTGCACAAAATCATCAGACCTGAACAAACTTGAACTGTAACTTGTCATGATAAACTATATACGAATTCTCAAATCAATATATTCAAGAACGACAAAAAAAAGTGGACAACTGCTTATTTTATTGAATTTTCTTAGTCAAAGGACCATAACTTCAGTCTGGAACAAAATTCTAACTTGATTTGTAACTGGTCATGATAAAATCATACACCAAATATCAAATCAATATATTCAAGCATGACCAAAAAAATATGTGGAAAACCTGTTTGACGGACAGACAGATGGACAGAGTTCAAATCTAAAGTTCGGTAGGGGACCGTAAAAACAGGTAGTTAAAAATCTAGGATGTCACAGGAAAGCCAATTATAAGCATTTTGCAAAAATGGAGTTTTTTTATTTGACCTTCAAGACCTATAAGGAATTTGAAAACCAACTTAAAATTGTACCAAACTGCTCATTTATGTTGATGTCTCTCTTATAAATATCAGTATTTAATTTGTCCTGAATTTGCTTGATATATTTGCAACTAAACATTATGCAAACAACAATGAACCGTTTTATACTTGACATGTGTAATCAGAGTGTGTGTCAACGTTTCATAATAGCCTAAGACAGAACTAATATTATCTGAGCATCACTGATGAGTATTATGTAGAGGAAAAGTGGGTCTGGCATATCAAATTATTAGCCTGGTACCTTTGATAGATATTCACAATTGTTTACAATGTATGACATCATATTCATTCAGAATAGATAAAGATACGTGTTTTCTTTATTTTCTGTACAGACGATTATCCATTGATTATCACTAGAACTTACGTGCAGGACACACTCAAAACTAACACTCATATGATGAACGGTCAAAATAACTTATAAGACGTATGACCGTGTACTATGTATTTTCCTGAATTAATTGTAAGCTATTTAGATGGCCAAAAATACTGCCTATGAGCCTGAAGAACTAAAGTTTTAAAGATTTTATTTGTTGTCTAAATTCTCCTACAGTGTCCTTTCCTCTAATGAGATCTGCAGCCTTTTCTCCAATCATTATACAAGGAGCATTTGTATTACCAGATACTTGGCGTCTTACAACAGAACAATCAGCGACTCGAAGTCCTTTTATGCCTCTAACTCTAAAATGAAACAATAGAATGTCTTTACAAATAATACTGCAGAGGTACGATCGTTTGTTGTGCTAGATGTCATAATAAAACAAGATACTTGATATTGCACCGTCCAAAATAAGAAATCGCTGGACGGACCTAGTAAAGTACTCAATTATAATATCGATATTGATATTTTCTGCAAATTACATATATCTTTAAAGCCAGATAAACATAAAAATATTTGGCAAATCTTGACGTCCAATGTCTATATTTTAGGCGTTTTCTTTCTATTTTGCATCTACTATCGTATTGTTACATGTATCGTCGTTCATATTAAATATATATGTACACAAACAATCTTTACCTTAACTCTTGGTCAACAACAGCCGTCTTGTCGTTGGGTCCACCCATTCTGCACGTTGATACTGGGTGGTAAGTAGATACAGCAAAATGACGTAACAGACATTCCCAATATGAATCACTGTCAAATTTTTCTTTGTCACATATCCCGTCAATAACAAATTTGTTTAAGGTTGCATCAATTTCTTTCATTGCTTTGGTAGATGCAATTTGTTGTGATTTTTTAATAGCTGAAAAACTGTATAATTTCAGAAACATCGTATAGATTACTATTTAGTATGCAATAATTTAGAAACATCGCTATAAGGGGCTAAGGGACTCGGTTGTCGAGAGGTCTTGCAAGTTAATCTTCTGTATCACTAGCCTGTGAACACTGAAGTTGTGACAGTCAAAACCATAATCAAGGATTGCCATATTTTCTAGAGAAAGTGACGTAGTTGGTGGTTCTTTCTGGGAACCCTTGCTATATCAACTAATAAAAACAATAAGAGCATCCATAAGATATTTGATTGTGCCAAAAGTGACGTTTTATGTCTGTTTTTCGTCTTTTTTTAGTTATAAATCCGGAAGGACTGTAATGACTAAGTATAAAAAAAGTTAACACACACTTTACTGTAATTTACCATAAGCTTGGTGCACTCTTTGTTGAAAAAGAACTTTATTTAAGAAATTTAGTTATTTTGAATTTTAGCAGCAAATTTCGTATATTTGTTCAACTTCGAAACAAGGACCGAAGCTCATAAACTCTATTTTTAATTAAACACAGGATTAAAGGAAATTTCATAGAAGGTCAACTACATTGCTAAGGGAGTTGATATAAATTTGCTAATCATCTTTTAATTTTGTAACCCTTCTAGCTTTTCCCCCCCACAAATAAAGACGTTTAAAAAGAAATCCCACCTGCTTTTCATTGATTTAAATATACGTCACAAATGCATATGCACATGACAACATTTGTAATTAAAGCTTTCTGTTACTTTTCATACAGTCTAACGTTCGATTGAATAATAATTAAAAAAAAAAAAACCAGAGACATAATCATCCACTATTTTTAAAAAAGACTATAAATTCACGAGTTATGTTTTCTTAAGTGCACGAATCTTAAAAACAAAAACAATACCTTATCTCTATTTTTCACACTTTTGATTTATAATTATTCATTCTTGATTTAAAAAAAAAGTGACTGTGTATTAAAAATGATATATTAAAGTCGAATTTCAAGAGTCAATTGCGGTAAACCTCTTTATTCTACACATACCGCTTATTAAAACTTTGATATCATCCGGCTGTTGAAGATAGTTTGGATTTATTATAGGATAATCAAAAGGGTCTGCACTTTTTAGACGTATTGATCCTTTACTCTTAGGATGCGACAAAATGCTCAGCATGGTAAACTCTTTCTTACTTCCTGTTTTTATCAGCTGATCTTTAATCTGAAAATAAGAAAGGATTCATGGTAATTAAGTTTAAATTCAACATATAAAAGAGAATGCTAAATAAAAGACTTTAGACAAAGTGACAAGTGTCTCGGCCAATATACAATGGTATTGTAAAATTTTCAATTGCATGTCTTTCATGAGAATTACTCCTTTAAATAATATATCAAGGCTTATTTATGTAAACCTTTGACATTAAAATTTAAAATAGAAATTGGGAATATTTAAAAACGACAACAACCCGACTAAAGATCAGATAACAGCCGAAGCCCACTTATGGTTCTTCAACACATCAAAAAAATCCTGCACCCGGAGGTGGGACTCAGCAGGCCCCTTAATAAAAATGTGTACTAAGTCAGTGAAAATGGACGTCACACTAAACTCCAAAACGCATAAATGAACTAAAATTTAAAATTTAAAAAACATACAAGACAAAGTCCAGAGTCTCTACTTAAGACAGGCGCAAAAATGCGGTGGAGTTAAACATGTTTTGTGAGATCCAAATCCTCCCCTCATACCTCTAGCCAAAGTAAAATTATTATAAAGAAAAATACAACAATACGCACAGTAACACTCTGTTTAAAAGAAGCCTGAGTCCGATGTCTGAAAAGGTTTCAAATAAACTAAGCAAAATTCTACACAAAATAACAAAAGACTACTAGCAGTTACTGATTTGCCAGGCCAAGACCTCAATTAAACGAATTGAAATATTATGTTTTCATTATATGAAAATCAAGCACAATCCATCCTGTTGGGAGTAAAGTATCATACCATCATAAAAAAGAACATAACCCGTATCAGGCCACCAACTGGTTTTGGAATAAATGTGTTTATTACCGATGCAAAGACCCTATGGGTGAATCAATATTAATAACAAGATATGCCACCCGTAAAGACAAGAAAACTGTATCGTAACTATATTCCGTCTGAATAAATCTGTTTAAAGTTTGGATAACTTTTGAGGTGAATGCCGACATTTTTGTGCTTTGTAAAGAATATTATAAAAGATTGGATATGAAAAACCCGAACTTAATAGAATTCACTGTATATAAGATAGCTTTTCTATGTTAAGTTAACTGATCATTTTTTATATTTTATAATTTTTTAAATAATCAAATCAGTAGGAATAACATAATTTACGCTTCTGAAGTTGTATACAACTACGTGTTCATATAATAAGTGACCTTAGTAACGAGATACATAAGAAATTTTATGGCAATTTAAGATCATATACTTCTCTTTTCAAGTTTAATTTTAGTCCGTCTTCAATAAAGTCTTCATCTTGGGCACCATTGAATAATTGCAGCTGATAGTCCGGCCACCCTGGTTCATTTTTGTTTCTGTCTTTCATTTGTCCAAATACGTGCCCTTCGCCTGCACAGTATGAATTCCATCCTTATGAATAAAAATAAGCATAACATATCGTAGTTAATATCAAGAAATTAAAAAAAAAAAAACAGAACCTCAAACGACATAATCAACACACTAACCACAATCTGTTAGCTCGTTGTTTTGAAAGCATCTCATCAGTCAACATATAAATATTTCAATACAAGTCTATAGCTTCTACACAAAGACGTTTTATTTTACTGGATATCTTTGATTGCACTAAATATTCAATTTCTTTCATTTTATACCAAGTACATAGCGCTACTCCGCTTGCCTCTCGTAGTTTTGAGATTATTATAAACTCAAATATATGAACCTCTTATAGTACTATTCTAGGATGGTCTTCTCCCTTGCAATATACGGGTATCTCAGTTGCTTTTAAAAAGCTTGTAACACTGTATGGACATTTACCAATATGGTTAGACTACATGATGGCATCTAGATTATCAAACTTGATATAAAGGATACGATATAAACAGTGAAGTCTGCTTCATATCTTGACTTACATCTAGAAATTTACAATGATGGTCGGTTGTAAAAAAAACCTTCAGGACAAAGTGATGATTTGAGCATCCCAATTGTGAACTTTCCATTTCTATGTAGCGCCTGAATATTGAGTACATACCTCCTAGTTGATTCGATATTCCAGGGTTTGTTTTTCCTGTCATATTGTCCTTGATATAGGGTTGCTACTGATTAGTAAGCTATCAAACAAGGAGTTTTTTTGTGGTGAATTTGGAAACATTTCATGCTAAATTTAACTAACGCCATCCGGAGTTGGTTACCCGTTATGAAATATCTGTTTCAGAGATGAAGACAGCTATGCTGTAAGTGTTTTTCCCTCAATCACATCCTCTTTCACCAGAATGCGACCAACTGAAAAAGACTCATCACCGGGTTTGTACTTACATGAACAACATGACGGGTGCCATATTTGGAGCAGGATCTGCTCACCCTTCCGTAGCACTTGAAAACAATTCCGATTTTTGATGTGGTTCGTGTTGCTCAGTTTTCTATATTGTTTTGGAGTATTTTTGTTTATCTTTTGTTTCTTTTCTTTTCTTTTCTTGCCATGGCGTTGTCAGTTAATTTTTAAATAATGAGTTTGAAAGTCATTTGGTATATTTCGCCTTTCTGTTTTGTTCTTGCATATAACATAAACGGTACAAATTTTCTGCACCAGATGCACATTTCGACAAATCGTTTCTCTTTCGTGATGATTGCGGCCAAAATATTTGAATATCCATTATATCCGAAACCTATCTTATCTTCATCTCTCCTTTTTTTTATTCTTATCTAAAAGTGTCTCATAATCATGCGATAAGTTAAACTGTTGTTGACTTTTTTATCAGAAGAAATCTTACAAAATAATTATGTGGACTAATGTATACCTTTTTATTTTTAATGGGCTCTGCTAAATTCTATTAATTTTAATTTATAGGTAGTTTGGTGGAACTGTTTGTCGTGAAGCTAATAGACAAGATGTAATTCCAAAATTCAAGCATAACAGGATTTTTTTCCCTGTCAAGACTCCAGGTCATTATATTCGATTTCCATTATTTCACTATCATACTTGCCAGTCTCTTCCTGGTTTTCTTGCACTGATTGTATCATAACAATAAGAAAAAGCCGTTGAGCAATTTTATTTTTTTATATATGCATTGTTTGTTTCCACATTTCTTACCTCTTCCTGTCAGTTCGTACCAAATTGTATTGGTCATTGAATTTGACAAGTCTTTAGTTACAGTATATGATTGGTTGATTTTATACTTCATAAAAAACATCATGTGGTCCTCTAAATTCTCTCCTACGGGTAAATCAGCATTCACCGGTATCTAATAATATTACATACAAAGAATATAACTATTATTGGTTTAATTAGAAATATAACTCCATATCGAATACTACATAGAGACCTTTAGGACTTGCCAAACACATGCATCAATAAGACTATATACAACAGTGACAGGGAGGTTTGGCTAGCCAGAAAACTCATCATGGTTTCTCAAAATGTCCAATATCAAGTCAGTTATTGTCAAATAGTTCGTGTCTATGTAGGATTCATTGGCTTTTATTTGTGTTGCATTTCAGTTTTTCTGTTGTTTCGTTTTTTTTTTCTCTTATAGTGGATGTGTTTCCCTCGGTTTTAGTCTGTGACCCGGTTTTGTAACCTCTCAATTGATTTATGACTTTCAAACAGCAGTATACTTGTTTTGCCTTTATTTACCGACATCTTTCTCATACAAAGCTAGATTGAAAAAAAATATAACAAAAGTACCGAAATTTCTGGAAAATTCGAACCGGAATTCTCTCAGCAAATGGCAAAATCAAAAGTCCAAACACATCAAACGAATTGATAACAAATGTTTTATTTCTGACCTGGGAAAGGCTTTTGTTATGTAGAAATTGTGGATTTAACCAATTTGAATGATATCCACTTTAAAAGTGTTAAAAAAAACCTGGTCAAGTCATTAAAACACAATACTTGTAACCCAAATGAGGAGTTATTTGACATTTTCTATCATCGCGTTCTCTGGTCTTGATGTCGGTTTGATATTTTGCATAGGTATAACAAATAACTATACTAGTAAATCAAAGTAGTGATAATGACCGCTGATAATAGCTAAAATGGACAAATCAATTGTGATTTAAGTACTCACATAAAGAGGCGATACACAATTAAATGATTATTTTATTTGAAATTGATCTCAAAATAGAATAAACGCAAACAAAATGTTGAAATGGTCATACAAGGGCAAGGAGGAGGAGAAGGAGACGATTGTTAATTTCACTCGTTTGACCTTTCTGTAGGTCTTTTGTCACTGATTATTTCCCCTCAAAACACGTAATACAGACTTCAGGACAACGATATTTCAATGAGTAAGTTTGGACTTATTTGTAGTTCTTGTCGTCTATTATCATAAAAAATAATTAACTGTATATCCATCATAATTTTAAAGAAAATCGCCACTTACACTTGGAAAAATGATTACAACCTAAATCAAGGCAATGTCTTAAAAGGGAGTCAATTGATGATTTCGTATACTGGTATATCAAATATTTTTAGAGCTATAATGGCATTTTGTAGGTTCGATTTTTTATGTTCAATCATAAATAATAGTAAAATAGTGAAATAATAATTCTCTTTTAGCAGCCAATATCGTTATTTTTTCATTAAATATTAAGCTTAGAATCATCGATGATGAATTATCCACTTATATGTGAACAATGCGACCGCATTGAATTCATATTCATTTGAACTTCAATTTAACCCCTTGGCTAGCGATGTATAATGCAGGAATTATGTGTAGTCAATTATTAAAAGGAAAAGATTGTCAACATCGACAGTGAAACGAATTAAATTCATTTGATTGACTAATTCGATCCACAAAAACTCATTCTTCTACAGGTAAAAACGGTAATTTACATATATTCTTAATCTATAATATGAACTTAAACAAACACAGAAAATCTAATTGCACGAGGACGTTATCTATTTATATCTATATTCTAGTTTATATCGCTTATATGACCAACAGTAATCTTCGGAGTTAAACTTGATAGTTAATTACTAGTATATGGCGTCTAGAATCAAATATACACGAAACAAAGATACCTGTTATCGAGGTCATGCCCTGTAAATTATTTATTTTAGACTTTTTATAATTTGGAGAATGTTTTACATTGTTATAAATCAAATATAAGAATTTGACAGCTAGTGCCCCTTTAAGTGATTTGTTTTTGTGATTTCTATTTATAATTACGAAACCTCTAAATTGACTTACCCCTAGGTCTTCTAAATGTTTCATTGGTCCAATTCCAGATAGCATCAATAACGTCGGACTATTAATTGCCCCAGCAGAAACAATTACTTCTTTTCTGGCAAAAACCTGCGTCTTTCTATTATTCTTGATAAATTCCACACCGATTGCCTTCTTTTGTTCAATTAAAACCTTTGAAAAGTTAAATGAAAATAACTGGTAGGAATTGATTTTATTTACATTAATAAATTAGTGAATTAGTGAATTATGTAATGTTTTCAAGATCTGTCACAGGTGAGAGGTTTAGCTAAGTATAAAAACAAATTCTATCTACCATATTTTTACATACGGAAATGCCTGTACCGAATGAGAAATATGACAGTTGTTTTCCATTCGTTTGATGGATTTGCGATCTTGATTTTGCCATTTGATAAGGTACTTTCCGTTTTAAATTTTCCTTTGTTTTAGGTATTTTTGTTATTTTAATTTTAAGAAGTGACGTACATTTGACAAAATTCAATAAAAAAATATTTGGAAAATAGAAATACAGTGGATGATATTTAACTGCGACAATTTAAAAAAAAATAATTCTGGTATGTACAGTATTACTTAACCCAGGAGTGTTATCCGGTCAATGACATCCGGAATGGGTAAGCATATCGTGCATCGCATACAATACATGACTTACTAGTATCAAGTTGATAAATTCTTATAATAACACATTTTCAATTCATTATCATCATGGCATCAAAGTAAATAGATGGATGTCAAACAGACATGTAAGTCTTTTAGGAAATATATTTACTAGAAGATGCCTACACGTGAAGAAGAACGAACTGTAAATGATTTAACTCAATGAAAATGTATGATGTCCGTCAATACACAAAAACAATTACCTTGGTGACATAACTGTGAACACTTATATGTAGATTTGTCCTTTTTAGAACAGGTCTGATGTAAGCCCTTGCTGTACCGTACCGTTCCCCGTCTTTGATGTTGGCCTGCATATAGGTATAACCTTCAAATATTGCCAAACATAATTAGTACGAAGATACCGATTACTGTAAATAATATAATTACATATCATTGAAGAGGATTTGAATGAACGATTTAAATAATGTAACTTTTGTTTTATAGAGATTCTCCCTGTAGTCGTGCATTATCATAACGGGTGTGAGTGCTGCCCTGTAACGGCAATAACCTACTCTTTTTCGAAATCTAAAAGGTTGTATTTTACGTGCAAGAGATATGACTCTCTTAACATGGGTCAACATTTTTTCCTCCCCTTCCGACGGACTATCATCGTTTCTCAAGACCACGCTCGCAAATGGTGTCAAGGAAGAGCCAAAAATTCAGTCCCTGAAATTTCCCCCCGGAACGCAGATTGAACCAGGAACCTTTGTGTTAGTAGTTTGATGTGATAACAACTACACCACGCCTCTCCTTGGATTTTGTTGTTATTGATATCATCAATGGATATATTTCAAATGTTAACGATGTCTGGTCAACCATTGTTCCTGTTTACAGAAGAAAAACTTACCAATCATATCTTCTCCATTCAAATCAACAGTTTTCATTCCCAACTCCTTTGCGCTTCGACTATAAACGTCTGGAAGTGGTGAGACACGAGATTCACTTATAGGTAGGTTTCCTCCTCTGGAGTGATATGCTGCATAACATAAAATAATAAATTGTTTTTCATTTGTAATGGACAAAAATAACGAGTTTTTCAACTTTTTATAAATAGGAACCATTCACACATAATTAAGGTAAAGAGAAAGAGATTTCAGGAAGTACCAAATATTCTGAGACCAGACATCAAACATTATAAAAATAAAAAGATGTGGAATGATTGCCAATGAGACAACTTTTCTCTTGACACCAAATAAAACGAAGGTAAGCAAACATATGTCATTGTAGGTCTTTACCAATGAAAAAAAAACCAACATTCCACATAGCAATCTGTATAAGAACCCGACATAAGAAAACTAAAAACCTAATTGATGTATTAAACAACAAACGAAAAAAACTGAAATAATGTATAGAAAAGTAAAACGCAACAAATGACAACAAATATATTACGTGCTCCAGACTTGGGAAATGCACACACAAAATGTTGCGCATAACTCTATTCCTAGCCTTTATAAGAACAAACTATGAACATTAGTTGAAATATACCATGTCATCTCTAGCCTTTTATTCTGAAAAGTGTGTGTAGTTTAGATATTACATATTTTGGTATTTCAGTTCTATTCATCATATGAAATAGAGTGAAAAATATTGGTTTTACAAAAGACATTATGTTAACAGAAAATAAACTGATGACGATTGTTAACTAATCGGAATTTGATGAGACTGTCGTACAAGTGAGAGGTTTAGCGCTATAAAACCAGGTGCAATCCACCATTTTCTACATTTGAAGATGCCTGTACCAAGTCAGGAATATGACAGTTGTTGTTCATTCGTTTGATGTGTTTTGTCATTTGATTTTGCCATGTGATTAGGGACTTTCCGATTAAATTTTCCTCGGAGTTCAGTATCTTTGTGATTTGTCTTTTTAAAGTATTTACTAGTCTGTATCTCTGTAAAAAAATTTATTACAAAACTCAATAAGCAGATTTCATTTGAACATGTACACATTCTAGCAACTAGTTGTCCGCGGATGCTTTAAATTGTACAGGAGATATGATGCGACAAGACAAAAAAAAAGTACTGGAAAAGTTGAAATCGTGTTGTTTTTTTATTCTTTTGTTTCCAATTTTCCTTTTCTTTCCAATACAGATTTGAAAAAAAGACAACATTGGCTGTTATATACAAATGTTCCTTCGGGATCTTTGATAAAGTGTCTGTAAATACATCCTCATCAGTATTTTTTATTATGAATATAACATCTACTGATGTATGCAAAATGTTCAGTTTCCAAATAAAAAAATCAGTAGGTAAAAACTCATATTTTAGGAATGGGATGGTAGTACTCAAAGGAATTCTGATAATTTGCCTATATGTAATCTTGTCATTTTACTTCCTATTCAAATATATGCATTACTCACGAGAGTTAAAGAGATCTGGTATTTGTATATCTTCTATTTTAAGAAAATACGGTAGAACATCTTTATAACTCCACCCGGTACAACCTTCTTTAGCCCATTGATCATAATCATGTCTGCTTCCACGAACAAACGCTAGGTAATTGATAGAACTGGATCCTCCAAGAACACGACCTCTTGGCCAATATGATTTCTGCAAAGTGAAGTACCTTACTATTATTATACGAGAGATAGAGAGAGAGAGAGAGAGGGATATAGGAGGATATGGAGAGAGAGAGAGAAAGAATAACAATTGCTCTCGGGTAGATAGTTGTCGTATTGGCAGTCATACCATATCTTTTCATTTTGATACATAGTATATTCTGATTAATACTAGTGACATTTGATATCGTACCTGATCAACCATCGCTCGATGACTGTATTTTTGTGGTACTGTATAATACGCCCAGTCTTCATTAGACATTTGTAAACTACCAACTTTTAATGGAACACGTATATTGTCATTGTTTAGTTCAGATCCACCAGTTTCAAGTAACAATACCGATACATCACTGTCTTCTGAAAGTCTGTTAGCTATGACAGCTCCAGCTGAACCTGACCCAACTATAGATATAAGAAGAAAGTAAGATACTGCTTCTGGTACCATACCAATATTCTTACAGGAGATGTTTCAACTAATATTTAATGTTTGCTTGAAAGTATGGGCACCCTAAAAAACAGATTTTTATTACTGTAAACAGGGAAATTTTCGCTGTAGTTTTATTTTCGCTATTTTCGCGGTAAGAAGTGAAACGCGAAAATAAAACGACCGCGAAAATATCAAGGAAACTCTTTTCATTACATTTACTTTTACAAATTGTGACTTGGATGGAGATTTGCCTCATTGGCACTCATACCACATCTTCTTATATCTACGTATATGAATAGAATATATATAGGACAACTGTTTACCACTGATTTCAAAGACTAGAAATATATAATTTAAATTATAACTGTATCTCTTAATGAAAAGCAATGTTAAAAGGCATGTCTTTAACTCAAATCAGTTATTTCATTGAAGCGAACATTACGGATATTGTTATGTAAACAACACTCATTACAAATATGTTAATGACACCTGTCAATCAGTAATAAAGGTGTCACCTCGTTGAATCTACTACAAAGATTGATCAGATCAAAAGATCGATTAATTAGCATTAATCCTGACAGCTTTTTATTTTAATTCATTCCTAATTAGGTTTACTTTTCTATTATTGTGTATGTGTTTTTACGAGCATTAAAACATGCCAAACTTTTAATCTACTTTAACATAAATGAACCGAAAACAAAAGATTTTTGATTGATTTTATCATTTGATTTAAGATATATGTAAAGCTGTTCACTTTCCAAATCATTTATGAAAATATTTATCTAGGCCACTGGGAAATCGCGAATTCAAAACGGCGCGAATTTGGATCGTGTAAGTAAATCGCGAAATAAAGACGGCGCGAAAATTTCCCGGTTTACAGTATTTCAAATGAATACCAAAGAGTTACAAAATGTAAAAAAAAAAAAGACAACAGTAGTATACCGCTGTTCGAACGGCCAGACGAAACATTTCTACAAAATGTTTATGAACATACATTCTAAATACATTAGAAATATGTAATTATATGTATATAAAGAGTCGAAAGATAGACATGTTATGTTAAGTTCCTTTACGAAATTAAAGGATTAGGAAATTTAAATGTGCAATACACTTAAAGAATACGATTGAAATAAAAATTAAAAAAATCTTAAATAACTTGCCAACAATATAGTCATATGTTGAATTAACTTTGATATTAAGTGCGTCATCTGGATTCTGTTTTGAAGTAAACCAATACAAAACGCCAAACAAAGCTGTTATAACTGCAGCAGTATGTATCATTGTCTGAAATAAAGTAAAAGATGGTGGTAATCTTCATTTCCTTTACGACTTTTCTTCTACAAAAGACTCCTAAGTGGCGCTACAATTGTAGATGAAAGACAAAATCAAATACGAAATTTAAGGGCATTTGAAATCAGGCAGTTTAATTAAATTGTTGTAAATCTAGTCTCGAGTACCATTGAAAAGACGTCAATAATTGTCGGAATTCGTATCAGGTTCAGTTAAACCGATATCGTTAATTATGTTACTATCAATACCTGTATTATAAAACCAAAATGTTCTGAACACTTATAACCAGAGACCGTTTCCATAAAGGAAAATGATATATGCATGCTACTGCGACTAAACTAAAATAAAGTGAAAAAAGAACAATAACAAAATACTCCGAACTCTTACGAAAATTCAAATGGCAAAGTCCAAATCTCTAACACATCATTCAAAACAACTGTCACATTATTGAATTGGTGCAGGCAATGACTTAAAAAATGGATGGTTAGTAGATAATCTGGAAATACATACCGAACAGAAAACTGTAAGCATTAAAAACACTTTGAACACATGTTTAGATAAATAGAACTAGATTAGATATCTTAATTTCAATTTCTTTTCAAAGCTATTTTGTAGTTATTTCTTGAAAGTATGCGACACATCTCCGTTGAACGATAAATAGGTTCAAAGGAAATACATTGGTGTAGCACTATAATAGCATCTAAATGATCAACATGTGCCTACAAATTATTTTTGTTAAAAAAGATTTTAAAAGGAATTTTACTTTAATCATTCAGCATCGCGCGAATAAAGGATGGCTGTCACCCAATTTACCCCATCAATTACTGAAATTACATTTGAATCTAATGATGCTATAGAAAAAAAATGGTAAAAAACCTACATTTCCCCCATTTTCTATCCACTTTTTCTTAGTTTTCATAAAGTTCCGATGCATTGGGTTTTCCGTGAAGGTTCGACTCCGATCATGTACCAATATAAGCGTAAGGAGATGTGGTACATGTATGATTACCCACTGACAACTATCAACGACAGTTCAAAAGTATCGAATGGAAGCACTTATAGCCAACAATACGACCGTAAACAGTGAGAAATCCGAAAACGAAACTTAAACCGAAATCAAGGATAGTTGAGTATTTCTCAGGTGATGAATAAATGTTAGCATTATGAAGTTTTGATATACTCGACAAGTATATTCATGTAGATTTTAAAGTCATATGAAACCAGTGAGTGGTGAAAAATAATGAGTGGTGAAAAATAATGTTTATCCAATTCTTGAACCAATGCATGTATATATCATAAACTTAGAACTCTGTGCACAATTTTGTCATTTTTTACGCAAATATATCGTATAATCGTCATTTTTGTTCTCTCTCTGTCTGTTATGATTTAACAAATATGGCTGCTCATTAAATGCCGTGTTTTAAAGCCGAAGTGTACCGATGTCACCTTATAGTAAACAAATAACAAAAAGCATGGGTATTGAGCACGTGTTTAACATGAACAATCAGATAATTGTTTATTTTAATGACAGATCCATGAGTATTGCGATCACCGGATTTTTACGAGAAGGGTTATGCTCAGGTCACTATGCATACGGAAAATATGTCGGCGAATTGCTTCCTGGAAGCAAGCAATTAAAAATCAGTAAACTTCTTCTAAATGCGGACAAATTAAAGAATTTTCCTCAGAAAAAAGTATATATACATAAGTTGTATAATGAAAACTATCCATTTAGTTATCAAAAAACATATGCATGATTTTTTTTTATTTGAGGTATCTTATGACTTTAACTTTTAACTTTTTAATGGATTTTTTTAAATAAACAAACCACAAGAATATTGATTTACTAGCAGACAATACACAAGACGCAATATGCATTAATTTTTTGGTGGTGTTTTCGATGAATGTAAATCTAGAAAAGCACCTTTCATGCATACAATTTGTAACATGCTGCTTTGTTCACAATATCTGCTTATATTACAGTATGAAAAAAATATTATATCAACATAAAAATACTTATCTTGAACAGAAAATGACTATACCTGAGTTTGTCATGCAGTACTGTAACATCTAAACAGTTAACAAACTTTAGTCAAGGTAAGCTATTTTTAGATGTTTATATAACCTACATGTCACTAAACTAGTATCAAGGTGCATGTTGTCTCTACTGAATGTAAAGTTGATAATTCCCTACTTGATCATATATTAAATATAATCTAATTATCCATGCTTAAATTCTCATTTCTTCTGACAAAAAAAGGGGTCCTCAACCTAGGAAAAAGGGGTTCCAACCATATGTCCCCATTCAAATGCATTGATCGTCCAAAAATAACATCAAACCCTCCCCTGGATCTGCCCATGGTTAGCATTTTGAAAACCAGCCATTTTCTACTTACTTGCATAAAGAAACACAAGTTTCTTAATTAACTAAGATAGAACCATTAAGCTAGTGATAATTCATTCACAATGATCACATTTTTCTAATTTAAACAAAGACAGAGGAAAAGAATCAACAAAAAATTCCCAAATGCTTCTTACAATGTTGAATTTTACAATTTAGTGATTCATCAGACGAATAAGTAGAACATAATTCCATTGATCAATCATTCCTGGGTTACAGACGAGAGTGCATCCCTTGCCTATGGCCAAACTGCATCTTAAATATACATTAGCAGGTCATTTGCTGAAGTAAGCATTTTTATTTAAAAAAAAATCCTCCATTACGATAAAAATGAAACAATGAACCTGTATATGAGAAATCTTTCCTATCAAACTTGTATGTTTTGTGGAACAATCCAAAATACTAATTGACTGAGGAGTAAAAGAGAAGAGTACATACTATGTATGGTGCTGTATGCAAATTTTGTGATGTCTATACGTTGGATTTTTTTTTAGAGTTCAACAAATACATAATAGTAAAGACACTTGTCTATTGTTGAAGACCCAATGTTGACATCAAAATATCTTTTATAGATTTTGTGCTGTTGGCTTGCTGTTTTAGAAATGTGTACCTCATATCTTTGTATTCCTATATAATATAAAAAATAAATCAACAATACCAAATTTACTTAAACTTTATGTTTGATATGAAATTTGATACATCTTTGAATATGATTGATCTTTAAAACACATTTATGATACAAAGGAAATCTTTCTCTTCCCTCTTTTCGTAATTTTGAAGTTTTGATAGAGAAATTTGGCTTAATACAAAATCAACAATATGTTTTCCTCACTATAAAATACATTTATCAATTACACACAAAAATATCTTTTACAAGGACTTTTAAACTGGCTATAAGTTGATGAAATGCATTAAAAAAAAAGAAATAGAATGTTTGTGCCGTATGCAATCCTAAAATTTATCATGTTCGCATATGTTGAATGATTTCTTATTACTTACATATTACAAAAGAAAATGAAAAGTATCTTGATCAATGTTGACATATGAGATTCATTCTTTGTATAAAAAAACCCAATAATGATATATAAAACAGCATTTTATTTTGCACTTTCATATTTGTCAATAATTATTTTCAAGATACAAAATATATCTGGTTTCAAAACCAGACATGTTGACCTACATCACTACACAATAGACCTTTTCTATCAACACAGTCGTTAATACAGGTCGGTATAAAATATTATTCACAAATAGTTCCTGAGGTTTCAGAACTCTGAGTCAGGACTTCCGATAGAATTGTTCCTGTTAATTCCATCTTATAAAAACAATATTACATAGTTATTGCACCAATAAATACAACTGTTTATTCATCTCTGTCTATTCTGAGCTGCCTCTTTTCTTGCTGCATCTTTGTAACAATTGCGTATCACATTCATCTGCAGGTAACTGTACATATCTAACAACTGAACATCTAATAAAACAATTCTTCACTGATAACTGAAAAACAGAGCATGTAACTATTAACAATTCATTTTATACAAATCTTACTTATTGTATTTATAATAATTAAGGATATCAAAGTAAACAAGTTACAGTTTTCTATGAATTTCAAGATTCACTCAAAAAGTACCCTTCAATTAAAACTAGCAAATCAGACACTTTTCCCCATAAGCACATTGTTTCTATTTATATATCAAACGTTTTTTACTTGTTTTGATTTGGATTTGTAAATTAACTTTAATACTGCTTATAATTTAATTTCAGTAAATAGTATCACAATTATAAATCGTCATCTTAAGTGAATCATTCTTTGAATTATGCTTTTTGTCTCCTCAGTATTTCCAGCATCGAGTTCATTTGTGCAACTTTTGATCTGAGTTAGGCAATCATGATTGAACACTTTGTGGGTATTATTTAGACACTTGATCAGCAATATAGATGTAAAGTGTAATTGTTTAGTAACTGATAAGAAAAGACCTACCATATGTGGATATGTATCTGGATCTGTCACCTGTATGTCTGTTAATTTAATATTCAGGAACTGATCTACTGAATGTAATGTACCACATATGCTACAAAATAAATAACATTTAAAGCAACACTATACATGAAAAATATTACAAAACATAGTACATGTATGGACAAATAATTTAATACTAAATGGTGTATAAAATCTCAATTTTGGAATATAGTTCCTGTTCTTCAATAAAGCTAATGCTCATTTTATTTTAAGCAGTTATGTTTAGTTCTATTATTATTCCTGTACTTCAGACTACTGTCTTAGAATTACTGTGATTAACTGGAACAACAAAGTATTTGAAGTTTTGTCAAATACATCAACATGCAGAAATAGGCTCATCATTACAAGTTCATTATTCAGATCAAGACCAAATATCAAATTTTCCGATAATTCTGAAAAGAAATATGAAACAAAGGCTAGGGACAAAGCAAAAGGTGAATGCAGTTCACCAACCAGTTTGTACATTTGTATTTAGGGCCTGGGATGTTTATTAACATGATAAAAATAGCATATGTGCCATGTGGTGTGATAACCTATAAGGCAAGTTTCCACCTAAGACCAAATCTTGTGAATGTAAGCAACTTTAGTATCTGTCTTTATTATTCTTGGATTCTTACCTCAAATCATTCTTTAGTTCCACAACAACATCTTTACCAACTAAAGATTTGAAGAAAGAGTAAAACAACTGAGATCAGAAAAAAATAAACATTCATTTTTTTTACATAAATAAGGCCGTTAGTTTTCTCGTTTGAATTGTTTTACATTGTCTTATCAGGGCCTTTTATAGCTGACTATGCGGTATGGGCTTTGCTAATTGTTGAAGGCTGTACGGTGACCTATAGTTGTTAATGTCTGTTTCATTTTGGTCTTTTGTGGATTGTTGTCTCATTGGCAATCATACCACATCTTCTTTTTTATATGATTAATATGTATAAATTCATTCATATTTTGATACAATTTAAATTATAGAAATGTGATTTGATTGCCAATGAGACAATTTTCTCCAATTTTAATAAGCTCTGACAACAAATGACCGGATGTAAGCAACAGCACATCACTGTCAGATATTTTGTATTATGAGGTCAAAATTTTACAGGAACCCTGAGGGATGTCCAGTAATATCAGACAAAAAGGATAAGGTGTTTAGTCAATACCTTAGGGATCGTCTATTGGAAATCTATGAATAACAATCCATGACAAATCGCCCCACTGGCAAATCACCCCATACCTTATCGCCCCACTTCCTGAATAATCGCCCCACTTATGAAAAAGGGTAAATTTCCATTGAAAATATGTTGGATAATTTTGCTCCATATATAAAAAGGGTAAAATTCCCTCTGAAATAAGGTCTGCCAAATGCAACTCGTCCCACTTGTGAAAAATAGATAAATCCTGATGAATTTAATAATGCTAACTCGCCCCACTTGATGCAAAAGATGTAATCCCGTTGTATATCTATGTTCCTACCGCACTCATAATTAAAATCAATACCTATGAAAACCTTAGATAAACATGCTTTCCTTGTTTGAATTGTTTTACTATAGTCGTTTTGGGGCCCTTTATTGTAACTTGGATGAAGTGTTGTTCCATAGGCACTCATACCCATCTAATTATATCTATTTTGTAGTTCTTTTCTTTTTGTTGAAATAAAGCAGAAATAAATGAGTATCAGTATTTCCAAGACATGAATGCCAACTAGCCCCACTTGTGTAAAATAGAAAAGCCCTAATGAATCGAGTCATGCCCCTCATAGCCGTTTTTAAGTGGAGCGAGGTGGTATACCAGAAAATTATATAATATATTCATCTAGATTTTTACTTTATCATTAATAAGTGGGGCAAGTTTGCTGGAGAAAAATTAACAGGATTTAACCGTTTTCACAAGTGGGGCGAGTTGGTAAACTAGTTTGAGGAGAGAATTTTTTTAAAATGGGGCGAGTTGGTAAAAAAGTCACACTGGCAATCGTCTCAGAATTTTTTTCCCTTATATACCTTTATATAGCACATTCTTGGATTCTTACCTCAAATCATTCTTTAGTTCCACAACAACATCTTTACCAACTAAAGATTTGAAGAAAGAGTAAAACAACTGAGATCAGAAAAAAATAAACATTCATTTTTTTTACATAAATAAGGCCGTTAGTTTTCTCGTTTGAATTGTTTTACATTGTCTTATCAGGGCCTTTTATAGCTGACTATGCGGTATGGGCTTTGCTAATTGTTGAAGGCTGTACGGTGACCTATAGTTGTTAATGTCTGTTTCATTTTGGTCTTTTGTGGATTGTTGTCTCATTGGCAATCATACCACATCTTCTTTTTTATATGATTAATATGTATAAATTCATTCATATTTTGATACAATTTAAATTATAGAAATGTGATTTGATTGCCAATGAGACAATTTTCTCCAATTTTAATAAGCTCTGACAACAAATGACCGGATGTAAGCAACAGCACATCACTGTCAGATATTTTGTATTATGAGGTCAAAATTTTACAGGAACCCTGAGGGATGTCCAGTAATATCAGACAAAAAGGATAAGGTGTTTAGTCAATACCTTAGGGATCGTCTATTGGAAATCTATGAATAACAATCCATGACAAATCGCCCCACTGGCAAATCACCCCATACCTTATCGCCCCACTTCCTGAAAAAATCGCCCCACTTATGAAAAAGGGTAAATTTCCATTGAAAATATGTTGGATAATTTTGCTCCATATATAAAAAGGGTAAAATTCCCTCTGAAATAAGGTCTGCCAAATGCAACTCGTCCCACTTGTGAAAAATAGATAAATCCTGATGAATTTAATAATGCTAACTCGCCCCACTTGATGCAAAAGATGTAATCCCGTTGTATATCTATGTTCCTACCGCACTCATAATTAAAATCAATACCTATGAAAACCTTAGATAAACATGCTTTCCTTGTTTGAATTGTTTTACTATAGTCGTTTTGGGGCCCTTTATTGTAACTTGGATGAAGTGTTGTTCCATAGGCACTCATACCCATCTAATTATATCTATTTTGTAGTTCTTTTCTTTTTGTTGAAATAAAGCAGAAATAAATGAGTATCAGTATTTCCAAGACATGAATGCCAACTAGCTCCACTTGTGTAAAATAGAAAAGCCCTAATGAATCGAGTCATGCCCCTCATAGCCGTTTTTAAGTGGAGCGAGGTGGTATACCAGAAAATTATATAATATATTCATCTAGATTTTTACTTTATCATTAATAAGTGGGGCAAGTTTGCTGGAGAAAAATTAACAGGATTTAACCGTTTTCACAAGTGGGGCGAGTTGGTAAACTAGTTTGAGGAGAGAATTTTTTTAAAATGGGGCGAGTTGGTAAAAAAGTCACACTGGCAATCGTCTCAGAATTTTTTTCCCTTATATACCTTTATATAGCACAAGGTACTTAACTTGCGATTTTGAAAAATGTCATACGGTGACGAAATTCCATTAAAAATGCCGGGTCTCGGCTGTCAACCCCACTAAAACTTGTTATGCCATAAATCTAAATGAATTTATCTTCACAATGGTGTATAACACGCCTACTGTTGTTGTCGGAATCATCCGTAGCAATCCTACCCAAGTATGTCAATCGTAATTATTTCGTCAACCTACACAAAATTGGCAATACACGTCTCGCAGTAAACGATTAATTATAAAAATTGTTTCAGAAAAAACTGTTAGTTTTTGTATGAATAGAACTTATCATACAGTTAGTGAAATTGAATAATATACCATGAAAAAAATGTAACAAGTGTCGTTTGTGGTATGTCTAATAAGTTACAAATTTTCCCATGACGTCAATGTCATGCAGACTCTCTCTTGACTTTAAGTATGAAATGAAACAAGATCAGATAACTCAGAGAATCATTTAGACTATCCCATAGAATTGACCAATCGGAAAATGAGACATACAAGGAGACGTGACACGTTTATTGCCAATTGTTCAGCGGGTTTGCAAAATTATTACGATTGACATACTTTGGTAGGATTGCTACAGATGATTCTGACAACAAATGTAGGCATGTTATACACCATTGTAAAGATAAATCAATCTAGATTTACGATACAACAAGTTTTAGTGGGGTTGACAGCCTATAAAGCGGCATATAACGGAACTTCGTCACCACTTGACATTTTTCTAAAATGCAAGTTAAGTACCTTGTGTTATATAACGGTAAATTTTCTGAGACAAGTGCCTGTGGAAAAAGTGGGGCGATTTGTCCTGCTTCCATGAAGTAGATGTTCTTACACGACCTGTGTCGGACTAACTATTTATAAATAGGTCGTCGGGCTATTGCAGTGTCGAAAAGGTGTGGGGTAATTGGAATTTAGAGGCGACCCAGCTGGCCTTAGTTACTGCGTGACGCTCATCACCAAAGTGACACCGAACTTTTTACAGCAGAAAATGGTAAAATAGATAGCTTGAGGCCATGAATAGACTTTCAACACAACTCCTCCTATACACTTTATAGTGTCAAATAGAGCTGATGGGCTGGCACAGCTTAAACATTGAAAGATGAACGTTATTAAATGGAAATCAAAATGTAAAATTTTCATTCATGCTTTTACCCACCATTTTGGATTTTTATCTCGTCATGAAGGAGATTTCACTACAATGAAAAATAAGGACAATCTTTATTCATAAATATATCAACCATAATATTTCTTTGTATTTGATGTTTCCAAAATTTACAATGACAATCGGAAAATTTTCTTAAAAGAACCGAAAAAAATAGATTTTGCATAGCCGGTCTTTGTTGTCACGTGACTGAAACGAGATCATAATTTGTAAAGCGAAAATAGCACTGTCATACAGCAGACAACTTGAAAATGACATCTGTACTCAGTGATATAAATCAGGAGGAGTCACATTATGCTCCTAAACAAGCATACTTCAATCCATATGAACAGAATGGAGGGTATTACATTTTTCCTCTCATGTAAAATTCACATATATCAGAAAGTAAATCAATGAATGTAAAAACTAAAATGATGCACATTCAAGTCATTTCACATAATTTTGTTCTTTGAAACGATCATTTTATTGTCAATGAAACAGCTATCAACCTAAGAACAAGGCGTTGTTGTAAGCAAGCCGCCTGTCTGTCCACATGCTGATTTTTTTTACATGGTTACAAGTTTCAACATGAGAGTAACTTTGCCATGACCAAGTTATACATACACCTTATCGCCATTTGTCCGCCATTACTGGATATCACACAGGTTCCCATAAAATTTTGACTTCATAAAGCAAAATATCTGACGCCACAATGGAAAAGTGATCGTTGTATGCGTCAAAAGTTCAAGTGGCAGGCTCCGCCGGGATTAGCGATAAGTACGTGTATTGGGCATACACCATAATGTTACTAGCACCACTCAGACCTGCAACCTACGTAGCCTGATTTTGGTGGTATCATCCTGTTATTCATGCCTCAACCGGAATCCAGATATAGGGATCGTAAACAAGTCAAATCATTATTTAATTAATTTTCGTCAAACATGTCAAAGGCAATCATCAATTCTGATTTTAAAATTATACTTTAATTTACATAGAAAAAAGATTTTTTCATACATGTATGTAACACATGCGTGAAATTGTTTTTAGCAAATTTAATATTAAAATGCAAATTGATTTCACGCTAAATTAAATGAGTGCAACTATTATCTGTTGTACAAATATTCATGTTGTAGTCAAACACTTTTAAAGATAATTAAGTTAAATAATAATAAAAGCAGGTGATTTCCTGTCAATTTGATAAACAAAACAAATCCAGAAATGAATCCAGAACTATTGTACTTTAATTTGATCGCAAAACGTCCGGTTTCAATTTAGTCAAATCGAAAGAAATGTAAGCAGTGTCTGGAAATTAACCAGCTTGATTCATTAAAATCATTTCAATTTTATACTGTTGCCTTCCTTAAACTGTTCTTGAAGGTAATGGTAAGACATTTACTCTGTAAATGCAATGAAACAGCAATACAAGTTCGTCAATTCTGTGAATCTAGTGAAGTTGAAAAGGGGCACCTGCTTAAAGTCTTTTCAATCATCTCAAAATGACCAAAATTGTATGCAAAAATTGTTAAAGTTTTACTATGATTTGTCAAATAACCTGATCCTGATTTGTCAGAACTCTCAAATAATTCTCATTATTTTTCGGAAAAAGAATAATGTGAATTGTCAAAATCAGTTCACTTTTTTCGTCTAAAGAAATTATCCATTTAATTGTCTGACATGCACCAAAAATTAACGTTCAAGTCATTTGAGAAGAATCTTTCCGGTTATTTTTCATAAACAGGATAAAGGTACCCCCAATGAGTACAACAGTCTGTTGTACCCATCTTAAAGAGAAAAAATACATAGTCAAGTTAAGAGTACTTTTTAAAAGAAATTAGTTTGAGCGCTGACCATAAATCATTTAATGAGGGTATGAATGCTCTTGACTGTCAGGCTTCAAATGGTCATTTTCCGTTACAGATAGCTTTAGATAGAAGTTGAAGAGTTGCTTATAAAAGAAATTAATTGTCTGATAAGTCCTTATGTTCACAAACCTGAATATGACAGCTGTTTGATGAAATTCACCAAATGACTTTGTTTGATTAAAAAACAGTGTTCCACCATTTTTATACGACCGCAAAAATTGAAAATTTTTTGGTTGTATATTAGTATCACCTTGGCGTCGTCGTCTGCGTCGTCGTCACATGCATCGTCCGAAGACATTTGGTTTTCGCAATATAACTTTAGTATAAGTAAATAGAAATCTATAAAATTTACACTTAAGGTTTATGACCACAAAAGGAAGGTTGGGATAGATTTTGGAAGTTTTGGTTCCAACAGTTTAGGAATAAAGGGCCAAAAAAGGCCCAAATAAGCATTATTCTTGGTTTTCGCACGATAACTTTAGTACAAGTAAATAGAAGTCTATGAAATTTAAACACAAGGTTTTTGATTATAAAAGGAAGGTTGGGATTGATTTTGGGAGTTTTGGTCCCAACAGTTTAGGAATAAGGGGCCCAAAGGGTCCAAAATTAAACTTTGTTTGATTTCATCAAAAATTGAATAATTGGGGTTCTTTAATATGCCGAATCTAACTTTTGGTCCCGTTTTCAAATTGGTCTACATTAAGGTCCAAAGGGTCCAAAATTAAACTTAATTTGATTTTAACAAAAATTGAATCCTTGGGGTTCTTAGATATGCTGAATCTAAACATGTACTAAGATATTTATACGACTGCAAAAATTTAAATTTTTCGTCGTATATTGCTATCACGTTGGCGTCGTCGTCTGCGTCGTCGTCGTCTTCCGAATACTTTTAGTTTTCGCACTCTAACTTTAGTAAAAGTGAATAGAAATCTATGAAATTTTAACACAAGGTTTATGACCACAAAAGGAAGGTTGGGATTGATTTTGGGAGTTTTGATTCCAAAATTTTAGGAATTAGGGGCCAAAAAGGGCCCAAATAAGCATTTTCTTGGTTTTCGCACAATAACTTAAGTTTAAGTAAATAGAAATCTTTGAAATTTTGACACAAGGTTTATAACCACTAAAGGAAGGTTGGTATTGATTTTGGGAGTTTTGGTTCTAACAGTTTAGGAATAAGGGGCCAAAAAAGGGCCCAAATAAGCATTTTCTTGGTTTTCGCACAATAACTTAAGTTTTAAGTAAATAGAAATCTATGAAATTTTGACACAAGGTTTATGACCACTAAAGGAAGGTTGGGATTGATTGTGGGAGTTTTGGTTCTAACAGTTTAGGAATTAGGGGTCAAAAAAGGGCCCAGATAAGCATTATTCTTGGTTTTCGCACAATAACTTTAGTTTAAGTAAATAGAAATCAATAAAATTTAAACACAAGGTTTATGACCACTAAAGGAAGGTTGGTATTGATTTTGGGATTTGAGGTCCCAACAGTTCAGGAATAAGGGCCCAAAGGGTCCAAAATTGAACTTAGTTTGATTTCATCAAAAATTGAATAATTGGGGTTCTTTGATATGCTGAATCTAACTGTGTATGTAGATTCTTAATTTTTGGTCCCATTTTCAAATTGGTCTACATTAAGGTCCAAAGGGTCCAAAATTAAACTTAGTTTGATTTTGACAAAAATTGAATCCTTGGGGTTCTTTGGTATGCTGAATCTAAAAATATACTTAGATTTTTGATTATTGGCCCAGTTTTCAAGTTGGTCCAAATTGGGTCCAAATTAAACTTTGTTTGATTTCATCAAAAATTGAATAATTGGGGTTCTTTGATATTCCAAATCTTACTGTGTATGTAGATTCTTAATTTTCAGTCCCGTTTTCAAATTGGTCTACATTAAAGTCCAAAGGGTCCAAAATTAAACTAAGTTTGATTTTAACAAAAATTGTATTCTTGAGCTTTTTTGATATGCTGAATCTAAACATGTACTTAGATTTTTGATTATGGGCCCAGTTTTCAAGTTGGTTCAAATCAGGATCCAAAATTATTATATTAAGTATTGTGCAATAGCAAATATTTTCAATTGCACAGTATTGTGCAATAGCAAGAAATATCTAATTGAACAATATTGTGCAATAGCAAGAAATTTTCAATTAATTTGAGTTATCGTTCTTTGTCCAGAATAGTAGTTGAATCAACTTAAATCATGTTTTATACAATATATAATGTATATTCACTTTTACTACCAACTGATAAATTAAAACAATCTTTACCATTCAGTGATAACAAGCACCTTTTGTTACATTTTAATATTTTATGATGTATTTAAATGAGTAGTTATTGTTGCAAACTCCATTAGAAATTTAAATTGAGATCAGTTTTGGTAAAAGGGAAAGGGGGATGTGAAAAAAAAATGATGGTGGGGGGTGGGGTTAAATTTTTTCACTTCAGATTTCTTAAATAAAAAGAAAATTTCTTCAAACATTTTTTAGAGAGGATTAATATTCAACAGCATAGTGAATTGCTCAAAGGAAAAAAAAAGTATTTTAAGTTCATTAGACCACATTCATTCTGTGTCAGAAACCTATGCTGTGTCAACTATTTAATCACAAACCAAATTTAGAGCTGAATCCAGCTTGAATGTTGTGTCCATACTTGCCCCAACTGTTCAGGGTTTAACCTCTGCGGTCGTATAAAGCTGCGCCCTGCGGAACATCTGGTTTATTATGGGCCCAGTTTTCAAGTTGCTCCAAATCGTGGTCCAAAATTAAACTTTGTTTGATTTCAACAAAAATTGAATCCTTGGGATTCTTTGATATGCTGAATTTAAACATGTACTTAGATTTTTTATTATGGGCCCAGTTTTCAAGTTGGTCCAAATCGGGGTCCAAAATTAAACTTTGTTTGATATCAACAAAAATTGAATCCTTGGGGTTCTTTGATATGCTGAATCTAAACATGAACTTAGATTTTTGATTATAGGCCCAGTTTTCAAGTCGGTCCAAATTGGGGTCCAAAATTAAACTTTGTTTGATTTCAACAAAAAATGTATATTTGGGGTTCTTTAATATATGATTAATCTAACCATGTATTTAGATTTTTGATGTTTGGGCCCGGTTATGAAATTGGTCCACATTGAGGTCTAAAGGGTCCACAATTGAACTCTATTTGATTTCATCAAAAATTGAATTCTTGGGGTTCTTTGATATGCTGAATCTAACCATGTATTTTGATTTTGGATATTGGACCATAATAGGTAATGTCCAATTTAAAATTTAAAGTTTTTAAGTTTAAGTTCTTGGACCACATTCATTATGTGTTGGAAACCTGTTTTGTGTCAACTATTTAATCACAATCCAAATTCAGAGCTGTATAGGTACCAAGCTTGAATGTTGTGTCCATACTTGCCCCAATGTTCAGGGTTCGAACTCTGCACTCCTATAAAGCTGCGCCCTGCGAAGCATCTGGTTTTCAATAAAAAAAACATAGGGGAATAATCCAATCATTAAAAATATAGGAAAACTGTCATTGATGATGAAATCACTTTTTCAGGACAGTTGCGGGTGAAGATTTTTCAGTAATAGCATTAGATACAAGGTTGAGTCAAGGATTTTCTATACACACGAGGGATCTACCAAAGACCTATAAATTGTAAGTTAAATGAGTAAACATGGAATCTTCAATTTTTTGGTTGATAATATTTCTTACGGGGCCTTGGTGGCAAATGGTCTCAGTTCATGTTATTCATAGACGGTATTACCAGCCTATATGGCAAGTGCATTAGACTTTAATCTTGGCCAGTGTCGTCAGTTTTCATGCTGAAGTTTGTAGTTCTTTCCTCAGGCTCCAGCTTATGGCACCAATATAATCATGATAATACAGTTGGTGTTTTGTTTAAGTTGTTCAAGTTTCCTATTTTACATATATTTCTTGTGCCTCTTGCACTCAGAAAGTATATTTATATATATACATGTAATAAATGTTAATTTTAAGATATTTCTGTAGTTCATAATTGACCATGTGATGTTTATTTTCTCAATACACCATATTTATTGAAACAACAGTTGGTAATTATTGTTGAACATGTTCATGCTGTTGGACAATAACAGAGATGGAGGATTTAATGACAGTTTTGACAAGAAACATAGTTAAGAGTTAATTTTCTTTTCTTTTGTAGAACATCTTCAACAGTTCTTGGAGCATGTGGTTTCCATGGAGATACACTGACACTAAGATTTTACAAGCAAGACTTAAAATACGCTACAACTTTTGTTTTATTGTATAGATGGAAGTACCTTAAACATACATATTATTATTAATATAATTCTAATCATTTGGTTTAAAAATAGTTTATAATATAAACTGTTTTTGGTAGAAATCAGTGGCGTAGCCAGGGTTGAAATGATGTGGATGTCTAGGCGCCTTGCGGAGCGAGGCGAAAAAAAATTTGGACCTTTTTATGCAGAAAATTACTTTTTATTTAAGCACATGTACTCCCACAGAATCCGACACTAGTTAGATTTTTGTTTAAATTCATAATTACCACCATTACATATATTTATATTTTTAACCAAATGTTATTGTTTTCTCGAAACTACCATCATTCAATTTATAAATATTTGATGTAAAGTTTCCCACCCCAGTGGCGGATCCAGAAATTTTCATAAGTGGACTGCCTAAGAGGGAGCATGCTTCAGTGATTCCCTATATAAGCAACCAAATTTTTCGCAGAAAAGGGGAGAACCTTACATGCAACCTACGCCACTGGAAATCAACCGTATGCAAATTCACATACATGACATATACATTTATAAGACTTAGTTGATTTCGGAACATTCAAATAGGAAACAAAATATGAATGTAACTCTTGTTTTGTAGGGTACTTATAACAATTTAATTTAACGAACAGTTACAAACATTCCGTAGATATTTTCCAACCAAAATAGGTTAACAGATGTACATGTATTGATATTCGTTTGTACACGGTCCATTTCTATCCGACGCAGCTCATTTGATATCTTTTGGAGAAATCCCATATTCTACATGTAGTTTAAACGGTATATATTTATATGACAAGCTATAACAATCTTTCTTATTTATGTGTTTATAATGCGTTTCCTAGTTTTTACTTGTAACTTTAATTAGTTTGAGATGTTTATGTTTAAATTTATCTCCAAATCCTACAGTCTGAGTGGCCCGAAATTAAAATTAAAAACAGAACATATGAAATAACTTTAACGTCTATGAATGGTATAAGAAAATTATATAGTTGTCATGACAATAATTGTCATCATGATCAAGTCAACATTTGTTTTCCTCAATCTGTTGGTAAAAAAGAAGGTAATTTTATATGAATCTGACAGGTTCAAGCCAGAAGTATGTCAATTTATGATATGTACAGTAACTAAAGCATAAATAATTTCTTGCTATAGAATAAATATTTATATGCAGTTATATAATTGTTACATGTACATGTTCATGATGAATGTACTTTTAATATTACATTTTGCACATTACCTTTTTGATTAACTGATTATTGATTTTATTTAGCTTCATTTATTTCATCATAATCTGGATATAGGAATATTAATTAACAGGATTTGAAATGATAGTGGACAGAAAAAGGGTACAGATAATTCAAACTACTACTATGGTCAGTTTAGAGGTTAAGAGCTTCTTAAATGGGGCAAAAAGTAAGTCATACACCTATTACATACACAGCAAAGATGACAAGAAACATCCCTTATGCTTTATGACTAGTGTTTGCAAAAAAAAAATCAAATGGAAACTGTCTTTGATACACATATTTGGATTTGCTAATTATTTCCAACTTTTTCCCCAGATGTATGAACACGAACACAACAAGAAAATGTCAACAACAGCTGTAGCTGCCATGTTGTCTATCATGCTTTACTCCAGGAGGTTCTTCCCCTTTTATGTCTATAACATTGTAGCTGGGCTAGATGAGGAAGGTTAGTTCAATAGTTGATAATTATCATGATTATATTGCACAGACACTTTGAAGCTTTCCAAGATAACAAAAGAATAGAATGTATATTTTTTTATTTCAACAAAATGTTACATAGAACAGACATTAGTTTTACTTTTCAAGCATGGATACAAAGCATCTTCATTGAATCCTAAAAAATATATTCTAATTAGGTCCATTTGGAATCAATACTTCTGATATATTATTGGTATAAATGGTGATCAGTTGGATGTTGAATTTGAGGCTTCAAGCTTTCAATCATTCTTAGGTGACTTTGAAACTGATATACTTTGAATGTTAGGTTTTCTCATTATGTGTGTTTAAGGAGAAGTATTTTACAACCCAATGTATCATGCGACTATAGCATCTTTTTAAAGCAGAATCAAGGTAACAATCTGTCATCCTTTATTAACTTTTTTATTATTTTTAGCTCACCTGGCCCAAAGGGCCAAGTGAACTTTTCTCATCACTTGGCGTCCGTCGTCCGTCGTCGTCCGTCGTCGTCCGTCGTTAACTTTTACAAAAATCTTCTCCTCTGAAACTACTGGGCCAATTTCAACCAAACTTGGTTACAATCATCATTGGGGTATCTAGTTTAAGAATTGTGTCCGATGACCCGGCCAACCAACCAAGATGGCCACCATGGCTAAAAATAGAACATAGGGGTAAAATGCAGTTTTTGGCTTATCACTCAAAAACCAAAGCATTTAGAGCAAATCTGATTGGAGTAAAATTGTTAATCAGGTCAAGATCTATCTGCCCTGAAATTTTGAGATGAATCGGACAACCCGTTGATAGGTTGCTGCCCCTGAATTGGTAATTTTAAGGAAATTTTGCTGTTTTTGGTTATTATCTTGAACATTATCATAGATAGAGATAAACTGTAAACAGCAAAAATGTTCAGTAAAGTAAGATCTACAAATAAGTCAACAGGATCAAAATGGTCTGTTGACCCCTTTAGGAGTTATTGCCCTTTATAGTCAATTTTTAACCATTTTTCGTAAATCTTAGTCATCTTTTACAAAAATCTTCTCCTCTGAAACTACTGGACCAAATTTAACCAAACTTGACCACAATCATCATTGGGGTATCTAGTTAAAAAAATGTGTCCGGTGACTTGGCCAACCAACCAAGATGGCTGCCATGGCTAAAAATAGAACATAGGGGGTAAAATGCAGTTTTTGGCTTATCACTCAAAAACCAAAGCATTTAGAGCAAACCTGACATCGGGTAAAATTGTTTATCAGGTCAAGATCTATCTGCCCTGAAATTTTGAGATGAATTGGACAACCTGTTGATAGGTTGCTGCCCCTGAATTGGTAATTTTAAGGAAATTTTGCTGTTTTTGGTTATTATCTTGAATATTATTATAGATAGAGATAAACTGTAAACAGCAAAAATGTTCAGTAAAGTAAGATCTACAAATAAGTGAAACAAGACCAAAATGGTCTGTTGATTTCTTTAGGAGTTATTGCCCTTTATAGTCAATTTTTAACCATTTTTCGTAAATCTTAGTTATCTTTTACAAAAATCTTCTCCTCTGAAACTACTGGGCCAAATTAAACCAAACTTGGCCACAATCATCATTGGGGTATTTAGTTTAAAAATGTGTCTTGTGACCTGGCCAACCAACCAAGATGGCCGCCATGGCTAAAAATAGAACATAGGGGTGAAATGTAGATTTTGGCTTATAACTCTGAAACCGCAGCCTTTAGAGCAAATCTGACATGGGGTAAAATTGTAAATCAGGTCAAGATCTATCTGCCCTGAAATTTTCAGATGAATCTGACAACCTGTTGTTGGGTTGCTGCCCCTGAATTGGTAATTTTAAGGAAATTTTGCTGTTTTTGGGTCTAAATAAATTATCTTGAATATTATTATAGATAGAGATAAACTGTAAACATCAATAATGTTAAGCAAAGTAAGATTTACAGATAAGTCAACATGACGGAAATGGTCAATTGACCCCTAAGGAGTTATTGTCCTTTATAGTCAATTTTTAACAATGTTCATAAAATTTGTAAATTTTAACTAACATTTTCCACTGAAACTACTGAGTTCATTATAGATAGAGATAATTGTAAGCAGCAAGAATGTTCAGTAAAGTAAAATGTACAAACACATCACCATCACCGAAACACAATTTTGTCATGAATCCGTCTGCTTCCTTTGTTTAATATTCACATAGACCAAGGTGAGCGACACAGGCTCTTTAGAGCCTCTAGTTTATATTGTATAAAGTTTATGGCTAGACATCTAAATTTTTGAAGATTTTTTTGTAATATTCCATTGGTATTTGTAATAATACTACTAACACATACATTTCATTCATTTTGATAAAAGGTTTTAGAAATATGTTTTTGGCCTTTTTGTAGTTTTTAGATGCTTCATTAAATTGAGAATGGAAACAGGGAATGTGTAAAAAAACCAAGTAAACTGTATGCACTTATTTGAACAATAGTGGATGGTTGTGTCATTATCAATCATACCACATCTTCCTATTTTTATACGACCGCAAACATTTTAATTTTTTGGTCGTATATTGCTATCACGTTGGCGTCGTCGTCGTCCGAATACTTTTAGTTTTCGCACTCTAACTTTAGTAAAAGTGAATAGAAATCAATGAAATTTAAACACAAGGTTTATTACCACAAAAGGAAGGTTGGGAACTTGGGATTGATTTTGGGAGTTTTGGTTTCAACAGTTTAGGAATTAGGGGCCAAAAAAGGGCCCAAATAAGCATTATTCTTGGTTTTCGCACAATAACTTTAGTTGAAGTAAATAGAAATCAATGAAATTTAAACACAAAGTTAATGACTACAAAAGGAAGGTTGGTATTGATTTTGGGAGTTTAAGTCCCAACAGTTTAGGAATAAGGGGCCAAAAAGGGACCCAAATAAACATTTTTCTTGGTTTTCGCAACATAACGTTAGTATAAGTAAATAGAAATCTATGAAATTTAAACACAAGGTTTATGACCATAAAAGGAAGGTTGGTATTGATTTTGGGAGTTTTGGTCCCAACAGAATAAGGGGCCCAAAGGGTCCAAAATTAAACTTTGTTTGATTTCATCAAAATTGAATAATTGGGCTTCTTTGATATGCCGAATCTAACTGTCATGACTGTGTATGTAGATTCCTTACTTTTGGTCCCGTTTTCAAATTGGTCTACATTAAGGTCCAAAGGGTCCAAAATTAAACTTAGTTTGATTTTAACAAAAAATGAATCAGTTAGGTTCTTTGATATGCTGAATCTAAAAATGTACTTAGATTCTTGATTATTGGCTCAGTTTTCAAGTTGGTCCAGATCGGGGTCAAAAATTAAACTTTGTTTGATTTCATCAAAAATTGAATAAATGGAGTTCTTTGATATACCAAATATAACTGTGTATGTAGATTCTTCATTTTTGGTCCTGTTTTCAAATTGGTCTACACTAAAGTCCAAAGGGTCCAAAATTAAACTTAGTCTGATTTTAACAAAAATTGAAATCTTGGGGTTCTTTGATATGCTGAATCCAAAAATGTACTTAGATTTTTTTATTA
Source organism: Mytilus galloprovincialis (assembly GCF_965363235.1). Lineage (NCBI taxonomy): Eukaryota > Metazoa > Mollusca > Bivalvia > Mytilida > Mytilidae > Mytilus > Mytilus galloprovincialis. The sequence continues at coordinate 61,255,386 of NC_134839.1, forward strand.
TGGGTCCAGTTTTCAAGTTGGTCCAAATCAGGATCTAAAATTATTATATTAAGTATTGTGAAATAGCAAGTCTTTTCAATTGCACAGTATTGCGCAATGGCAAGAAATATCTAATTGCACAATATTGTGAAATAGCAAATTTTTTTTTAATTAGAGTTATCTTTCTTTGTCCAGAATAGTAAGCAAGAAATATCTAATTGCAAAATATTGTGCAATAGCAAGATTTTTTTTTAATTGGAGTTATCTTTCTTTGTCCAGAATCAACTTAAATCTTTGTTATATACAATATACAATGTATATTCACTTTTTACTACCAACTGATAAATTAAAATAATCTTTACCATTCAATGATAACAAACAGTTTTTTTTACATCTTAATATTTTATGATGTATTTAAATGAGTAGTTATTGTTGCAAACTCCATTAGAAATTTTAATTGAGATTAGTTTTGGAATAAGGGAAAGGGGGATGTGATTAAAAAAATTGGGTTCAATTTTTCTCATTTGAAATTTCATAAATAAAAAAGAAAATTTCTTCAAACATTTTTTTGAGAGGATTAATGTTCAACAGCATAGAGAATTGCTCTAAGAGAAAACAAAAATTTTAAGTTCATTAGAACACATTCATTCTGTGTCAGAAACCTATGCTGTGTCAACTATTCAATCACAATCCAAATTTAGAGCTGAATCCAGCTTGAATGTTGTGTCCATACTTGCCCCAACCGTTCAGGGTTCAACCTCTGCGGTCGTATAAAGCTACGCCCTGCGGAGCATCTGGTTGGAGTTGAGGTAACAACAGTTTAGGAATTAGGGGCCAAAAAAGGGCCCAAATAAGCATTATTTTTGGTTTTTGCACCATAACTTTAGTATAAGTAAATAGAAATCTATGAAATTTAAACACAAGGTTTATGACCATAAAAGGAAGGTTGGGTTTGATTTTGGGAGTTTTGGTCCCAACAGTTTAGGAATAAGGGGCCCAAAGGGTCCAAAATTGAACTTTGTGTGATTTCATCAAAAATTGAATAATTGGGGTTCTTTGATATGCCAAATCTAACTGTGTATGTAGATTCTTAATTTTTGGTCCAGTTTTCAAATTGGTCTACATTAAGGTCCAAAGGGTCCAAAATTAAACTAAGTTTGATTTTAACAAAAATTAAATTCTTGGGCTTATTTGATATGCTTTATCTAAACATGTACTTTGATTTTTGATTATGGGCCCAGTTTTCAAGTTGGTCCAAATCAGGATTCCATATCAAGTATTGTGCAATAGCAAGAAATTTTCAATTGCACAGTATTGCACAATAGCAAGAAATATCTAATTGCACAATATTGTGCAATAGCAATTAATTTTCAATTGGAGTTATCTTTCTTTGTATAGAATAGTAGTTGATTATGTATGTTGGAAATTTGCCAAACATGACTATGATGTCATTTTCTATTTCAATTTGCCAATAACTTTATGTAAATAACTTCATTGGAAATTTGCCAATATAAAATGTTGCTGATGAAGCTTTTTTTCCTTATCTTATCTAAAATGTTTTTAGATAATGTATGTTGGACATTTGCCAGACATGACTATTTACATTTTGGATATTGAACCATAATAGTTTAATATTAAATTTAAAAACTTTAAATTCTAATTTTAATTTCTTAAACCAAATTCATAATGTGACATAAACCTATGTTGTGTCAACTATTTAATCACAATCCACATTTATAGCTGTATCAAACTTAAAAGTTGTGTCCATACTTGTTCTCATTTCAGATTTCATAAATATAAAGAAAATTTCTTCAAACATTTTTTTGACAGGATTAATATTCAACAGCATAATGAATTGCTCAAAGGCAAAAAAATTTTAAGTTCATTAGACCACATTCATTCTGTGTCAGAAACCTATGCTGTGTCAACTATTTAATTTTAGATTTAAATAAGTTTGAAGAAGAAATCTTTAATTGATTTGTAAAATCTTGACATTTGTTTTGTGTAAAAAACGCATATAATGTCAAAAATTTGATCACAATCCAAATTCAGAGCTGTATCACGCTTAAATGTTTTGTCCATACCTGCCCCAACTGTTCAGGGATCGACCTCTGCGGTCGTATAAAGCTGCGCCCTGCGGAGCACCTGGTTATATAAACTAATGAGATTTGATATTTTATTTGTAGGTAAAGGATGTGTATTCAGTTTTGATCCTGTAGGATCTTATGAAAGGGAAACATACAGAGCAGGAGGATCAGCCAGTGCTATGTTACAACCTTTACTAGATAACCAGGTTAGCATGACAAAAAAAAAAAAGACTAGAAAAGATTTTGAAAATATTTAGATAAAAATTTGGACATCAAATAATGTCCTAAGAAATCAAATTGCTTACCTTTTTCAAAAATGATAATTAGAAATCAAATCATACACCTTATACATGTATAATATTGAATTATAGTATTAGGATCGAATTGAATCCTTTCTATTTGTTTATAAAATAAAAGAGAGAATTAAATTATATACATTACATGCCTTATACATGAATATAAAATTTATGTACATCATTGGTTCAGTCAGAGAAATATCAAATGGCATGGTATAATAAGGCATTATTTTTGGTGCAAAGTCTACATATATTTATTTCTTTTCCAAAGTAGGTTGGAGTTTGGGTTCGAGCATTTCTTCAATAATTGCAACTATTGATAGTTTTTCAGTTGATGAATATTATTTAGAAGTGGAGGACCACACCAAATTTGGGTGACCTTTACCACTTTTCACATATTTTTGCTTGGTTTTGCATTAAGATAAGTTTCAAAGCAGCTATTCACAAATCAGAGAGAAATGATCTTTTTGTCTAACAGGTGACACAACATGTTTAGTGACTAAGTTCTACAGTTAACTTAGATAACCATGACTTGAATTCATTTATGGATGAATGGCTATATTTTTTTTATAAAGGTGCAGATCCAAGCAAATACAAATCTAAGTGGGATTATCCTTTGCAAGTTGATGCATCATTTTCAGTAAACGAAGATGTTCTTGAATTATATGACCTTGATATTTAATAATGATTGAATTTCTTTCAAATAAGAATGGGATTGTTCTGAAAAAGCTAAATGATATACATGTACTAAATTGGCATTAAAACAATGTTAGTTATTTACCATTTATACAATGTATCACACATGACTGGTATGACAAACATGAAATAGATGCTTGATTTTGATTATTTTGTACTTTTAGATTGGTTTTAAGAATCAACATGGAGTAACCAAAACACCTTTATCACAAGAGAAAGCTATTAAATTAGTTAAAGATGTGTTTATATCAGCTGCAGAAAGAGACATATACACTGGTGATGCTATTGTATTAAACCTAATTACAAAAGATGGAGTTAAAGTGGAAACTTTCCCTCTGCGTAGAGATTAACTTCTATAATCTCATTGACTTAGTGCTTTGTTTGTAAAATCTCCATTATATTTCACTGTGACAAGTTCATAATAAAATATCATAAAACATGGTTTCTTGTTGATTTCTGCCATTTTATATAAGTTTCAAATTGCCAAATATCAACATACAATTCTTAAATTGTCTCAATTCATTTCAATCCAATACCTTATTTGTCATGGAAATGGGTTGCTCATTCTGATAACATAATTGTAATAATACATACAAAGTTAAACATGAATTAAAAAAATGTCAAAACAATTAAGCAGACTACCCCAAACACCAAAGTCTTCCATAAATATACTTAAAAACAATAACAACAGATAGTTGGACTTGATACAGGAACAAGTTTTGGTGGGGTTGAATCCATCTTTTGTGATTACAAAAACAAACTACCTTATATGATGTGATTTATTTACTGTTTATTGGTACTAAATACTGAAAAAGTTTGTAATTGCTTGGAAAAATATAACAGAAATGTAAAAAGGGCAGATGGATAAAATAATAACAGTCTGGTTTGAATTTTGGGATTGAAACAGTTGTACATGAATCTTCTAGTAACAGTACAATGAATGTTCTATTCAGGTGAAAACCAAAAGGAGAAGATGTAAATAACTTTTAAGATTTTCATTTATATCTTTTTAAAATTGTGATAATACAAAACTAACAGGCATTCTGTGAGTATTGCATTGCAATACATAGTCCCCTAACAGTTAAAAAAATCATTGTTTTGGAACAAAATTTGAACTTCATCTATAAATTGTCATGGTGTAGACTATAAAACAAATATCAATATCTTCATGATGAAGTGTTGAAAATTGATTATTTTAAAAGTTAATTTTCAAAGTCCAAGTACCATAACTGTGCACAAAATCATCAGACCTGAACAAAATTCGAACTTGATCTGAAACGTGTCATGATAAAACTATATACCAATTCTCAAATCAATATCTTCAAGAACTACCAAAAAAATTGTGGAAATCTGCTTCTTTTAGGGTATTTTCTAAGTCTAAGGACCATAAATCTGCACAAAATCATCAGACCTGAACAAACTTGAACTGTAACTTGTCATGATAAACTATATACGAATTCTCAAATCAATATATTCAAGAACGACAAAAAAAGTGGACAACTGCTAACGGTATTTTATTGAATTTTCTTAGTCAAAGGACCATAACTTCAAACTGGAACAAAATTCTAACTTGATTTGTAACTGGTCATGATAAAATCATACACCAAATATCAAATCAATATATTCAAGCATGACCAAAAAAATATGTGGAAAACCTGTTTGACGGACAGACAGATGGACAGAGTTCAAATCTAAAGTTCGGTAGGGGACCGTAAAAACAGGTAGTTAAAAATCTAGGATGTCACAGGAAAGCCAATTATAAGCATTTTGCAAAAATGGAGTTTTTTTATTTGACCTTCAAGACCTATAAGGAATTTGAAAACCAACTTAAAATTGTACCAAACTGCTCATTTATGTTGATGTCTCTCTTATACATATCAGTATTTAATTTGTCTTGAATTTGCTTGAAATATTTGCAACTGAACATTATGCAAACAACAATGAACTGTTTTATACTTGACATGTGTAATCAGAGTGTGTGTCAACGTTTCATAATAGCCTAAGACAGAACTAATATTATCTGAGCATCACTGATGAGTATTATGTAGAGGAAAAGTGGGTCTGGCATATCAAATTATTAGCCTGGTACCTTTGATAGGTATTCACAATTGTTTACAAAGTATGACATCAAATTCATTCAGAATAGATAAAGATACGTGTTTTCTTTATTTTCTGTACAGACGGTTATACATTGATTATCACTAGAACTTACGTGCAGGACATACTCAAAACTAACACTCATATGATGAACAGTCAAAATAACTTATAAGACGTATGACCGTGTACTATGTATTTTCCTGAATTAATTGTAAGCTATTTAGATGGCCAAAAATACTGCCTCTGAGCCTGAAGAACTAAAGTTTTAAAGATTTTATTTGTTGTCTAAATTCTCCTACAGTGTCCTTTCCTCTAATGAGATCTGCAGCTTTTTCTCCTATCATTATACAAGGAGCATTTGTATTACCAGATACTTGACGTCTTACAACAGAACAATCAGCGACTCGAAGTCCTTTTATGCCTCTAACTCTAAAATGAAACAATAGAATGTCTTTACAAATAATACTGCAGAGGTACGATCGTTTGTTGTGCTAGATGTCATAATAAAACAAGATACTTGATATTGCACAATTATAATATCGATATTGATATTTTCTGCAAATTACATATATCTTTAAAGCCAGATAAACATAAAAATATTTGCCAAATCTTGACGTCCAATGTCTATATTTTAGGTGTTTTCTTACTATTTTGAATCTACTATCGTATTGTTACATGTATCGTCGTTCATATTAAATATATATGTACACAAACAATCTTTACCTTAACTCTTGGTCAACAACAGCCGTCTTGTCGTTGGGTCCACCCATTCTGCACGTTGATACTGGGTGGTAAATAGATACAGCAAAATGACGTAACAGACATTCCCAATATGAATCACTGTCAAATTTTTCTTTGTCACATATCCCGTCAATAACAAATTTGTTTAAGGTTGCATCAATTTCTTTCATTGCTTTGGTAGATGCAATTTGTTGTGATTTTTTAATAGCTGAAAAAAATGTATAATTTCAGAAACATCGTATAGATTACTATTTAGTATGCAATAATTAGAAACATCGCTATAAGGGGCTTAGGGACTCGGTTGTCGAGAGGTCTTGCAAGTTAATCTTCTGTATCACTAGCCTGTGAACACTGAAGTTGTGACAGTCAAAATCCTTGCTATATCAACTAATAAAAACAATAAGAGCATCCATAAGATATTTGATTGTGCCAAAAGTGACGTTTTATTTCTGTTTTTCGTCTTTTTTTAGTTATAAATCCGGAAGGACTGTAATGACTAAGTATAAAAAAAAAGTTAACACACACTTTACTGTAATTTACCATAAGCTTGGTGCACTCTTTGTTGAAAAAGAACTTTATTTAAGAAATTTAGTTATTTTGAATTTTAGCAGCAAATTTCGTATATTTGTTCAACTTCCAAACAAGGACCGAAGCTCATAAACTCTATTTTTAATTAAACACAGGATTAAAGGAAATTTCATAGAAGGTCAACTACATTGCTAAGTAACCCTTTTAGCTTACCCCCCACAAATAAAGACGTTTAAAAAGAAATCCCACCTGCTTTTCATTGATTTAAATATACGTCACAAATGCATATGCTCATGACAACATTTGTAATTAAAGCTTTCTGTTACTTTTCATACAGTCTAACGTTCGATTGAATAATAATTAAAAAAAAACCAGAGACATAATCGCTCCACTATTTTTAAAAAAGACTATAAATTCACGAGTTAAGTTTTCTTAAGTGCACGAATCTTAAAAACAAAAACAATACCTTATCTCTATTTTTCACACTTTTGATTTATTATTCATTCTTGATTTAAAAAAAAAGTGACTGTGTATTAAAAATGATATATTAAAGTTGAATTTCAAGAGTCAATTGCGGTAAACCTCTTTATTCTACACATACCGCTTATTAAAACTTTGATATCATCCGGCTGTTGAAGATAGTTTGGATTTATTATAGGATAATCAAAAGGGTCTGCACTTTTTAGACGTATTGATCCTTTACTCTTAGGATGCGACAAAATGCTCAGCATGGTAAACTCTTTCTTACTTCCTGTTTTTATCAGCTGATCTTTAATCTGAAAATAAGAAAGGATTCATGGTAATTAAGTTTAAATTCAACATATAAAAGAGAATGCTAAATAAAAGACTTTAGACAAAGTGACAAGTGTCTCGGCCAATATACAATGGTATTGTAAAATTTTCAATTGCATGTCTTTCATGAGAATTACTCCTTTAAATAATATATCCAGGCTTATTTATGTAAACCTTTGACATTAAAATTTAAAATAGAAATTGGGAATATGTAAAAACGACAACAACCCGACCAAAGAGCAGATAACAGCCGAAGCCCACTTATGGTTCTTCAATGCAGCAAGAAAATCCTGCACCCGGAGGTGGGACTCAGCAGGCCCCTTAATAAAAATGTGTACTAAGTCAGTGAAAATGGACGTCACACTAAACTCCAAAACGCATAAATGAACTAAAATTTAAAATTTAAAAAACATACAAGACAAAGGCCAGAGTCTCTACTTAAGACAGGCGCAAAAATGCGGTGGAGTTAAACATGTTTTGTAAGATCCAAATCCTCCCCTCATACCTCTATCCAAAGCAAAAATTATTATAAAGAAAAATACAACAATACGCAGAGTAACACTCTGTTTAAAAGAAGCCTGAGTCCGATGTCTGGAAAGGTTTCAAATAAACTAAGCAAAATTATACACAAAATAACAAAAGACTACTAGCAGTTACTGACATGCCAGGCCAAGACCTCAATTAAACGGATTGAAATATTATGTTTTCATAATATGAAAATCAAGCACAATCCATCCTGTTAGGAGTAAAGTATCATACCATCATAAAATATAAGAACATAACCCGTATCAGGCCACCAACTGGTTTTGGAATAAATGTGTTTATTACCGATGCAAAGACCCTATGGGTGAATCAATATTAATAACAAGATATGCCACCCCTAAAGACAAGAAAACTGTACCGTAACTATATCCCGTCTGAATAAATCTGTTTAAAGTTTGGATAACTTTTGAGATGAATGACGACATTTTTGTGCTTTGTAAAGAATATTATAAAAGATTGGATATGAAAAACCCGAACGTAATAGAATTCACTGCATATAAGATAGCTTTTCTATGTTAAGTTAACTGATCATATTTTATATTTTATAATTTTTTAAATAATCAAATCAGTAGGAATAACATAATTTACGCTTCTGAAGTTGTATACAACTACGTGTTCATATAATAAGTGACCTTAGTAACGAGATACATAAGAAATTTTATGGCAATTTAAGATCATATACTTCTCTTTTCAAGTTTAATTTTAGTCCGTCTTCAATAAAGTCTTCATCTTGGGCACTATTGAATAATTGCAGCTGATAGTCTGGCCACCCTGGTTCATTTTTGTTTCTGTCTTTCATTTGTCCAAATACGTGTCCTTCGCCTGCACAGTTTGAATTCCATCCTTATGAATAAAAATAAGCATAACATATCGTAGTTAATATCAAGAAATAAAAAAAAAAAAACAGAACCTCAAACGACATAAGCAACACACTAACCACAATCTGTTAGCTCGTTGTTTTGAAAGCATCTCATCAGTCAACATATAAATATTTCAAAACAAGTCTATAGCTTCTACACAAAGAAGTTTTATTTTACTGGATATCTTTGATTGCACTAAATATTCAATTTCTTTCATTTTATACCAAGTACATAGCGCTACTCCGCTTGCCTCTCGTAGTTTTGAGATTATTATAAACTCAAATATATGAACCTCTTATAGTACTATTCTAGGATGGTCTTCTCCCTTGCAATATACGGGTATCTCCGTTGCTTTTGAAAAGCTTGTAACACTGTATGGACATTTGCCAATATGGTTAGACTACATGATGGCATCTAGATTATCAAACTTGATATAAAGGATACGATATAAACAGTGAAGTCTGCTTCATATCTTGACTTACATCTAGAAATTTACAATGATGGTCGGTTGTAAAAAAAACCTTCAGGACAAAGTGATGATTTGAGCTTCTCAATTGTGAACTTTCCATTTCTATGTAGCTCCTGAATATTGAGTACATACCTCCTAGTTGATTCGATATTCCAGGGTTTGTTTTTCCTGTGATATTGTCCTTGATATAGGGTTGCTACTGATTAGTAAGCTATCAAACAAGGAGTTTTTTTGTGGTGAAGTTGGAAACATTTTATGCTAAATTTAACTAACGCCATCCGGAGTTGGTTACCCGTTATGAAATATCTGTTTCAGAGATGAAGACAGCTATGTTGTAAGTGTTTTTCCCTCAATCACGTCCTCTTTCACCAGAATGCGACCAACTGAAAAAGACTCATCACCGGGTTTGTACGTACATGAACAACATGACGGGTGCCATATTTGGAGCAGGATCTGCTCACCCTTCCGTAGCACTTGAAAACAATTCCGATTTTTGATGTGGTTCGTGTTGCTCAGTTTTCTATATTGTTTTGGAGTATTTTTGTTTATCTTTTGTTTCTTTTCTTTTCTTTTCTTGCCATGGCGTTGTCAGTTAATTTTTGAATAATGAGTTTGAAAGTCATTTGGTATATTTCGCCTTTCTGTTTTGTGCTTGCATATAACATAAACGGTACAAATTTTCTGCACCAGATGCACATTTCGACAAATCATTTCTCTTTCGTGATGATTGCGGCCAAAATATTTGAATATCCCTTATATCCGAAACCTATCTTATCTTCATCTCTCCTTTTTTTTTTATTCTTATCTAAAAGTGTCTCATAATCTTGCGATAAGTTAAACTGTTGTTGACTTTTTTTATCAGAAGAAATCTTACAAAATAATTATGTGGACTAATGTATACCTTTTTATTTTTAATGGGCTCTGCTAAATTCTATTAATTTTAATTTATAGGTAGTTTGGTGGAACTGTTTGTCGTGAAGCTAATTAATAGACAAGATGTAATTCCAAAATTCAAGCATAACAGGATTTTTTTCCCTGTCAAGACCCCAGGTCATTATATTCGATTTCCATTATTTCACTATCATACTTGCCAGTCTCTTCCTGTTTTTCTTGCACTGATTGTATCATAACAATAAGAAAAAACCGTTGAGCAATTTTATTTTTTTATATATGCATTGTTTGTTTCCACATTTCTTACCTCTTCCTGTCAGTTCGTACCAAATTGTATTGGTCATTGAATTTGACAAGTCTTTAGTTACAGTATATGATTGGTTGATTTTATACTTCATAAAAAACATCATGTGGTCCTCTAAATTCTCTCCTACGGGTAAATCAGCATTCACCGGTATCTAATAATATTACATACAAAGAATATGACTATTATATGTTTAATTAGAAATATAACTCCATATCGAATACTACGTAGAGACCTTTAGGACTTGCCAAACACATGCATCAATAAGACTATATACAACAGTGACAGGGAGGTTTGGCTAGCCAGAAAACTCATCATGGTTTCTCAAAATGTCCAATATCAAGTCAGTTATTGTCAAATAGTTCGTGTCTATGTAGGATTCATTGGCTTTTATTTGTGTTGCATTTCAGTTTTTCTGTTGTTTCGTTTTTTTTTTCTTCTCTTATAGTTGATGTGTTTCCCTCGGTTTTAGTCTGTGACCCGGTTCTGTAACCTCTCAATTGATTTATGACTTTCAAACAGCAGTATACTTGTTTTGCCTTTATTTACCGACATCTTTCTCATACAAAGCTAGATTGAAAAAAAATATAACAAAAGTACCGAAATTTCTGGAAAATTCGAACCGGAATTCTCTCAGCAAATGGCAAAATCAAAAGTCCAAACACATCAAACGAATTGATAACAAATGTTTTATTTCTGACCTGGGAAAGGCTTTTCTTATGTAGAAATTGTGGATTTAACCAATTTGAATGATATCCACTTTAAAAGTGTTAAAAAAACCTGGTCAAGTCATTAAAACACAATACTTGTAACCCAAATGAGGAGTTATTTGACATTTTCTATCATCGCGTTCTCTGGTCTTGATGTCGGTTTAATATTTTGTATAGGTATAACAAATAACTATACTAGTAAATCAAAGTAGTGATAATGACCGCTGATAATAGCTAAAATGGACAAATCAATTGTGATTTAAGTACTCACATAAAGAGGCGATACACAATTAAATGATTATTTTATTTGAAATTGATCTCAAAATAGAATAAACGCAAAAAAATGTTGAAATGGTCATACAAGGGCAATAACTCTGTGAAGAAGACGATTGTTAATTTTACTCGTTTGACCTTTCTGTGGGTCTTTTGTCACTGATTATTTCCCCTCAAAACACGTAATACAGACTTCAGGACAACGGTATTTCAATGAGTAAGTTTGGACTTATTTGTAGTTCTTGTCGTCTATTATCATAAAAAATAATTAACTGTATATCCATCATAATTTTAAAGAAAATTGCCACTTACACTGGGAAAAATGATTAAAACCTAAATCAAGGCAATGTCTTAAATAGGGAGTCAATTGATGATTTCGTATACCGGTTTATCAAACTATTTTTAGAGCTACAATGGCATTTTGTAGGTTCGATTTTTTATGTTCAATCATAAATAATAGTAAAATAGTGAAATAATAATTCTCTTTTAGCAGCCAATATCGTTATTTTTTCATTAAATATTAAGCTTAGAATCATCGATGATGAATTATTCACTTATATGTGAACAATGCGACCGCATTGAATTCATATTCATTTGAACTTCAATTTAACCCCTTGGCTAGCGATGGATAATGCAGGAATTATGTGTAGTCAATTATTAAAAGGAAAAAATTGTCAACATCGACAGTGAAACGAATTAAATTCATTTGATTGACTAATTCGATCCACAAAAACTCATTCTTCTACAGGTAAAAACGGTAATTTACATATATTCTTAATCTATAATATGAACTTAAACAGACACAGAAAAAACTAATTGCACGAGGACGTTATCTATTTATATCTATATTCTAGTTTATATCGCTTATATGACCAACAGTAATCTTCGGAGTTAAACTTGATAGTTAATTACTAGAAGATGGCGTCTAGAATCAAATATACACGAAACAAAGATACCTGTTATCGAGGTCATGCCCTGTAAATTATTTATTTTAAACTTTTTATAATTTGGAGAATGTTTTACATTGTTATAAATTAAATATAAGAATTTGACAGCTAGTGCCCCTTTACGTGATTTGTTTTTGTGATTTCTATTTATAATTACGAAACCTCTAAATTGACTTACCCCTAGGTCTTCTAAATGTTTCATTGGTCCAATTCCAGATAGCATCAATAACGTCGGACTATTAATTGCCCCAGCAGAAACAATTACTTCTTTTCTGGCAAAAACCTGCGTCTTTCTATTATTCTTGATAAATTCCACACCGATTGCCTTCTTTTGTTCAATTAAAACCTTTGAAAAGTTAAATGAAAATAACTGATAGGAATTGATTTTATTTATATTAATAAATTAGTGAATTATGTTATGTTTTCAAGATCTGTCACAGGTGAGAGGTTTAGCTAAGTATAAAAACAAATTCTATCTACCATATTTTTACATACGGAAATGCCTGTACCGAATGAGAAATATGACAGTTGTTTTCCATTCGTTTGATGGATTTGCGATCTTGATTTTGCCATTTGATAAGGTACTTTCCGTTTTAAATTTTCCTTTGTTTTAGGTATTTTTGTTATTTTAATTTTAAGAAGTGACGTACATTTGACAAAATTCAATAAAAAAATATTTGGAAAATAGAAATACAGTGGATAATATTTAACTGCAACAATTTAAAAAAAATATTTCTGGTATGTACAGTATTACTTAACCCAGGAGTGTTATCCGGTCAATGACATCCGGAATGGGTAAGCATATCGTGCATCGCATACAATACATGACTTACTAGTATCAAGTTGATAAATTCTTATAATAACACATTTTCAATTCATTATCATCATGGCATCAAAGTAAATAGATGGATGTCAAACAGACATGTAAGTCTTTTAGGAAATATATTTACTAGAAGATGCCTACACGTGAAGAAGAACGAACAAATGATTTAACTCAATGAAAATGTATGATGTCCGTCAATACACAAAAACAATTACCTTGGTGACATAACTGTGAACACTTATATGTAGATTTGTCCTTTTTAGAACAGGTCTGATGTAAGCCCTTGCAGTACCGTACCGTTCCCCGTCTTTGATGTTGGCCTGCATATAGGTATAACCTTCAAATATTGCCAAACGTAATTAGTACGAAGATACCGATTACTGTAAATAATATAATTACATATCATTGAAGAGGATTTGAATGAACGATTTAAATAATGTAACTTTTGTTTTATAAAGATTCTTCCTGTGGTCGTGCATTATCATAACGGTTAGAATGCTTGTTTGTGAAAGCGCTTTCTTGGATTATGTTAATTCAATAAATTTATTAACTATAATAGTGGATTGCGAATCAAGTTATTGCAACTAATATTAATCCGTTTCAATTTTACGGGTGTCAGTGCTGCCCTGTAGCGGCATTAACCTACTCTTTTTCGAAATCTAAAAGGTTGTATTTTACGTGCAAGAGATATGACTCTCTTAACATGGGTCAGCATTTTTTCCTCCCCTTCCGACGGACTATCATCGTTTCTCAAGACCACGCGCGCAATGGTGTCAAGGAAGAGCCAAAAATTCAGTCCCTGAAATTTCCCCCCGGAACGCAGATCGAAGCAGGAACCTTTGAGTTAGTAGTTTGATGTGATAACAACTACACCACGCCTCTCCTTGGATTTTGTTGTTATTGATATCATCAATGGATATATCTCAAATGTTAACGATGTCTAGTCAACCATTGTTCCTGTTTACAGAAGAAAAACTTACCAATCATATCTTCTCCATTCAAATCAACAGTTTTCATTCCCAACTCCTTTGCGCTTCGACTATAAACGTCTGGAAGTGGTGAGACACGAGATTCACTTATAGGTAGGTTTCCCCCTCTGGAGTGATATGCTGCATAACATAAAATAATAAATTGTTTTTCATTTGTAATGGACAAAAATAACGAGTTTTTCAACTTTTTATAAATAGGAATCATTCACACATAATTAAGGTAAAGAGAAAGAGATTTCGTGAAGTACCAAATATTCTGAGACCAGACATCAAACATTATAAAAATAAAAAGATGTGGAATGATTGCCAATGAGACAACTTTTCTCTTGACACCAAATAAAACGAAGGTAAGCAACCATATGTCATTGTAGGTCTTTACCAATGAAAAAAAAACCAACATTCCACATAGCAATCTGTATAAGAACCCGAATAAGAAAACTAAAAACCTAATTGATGTATTAAACAACAAACGAAAAAAACTGAAATAATGTATAGAAAAATAAAACGCAACAAATGACAACAAATATATTACGTGCTCCAGACTTGGGAAATGCACACACAAAATGTTGCGCATAACTCTATTCCTAGTCTTCATAAGAACAAACTATGAACATTAGTTGAAATATACCATGTCGTCTCTAGCCTTTTATTCTGAAAAGTGTGTGTAGTTTAGATATTACATATTTTGGTATTTCAGTTCTATTCATCATATGAAATAGAGTGAAAAATATTGGTTTTACAAAAGACATTATGTTTACAGAAAATAAACTGATGACGATTGTTAACTAATCGGAATTTGATGAGACTGTCGTACAAGGTTTAGCGCTATAAAACCAGGTGCAATCCACCATTTTCTACATTTGAAGATGCCTGTACCAAGTCAGGAATATGACAGTTGTTGTCCATTCGTTTGATGTGTTTTGTCATTTTATTTTGCCATGTGATTAGGGACTTTCCGATTAAATTTTCCTCGGAGTTCAGTATCTTTGTGATTTGTCTTTTTAAAGTATTTACTAGTCTGTATCTCTGTAAAAAAAATTATTACAAAACTCAATAAGCAGATTTCATTTGAACATGTACACATTCTAGCAACTAGTTGTCCGCGGATGCTTTAAATTGTACAGGAAATATGATGCGACAAGACAAAAAAAAATACTGGAAAAGTTGAAATCGTGTTGTTTGTTTATTCTTTTGTTTCCAATTCTTTCCAATACAGACAACATTGGCTGTTATATACAAATGTTCCTTCTGGATCTTTGATAAAGTGTCTGTAAATACATCCTCATCAGTATTTCTTATTATGAATATAACATCTACTGATGTATGCAAAATGTTCAGTTTCCAAATAAAAAAATCAGTAGGTAAAAACTCATATTTTAGGAATGGGATGGTAGTACTCAAAGGAATTCTGATAATTTGACTATATGAAATCTTGTCATTTTACTTCCTATTCAAATATATGCATTACTCACGAGAGTTAAAGAGATCTGGTATTTGTATATCTTCTATTTTAAGAAAATACGGTAGAACATCTTTATAACTCCACCCGGTACAACCTTCTTTAGCCCATTGATCATAATCATGTCTGCTTCCACGAACAAACGCTAGGTAATTGATAGAACTGGATCCTCCAAGAACACGACCTCTTGGCCAATATGATTTCTGCAAAGTGAAGTACCTTACTATTATTATACGAGAGAGAGAGAGAGAGAGAGAGAGAGAGAGAGAGAGAGAGAGAGAGAGAGAGAGAGAGAGAGAGAGAGAGGGGGGAGAGGGAGATAGGAGGACAAAGCTGTTATAACTGCAGCAGTATGTATCATTGTCTGAAATAAAGTAAAAGATGGTGGTAATCTTCATTTCCTTTACGACTTTTCTTCTACAAAAGACTCCTAAGTGGCGCTACAATTGTAGATGAAAGACGAAATCAAATACGAAATTTAAGGGCATTGGAAATTAGGAAGTTTAATTAAATTGTTGTAAATCTAGTCTCGAGTACCATTGAAAAGACGTCAATAATTGTCGGAATTCGTATCAGGTTCAGTTAAACCGATATCGTTAATTATGTTACTATCAATACCTGTATTAAAAAACCAAAATGTTCTGAACACTTATAACCAGAGACCGTTTCCATAAAGGAAAATGATATATGCATGCTACTGCGACTAAACTAAAATCAAGTGAAAAAAGAAAAATAACAAAATACTCCGAACTCTTACGAAAATTCAAATGGCAAAGTCCAAATCTCTAACACATCATTCAAAACAACTGTCACATTATTGAATTGGTGCAGGCAATGACTTAAAAAATGGATGGTAAGTAGATAATCTGGAAATACATACCGAACAGAAAACTGTAAGCTTTAAAACACTTAAAGAGAGAGAGAGAGAGAGAGAGAGAGAGAGAGAGAGAGAGAGAGAGAGAGAGAGAGAGAGAGAGAGAGAGAGAGAGAGAGAGAGAGAGAGAGAGAGAGAGAGAGAGAGAGGGAGGGGAGAGGGAGATAGGAGGATATGGAGAGAGAGAAAGAATAACAATTGCTCTCGGGTAGATAGTTGTCGTATTGGCAGTCATACCATATCTTTTCATTTTGATACATAGTATATTCTGATTAATACTAGTGACATTTGATATCGTACCTGATCAACCATCGCTCGATGACTGTATTTTTGTGGTACTGTATAATACGCCCAGTCTTCATTAGACATTTGTAAACTACCAACTTTTACTGGAACACGTATATTGTCATTGTTTAGTTCAGATCCACCAGTTTCAAGTAACAATACCGATACATCACTGTCTTCTGAAAGTCTGTTAGCTATGACACCTCCAGCTGAACCTGACCCAACTATAGATATAAGAAGAAAGTAAGATACTGCTTCTGGTACCATACCAATATTCTTACAGGAGATGTTTCAACTAATATTTAATGTTTGCTTGAAAGTATGGGCACCCTAAAAACAGATTTTTATTATTTCAAATGAATACCAAAGAGTTACAAAATGTAAAAAAAAAAGACAACAGTAGTATACCGCTGTTCGAACGGCCAGACGAAACATTTCTACAAAATGTTTATGAACATACATTCTAAATACATTAGAAATATGTAATTATATGTATATAAAGAGTCGAAAGATAGACATGTTATGTTAAGTTCCTTTACGAAATTAAAGGATTAGGAAATTTAAATGTGCAATACACTTAAAGAATGCGATTGAAATAAAAATTAAAAAAAATCTTAAATAACTTGCCAACAATATAGTCATATGTTGAATTAACTTTGATATTAAGTGCGTCATCTGGATTTTGTTTTGAAGTAAACCAATACAAAACGCCAAACAAAGCTGTTATAACTGCAGCAGTATGTATCATTGTCTGAAATAAAGTAAAAGATGGTGGTAATCTTCATTTCCTTTACGACTTTTCTTCTACAAAAGACTCCTAAGTGGCGCTACAATTGTAGATGAAAGACGAAATCAAATACGAAATTTAAGGGCATTGGAAATTAGGAAGTTTAATTAAATTGTTGTAAATCTAGTCTCGAGTACCATTGAAAAGACGTCAATAATTGTCGGAATTCGTATCTGGTTCAGTTAAACCGATATCGTTAATTATGTTACTATCAATACCTGTATTAAAAAACCAAAATGTTCTGAACACTTATAACCAGAGACCGTTTCCATAAAGGAAAATGATATATGCATGCTACTGCGACTAAACTAAAATCAAGTGAAAAAAGAAAAATAACAAAATACTCCGAACTCTTACGAAAATTCAAATGGCAAAGTCCAAATCTCTAACACATCATTCAAAACAACTGTCACATTATTGAATTGGTGCAGGCAATGACTTAAAAAATGGATGGTAAGTAGATAATCTGGAAATACATACCGAACAGAAAACTGTAAGCTTTAAAACACTTTGAACACATGTTTAGATAAATAGAACTAGATTAGATATCTTAATTTCAATTTCTTTTCAAAGCTATTTTGTAGTTATTTCTTGAGATATGCGACACATCTCCGTTGAACGATAAATAGGTTCAAAGGAAATACATTGGTGTAGCACTATAAAAGCATCTAAATGATCAACATGTGCTTACAAATTATTTTTGTTAAAAAAAAATTTAAAAGGAATTTTACTTTAATCATTCAGCATCGCGCGAATAAAGGACGGCTGTCGCCCAATTTACCCCATCAATTACTGAAATTACATTTAAATCTGATGATGCTATAGAAAAAAAAATGGTAAAAAACCTACATTTCCCCCATTTTCTATTCCACTTTTTCTTAGTTTTCATAAAGTTCCGATGCATTGGGTTTTCCGTGAAGGTTCGACTCCGATCATGTACCAATATAAGCGTAAGGAGATGTGGTACGTGTATGATTACCCACTGACAACTATCATCGACAGTTCAAAAGTATCGAATGGAAGCACTTGTAGCCAACAATACGACCGTAAACAGTGAGAAATCCGAAAACGAAACTTAAACCGAAATCAAGGATAGTTGAGTATTTCTCATGTGATGAATAAATGTTAGCATTATGAAGTTTTGATATACTCGACAAGTATATTCATGTAGATTTTAAAGTCATATGAAACCAGTAAGTGGTGAAAAATAATGAGTGGTGAAAAATAATGTTTATCCAATTCTTGAACCAATGCATGTATATATCATAAACTTAGAACTCTGTGCACGATTTTGTCATTTTTTATGCAAATATATCGTATAATCGTCATTTTTTTTCTCTCTCTGTCTGTTATGATTTAACAAATATGGCTGCTCATTAAATGCCGTGTTTTACAGCCGAAGTTTACCGATGTCAACTTATAGTAAACAAATAACAAAAAGCATGGGTATTGAGCACGTGTTTAACATGAACAATCAGATAATTGTTTATTTTAATGACAGATCCATGCGTATTGCGATCACCGGATTTTTACGAGAAGGGTTATGCTCAGGTCACTATGCATACGGAAAATATGTCGGCGAATTGCTTCCTGGAAGCAAGCAATTAAAAATCAGTAAACTTCTTCTAAATGTGGACAAATTAAAGAATTTTCCTCAGAAAAAAGTATATGTACATAAGTTGTATAATGAAAACTATCCATTTAGTTATCAAAAAACATATGCATGATTTTTTTTAATTTGAGGTATCTTATGACTTTAACTTTTAACTTTTAAAGGGATTTTTTTAAATAAACAAACCACAAAAATATTGATTTAGTAGCATACAATACACAAGACGCAATATGCATTATTTTTTTGGAGGTGTTTTCGATGAATGTAAATCTAGAAAAGCACCTTTCATGCATACAATTTGTAACATGCTGCTTTGTTCACAATATCTGCTTATATTACAGTATGAAAAAAATATTATATCAACATAAAAATACTTATCTTGAACAGAAAATGACTATACCTGAGTTTGTCATGCAGTACTGTAACATCTAAACTGTTAACAAACTTTAGTCAAGGTAAGCTATTTTTAGATGTTTATATAACCTACATGTCACTAAACTAGTATCAAGGTGCATGTTGTCTCTACTGAATGTAAAGTTGATAATTCCCTACTTGATCATATATTAAATATAATCTAATTATCCATGCTTAAATTCTCATTTCTTCTGACAAAAATTGGGCAAAAGTCAGCTTTAAGAGAGAGACGAAAGATACCAAACGGACAGCGAAAACTCATAAGTAAAAAATAACCTAAAAACAACACGGCTTAAAAAGAAAGACCAAACAGACAAACAACAGTTCATAAAATACAACATAGAAAATAAACATAGAGAGACACGAATAGATATAGGAAGATGTGGTGTGAGTGCCAATGAGACAACTCTCCATCCAAATAACAAATTATAAAAGTAAATCATTATAGGTCAATGTACGGCCTTCAACACGGAGCCTTGGTTCACACCGAACAACAAGGTATAAAGAGCCCCAAATTACTAGTGTAAAACCATTCAAACGGGAAAACCAACGGTCTAATCTATATAAAAAACGAGAAACGAGAAACACGTGCAGATCACATAAAGAAACGACAACTACTGTACATCAGATTCATGACTTAGGACAGGTACAAACATTTGCAGCGGAATTAAACGTTTTGATGGTACCAAACCTTCTTTCTTATTCTGAAACAATAGTATAACATCACAACATAGAAAAAACACACGATAAAATATCAATTGGAAGGCTTAGCTCAATCAAAACACGTAAACAAACACACTATGAACGAATAAATTTGATTAAACAGGGGGTGATCTCATATGCTCCAGAAGTATATACAACACACGGGCATCTGGAATTCAACAATAACGTTGTCTGTTTTTATTATTACATTTGTTAATTATTTGAAACATTTTATAGTGTATATACCAAAATCAATATTATCCCAATCGAATATATTATCTTCCGGACATTTTTGGTAACAACCTGGATTTTATTTATAAGTATTAACAAGTTCAAAGATTGGAAAGAATGCAAAGAAACAAGTATCATGATGTCGAATTCAACGTATACTGTATTTAATCAATATAATAGAATTTAAAAAAACGGACAAAATTGACTCGTTAAACTACAAACGAAAATCGAAAATATAATGCATTTATCCCTTTCATTATCTGAAATATTACAAATTGGTTATTTTCAATATGAGTGAATATTTGTAAAGATAGCACATAAAATCGGCGAAACGTTTTATAATATTTGGCATATACATCGAATCTCTAATTCTACTCCATGGATGATTTTTGAAAGATGTATATCGTAAAACGCAGTCGGTGACCCTATCTTTACTTTGCACCATTAAAACTAAAATTTATGTATCAACAACATATCTTTTTTTAAGAAAAATCTATGGAGTACAAATACAGAGATGTGATGATTTGAAGACAAATTTTAGAAGGTTTTAAGCCGATGTTTTGTTCTTTCTATACAAAATGCAACCTATGTATTTACAAATATACACATAATGAAGTATATCAAAAGATTGTTAGCAGTATTAACTAATTTGATATATCTATTATGAATGATATACAATTATTATGAAAAAATCGATCTTCTCCTCGTACCCTTTACAAAATATCATAGTCTTTATAATACATATGGTCGACTTCAAATTGGAATCTAACTGACAAATGTAGGTATTTGAAGTTTCAAATTGCCAACTTCCAATATCTCAGCAAATATTTACCCTCTGCCAATAAATTTTACATATTCTTATAATAATGTGGATTATAGCCTGTCCAAACTATATGGATTACATAAACAACCGATAAGAACAGCTAAAAAGTTATGAAGAAAAATTACTGAAATAAGCAAAACACTAACCCCACAACACGCTATCGATGCGTCAGAGACAGTAGAATAAGCGTTTCAGATTGGCATAACAAAACAATGTTTTTCTAATCGTGTTCTGCAGATTTCGTGTTTATGTCTCAACATACCATAGCGAAATGTTTTCATAGTATTAGATACTCCTTGGATACCAGAATAATCGTCTAATCTGTAGACTTTTATCTAATCACTGAGTGAGGATTCGCAAGGCTGGTGATATACGCAAAGCAGAAGAAGCTTTACCTGTTGGCGCAACCGGTTTCCCTTCTCATTAAGTTCACATAATGTTTTCAATGTTTTGTATTTTACATTATTGATGAACATCTTTTAAGGAATTTATAAGACTTTAAAAGCGACAAACATAAGTTGAATATATTTTGTATTGTTTTGATACTGTATCAAAGTAATACACATTAGATACAATAGAACTTTCTTTTCAAACGGCCATAACATTTACAACAACAGTAGAGAAAAACAGAGTCTTAAAATACGAGATACCCAATATTTAATTTCATTGATCAGACAAAAGTCCGGGACATTTCGTGAGTATGATTACGAAAATACTTGGTTTAAAACAAAAATGCATAGTTGATTTTAAATAAATTATAGAAAAGTCACTACAAAAAGGGACTATCAAATATAACGTGTGTAAGTACACTTGTGTCTCTGGCTGTTGTTTTGTGAATTGAGTTAAACTTCAAATCATACAATTACGTAAATTGACCTAAACTATCATTTTTGAATAGTAAATAATGTGTTGTTAGTCCTGTGGGCAATGATGATGCTGATATCTTTTATAAGAACAAAAACACCAAATTCATATAATCATACTCATCAAATTGTCCCCTCATTGTTTACTTATAATTTATGATGAATGCAAATTATATTATTCAGTATCATATTAATAGAATATATAACATAAGATATTTTATGGCAGTTGAAGAACATATACTTCTCTTTTCAAGTTTAACTCAAGTCCTTCTTCAATGAAGTCCTCATCTTGGGCAGCATTGACAAATTGGAGCTGATAATCAGGCCATCCCGGTTCATTTTTGTTTCTGTCCTTTATTTGTCCAAATATGTGGCCTTCGTCTCCACAGTATGAATTCCATCCTTATCAATACAATAAACATATCGTAGTTAATATCTAGAAATTTGAAAAAAAAATTAACCTAGATGAAACGATACAATCAACACACTTACCACGATCTCGTAGCTTGTTGTTTTAAAAGCACCTAAACAGTTACCATGTAAATATTTCAAGTCAAGCCTATCGCTTCTGCATCACGACGTTTTGTTTTACATGCTATATTTGATTGCGCTAAGGATTCAATATCTTATACAATATACTTAACCGTACTAGACTTGCCTCTCATCGTTATGAGATCCTTATAAACTCTCATGAAACTCTTATAGAACTATTAATACTAAAACCAAAGCCATCTTGTGTTATGCATACAACCAAAGACATGTAGACCACTACGATCACATGATGTTTGAATCACAGATATCCAATCATCGAATGCGTCTTAATATCCACAGCTAAATTTAGTAACAAATGAACAAGATACCTCCCTAGAATACATTATTTGACTATATTGGATTGTATACTCTGTCAAATTCCGTATTTCATATGTTAGAAAGGTGTGATAAAATTAGTGTGTAACACGCTTCAGAGCTTTATACAGAATAGATTTAAATAAATGAGCCGTCTAATGTCAACTTTTACTCAGCGAGATAAAACCGTTACGTTAACACAACCACACAATTTTATGTAAAGTAATAGTCTTTCAAGTCAAGATGCATATATGGTTCCCGTTGATGATCGGTTGCAAAACGACAAAGTAATAATTTAAGCTGTTTGAACTTTACATTTCTATGGAGTGCCTACATACCTCTACGATGATTCTATTTTCCAGGGTTTGCTTTTCCTATCATAATGTCTTTGATAGAGGGTTGCTGCTCATATGTAAGCTATTAAACAAGGAGTATCTAGTGATGAAGTTAGAAACTATCCTTCGTGAATTTAACTGACACCATCACGAGTTGATTTTGATAGTTGAGGAATATACAGAAGTGTTGTTACCACAATCCAACTTTTTTTCCACAGAATGCGGCCAACTGAATACAACTAATCACCGGGTTTGTACTAGCATAAACAACACAACGGGTGCCATATTTGGAGCAGGATCTGCTTACCCTTCCGTAGCACTTGCGATCACCGTCGATTTTTGTGTGGTTTGTGTTTCCAAGTCTTTATTTTTTATATTGGTTTTGGGTACTGTTGCTTGCCTTTTTTTTGTCTTTTAATTCCATTGCGTTGACAGTTTTTTTTGACAAGCAATGTCTCTTATGTGATGATTGAGGCCTACATACTTGAATATCCAAAACCTTCTTTATCTTCATCTTTGAATATGCTTAACAGAATTTGCTTTCCCTGTAGAGGCATCCAGTTCACTCTATTCGTATTTTATTGCTCTTCAACTTTGTACTTGTTTGGGTTTAAAAATATTTTTGATTTGAGCGTCACTGATGAGTCTTATGTAGACGAAACGCGCGTCTGGCGTACTAAATTATAATCTTGGTACCTTTGATAACTATTATTGGATTTCCATTGTTTCTTTATCATATTTACCAGTCTCTCCCTGTTTTTCTTGCACTAATGGGGTCACAACAATAAGAAAAGTCTCGGAACATTTTTATCTTTTTCATGTATGCATTGTATGTTTCCATATTTCTTACCCTTTCCAGTCAATTCGTACCACATTGTATTTGACAAGTCTTTAGTCATAGAATATGATTGGTTGATTTTATACTTCATAAAAAACATCATGTGGTCCTCTAAATTCTCTCCTACGGGTAAATCAGCCTGCACCGCAATCTTATAATATAACATACACATAATATAACTATTGCGAGATAGAATTTGAAACATGAACTCCAAATTAATACTACATAGATACCTTTAGGAATCTGAATTGTTTACTTTCTAAACATATGTATCATAAAGACAGTATGCAACAATGATAGAAAGGTTTGGCTAGCAAGACAATCAGATTCAGCCCATCTTGATTTGGTAAAGTGTCCCGTTGCCAGCCAGGAATATGGCAGTCGTAATCAAATAGTTCGTCTCTATGTAAGTAATATCGGCTTTTGTTTGTGTTGCATGTTAGTGTTTCTGTTGTTCTGTTGTTTTCCTTTATATTTGATGTGTTTCGCTCGGTTTCACTTTTTAATCCTGTTTTGTTTTTTGTCAATCGATTTACGACTTTTGAACAGCGGTTGCTTTTATTAATAGACATCTTTCTAACATAAAACTTAATTGAAAAAAAGCAAACAAGCGAAAATACAAAACTCCGAACAAAATTTGAGACGGAAAAATCCTAAGCAAATGGCAATTTCAAAAGCTCAAACACATTAACGAATGGATAACTGTCTTATTCCTAACTTGGTACAGGCAATTCCTCAAGACAAAAGTAAGGATTAAACAAGTTTTGATGATGATCCATTAAAAAAGTGTTTTAAAAAAAATGGGTAAGTCATTAAAAGGCAGAACTAGTAACCAAAATGGGGAGTCATTTGACGATTTCTATCATCAATGTTCGCATAGGTCTGGTCTTGTTGTCGGTTTGATATTGTTATGGGTATAAATCATATACATATATAAATCAAGTTCTAGAAGATGATCGCTGAAAATAGTTAAAATAAACAAATCAATACTCAATTGATAATCTTATTTGTAAATCGCATACGTTTGACACCTTTTGCTGTTAAGAATCTCTCGAACTATTGAAATAGATCTCAAAATAGAACAAACGCAAATAAAATGTTGAAATTGACATACCATGGCATTAACTCATTTAAGGTATCGATATTCAATTGCAACCGTTTGACCTTTTTGTAGATATTTTGTAAACAATCTCATCATAGATACCAGGATCATATCATGACAAAAACAAGTGAGACAGACTGCAAGGCAACGTCATATTGATAGATAATTTTGGACTTATTTGTCGTCTATTTGCATAAAATAATTTACTGCCTATTCATCATAATTTTAATGAAAATTGCCACTTTACACTGGGAAAATGGTTGCATCGTCAATCAAGGCAATGTCTTTAACAGGTAGCCAATTGACGATTTCGTATACATCAAACTATTTATAGAGCTATGATGACATTTTCGCGTTTGGTAGGCGATTTTACAAAAATACGTATTTGTTAAGAAATTCATTTCTCCGGATTATAACAACGACACTGGACTTTGAAATAGATAGATGCATATCAATGACATTAAAACACAGAAACCCGTTTAGCTTAGTGAGCTACACATGATTTTCAGAAGTATTATGCATTGCACATGCATGCCAACATAACAATATGTTGTATACTAGTACGTTAAATGACCGATATATATATACGAAAGTATATTGTATAAACATACAAATACACGGCGATCAGTGGTATATGTGTTATGCATAGTCCGGACAAAATATCATAATATGCAGATGCTCCCGATTAATTCCACATATGAGTTATTTGTTTCCAAAATTATTTTCCCCTAAAACATTCAACTCATATTTGTTTTTCGATTGATGTGTACAAAGTGAATAAGGTGATCTGTTTAATTACATGTATTAAGTGATTTCTATTACTAGTTACGAATACTTTAAATCGATATACCCCGAGGTCTTGTAAATGTTCCTTTGGTCCAATTCCAGATAACATCAATAATGTCGGACTATTAACTGCCCCAGCAGAAACAATTACTTCTTTATTGGCAAATACCTGCGTCTTTCTATTATTCTTGATAAATTCCACACCAATTGCCTTCTTATGCTCAATTAAAACCTTTAAAAATGAAAATAACTGGTTGGAATTGTTTGAATGAATTTGAGAATTAGGTAATGTTTCTAAGATTTGTATATGTCTTAATTGAAATGGTAACTTTACTATAAATCCAGGTTGATTTCACCATTTTGAAGATTACGGAAATGCCTGTTCCAAATCAGGAATATGACAGTTGTTACCCATTCGTTTAATGTGCTTGATATTTAGATTTTGCCATCTAATAAGGGAATTTTTCATTTCGTGCTTTTCTTTGGAGTTCGGTATTTTGGTTATTTTTGCTTTTTAGAAAGCGACCAGACAATTGACAAAATTCAATCCAAAGAACTGGAATATTTTCATACAGTGTATAATACTCAACTGCGACAATTTGAAGGAAACAAGAGAAACCAATAAAAACAAAAACCATTACCGGCATGTACAGTATTGTGTCATCTGATGATATAGAATGGGTAAGCATATCGTGCTTCGAATGCAAGAACCGAATTAACAAGTGAATACAATTCTTATAATGAGAAATTTCCAATAAAAAATAAAGATTGGTGTCAAACAGACATACAATTCTTTTAGAAAATATATTTACTAGAAGAAGCTGACACAAAGAGAAAGGCGCATAAAAGCTATAACTGAATGAAAATATAGCTTGAAGATAGAGACCATCATATAATTACCTATACAGTTAACTTATATTCGAAAATAAGGGAACATAACCTGGTGTGTGTTATTTTCACCTGTACTACTAGTATCTCAAGTTTGGTATTGTTTTCCAACACTTTATCTGTGAAGATAATGTAAGTCAATATACAGAATAGTTATCAAAGGTACCTGGATTATAATTAAGTACGCCAGACGCGCGTTTCGTCTACATAAGACTCAATAGTGACGCTCATATCAAAATATTTATAAAGTCAAACAAGTACAAAGTTGAAGAGCATTGAGGATCCAAAATTCCAAAAAGTTGTGCCAAATACGGCTAAGGTAATCTATGCCTGGGATAAGAAAATCCTTAGTTTTTCGAAAAATTCCACACCAATTGCCTTCTTATGCTCAATCAAAACCTTTAAAAATGAAAATAAAATTTTCGAAAAAAAGTTTTGTAAACAGGAAATTTATAAAAATGACCACATTATTGATATTCATGTCAACACCGAAGTGTTGACTCCTGGGCTGGTGATACCCTCGGGGACGAAACGTCCACCACCAGTGGCATCGACCCAGTGGTGTAAATAGTTATCAAAGGTACCAGGATTATAATTTAGAACGTCAGACGCGCGTTTCGTCTACATAACATACCTTGGTAACATAACTGTGAACACTTATATGTAAATTTGTCCTTTTTAGAACAGGTCTGAGGTAAGCCTTTGCTGTACCGTACCGTTCTCCGTCTTTAATGTTGGTCTGCATGTAGGTATAACCTTCAAATATTGTCAAACATTATAATACGATGATACCAATTACTGTACTACATGATATTGTTTTATCAATTAAAGGATTTGAATGAACAATTCAACTATGGAATGTATCTTTTGTTATAAAGACATGGAAGATACGTCCTGGTCATGCATTATTTTGTCGTTGTTTTATGTTAGAGTGTTTGTTGGTGATATCGTTTTCTTGGATTTTTTTGTTTGTTGATATTATCAACGTAAATATCTGAAATATTAACGAAGCATTGTCAACCATCGTACCTTGTTATTGACAATAAACTAACCAAGCATATCTTCTCCATTCAAATCAACAGTTTGCATACCCAATTCATCTGCGCTTCTACTGTAAATATCAGGAAGTGGCGATTCACGAGTTTCAGTTATAGGTACGTATCCTCCTTTCGAGTGATATGCTGCATAAGATAAAATTAAAAATTATTTTTCGATTTCTAATTGACAAAAAATTTCGATTTTTTTCCACATAAAATGAACAGTAACAATCCACACTTACCCAAATAAAGAGGAGGGGATTTCAGAAAGTACCAAATATACTGAGACCAGACATTGACCATGATAAAAATAAAAAAGATGTGGTATGACTGCGAATGAGATAATTTTTCACCAGACACCAAATAAAATATAGGTAAGCAAATATGTGTCACGGCAGGTCTTTAACAATGAACAAAAACCTTTAAAAAAACATCCCAAGGAAACTATACATCTGATGTATTAATAAAACAAACAAACGTTTTCGCTTCTCTGTTTAAAGAAATATTAGAAAGGTCAATAAACAGATTTCATTTGAACCCTTACTAGACATTTACGGAAACTAGGTCTATACCTAGGATTACACTTTAGACTTACGATTACAGGTGACAAAACAAGAGGTCATCTCAAAATACAAAAACAAACCAACAATACAGATACAAAATAGCAAATGGTGTCTTCTATATAAAAAAAAAAAAAGATGCAAGCAACACGTTAACATTTCATGTGTGCGAAAGATCGAAGGTGTAGATAGATGTATGGTATATATATATTTCTAGCAGGAGCTATAGACTTTCCCCAGTGAAACAGGGTACTTTCAATGCAATGGTTAGTATACGAAAACCAGCAACCATATTGTTCAGAGGATACTCTACAAACTGTTTCATTTGAAAAAGTGTTGTTGGTGTCGTTTTTGTTATGCACGAGTACAACTTTGTATCCGCAACTGTTGCTTTGCCGACTTAAATAGATTGTCATTTTTTAGCAATTTTTTCTCGCCTGCTACACTTTTGCATTTTTTTATCCCTAACAATAAATTGAATAGATTTGAATATAAAATTTGTAGTTGAAATGAAGAACGTCGCAGTGAGAGATCACGGGCTGTTCCGGTGGTTGGAACACCCCTTTTCTTGCCGATGAATGCTTCTGAATAAGGACATATGATCGATCCACCTCTTTTATCTTGGATTGGAATCCCCTTTTGAAAATGGCTGGATCGACCCCTGCGTCGTCAGTGCACTCTATATTACAATTCCATGAAAATAGTACCAGTCTCGGAACAGGGGTTAAAGCTCATGCTTCGAGCATACCAGTCCCACCCATGGTTATGGGGGATAATTATCGACACCGCGAAAAAAAAAACGTCCATACTTAGAGATCTCTATTATAATAATTGCATAAAAGGAAAAACAACTTGGAACCCGTTTGTTATTTTGTGTTTATTGCTGTTGAAAACATAGATAGCAAAGGTTTAACTATTTGAGTACACCTATTCTTGCATTTCCACTGAGTCTGGAGAACAGTCTAAAATATATTTCCGACAAAGAAAAGATGGTTGATAAATGCTTTTTTGGTGTTTTTTTTTCTGGAATAGTTGTGAAATTTCATAAAGAATAAATAGCTCGAAAACACCTTTCCGCTGTATTTCCTCATTCTCTTTAAAACAAAATAAAAGAGGGAAAGTATGCCTTAGCATGCATACACATGCTTACACGCTCCATTGTTATTTGCACGTTTCCTAACACAAAATATTGCTGATTTTTTTTCCAGCAATTGTCCCAATCTAGCTACTGCAACAACAATTGCGATATTTTTTCAGCATTTTCAACCTGGATAACACCGTATACAATAATTAATGTTAACACATTGCTGCAAATATATTAGGAAAATAAAATCGTTGTTCAACATCACTATCGTTACTTTGTTTTGGATCGACGGTTTATTTTTACACTTTGAGAAAGCCCACGATTTAAATGCTACCTATATGTAATTGTAATCCTAATCGTAGGTGTATGACAGTTTCTGCAAATGTCTACTAGCAACCGGTTATCCATATATGTTGTAAATTGTTCACACCATATGATGCGACAAGATGAAAACAGCATTTTAACGAAAAGTTGAAAGCATGTTGTTTGCCTTACATTTTAGTTTTCTCTTTTTTAATTCCGTTTGAATTGAGTTATGTCTAAACACTGTCAACATTGTCTCTATTCAAGAGGTTTCCAGTAAGTAAGTTCCTTCAGGATGTTTGACAAGGTATCTGCAATGTCAACAGTAAATAGAATGAAATTCAAAACAGTGTGGCTGTGGCCATTGATTGACACATTAAATTCATCCACAATTTAGGTGAACGTTTGTATGCAACGACCACTGCTCATTATGTACTTTTTAAAGACACTTCAACTATGGGGTCACCAAAGGTACTCAACACCTTAATAAAGTAATTCGAAAAATTAATCAGAAATAACACGATGTTTTGATTTATACCAATTATATAAATCAAAACATAAAGGTTATTCCTGATTAATTTTCGAATTATTTTATAATTAAAGGCGTTAAGAAACCTTTTGTGACCCCACAGTTTAAATGTCTATCATAGGCACGTCGTGAACAGTGGTCGTTACAGACAAACGTTCACGTAAATTGTCCCAGTCAATGGATGAATTTAATGTGTGAAATAATGGCCACAGCCACACTGTTTTGAATTTCATTCTATGTTCCTTCAGGATGTTTAACAAGGTATCTGCAATGTCAACAGTAAATATATCTGCATCATTATTTCCTAGGCAAATCTCCAATGAAAAAAATATATTAATAAGGTTATTATTCTGCGATTTTTGGTGTGTTGGTAGTATTCAAAGGAAATGTGATAATTTGACGATTTGAAATTTTGTAATTACACACAGAATTATTATCATGCTTACTGCTACTTCGTGCATTATCACATGCATTACTTACGAGAGTTATACAGTTCTGGTATTTGTACATCTTTCATTTTAAGAAAGTACGGTAGCACATCTTTATAACTCCCTCACGTACATCCTTCTGCAGCACATTGATCATAATCATGTCTGCTACCTTGAACAAATGTTAAGTAGTTTATAGAACTTGATCCTCCTAGAACACGCCCACGCGGCCAAAATGATTTCTGCAAAGCAAATCAAAGTACCTTAATATTATCATACTAAGAACTACATGTGCTTACATCTATGTCATTTTGTCTCAGGTAGATATGCATCGTATTGGTCATCATACCAAATCTACTTATTTTGATACAAACAAAGTAAAATCTGATCAAAAACCACTGATACCGTACCTGATCAACCATCGAGGTACTGTATCACACGCCCAGTCTTCATTAGACAATTGTAAACTACCAACTTTTAATGGAACACGTATATTGTCATTGTTTAGTTCAGATCCACCAGTTTCAAGTAACAACACTGATACATCATTGTCTTCTGAAAGTCTGCTAGTTATGACAGCTCCAGCTGATCCTGATCCAACTATGAATATCAGAAGAAATAAAATTACTGCTACTATAACCATAACAATGTTCTTGAGAGAGGTGGGTTCTATTTATATTTCATATTGGTTTGAAAGTAGGGACATTCTAAAAAAAATATTAGTATTATTATTTCCAATTAATATCAAAGCGTTACAATATTTAATAAAAAAGTTGCAAGGCAAAACAGTTTACACAATATACATATATTTTAAATACATTAGAAATATGTAATAACGTTTATATAAAGAAGAGGAATATCTTATGGAAAGTTCCTTTCTAAATTTAAAGTATTATGAAATTTAAATATAAAATACATTTATAGAATAAGTTAAAAAAAAAAATAATCTTAAATAACTTGCCACAACAATATAGTCATATGTTGAATTAACTTTGATATTAAGTGCTTCATCTGGATTGAGTTTTGAGGTAAACTAATACAGAACACCAAACAAAGCTGTTATGACTGCAGCAATGTGTACCATTGTCATAAATAAAGTAACCGGCATCATATAAAAACTTAGAAAAAGTGCAATTAAGAATCGAAGGTTTTTGACAATTTGTCTTTCTAGTAACAGTAACGTAACCAGATTTAAACGTATTTCAGTAAGAATGGGAATTCGGGCGATAACCTAGAATTGCTGAAAGATTAAAGACAATTGACTCAAGTTCTGCTACTTCTTATATAACACGTCTTTTATTCCCTAAGACAATAGAACGAGTGTCACTTGTCGACCAGATCATGTTTACCCATCAGTAGAACCTATGTGAGATAAAGTCACGTTTGGAATCATCCTTTCATTTTTAAAACAATGCTATTAAAACATGTTTAAACTAGAAAAATAAATACGATTATGTAGCCCCTTCTTACAACTTCGTTCTGTTACAAAGTGTAGTTTCACTTCGTTCTGTTACAAAGTCAACTTTCAATCTTTTTACATAATAGTGAAAGTACAATGTAACTAGATTTGTAATATGGCACCCTCGTCCCCTAATTATCAGGGTAACGTTAGCTATTTTGAAATTTCAAATTCAACAGCGCATCTTTAAATGCCTGTACCAAGTCAGGAATATGACAGTTCTTGTCCATTCGTTTTTGATGTGTTTTATTATTTGATTTTGCCATGTGATTATGGACTTTCCGAATTGATTTTCCTCTAAGTTCAGTATTTTTGTGATTTTACTTTTTTCCAAATAAAATTTGCTGGTAAAGTTTCATTCAGTTTGGGTAATTTTGGAGTGAGCAACATGTTTGGTGTTTCTATTGGTACAATGATCATTTTTACATCCCAGTTAACTTTTCGGTAAATGTCAAAACGTTTGGAGCATTTTGAAAATTGTATAATTTTTCCTGCGTTTTGCTGTTTCTATGATAACGGTGACCATTTCCAAAATTCTTAAGACAAATGCTACATTTGAACATGCTGTTACAATACATACATTTTTATTGAGTTTGATGTACTTTAAGAAAACCCAGAGTTCATGTATTTACATAAACAGTCAGAGTTTAACTTTTTCCTACTTTCCATGACATTGGCGGCCATTTTGGAATTAGTAAATACTGTCTGCACATCGAGGCATACCAGATAGAAATAACATAAAATCTCATCTAGTTAGGATTTACAATGAAAATTTTAACACTTTGAAATTGTGTCGCATGTTAGCAGTTTGTATGGCAACGGTAGCCATCTTGAAAACGCCATACCCCGTTTGAAAATCTGCACATGCTGGTTAACATTATGGTAAAGTTTCATTTTAATTGATTCTTTCAATTCCGAGATATGTGCTAGAATAAAAAAAGTGGAAGAAAAGTAATAAGACGGAAAAAAAAGAAGTAGATTTAAAAAATTGTCAACCCAACTTCGTTTAGGGTGTTTGTTGAGCATAATCTTACTTTGCACTGCATATTTAAATTGCATGTTTTCATGAATTTTGAATGCGTCTATATATTTCGTTATTCAGTCGATTTGAAAAGCATACTTGAATTTACTGAATACCGTCTCTAAATAAAACTTTTTATCATCTTTCCCAATGCCTATATCACCCTGCTCAGTCGATCTGTAATTCACGTATCACGGCTTTGAAACGAGAACAGGCATTTTCAGTGGCGTCACAATGTCTGAGGAGAAGTTATCAGCGACGTAATAATGTGCAAGGATACGTTATCGAGATTGCTTTCGTCAAGTGTGAAACCGTCTTAGAGAGGCGGAAAAAGACCAGTAACAAAACGATTAACCGATAATCGGGTTTTCTTCGTAAAGATGTCGGAAATTATCAGCTGCTCGACAAAATGTGAAGCTTTTTAGCTCGTTTGCTGCACTAACTAGCTATTAATGCCCCAATCACACTAGATCACGATCACACCACGCTGACCGCGATCTCAAATAAATAAGATCGCGGTAAGAGCGGCATGAAAATGTAGATTTACGTTGTTTTCACGATGCTACTACGTCCTCATAACGCTTCTACAACGATCCTGCTACGACTACACCACGTTATTACCACGCTTATTATGCGACCTTACTACGATTAGCACGATCTTATTACGCTCATCACGTTCTCATAACGACCATACCACGATTTTGTCGATTGCAACACGATCTTACCACGCTTCTTTTGCGATTATAGCACGCTCTTATCTCGATCATTCTACGATCTTTCCACGTTCATATCGCGATCTAACTACGCTCTCAGCAACAACGTCAACATTATGTTCCGTATAAATACTGTTTCATTCCTTCTAATTGTCATTAATACGTAGAATTCTCGAAATTAATACGGACATCCTCCGAAATCTACCAGAACTGGTGGACGTGTGGTAAGTGTAGAGGTAGAGTCAAAGGGGCCTCTTATACAACTCCTGATCCAGTAGAGATGTCGGATCAACCTATCCAACCTGTATCCTGTAACGTATTCCTGAGCCATCAAGATCAAATGACAATATTTTTTTTAACAATAGTGGGAATGATACAGATGTGTCAAGCATGGTTGAGCTGTTGGAAATTAGGGACATGAGGTCCAAATTACATTTTGACAAAACCTGGAGAACTTTTATATAAATTTAATGTGACAATGGCTAGAACTCGAAAGTAATTCTAGACATTATCGTAGTTTGAACGTTGTCAGGTCCTAAAACGAGCGTGATGAGGACGGCATTAGCGTGCTAGAATCGTACTTTGGTTTTGAACAGATTAGTATAAACGTGGTATAGTCGTAGTAGAAGCGTTGCTCGGTCGTTTGGAGAACGTGATGAACGTAGTGAGGTCGTAGAAACGTCGTAGTGAGATCGTATCGCAATCTCTATGACTAGATTCGCGCTTTTGCAACGCTCCTCTGGCTACGATGGTACGACCTTTGTAATCTTACCACGACCTTACTGCGTTCTCACTACGCTTCTACTATGACCTGATTTCGCCACGATTGTTTTGAACATGTTAAAAATTGGCCACGCATATCACGATCACGAATACCTCATCTTTTTCAGAGATCATGTGCGATCGTGGCCTAATGTGACTGCGGTATTAAGGTTCACATTGGAACTCACTGTTCATATTTTACGATATGAATGTGTAGGAAACCCAATAATCTATACGAATTGAATTGAATTTACTTGAGGGTACCAAAACTAATGGAGATAAATAAAAAAATAAAGAAATAAAACATCAATCTAACGAGAATTATCTTTAACAGAAAATGTCTTTACCTGAATGTGCAATACTGTAACATCTAAACTGTAAACACACGTTAGTCAAGGTAAGCTATTTGAAGATGTTTGAATAACTTATACATCAGAAAACTAGTATCAAGGTGAATGTGGTCTCTTCAGTTGATAATTCCTTACTTAATCATATATTAAAAATAATATAATTATTCATGCTTAAATTCTCATTTCTTCTGAAAAAAATGAGCATAAGGTCAGCTATAAAAGAGAGACAAAAGAGATCCAAAGGGATATTCACACTCATAATTCGAGAAAAATTGACAACGACATATGGCTCAAGAAGAAGAAGACTAATAAACAAACAAGTACACAAAATACAACATAGAAAACTTGGGGTGATTTCATGTGTTCCAGTAGAAAATGCAATACATGCGCATCTAGAATTCCACAATTACGTTATCTTTCTTGTAACAATTAATTTTTGTTAATCATTCGTCCCTCTTTTAAAATATTTTATAGTATATATATACCAATATCATTATCATCAAAATGGAAAATATTCTTTACTGGACATTGTTGGTCAAAATCTGGATTTTATTTATGAGAATTAACAATTTCCATGTTGCAAAGATGGGAAAGAATGCAAAGAAATAAGCATCATGATGTCGAAAACAACTCATTCAGGTACCTGGGGGTGATTCTAACTTCTAAGTCTTCCGTAGGATGCGTATTTCGCATTATGATATCATGTAAAATATGTAAAAATTACCAGCAGTCGTGTTATCGAAAAGGGTATGCCTATCATAATCAACAACCAACGCAAAATTTTA
Organism: Mytilus galloprovincialis; assembly: GCF_965363235.1. Taxonomy (NCBI): domain Eukaryota; kingdom Metazoa; phylum Mollusca; class Bivalvia; order Mytilida; family Mytilidae; genus Mytilus; species Mytilus galloprovincialis. The sequence continues at coordinate 61,291,287 of NC_134839.1, forward strand.
GCGAATGCTTCAAATATACCATTGTAGGATCGCTCAAAGTTTGTGAAATTTCCTTGTATAACAAAAAAAAAAGCGCAGGAATATTGCACTAATATGCAGATTCCTTTTCGTATTCAGGTGCTTCTGTAATGCAATTAAAAGAACACAATATGAAGTCTTTTTTTTTTTGTGGTAGCATTTTCACCATAACTTCATTATTCATTTCTAAATTTAAGTCGAGATATGAAGCAGATAATACAAAAGATGCGATCAACATAGTCACTTAATTGTCATTACATGTAAAAGATTCTACATATAGCGGAAAATTGAATTAAAAAAATAGTATAGTAGTAGCATCATTCAATTTATCTACAAATATTAAAAGAAAAGAAATAAAGGAAAAGGTTGTCTGAAAAGGAACAAAAATTGATGTCCATTGTATTTTTGGCTTTATGTTGTAAACATGTCAACCGACGTAGTAAATGTATCGCCATTTAAAAGCAAGCATTTCAAGAAGAAAAATATGCCCAAGAATCATTTGTCAGAATCAAATGTAACATAGTATTATTTGCCACTGCCTAAATCATTATATTTAATTTATACCTCATTTTCATGAAGAAAACAAAAACTAATTTTGTTAACCTATAACTTGTTCTAAACGAGAAATGCATCGATAAAGCAAATAACATTAAACTTTTGATCTTATCAGTGTGGCGGGTATACAATATTTTTTCTCTTTCGAAAAAGTTGCATCTTAAAATTTTAAAACGAAAAGCTTGTAGATTAACAATCGTTCATAATGACGTTAAGCACGTTAATGCGTCAATACCGTGTAATCAACCAGTCCACACTAATAAACAGCTTTTCTATAAAATTATAATAGATAAGTTATATAAAACTTATTCATAGACTAGACAGATGAATACTATTCCAAAAATAATACAAATTGTTTTATCATATTTAACAATAGTATAAAATAAGGACAACATATTGACAAAACGTCAAAAATATGCGTGTCAGACGTAACAGACTATACACATAATAACCTTAGCAGGGGTGTTCGTGTTCTTCAAAACAGTGTTATATCCGCGAAAAATCGCAAGAATGATATGCTTTATATATAAAGTATTACAATATTACTGAATATGCGTTCCTGTAACGACCAACGCTATATTTTGGCAAAAACAAATAGTGGTCATTATGGTCAGATTAAGGAAAATGTTAAGCTATCAAAATTTATAGGTTTTGAAATATAAGATTATATGATTTTTCGTTTGTGTAAATAATGCTTATAAAAGTACATAGATAGACTAAATCAAAATAGATTTTTTGCAGCACTCACACCCCATTTAAAAATGCAACGACTTCTGGCAAATGTCTTGCAAGATGTCCAATGTCGGATTTCGCCGCTTTATACAAATAAACTTTAATTTGCGACGTTATTTATTGAAATTTCAGATTTGTTGCATGCTAAATAGTGCTTTTCCGTAATTGCACTTTAACTTTACATAACAGCTGAATACTTTTTGATAATTTGCGAAGTCAAAATGACTTCGTTTTCAAAGAAATGAAATGTCTTGCAAGTTTTCCACTGGACGATTTTCATTCGTTTTCAACGTTGTCGATTCGGGACGCTATTTATATATGATGAATCATTTGCATATATTTCCTCAGATGGAATTTTTCTTGATAGTCAGATAATATCAACTTGACCACAAAGTATATAAAAAAAAATCCGATGACTGGGTTGTTTGTTTAAATGAGGTTCTAGAGTTGTGAAAAGGTTGTGTATAACGAGAGGATAAAAAATCAACTTTTTTGAAATTTTCAAATTTCAGAAGCGTAAAACTGCGATTTTTTTATTTCTGTGCAATAAGATTCATATGTATAGAACTTGAAAGTGAAAATAAAATTGGGCTATATACCTCTCCTTATCATACAAAGCTTAGAGGGTTGCTGCTCACAAGGAAGCTATTAAACCAAGAGTTCCAAATGGTGAAGTTGAAATCATCCCTTCGTAAATTTTACGGACGCCATCACGAGTTGGCTGACCGTTATGGAATAACCGTTTCACAAATGATAACGGATATGTTCCTTACGTCGTAACTACAATCGCCTTCCCTTTCATGAATGTGACCTACCGAATTAGACCATTTACCGGATTTGTTATCACATAAGCAACATGACGGGTGCCGCATGTGGAGCAGGATCTGCTTACCCTTCCGGAGCACCTGAGATCACCCCTAGTTTTTTGGTGGGGTTCGTGTTGTTTATTCTTTAGTTTTCTATGTTGTGTCGTGTGTGCTGTTGTTTGTTTGTCTTTTTCATTTTTAGCCATGGCGTTGTCAGTTTGTTTTAGATTTATGAGTTTGACTGTCCCTTTGGTATCTTTCGTCCCTCTTTTTTAACATATGAAATGAATATAACTTACCTTTTTTTCTGACAATCCTTTTATTTCTTAATTTAATTTTCCTTTTCTGATCTAATTTGGAAACATTGCATTATTTTTTTACGTTTTGTGTCAATTGGTGTCTAGTTGAGAGTTGTCTCATTGGTACTTATTATACCGTATATATCTTGATTTCATACAGACTTATGCAATACGCAAATACAATATATTTTGTTGTTTGTTGCTTACGTTACTTTCAGTGGGAAATATTTCATGCATATTCAGTACAACCAAACATTAAGAAGTATCCATATTGATGTGCAAAACAAAAATAGCAAGCGAAATAAAAACATATCCCCGATAATCATTAATCGCCGTAAAACGTAAAAATTTTACGTTACCATTTGAGACGCAATGTCGTGCGTTACGTCTATGACATTCTGCAGCACGTATTTGTTGTGGAATGGTAGTCGTCATCGGTGAAGTTGATGTATAGGAGATTATTTTAACAGGTTGACCATTATATACTATTAAATCCTTCCGGAGCACCTGAGATCACCCCAAGTTTTTGGTGGGGTTCGTGTTACTCAGTCTTTAGTTTTCTATGTTTTTTCTTGTGTACTATTATTTGTCTTTTTCATTTGTAGCCACGGCGTTGTCAGTTTATTTTCGATTAATGAGTTTGACTGTTCCTCTGGTATCTTTCGGCCCTTTTTTATAGCAGGAATTAATTTACAGTTTGCAATCTTTATGAGTTAAAAAATTAAAGTGTTTGTAGTATGGATTTGAATCAGCAGCTTTACCCTGTATTTTGTTTCCAGCTGATGAAAACACGTTCGACAATATGACACAAAGATGAAATAGATGGTATATTAGACGGATTATTTGACGGAGGGATATGATTTAACAATGGTGACGTGCCGTCATAAAACTGTAACTCTACCTGCAAAATAATGACAATGTACAAGTTAAAGAAAAAACACTTGTATAAAAATCAACTTTGACTTGGACCTAAACATATAGTGAAAGTAAAAAAAATCTTAAAATTAAACCAGAGTGCTCATTTATATAAATGTCTCTCTTATAAATATCACACTTTATACTATATATACCCAACCTGAATACGCATGAAATATTTGCCATTGGACATTAAGCATAATCCAATCAAAAAGCTATGTTTGCCTTTTATTTGGGATAGATATTTATGATATTTGAAAGAAATTTGATTAATTACATGTCAATCAAATATTCAACCGTATATATAGAGAACCAACTCAACTAACACACATCTCAAAGTCGGCATACATTTTCAACAAGAGACAAGTGTGTATATTCAGAAGACACTTTGATGTTGAGCCATCTTTGAATACATATCAACACCAATAGAATGCCGTTTGTATTCATCAACAGTCCCGCCCCTACCAAATACTCAATGAAGACAGACTAGCTGATTACCGCCTTAGAATATGCTGTGTGTTCATTGATGATGTGATTATCCTTTGAAGGACATACGAGGAACATCTCAACAACTAACAACTGATAATGGAACGCATAAGAAATGCTAACCTGAAGTTGACACCCAAGAAGTGTTCTTTTTCCAGCGCAAATTAAAGTTAAGACACATTGTTTTAGCACATGGAGTGGAATTGGATCCAGAAGAAAACGATAAAGGTCATGGCCTGGCCTACACTAACATCATCTGAAGATGTTTGACGGTTTTATTGGGGGTGGGGGGATTAGCTGGATGTTGCAGACCCTTCATCAAGATCAGGAGACCATTGACAGAGTTTCATCAGGTAGGAAAGGACAGAAGAAGAAGAAATAACCACAGAAAGAATGGTATTGGAGAGAAGTCCAGGGTCAAGCATTCGGGAAACTCAAAGAACAACCTACATCAGCTCCGATATTGAGGTACCCTGATAACAGTGTGCAATACAAACGGGACACAGATGCGTCTGGTTTTGGTGCTGTACGTTACAAGGAACGTCACGGAGAGAAACACGTCATCTGTTATGCAGGTTGAGGGATTACCAAAGCCAAAAAGAATTATCATGCTCACAAGATGGTGTTCCTGGCAGTTAAGTGAACAATAACAGACAAGTTTGAGGATAACCTGTATGGACCAGCGCATTTACAATGATAGCCAACAACAATGCTTTGACGTATGTCCTTACTGCTGCCTAACTGGATGTCACTGGACAAAAATGGTTAGACGATCTTGCAACATATAACCTGATATCAAGAACGCTCCAGGGAGAAACAGCTTTATGCTGACGGTTTAAGCAGACTTCCTAAGGACATAGTAGAGATCACCACCAACACCATAAGCGCCATCTGCAGTTCCATGACATCAATACCTTATGCACAAGGTTTAGCAGTCAATCCAGATAGGCTACAAGATGACAACGACCTGAATGGAACATCTTCATCAGATATCATAAACTGGAAAAAGAGCCTAAAGACAAGACATTGTTGTCATCGAATTAAAATGATACAGAAACAGCAGAGAAAGGCGACGCCATACTTAAAAGACAGTAACAGCATCTAAAGATTATAGATGGCGTATTATATCGACAGGTAACTATCAACGATAAAGTTAAACATCAGCTAGTACTTCCAGAAGCCCATGTTTCTACATCACTTCGGATATGGTACACACTGGCAAAAGACCGTACATCGTCATTATTGAGACAGGTTTTACTGGCCTGGTAAAGCCAATGATTTGGAGGGTGGATATCACATTATGGAAGGTGCATTCTAAGAAAGACGATTCAAATCCAGACAGCCCCGCGTGTCAGCATTGGGAAAACAACACCACTACAGCTAGTGTGTATTGAATATCTTACTTTACATCCATCCACAGGAGGTCAACAACACATATTGGTCATACCAGACCACTTCACCAGCTTTAGTAAAGCCATGTTCATGTATGAAGAACCAAACAGTAAAGACAACATTTGAAGCCTTCTATCAGCATTTCATAGTGCATTATGAAATACCAGACTGGATACATTCAGACCAAAGAGGTAACTTTAAATCAAAGATCATAAAGGTATGCAGTCTGACGTGGATGATCAATCACGCACCCTCAGTTACCATCCGATGGGGAATCGAATATGCAAAAGGTTCAACAACTCTACTAAAAATTTCAGTCCCAGATGGTTCATTGCTTTATATCTTTAGCAGCCAACCATCCATTTTATGGAATACAGCCAGAAGCAGCACAGGTTATTATTGATATTATTATAACCGCAACCACAGACGGGAAATGACAGGACGTCTGTTCAAGGCTGGGCGGAGTACTAGTATGTGATAGCATGCTATTTTATGTATTTTTATATTCTTAGTACTTGATATTAGTATAAATAATCATACTTGAATAAAGTTATTTTGTTAGCTTATTAGTTACATTCTGTAATCAATGATTAGTATTGTGTATTACCCTATTTTAACTTATTGACATGACGGACGGGTTCTCAATAGTTAGTCCTTTATTTTCACGGTTTGTTTGAGCGCTATAGAACATGTCTTTTATTGGTAGGTACTCTTGGAAGAGATATTGTGGTCAACAGATATGTTTACCTGTCTGCAATTTAACAACTTTAAAAATTAACCGGTTCAATAACAGTTCTGTCATTGAAAAGTTTATTATATAAAGTATATTTAAATCGTACCAAAGATGTAGTGTTTGTTTATTTAATGGTTTATATGTTAATGTGTCACTTGCACTATAAATGAGGGCAGTATTGACATATCAATTATTTCATTTCGTCTGAATAAAAAGTTTCAAAACCCTAGATTGCAGTTAATTATGCATTACTAAAAGCCTGATGAATCCGGTTTTTACATATCATTATGATTTAAGTTTTTTTATATACAGTATCGAGTTAATGTATATTATTAAGCGTTGTCTACGAGAAATAAGTCATTTTATTCTGATAAAGTAATTGCATCAAAACCCAATATAAATATAGTTATAACATATATATTTCATTTAACTGTGTTAATTGATCGGAAAGTGAATAACAACGTAGACCTTAAATTATATTTGGTCTATTCCCTTAACACATGACATTTGCACGGGAACTTCTTACATTGACATCGTAATATACCTTAATTTAGATAATGGTAATGTAATAGCAATTGTTCTTGGATGTAATACTAGATTTCTTCTTTTATATTACATATTTGACATTAGGTTTGTACAAAGATTATGTATCCTTCTATTGACTCGATGCAAAACATATGTAAATTTTATAGAAAATACACAGCCTTTCCTCTTGAACTATCATATATAAAAATTCGTTGCATGATAGATATAGGATTATTGCATGCAGTGCTAGCAATGATTTCCTTTAAACTAAAGGAGTAGGTTCAGTAAGACCCCTTTTTGGCCCCAAAATATAGCAGTTTTACAAAATTGTGAAAACGTAAACTTTTAGCTATTTACTGGAAAGTAGAATGCTTCTGCTACATAAATATGGGCTGTTTTTTGACAATACAATGCACATATATCGGGTACTAGCATCATTTAGTCATGCTAAATTGCTGAAATCTTCACAATTTTAGCATTTTAGTTAAATTAGACGGTTTCCGTCTTAAATGAAAGTGGCCGCATTCGTGTTCATTCATAATATTGAAATGTAAGTTGTATTTGATGATAATACATAACATATATGAAGGTTGAGGATGAACACGGCTGCGGCCACTTTCATTTTTGACAAAAACCATCTAAAAAGGGACGTTTTTTGTCATATTTGATAGATTTTTCATATTTAAGCTTGAATCGGAGCTTTAAAAATGACTAAATCAGTTAAAATCTTTCACATAAACTGATTGAATCAATTGAAATAGACACTTAAGTGTTTAAAAAGTGTCCAAAATCTTTCGTTAGATGTACCTGAAATTTGAGGCCAAATTCGGCCCTTACCTGACCTACTCCTTTTGATATTGGTGAAATCAAATATAAATATGGACCAATTCAAGTAAACCTTTTAGGGTGCGCTCGACTTGCGTGACTCACCACGAGGTATTTTGTAATTTAAAGGTTGTTTAGAATGTTTTGCCAACAATAAACGCTAGCACATCATAGGGAAACAAGTAAGTCATCAATGTTCTGAATTTTATAACAAAATTCTCTGTATTAAATTCTGTGGATTTTCTACAAAAACATTGGTTTGAATGCCACAAAATCCCCCTTTTTCTATTAAACGCAATGAAACAATGAATAATGATGCTTTGCACCAAGTTTTTTCCCCCTTAGTATATGTTCACAATGGCCCATCTCTACAGACTACTAATCATTTTCTTCGGTGTTTTGATACTATTGCAGTTTTAAAATTTCGTAATTACATGGCTACAGAAGGGGTCATAAACCTTAAGTCGAACTGAAGTAGACAAACTGTATACCTTATCATAGTTTAACAACAATTTGCACAACGGTACTGATATAAGATGTTATTATACGAAGATGCTGTTATTAATTTAAATCGGGTTGATAATTATTTCGGCTTAAAATATAGCCTTCGTCAGTAGTTTTAACAATACTAATAGGTGGTTTAAAAAAAGATCAGTAATACAGGTAATTTTTGGTCTATTGATTTCAATCCAATATCTTGAATATCATAATATAAACAAAACTCGATACGCCAATAAACATGACTGTGTATATTTACATATAAAAATTATTGCATCAATAAGAAATACTAAGTTTTGTTTTTCACTAATTTTTGAATATATGTGACTGTGTATATTAATGGCATCAATAAGAAATACTAACTGGAATAAAAGTGCTTAGTCCTGTTGCCACTTGGTGAAGCAAAAGCGAGACATAGCGATTCGGTTACAGCATCCATAAATATTCACTCTGTGGTAAAAATTTTTGAAATTTTAATAACTTTTCTAAACTATCTTGGATTTCTACCAAACTTAAAAATAACATTATATCCAGAAGTAAAATTTGTAAAAACAAATCCTGTTTATCCGTTTTTATACGCCCGTCTTTTAGACGGGACGTATTATGGTATACCGTTGTCCGTCCGTCCGTCTGTCCGTCCGTCGTCCACACTTCGGACAATAACTCTAAAACACGTTCACCAATTTCCATGAAACTTAAGTGAATTGTTTATATCTATTGACGTAAGCTCCCTTTTGTTTTTTTTTAATTTCAGATTTTAAGTTTTGGATTTATGGGGCTTTATTCATAAAAAAAGGGGGATTTTTAACACTTCGGACAATAACTCAAAAAGGTTTTCACCAATGTCCATGAAACTTTGGTGAATTGTTTATATCTATTGATGTAAGCTCCCTTTCAATTTTTATAAATTTCAGATTTTAAGTTTTGGATTGATGGGGCTTTATTCATAAAAAAGGAGGATTTTTAACACTTCGGACAATAACTCAAAAAGGCTTTCACCAATGTCCATGAAACTTTGGTGAATTGTTTATATCTATTGATGTAACAAATAATACTTAATAAAATCTGATGAAAACATAAAATTTGTAAAATCTTTAGTTCAATTTAAAACATTAAATTTCTTGTTAAAAATAGGTTCCATGAATGTCATACGTTTGTACTATTATTGAATAGTTGCAAGGATGAAAGCACATTAGCAGTCCCTGAGATACTAACTGTTCCCTGAGGCATATATCATTTTATGATAACATTTTTACTATCTAAGCTATGGATAAAAATCAAATACTGTTTTTACATATAGGATGTTTTACTCTTGTTAAAATTGGTTGCAATTGAAATCACAAATGATACCTTAGCATTGCAGCTTTTTTTATAGAGTTCGGTTTCGGTGGAAGGGTTGAGCGCAATAAAAAATGTTATAAAACATAACTAGTCTACAATAGCACATAAGTGAACAAGTGACAACATGAAAGTCCTAACATGTGACTAAATATTCCTTAAATGTTAAAGGGTGTCATTTTCTGAAAAAAATAAGGAAATCAAGTCTCCTAAACATTTATCAATATGATCATCTTGTGAATATTCTAAACAATAAAAAGGTAATAATCATTATCCACCATATTAAGCACCATTTGAACAACTTTTGCATACATCTTTGTATAATTTAGTATGGATTCCTTACTGTGTTCAACAGAATCTAATTATGAGCAATATACCCCAAGAAAATTACCTTCTTTCAAACTACTATAAAATTTGGAAATCAGCCATAGAATTACTAAAACTTATAATCATATATCACTTTCCTTATATTGCATTGAAGACTTCTATGTTATATGACAATGTTAATGATATTTGTTTTTTATGCTAAATATTGAAAAGCTGAACTAGGTTTAATCATCTGTGTCTTCTTCACTGTAATCACTGTCCTCATCATCAGAAAAATCCTCATTTTCATTCTCAGAAAAGGCCTCCTCATCATCAATGAAATCTTTATCTTCATCATCAATGAAATCTTTATCTTCATCATCAATGAAATCCTTACTTTCATCACCTACTTCCTCATTTAGATCATAACTTTCAGTAGAGTCACTTTCACCATCTTCACTTTCCCTGTTATCTTCTTGCTCTCCTCATTGTCATTGTAGTCTTTTTTGCCATTTTTATACGCCCGTCGCCTTTCAAACAGCGGGCGTATCATGCGCTAAAGCGCAGCCCTTTATTTACTTATAAATGGACTTACTGTTTCATGGATTTTTACCTAACTTGGACTGCAGCATGAATATGATCATAAGCTAGTATCTAGACGGAAATTTTGTAAAAGTCTATTTCCGGTTTTCCGTATCTATCTATAATACTAAAATTACGAGGTCCAATTTGTCAGCCGTCATCACGTAAAAACGACGAATCAAAGAATTCAACTTTATATACAACTAATATAGTACAAAGGTGTAGATTAAAAATTACACCACTCCAGGCCCTTTTGTTTTCCACGTAATTAATATTGCCAATAATTAGGAAGTTCCGGGTCGAGTCCGATACCGATACTAATAGTATAATCACCTGTTACCTATTACCTTATTTATACGTTCCGCATCTGACAGGCGCACCACCAAACGGTGTATTCAGGATTAATATGCTATATACACGGGTCATAATCACAGGGTTGACACTACTAAATTGTCAAATTGTTACCTATTGTAGTATTTTAATCCGTAAGACTTTCTAAGATAACAATACGAATACTAAAAATCTGGACTAAAAATAAGTTTCAATTTGTTAGCGGGCATGACGTAAAACAGCGAACCAAAGAATTCAACTTTATTTATAACTAATATAGGACAATGCTGTTGATTAAAAAATACTCCATTCCAGGACCTTTTGTTTTCCAAATAATTAAAATTACCAATAATTGATAAGTTCCAGTTCGACGGGTTCAAACAGAAAGATTTGAAAGCAGAGAAAATTGTGTATCTTATAATCGGCATGACTTTATCAGATGACAGTACTAATACTAAGATAAGGCTTGCGCATCTATAATACTAAAATTACGAGGTCCAATTTGTCAGCCGTCATCGGGTAAGAACGACAAATCAAAGAATTCAACTCTATATATAACTAATATAGGACAATGGTGTAGATTAAAAATTACACCACTGCAGACCCTTTTGTTTTCCACATAATTAATATTGCCAATAATTAACAAGTTCCGGGTCGAATCCGATACCGATACCAATAGTATATTCACCTGTTAGCTATAACCTTATCTGTACGTTCCGCATTTGACAGGCGCACCACCAAACGGTGTATTTAGGATTTTGCTATATACACGGGTCATAATCAAAGGGCTGACACTACTAAATTCAATCATTGTCAAATTGTTCCCTATTGTAGTTTTATTCAGCAATCAGCAAGACTTTCTAAGATAACTAATATAGGACAATGCTGTTGATTAAAAAATACTCCATTCCTGGATAGCCAGGACCTTTTGTTTTCCAAATAATTAATATTACCAATAATTGATAAGTTCCAGGTCGACGGGTTCAAACAGAAAGATTTGAAAGCAGAGAAAACTTTGTATCTTATAATCGACATGACTTTATCAGATGACAATACTAATTACTAAAATAAGGCTTAGGCATAGTTATATACTTTAATTCAGTCACGGACCCGTGATATCACGGGTGTGTACTTGTAGTTATATACTTTAATTCAGTCACGGACCCGCAATATCACGGGTGTGTTCTAGTATTGTTTATAAATGGACTTTCTTTCAGTAAACATAACAAACAGTCTGCAGTAAAAGTTTTCAAAACATTTATCAGATTTATTAACAATCCCGGAAGATATGCAATCTTTGATAGAAGCTTCCTACAATCAAAAGGAAGTGTCTATTAAAAGAAAATGTTTTAATTATTCCCCCCCCTCCATTTTAATTGAGCCTAAGACTGACAGCAAAAGTAGGCGAACACTAGGTTCCGCGGTACACTTAGAATTTTAGTCATAATCAGTGGAGGATATAGGACCCAAAAGAGCTCAATCCTGAATGGTCGAACTATTGTTTGGTTAAGTACATATAATTGATTTTTAGCCGGAACGATTCTCAGTGTCGGATCCAGAAATTTTCCTAAGTGGGGGCCCACTGACTGACCTAAGAGGGGGTCCGCTCCAGTCACGCTTCAGTGATTCCCTATATAATTAACCAATTTTTTCCCAAAAAGGGGGCCCGCCCCCCCCTTAAATCCGCCTTTGATTCTTGTTCCAGTTTCTGACCCAATCTTTGTAGGGAACATCAGGGTCCCCTTCCTCCGACCACCTAAATAAAAAATTTAGACCCAACAGTTGAAATTCCTACTCGCAATGTCCAGATTGCATGGTAAGCAAATGAGTGTGCAATTATAAGGGAGACAACTAGTACCAGCAAACCCCAAATATCAGAAAAACAATAAATTAATTTTAGTCTTTTTATACATGTATATACAGGCGCTTATCCAATCATTTTGAAAAGGGGTGTTCAAAGTTCAAAACCTCGGAACATCCCACCGGGATTTGCCAATCATAAATGATATATGTAAACTTAGCTTTTCATAACTGATAGTCCTGTACAGAATCCATTCCGTTGAAATCTATCCCCCAAATCCAACCAGTCGAGATGCAAATATAAAAAATAAAACATCCCAAACTGGTTTAATCTGGGGGTCCTGAAGGGATCCATCTCTCACCACTTAGCACAAAATTTGTGATGGCTTGGTCGCTGTGAGAAACTTCACCCCAAAGGACCGAAAAAAAAGTTAAAAAAGTTGAGTTGAGGATGACTTAAAAGTCATCCAAAACGAAGTAAGCTATTGTCGTCTGTACGCTCTGTGATCTAACATATTCGAAGTAAGCGTTGAACTACCCTTGACCATAGACGAAGCTACAGTCAGAATTGGGTACTTGATTAACTCAAATGGAAAATCCGTTTTTATAGTAAAACATTTGCTTACCAATCAATATTTGTGCTGACACTATTAAAATATTACGTCAGTTGTGTATTAATTATTATTATGATCGTGTTCATTGGATAATTATTAGATGTTAAATGTTTTCAATATTTTTGCTGATCCATTTCAAATTAAATTCAGAGATTATGTCAAGCTTTGTTACCACTAAGTCTACCTTGAGTACGTTATTGATAAAAATAAACATGTTGTAAAGGTAAATATATATATCACGTGGATTGGTGAATCATAGTCGACCATGTAACTTATAACTTCAAAAGGCGGTAATGATAATGGTTTCTTTTTCTAATAAAAGTATTCTGATCCCCAATTTTGTGAAGAAAATATTAAATGGTCAAGCAGGTGATTAATAAAATATTCTGATTAGATTTTCGTTAAAATCTTTCAGTATTTAATTTTGTAAAAATATAATTTGATCGACGCAAAACAGATAATAAAATTGCCAGACTCAAACAAAAAACCACAACCCTTTGAAATAAACGGTTACTCCCTAATTTGATAATTAATTAAAATATCCTTACACCAGTAGTATGCAATGCAATTAACTTCCATGGGATTGGGTCACTTGTGGAGAACAACGACAAGTCCTCTATTCAGTCAAGCAAAGTGTAACAGAACGCAAAATAAATATCCTCTGAGGGATCACGAAGAAAAAACTCTCTTTAACAGGAAAATACCTCCTTTTTCATACGACTGCAAAAATTGTGCAGCCCATGATGGTCGTCTGAATCGTTTTTTGAAGATATTTGTTTTCATAACAATAACTGCAGTGTATATAAGTGAATTGATCTCTATGAAATTGTATCAAGGTTGCATTTCTGTAAATATTGACAATGCAATTTCCCACAGGATCTCCTTTTACGGCTAAAACTGTAGCACTTCTACTATGAAGTTTTGAAAAAAAATCTTACCCTAGATTTGAAAGTTCATATGCACTACAATTGTTTTCAAAGGTCAAAATATAGAGCTGCGCGGCACATTTTCAACGTTTATATGCCCTGAACTTTTCAGAGTTTAAACTAACACTAATTTTCTTAACTTCCCCTACCTCGAACGAAGGGTTACCACAGATTTCAATGTAAACAATATGCACATGTATATTTACTGGTAAAAAGTAAAATCACAAAAAATACTGAACTTAGAGGAAAATCAATTCGGAAAGTCCATAATCACATGGCAAAATCAAATAACAAAACGCATCAAAAACGAATGGACAAGATCTGTCATATTCCTGACTTGGTACAGGCATTTTCAAATGTAGAAAATGGTGGATTAAACCTGGTTTTATAGCGCTAACCCTCTCACTTTCATGACAGTCTCATCAAATTCCGTTATATTTACATTGTTGCGTTAACTCAACAGACAATAAATAAAATAGTCAAAATATGGATACATCAGTCATCATCGTATAACAGTTCTAAAAGGAACAATTTAACAGAACACAAATCATCTATCTACAAACACATTCATTGATTTGTGTGTCTGACGTCAGAAAATGTTATACGTCACATAAATTGGTAACATTCCCAAGTTATGGCTCTAAGAGATGGAACAAAATTAATTTTCTATGAATATTCCAAATTTCCCCAAAAGAGGCGTGGTTTGAGAAACAACTGTATTTACAAAGTGCAACTTCAAGATTGCATACCACAAAAGGAAGGATGAGGGTTTCTGTCATAGCGGTTTATGAATTAGGGATCATCCAGTGGCAAAAGACAGATATGTTTCCTGTATTGACACAAAAAGAAAACTTGGAGAAAAAACTAGAGCCAATGTAGCCAAATTTGTCAGGAAATCTTAAACAGGCAATTGGGCATAATTTTGATCTTCGTGGAGACTGGAAATAAAAGGAAATATTGATGCTAAATATCGGATTTGGTATTCAACAGGCGGCCGTAATGTCTGAGCATTTGAAACATGGCGGCCAGGAACTCGATAAATACAGGCTATTTGAACGTAAACAAACTTATTTCAAAACAATGGAACAAACTAAATGATGACGTGATTTTAAAACCTAAAGGATAGTATGATCATGATGATAGCACTGGATTGTCTGAAACTAAATGTGGTTTGACAGGTATAGAACTGTATAACTACAGTGTTAGTCATTTTGACAAGAGCACAAAACCGAGAAACAAAAGTAATTTTATGGTGGTTTAATCAATAAAAGCTCTTAAGTCCGATAAGATAAGTCAAAATTCGGGATTAAAAAAAAAAATCAACTCAGTCTCAGAGTGAATGGAAAGCTGCATTACACTTGTAACATGATATTTTAAAAATGGTAACAAATAAATCATTTAAAAGTGAAACAAAATCCAGACGGTAACGGTATTCATGAAGTCTATGTCGTGAATTCATAAGGGATTAAGTAGTATGCGTACAGAATTAGATCATGAAAGTCAAATGCTAGCAAACTACCCGAAAGATCCAATTATACGAGGAAAATTCTGTATATTTCGTAAATTATATGGTAAAAATTGGAAGTTAAAGTTGAGGCAATATAAGCTGGATATAATTCAAAAGTTAGAGATAATTTATTCGAAAAAATCCATCAAAATATTGGGACCTTTCAAAACAAATTTAAATCTGAAAGATGTAATTGAAAAAATATAATTTCACATGATGAGTGTTATCTTAATAACGTGATATAGTATTCTTTTTTCGTCTTTAAGAATATTACTGTTACTTCATACTGTCCATTTGGCGTGTCTCTGAACTTATACATCCCGTCAATGTGTTATTGTGCACTAGTAAATTGTTGTATTCTTGATTTTGATTGTTGCAAATGAGCTTAGTGTATATACCTTTACGAGTTACTTTGTTACACATGACGTTGCTCTGTACTTTTACATCCCGTCATTGTGCTGATGTGCCATAGTAAATTCTTGTATTCTGTCTTTGGTACCCCTCAGGCTGGGCGTCCCCAAATGGAATGAAGGCATCCTGTGCTGGTTCTGTTACATCTACAGCTCATTCATCAGTAAATGTAGGTTCACTGTATACTGTCCAAGTTGAATGCGGATAGAGCTGCCAATCATCTGTGTCCAGTGGCATCAAGCTTTGTTGTTGTAAGCACTTAGGTCATTGGATTGTTATGCGAGTACTGCAAAAAAAAATTTGCTTCAATAGAGATAATCATTGAACTTGTCACTTACCGCCCACTTAAGTGCTATAAATTCCATTCTGTGCGGTGGGTATCTCTTTTCCGACTTTGTAAGACCTCTACTGGCATAGCTGATTATTCTCTTGAATCCCTGTTGCCCCTGGTATAACACTACTCCTAGTGCTGTACCGGAGGCATCTGTGTGCAGTTCATAGGTTAATACGTTGTTAGCGTATCCTAGTATTGGTGCTGATATAAGCATTTCCTTTAACCTCTTAAATGCTGACTCCTGTTCTTCTCCCCATTGTCATGGTTTCTGTTGGTGTTTCATGGATGATTTCTTGATAGTTGGATTTGACATCAAATCTTTAAGAGATTTGCTAATTTGAATAAACTGTTTGATGATTCGTCGATAGTGGCAAACAAATCCTAGAAATCTTCTGACATCTTCGGGTTAGTAGGTTTAGGCCAACTCACTACCTTATCTGTCTTTGCTGGATCGATCTCAACACTATTTGCTAAGACAACATGACTGACGTAGTTGGCTTTCCTCTTGAAGAAGGAACAGTTGTCTGGTGCTTACTTGATGTTGTGCTGACGTATCCTGTTGAAAACAAGGCGAAGATTTTCCAGTTGTTCTTCGAAGGTCTTTTCAAAGATGATGACATCATCGATGAAAATACTGCAGATCTTTAGATGTAAATCCGATCAGCATTTTTCCATCATCCTCTAATACGTGGCAGATGAATTGGTCACCCCAAATGGCATCTGGATGTATTCAAAGAATTCTTGAGGACCTACTAAAAAAACAGTCTTTTCTTTGTGCTCTTCCAGAATCTCCACGAGATGATATTCACTTTTCATGTCTCAAAGGTAAATGTACTTCCAGCTAGTGAATCAAGCAGATCTTCTATTCTCCTCAAAGCATAGCTATCTTTTATTGTCAAGCTGTTCAATTGGCGATAATCAACGCACAGTTTCAGTATCTCATGCTTCTTACGTACAAGTATCACGTTAGATGCGTATGGACTGTGTGATGGTCTGATAGTATCATTTGACAATAGCTGTCAAATAGTGACTTACTACATCGTACATAGGTGGTTGACAGCTGGTTGAGTTCGTCTATATCGTTGTTTGAATGGTCGTTATCAATGAAATTAATGTGGTTTTTAACTTCTGTATTTCCAATACATTTATCATTCTTGGAAAATATATCTGCAAATGTTTGATGAAATCTGTCCCTCTTTCTAGTTGATCTTCGGTTAAGTCACTTTCCGCAATTTCATCTTGTTCAAGTATTGATGATGTTGATGAAGTATCTTTTGGATGTTTTTCAATGTTGACTGGTTGTATTACACATAAACCAGCTTTTAGTTGGATGGTAATAGTCCTTGTGGTAACATGTTAGATATGAACGTCTATCTTTCCGTTAAAAATAAACCGATAAATGTAAACCTAACATTGGAGTTAGACAAGGGAATCCTCAAGGTAACTGTCAATGATTTACCGTGTATGTTTGCTGATTTCTATATATATGATTAGAATCAAATGTGGTTAAAAGTTTTTTTCAAGTTAAAAAGTACTTTCGGTGATAATATCCAAAAAAAATGATAGTTGTTTACAGACCCTCGATCACACTATTAAGCAAATTTTAACGTATGGCTCAGAAATTAAGGAGATTTTACTTTGATTTTTGAAAAATGTCACTAAACAATCGCCCCTTTGAAATTTCGAAAACAATTATTAAGCTTTATTGCTAGAACTTAAGTTTAAAGTTCTTCAAATATAAATGTACATTATCGGGGTACAAATCGGTTAATATAGCTATGATAGGAGAGTACGGTCGTACTCCACTGCATATTGACATTTTTTCCATTCTAAAGTTTTTGCAACGAATTACTAGTTTCAGTCAGGAGTCTACTTCGTCAAAATTATCTCCCCATTACGCCAGTTCATTTTCACAATCGTAGAAATGGAAGCCATTGTAGGGATGACGCGCTACCAATATTGCTCTTGGAAACCGATAAATTTATCCACATTGCACCTTTACGATCCTTATATGTTAGTTGTATTTTAAAAGACAAATGTATCAACTAGCTAATGAGCATCAGTTAATAATCTTGTCTGCATTGATTCAACTTAAAACTATTGTCTGATCGGTTGTCAGGTGGAATTTTCGAAAATTCATAAACATTTAAAAAAATTCTAATTAAATATTTCGTGGAAGGGCAGACTACATTTTTTTAGTGTATGAAGACTATAAACCGTAGTAATCACACACAAAAAAATAGAATTTTTCGAAGATATGCATTTTCATCATCCAACTTGAAAGACTGTCGTCAAGTACTTTCAGTAAAAAAAATAGCTATTCGAATACACCTTCTCTGTTTTTATGACTCATTAGATAGGTATTTCACTTGACCCATATATTTCATCTTTTAGTACTGTGATTCTTTTGTGTTATAAAGTCAACCTGTAGCTTTAATATATAAAAATGATAGAATCTGAAGCGAGACGATGTATGAAATATTCTTACTTTGTACGATATCAAGACAAAATACTCAACTCAAACACGCCCTAACATAAAAAGGTGCATTCGATTTTCTCTTTTTGTTACCCATTTTTTGGAATTTTTTCTTCAGTCACATAATGGAAGGGCAGACACTAAAATTACTGAACTAATAGATTGATATGTTTTCCGTCCGTGGTAATTTTTTCATAAAAATCGGAGGTTATGCATTTTCTTCATCCAACTTGAAAGATACCCATGTCGTCGACTTGATATCTAATTGTTCTGCTTAACTATGTACTAGATAAATTGAAAACTTATGCAAATGGTGTTTTTAAAATAAAACACCTCGTAATTGAGAAGAAAACTGAGCATATGCGTTATTTTCGTTATCTTTTAGAATCATCATTTTTTAAAAAATAAAACAGGTTGTACATTCTACATAAAATATGCAAGTCAACCGTAAATGTTAACACCCAAAAAAGGTCTTTAGTATATTCATTTTTCAACTTACAAAATATGTTAACGGTTTAAGCATCCCAAACTTTCATGTGACTTGAGTTTTTGATTTGTCAATATCAAGCTCGATATTTTCCATAACATCATAATAGTTCCGTTTTATCATTAAAACAACAAAGCACTAACTCTTGTACAAAACTGTAACAGATTATCAGACTGTCTAGTAAGTACAATTTTAACCCAAGCCGGGGGTGGGGGCGGCTTAAAATTTGTCGGAAAAATATGTTTGATTAACCATAGGGAATCACTGAGGCGACTGGAGCGCCCCCTCCCCCTAATGTAAAATTCTGGATCCGCCACCGAATATTGGTTTGAACAGTGCGATGGAAGTCTTCAAATGTATATAAAAAAGATAATGAAAGTCTGTGCTGGTTATTTACATACGGGAACGCAAATTTAACTTCAAATTGTGAAAAAGAGTTAGGGATAAGATTCATACAAAAAAAATATCGTCTGACTCAAAATTCGTTAAAAAAAATATTGTTGTCAGGCAATATTTAAAACCAAAAAAATGTTATGAATTCTGATCAAGATTCTAAAACCTTATAGTCTTAAGTTTTGAAAGAACAAAATATTTGATTGATGGAGGCGGAAATAAATGTTCGCGCTCTGACAAGAAAATCATACCCCCTTTGAAGCTAAATGATTAACTTACTTCCTTGTTGATGGATTGTTTCCTGGCTTGCTTTGGTAGAGTATTGTTGCATGTTTCACACTCGAGTAATATATATGCATGTGTAGTACATGAAATATGAAGACACCGGTGTAATACTATAGTACTTGACTTGTAATAGTGAGTATACATGAGAAAAATAGAGTGAGCCACCGTATACGGTAAAAATTAATATAAGGGAACTTTGATATTCTTGAATTTCTTTCTGAGTTGTGAAGAACTAACATACAACTAACGGTTATTCAAGTAAAGTACTATAATACAATCGAGTCTTTATGTGATAAACTATAATAAAATTGAGTCTTATGTAAAACTGTTAGATAAGTAATGACTCTAAATGTCTTGCAAATTTTCGACTGTAGGTAAACTAATAAGAAAAGAAAAAGATACAAATAGTAAATTCAAATCGTATGAATAATATTGGCGAACAAAAAAAGTATCACATTATGTCGTCAGACAATTGAAAGATGCTATAAGATAGACTAAAAAATGTATCGAAAATATAGCACAAAAGAAATCATAAAATAACTCAGTGCAATCCCAATTTAAGATGCAAACACATCAAAAGAAAAAGAAAATCACACCATATCTCCAAATGATACAAAACAAAAACCAACTGCAATCAACAAATAAGACGCAAAGCAGTGGCGTAGCTTGCATGTATGCTCAGATGCTCTAGCATCCACATCATTTTGACAGGGAAAAAATATAAATAAAGATATGTTCGCAGCAGTTTAACTCGGAGGTATCCGTATGTAACAAGGGTTAAGATATGAGGATAACATCCAATTATTTCCGATGAAGTATGCGTGGTCTTTTATTAAGGATAATTAAGTGCATGTAATAAAACAAAATGGATAAATCGCAGAAAAGTGTTCTCTATTTTTTTTCGTAAAAAGACTACGTCGTCGGCTACGGCCAGTGCAGAGGATGATGCACAGATCCTCGGACATGTTTCATCTGAAATTGAGCCTAGCGGAGTGATGGCTTCTTCAACTGACTAACAACATAACTGACAACTAAACCACCATATCCTGATATCGTTTCCTGTGACATGAAAGACGACGTGAAAAAAAAACTAATCTGTTATAGAGTGTGATCATTCTTAGGCTTATCAGTAAATTCAAGTTTCTATCTAGGTCCACGTATTAATTTTATTTTCAATAAAAGAACAAAATGCCTTTGTCCCCTGCATTGCACATATTTTATGTAACCAAGGAACAAGGGCAATAACTAATAAAAAATAATGTTTTTCCTTTTCCTTTTATTTTTAATGGAGAAATAAAAGCTTCAGAGAAAATACAATGGGAGTTCCGTATAATTTATATTTCAAAAGGTCAAAGCTTATGACTTATTTTCGAAATTGTCATTGCTGATGATATAAAAATCTGGCAAGAATTGTACACATGAGAGTGCAAACAAGACCGGATGGACGGACACCAGGTATTTCGATGATGTCCCGTACGACGCGTTAATGGGTTCACTTCAGTTCTTATATTCCGAAGTGCCGATGTAATAAGGCCATTTTTTTTTAGAAATGCTAGGAAAGGGGATCACTTCAGTTTATTTATCATGTTTATACAGAAGTGCCGCTGTGATGGGGCCGTTTATGAGAGATGTCAAATATAAGATTGGTGGGAAACTTTTACATCAAATAAACAAATTAGGAATTACATTCAATTTCGAGAATTTCGAGAAAACATTTAAATTTTGTTTGAAATATAATTATATGAACTGGTGGGTATTTTGAAATTAAACAAAAATCTAACCACGGTTGGATTCTAGGGGAGTACATGTGCTTACAGGAACAATGTCTGAAAAAATATAATTTTGTGCATAAAATAGTCCAA
Source organism: Mytilus galloprovincialis (assembly GCF_965363235.1). Taxonomy (NCBI): domain Eukaryota; kingdom Metazoa; phylum Mollusca; class Bivalvia; order Mytilida; family Mytilidae; genus Mytilus; species Mytilus galloprovincialis. The sequence continues at coordinate 61,312,722 of NC_134839.1, forward strand.
AAATATTTTCGCCAAGCTCCGCTCGGCGAAAGCATCCACATCATTTCAACCTTGGCTACGCCACTGCAAAGAATCACAAGAAATAAAAAAAATCCTTTCCCGGGCAACTTCCGACTTATTATACTGTATGATCGAACACAAACATAGCCAAAATATGACACCAAAGAAATAAGACGCAAACTAAATTACAAGAAATTGCAAGATCAATAAATGATGTATTAAAAATAATTCAGAACGACAATTGGTTAACACAAAAGGAATACAACGATTTAAATCTATGCTACCCCAAAAACTCAACTTCACAACGGTCAATCAATCCGGGCGACTGTATAACTGAGGTGTAACAAAATGTGTAACAAAACGTTTTTTAAATAATACAGAAAATATGACTGTCGGTGTAATTGTAATAGTTTAAGAAAAAAGTATTTCAAACATGCAAATATTTTTAAAAACAAATTAGTTTTAAATCACTTAAAAGTCATCTGATGTTACATATAAAGGACGGGTGTGTTCGATGCGTAAATTAACTAGATATCATTGAGATGGGAGCCATCTCTGTGGGCCCCGATTTGAATAATTTGCATTAAAAAATTGTATCTTTACCATAGGACATGGGTTTGTCAACTGAAATCAAAGTTTTTGAGCTTGACCTTTGACCTAGGAAGTTGTAAATAAATTATGACACACCCTTTGGTGTTGGCTTATAAACATGTCAAGTATAAACTTTGAAATGATAACGGTTCTCAAGATATAGAGCGGACACGATCTTTACCATAGGACATGGGGTTGTCAACTGAAACCAAAGTTTTTGACCTTGAACTTTGCCCTAGGCAGTCGTTCATAAATAATGACACACCCTCTGGTGTTGGTTCATATACATGTCAAGTATAAACTTTGAAATCATAACGGTTCTCAAGATATAGAGCGGACACGATCTTCACCACAGGACACAGGGTTGTCAACTGAAACCAAAGTTTTTTTACCTTGACCTTTGACCTAGGAAGTTGTACATACATCATGACACGCCCTCTGGTGGTGGTTAATAAACATGTTAAGTATAAAGTATGAAATCATAATGGTTCTCTAGATATGGAGCGGACACAAAGTGTTACGGACGGACGGACAGACTGATCACTATAGGGGACCCGCCTTTGGCAGGGCCCTAATTAACAAAACCCCGTCATATAACATCCAACTTTGAAATTGCGTCCAAATGTCAAATTTAGGTGTGCCACTTTGGGAATGGTCTTAAACGATTGACAATTCATTTCTCAATTTTTGTAATTTTTCCCAGATTTTTTCTATGTCGGGCCAAAAAAAGTAGCAGTTTATAAGGAGACCCCCTAAATGACGTAACAACTTGACTTATGGTCGTTTTAAAAACGATTGTTTGCAAGTTGCATTGTTAACAATTGTACAATTTGAAAATAAAACGAAGTGAATGCAAATATTTATAATGACTTTACGGAAAGTAACGTTTGTGACATCTTGACAACCGTATACAAAGTTCATTTCACTTTTCTACCTTCTAAACACAAGAGGTCGAATTCTTTTGTTCTCTATAAACCGCATATCGGACTGGTTAAGCAAACATCAATCAATTATTTACATATGGAAGAATTAACTTCGTTACAAAATGATAAAAAGGCATTAATGATTGTTTGGCTAAGGCAGAATAAATATACGAACTAAGACCTGTGTTTTACCCTAGTGTAGAATGACGTAACAAATATAAATAGGTGTATTTGTTGCATTGTACGGCTCTCTTTGAGAGTATACCGACAAAAACATCAAAGTATCGTAAAACAAATACTGACAACGTAGCAGTTATTGTTGTACAGTGCATTAAGAATTATTAAATGAAAACTACACTTACAGGAATCCACTTAACATATACAAAAAACAGTTAAGAGTTACATCCCATTGTACGCAACTTTGATTATTATACATGTTGCCTCCATGCAAAAATGTCATACTTTATGGTAAAGTTTATTATTAATATTTTGGAACTTCTGGATCTCAATCCCTAAAGTAAAATCACAAAAATACTGAAATCAGAGGAAACTTAAAAACTAAAAGTCTCTAATCAAATGGCAAAATCAAAAGCTCAAATACACGAAACGAATGAACAGCAACTGTCGTATTCCTGACTTGGTATAGACATTTTTACAAAGAAAATGGTGGATTAAACTTGGTTCCATAGCTAACAACTTGTACGATTCTTGTATGACAGTCGCTTAAAATTTCAATCTATTGACAACGATGTGAGAACAAAACAAACAGACACAATAAGTAATAATGTCAAAAATAGGGGTACAGCAGTTATCATTGTGTTATAAACTAAATCACTATATAAACTAACAAATGTGTTACAAGACGCACAGACAAATAGCATAAGTAAAAATGAATGACAAGAACACAAAATCTACCAGGGCACTATGACGGGAGTATAAGTACAGAGCCACGTCATATATAATCGAGAAACTTAACAATGCATTCGCTTCAAAACCACATCACTAAAAATTGAAAGACAAGAATACAATAAGTATCAGAACAAAAGCACAATGACGGGATGTATAAGTACAGAGCCACGTCAAATAGATATCATCAAACAGTTAAGTAATATAAAAGATTATTATAACCTGTTATCTAGATGATAAACAAGGGCAGTTCTAATGATCTATACATCAAGACCATCGTGTATTATTTGTAAAGTTGATACGAAATATTTTTATTAAGAAGGTCTTGAACTTTTTTTAGAAATAAAGACGAGACGTTCTTTGATCTTCTTTCACATACCCCTGGCTCATCAACTTTCTGCTCTAAAATGGTTTACGTTTTACAAAGTCTGAGTAGGAGCTGCAAGCTTTAAAATACCGAACAAGTTGGGAAGGTATATCCCATATGCAGGTGAAATTGTTTTATTGCTACAAAGGCGGGGGAAATTAATAATTAAAATTAAAATCGTCTATTTTGACATAGAAACAAGGACATTCTACTGTTTTCTCGCTAAATACTTTTCATAACACTCGAGTGAACCAGGTATTCCAAAAAAGTTCATTCATGGATTCTGATTGGGAAGTTATCCGTTAAAGCTGCCAGGAATTTAAAGATACGAAGCAATGTAAGGCCAGAACATTAAATCCCATGCGTCGTGTTGGATGAGTGCAATGCTGTTTGCATGAATCCAAATGAAATATTTGACACTAAACGCGCAAGTACCAATCAATCATTTACCCGTTCATCTATTGAAACTGTTGTCAATTAGAAACATTTTGTATTGCTTTATTTTACCTAGAACTTTAAATTGCAAAAGCGACCGAAATTTGTATAATAATATAAGTTTTTTTATATATATTAAGTTCTTTGGTGCATATGTACGACAATTCTATAATGACGTACAATAGATTTAAATATACGTAGTGTGTCAAACTACTCTTTTGATCAAATCTTTCAGACTTTTAAACGAGAAGGGAAGTGTCTTTTAGTTATAAATGCCAACGACCTTGTCATCGTATATGGGTTTAACATATATCGTACGAGTTTTTTTTCATGAAAGGCTAGCTTTGTTTTCAAACGTAATACAATTCGTATAAAATGAAGAATTTAGCAATATAATGGTAGAAACCAAAATTTAAGCAAATTTAACAAAAAAATTTAAAAAAAAAACATTGCAAAAAGTATTCACAGTAAACCTGTCTCTGCATGTTGCTACACCTATGATAGACGAATTTCAAAGAGAAAATAAGGAACAAAGGAAATCAACAATCTGATCTGTTGTGAAATCTGCATTTGATGTCCGTCATTCTAACCTGATATGATAATTGTATCATCTTTGACTCGCAGATCAGTCAGTACTTGTTATGAACATTATGAATACAAATGCCACGATCAAGATTAAATGGAATGGACAACTATCAGAATCCTTTGATTTTGAACAGGGATTACGTCAAGGCGAAACCTTAAGCGCCGCACTGTATGAAATATATGTACACTAGGTACGAAATTGTCTAGAAGACTCTAACTTTAGTGAAAACATATAAGATCCACTTCTTGCTGTGACACCACCTGTGCGGACGATAAAATTAGCCTCAACTCGTACAACCTACCAGAAATCTAGCAATGGTTACTATACTATATATAAAAATATTAATTTTCGCGAACCATTTAGGTCACGGAAATTCCAAAATATGGCATCAGTAAGGAGAGTTGTGCAAATAATGAGAATACACAGAACTCCCATCCAAATTATCTTTAGCTAAAAGTATTCATCATTTTCTATTTTATATGTACTAACAACATTCCATTTTTCTATAATTTCGATTGAAATATTCCAAAATCTGAGTTAAAATCGATCGAATGCCCCAAATAAACATTGTCTGATTGGTTGAAGTACTGTGGCGTCGATGATTAGCATAATAAGCCTCGATGTAAAGAATAAGCCTCGATGTAAAGCACACGCTTCACATGAATAAGGAGAGTTTTACAAATAATGTGAATACACAGATCCTCCATCCTATTTATATTTTGCTGGAAATGTTGCAGTTTTCATCATTTCTGTTTTGATTCTGCTCACAACATTCCATTTTTTCTATAATTCCGATTTAAATATGTGGAACCCGCAATAAAAATAGATGGCCTCAATGATCTAATAGCAACGCAAAAAATTCCGTTGATGTTACATTAGCCTGGGATCCGGCCCAATCTAGCTGCGCGTCGTAAGGTCAAGATTAGCCAGGATCCCAGTCTAAATTAATGTTACATAAACCAACCAAATCACACATATACAGAACTTTGCGCTCAAATGTAATTCTTGGTGAAGTATACGGGTAACTTCGTTTACGGAAATTTATACACACTTTATAATTAACATATTACCTGGCTTTTACATATTCACGTTTTTTTTTTGCTGAACTGTAGTCGAATTCAATTCTATACATTTTTTTTACATGAAGCAATAGGAGTAAGAATATTTATTTAACCAGCATCACAATGAACAAAATTATTTACCGGTATTTTTGTGAAATTTCAGTTCGATAGGTTATCAATTAGAGAAATTTTGGTAAGTATTACTTATTTATGTTAAGGTTCTACTGATGTGCTTCTCTAGACCTGTTTGACGGTCCGTTTTATCCCATTTATCTCAATACTATGTCCGATGACAGGAATGTCAACTCGGACTCCAACTCGACCTATTCGTGTCGAAATGAAAAATCCAATCTGTTTGATGAAATAATTTCTTCTTCAACGGTTCATGCATTATTTTTGTATAATTTGATAACCAATCACATTCACGTTGCATGTTTGCATGAAAATGGTTATGTACATGTATTAGTGAATTGTAAGGGCGATGCAGCATGCGAGGTCAGTGCGCGATCACGTGACATTATTATTTGTAAACAAACATGCTCCCCGTGTAACACGTGTCTGAATTATCCTTTCAAAGTGTTATGACTCTTTCAATCACTATTTTATGATATTTTTGTTTTTGTTTTTAGGTTTGCATATCAGTAGTCCAAGTGAATTGTAGAAATAGTTCCGAGTTTTTTTTTTTGTTTTTTTTTTATAGCCTATAGAATTAGAAGGTAAGTCTACATAAGTTATATTTACATGTAACTAAAGTCTAAAAAGATGACTCCACTTTCCCTCTATATATTAAAACCCGCTTACCAATTTAAAAAGCATTTGCTCCCCTTGAACGCTAATTTGTCATTTCCCTTTAAATTTGCTCAAAAGTCATACTTATAGTCCATTTACATTACTAAGATGTCAAAGAACAAATGTATGAAATATTTAATCGCCGAAAATCTCTAAAGACAAGTAGTTGAGATTTCCCAAATTGCAAAAGTCGTAGGAATATTGTTTGTCGTCAATACGTAGTCAACTACGTATCTATATGTCAGTAGTCTATTATATATAATGTGAATACACAGAACCCCCATCCAATTACGGTTATTTTTGGAAAACAAATAGTGTGATTTGTCAAATTCAGCTGATTTTTTAATCGTCTGGAAAAAAGTGTACATTTTATGAGGGGGGATAATCCCGATCTTAAAAACACCCGATCCCGGAGTCCCGATAAAGGTCCTATCCCCCCTCTTTTATGGTCATGTCTAAGAATTACTGTTTAATCTTCATTTGGCAAGAATACTTCAATAAGATACCCCCATTTCTACCCTCATTCATGTATATGGACAGGTCATATGTTATCCTATGTCATTTGAAATTGTGACGCCAGAAAGCATTCCCCCCCCCCATTCGATAGCTGATAATTGATTTTCTGTCAAAATCTTAATGAGGTCAAGGTGAATTCCGAGTATTGTCTGATAAGTTAAAGTCCGAGAAACTCGAAAAAAGTAAATAAACAAGGAGGAAAATAAATCTTTCTATATATTTCTTTCGCCAAATTCATCAGCAAATGACGAATTTTTACCGCCACAAGTATTATTTTTTCGCAAATTGGGAAAATGGCGACCGCCAGCGGAAACCCTGTGTGAGGACACCCTATCAAGCTTGCGCTCGTGTTGTGTTAAAACATTTTTAGTATGCTGAAAAATACCAACAATAGAAAAATAAACAAATAATCGATATTGTAAAATATCATTGGTTGAAGAGCCAATGATTTACATACATGTACATAAATATAACAACCATAAAATACAAATAATTTGATTTACACCACAACTGTTGGAAAAAACCTTTATGTCTATCATGTACATGTTTATAACTTATCTCATTCTAGTCCATTCAACTGACAGAATCAGTGTAAATTTCATGAATTCTTTAATATCATGTACATGTATAATCATGGACTATTCTTTTATATAGCAATATCTGTTAGCCATTTAGAGGTCTTTTGCATTTAAAGTTCAGTTTAAGTGGGCTTATTTTGTGAAAACGAAGTCAATTTCCAGATCATAGTTTACATTTTCTTTATATTTTGCTGTGTCAAAATAACCTCAATATCAAGGACAATATATAGACCCAAAAACCGTCTATCACATTCTACACATGAGATTTTAGCAGGAAAGACTGTGATTGGAGTATTTAACCATTGCAACTTTTTAATTTGATCTCCTCCACTAATTGAAGTAGAATATTTAATGAAGGTGTGTCCACAATTTAGAATATGTTTATATATGTATAGAAATGATGTTGAGCCTGTTTTATAAATTGAAAAGGTTACATTTTCCCCTTATTTCAAAATCTAAGCTTGAACCTCTGCGGTCTTACAAAGTTGCCCCCTGCCGGGAATCTGGTTGTAACATGTACAACAATCAAAGATCAACCCACACTAAACTGAATGTAATTGAAAGACATCTAGAGGTTGATATCAGAGGCAGATTTAGGGGGGGGGTCTTGCTTTTTGAGAAAAAATTCGGTTGCTTATATAGGGAATTACTGAATCATGACGAGCCCCCTCTTAGGTCAGTCAGTGGGCCCCCACTTAAGAAAATTTCTGGATCCGCCACTGGATATACAGTATCTAACAGAAGATGAAAAAGGGAACAATATGGTGAATTTTAGAGATTTATATTATTTCATGTACATGCATTTGAAATATATCAGATATATTGTTCGATTTTTTTTAGTTCTAAGTTCCAAGGTGACCTAGCTTCCATTTCAGAAATTGGATTTAAATGCTAGTCTATCAGAAGGATTTTTCCTTTTAATTGGTTGTAGATATGGAATCTTATTTTACCATGAAGTCAGATTTGAAAATGACTCTGGGAATGAAGATGTTGTAAAGACTGAATGTCAGTTTTAGTCTTATATACAAACATGTATGTACTTTATAATTTTAGTCTTGCATGTATATAATTATGTGTACAATACATATATCACTGATTCAGTGGCAATGGTAAATAGACACTGACAAGTCTTAGATCTATAATATTTTATAGTTTTGAATGTTTTGTCCATTGACTAAAACTAGGTGGAGGTTTGTGTGTTCTTATTTCCAACAGAGGTACACTCAACATATATCAATATGTGCATTAAGTAAATTGATAGTTGCTAGATACGGAATGATTATACAACAAGAAAGTTTTAACCTGTGTATATATACTTAAAATATGTTAAAAAAAATCATGTCTTTTTCAGGACTTCCGAATCCAACCATGTAGTATGGAATGTTGTTGAGATATGGTTTTGGTCAATGGATGTTAATGAAGGACCTGTAGTACAAAGTATATCACTGGATTTAGCTCTTTGTCTAAGTGTATTATTAAAGTACTTTGCTTTGAGCTCAGTTCATTGTTATGCAATTCATTCTTTGTGAAATAAAGATTTGACAGAAAACTCTCATGTACAAGGATTTGTCAAAGTAGTACCACCTCTATTTACAATGTAAGTATTAGGGAGATAAAAGCATTCTATTTTGATTTGAACCAAACATATTTATATTAAAAAAAAAGAACAAATTTACCCGAGAATGCTACTCCCACTATATTTGTACTAGCAATATGATGCTAGGTTGTTTTAATACATCTGTAGACTACTGCCTACTTACGACTCTGTCCTGAGTGTATATGGTCCTTCAACTATGTGGGAAAAAAAATATAAGGCCTATCTAGGCTTATCAATTTCTAAAACTATATTTCATTGTACATATTTGAAATTTTTATATAATTTTTTGGGTTATTGGGCAAACAGTCGAGGAATTTAGGGCCAAAAACAAACATTTTTGTAGATTCAAGACAATAAATTGGAGTTATCTTTCTTTGTCCAGAATGGTTGTTGAATTAATATTACCTAAAACCATTGCTTTATGAAATCTTCTTTGAAAATTGGAGTTATCTTTCTCTGTCCAGAATAGTAGTTGAATCGACTTAAAATAATGCTATATATACAATATACAATGCAAAATTCACTTTACTACCAACTGATAAATTTAAGCAGTCTTTAATAGCCATTCAGTGATTACAAGCACTTTGATTATCATTCTAGGGTTATCCCCTTTCACAAATGGAAAAATTTCTCAAGTTTGTCTCAACTAAATTTAGTGAAATGTGTATACAATGCTTACATGTATTACCGGTACCTCTAAACTCGGTTTAAGTTCAATTTTTAGCAGCTTCACTTTTACAGTTCTTGATTTATGTACCTTTATAATGTTATATGCTAGCGGAGGCATCATCACCATGACTGTATGACATTTACACTTTAATACTTTATGATGTATTGAAATGAGTAGTTGAATAATTACTGTTGCAAACTCCATTAAAAATTTGATTTGAGATCATTTTTATACAACCGCAAAAATTGAAAACTTTTTGGTTGTACATTGGTATCACGTTGGCATCATCGTCTTCATCCAAAGACATTCGGTTTTCGCACTCTAACTTCAGTAAAAGTAAAATAGAAATATATGAAATTTAGACACAAGATAACTTAAGTATTAGTAAACAGAAATCTACGATATTTTAACATAATGTCTATGGCCACATAAGGAGGGTTGGGATAGATTTTGGTAATTTTAGTTCCAACAGTGTAGGATTTAGGGGTCAAAAACAGGCCCCAAATAAGCATTTTTCTTGGTTTTTGAACAATAACTTTAGTATAAGTTAATAGAAATCTATAAAGGTTTATGACCACAAAAGGAAGGTTTGGATTAATTTTGGAGTTTTGGTCCCAAGGAATAAGGGGCCAAAATTAAACTTTGTTTGATTTCATCAAAAAAATGAATTACGGTATTGTGCTTCTTTGATGTGCCAAATCTAACCATGTCCAAATTCTTAATTTTAGGTCCTGTTTTCTAATTGGTCTACATTAAAGTCCAAAGGGTCCAAAATTAAAATAAGCTTGATTTTAATAAAAATTGAATTCTTGGGGTTCTTTGATATGGTGAGTCTGAACATGTACTTAGATTTTTGATTATGGGCCCAGTTTTCAAGTTGGTCCAAATCGGGGTCAAAAATTATTATACTAAGTATTGTGCAATAGCAAGAAATTTTCAATTGCGCAGTATTCTGCAATGCGCAGTATTGTTCAATAGCAAGAAATGTTCAATTGCACAGTATTGCACACTAGCAAGAAATCTCCAATTGCACAGTATTGTGCAATAGCAAGATATTTAATTGCACAGTATTGCACAATAGCAAGAAATATCTAATTGCACAATATTGCGCAATAGCAAGAAATTTTCAATTGCACAGTATTGCCAATAGCCAGAAATATTCAATTGCACAGGATTGTCCCGTTTTCAAATTGGTCTACATTAAGATCCAAAGGGTCAAAAATTGAACTTTGTTTCATTTCAACAAAAATTGAATTCTTAGGATTCAAACGCATTGATCTCAGCAATTTCTTCACTGTCGTTCCTCAATAACTGCATTAAACAGTTTCTAATCATTATTCATTCAAAACCATTTTAGTATACCAATGTCTCACACATAACTTATTATAGTATACTGTTGTCTATCAGTCCATCATCCACACTTCAGACAATAACTAGAAAACACTTCCCCCTACTTTCAAGAAACTTTGTTGAAATGTTTATATCTATTGACATTAGCTCCACATCGATTTTATAAATTTTAGAATTTTCATTTCCATGTTATGAAGAGAGATTTTATCCTTAAAAAAGAGAGAATTTTCCAATTTTGAACAAAAACACAAAAATGCATCCATCACCTTTAATTAAACTTTGGTGAATTGTTTACACTATTGACCTAAGGTCCCTTTTGATTGTAATAAATTTCAGATTATACATTTCTGTGTTATAATTTTTATATATGCTAAAAAAAAGAAGGGATTTTATAGTTTTTGGACACCTATAATTGCAGGAGTTTCTGGCTACATTGAAAACCCATTGGAGGCCTTCAGCTGTTGTCTACTCTATGGTTGGGTTGTTGTCACTTTGACACTTTCCTCATTTCCCATCTCAATTATTCACATAAACACTTCCACATCATTTTATAAAACTTGGGTGAATTGTCTATGTCTGTTTGTTGACTTCAGCTGCATTCCAAAATTTAAAACAAGATTAACAACTACAGGTCCCCAAATAGCCTTCAACAATGACAAAAGCTCATACAGCACAGTCAGCTATAAAAGACCTTAAAATGACAAATATAAAACAAATGAAATGAGAAAACAAATAGACTAATAATTGTACAAAACAAAATAGTTCAACCTTTAAGCAAGCTTAAAAGGAATCAAGACATATCATGCGCTTACAGTGCAGCTATTTATTAACAAACTCCATATTCAAACACTCAAACAACTAATTCATAGAGAGGGGTGGAAGTTGAAGCCTCCTTTTTTTATCAGTCAATGCATTTGAATGAAGACATGTACACATCAACTCAATTTGTTAATACACATTTCCAGTCTAGCTTTCAATACATATGTAACGACCTTTAACCCCACTGACAATTTGCGTCTGTGTCCATACTTGTTAATATATCAATAAATTATACTGCAAGCGAGAAGGGAACCATTTTCAACGAACACGATGTCTTACTCCCTGTTAAAACGTCAAATAAAGCATTTAACAACATAGATTTAGATTTGAAAGGTGAAATGATGACTACTGTTAACAAAACAACACTAATTGGCATTCGGAGAGCAATTTTAGATTGCATCTGCTACGATTGAAGAGAGTTCTCTACATAGCCTTACGGCAACTGGCTTACCTGGTAAAATGGATTTTTCCCGGTTACTACCATCAATTTACTTAAATCTTATGTAATTCCAGTTATTCAAAACTTATATAAATAATTCCAGTTATTCAAAACTTACATTATTCCAGTTATGCTCTATGGGTTGAAGACATTTATACCTAATGGACAAAATTCTGGATTTAATCAACAAGCTATATAAAAAGATTATGAAACAAATGTAATTTCTGAATACAAATGTAACAGATCCTGCCGAAAATATATACCGGTTGTATCCCAGGTCAACTACCAGCATAGGCTTAAATTCATGAAAGGACTTACATTGTTTGTGGTAGTTTTAGCAGATCAGATAATATACCAATGGAATGGAGAATGCAGAGACAGCTCAGTATTAAAAACATGAGACGTAATAGTTAATTCATCGAGATAACAAACACTATGCCTGAAATATGGCATTGGTGACCCTTTAAGTTTCCTTAGCAATTTGTTATCCAAAATCCTGTAAACAAAATTGATAATTTAAAAGTCAAAACCTCTTGGGGAAAAACGTATCAATCCTGAATCTAGAAGGTATCCTTCATTAGTATACTTGGAAATGACCTATTATGCCGTAGAGGAATGTCTTCCTAAAACAAGAACTGTAATTGTACGTACATTCTTCAAACAAATAGAGCCGCTTTTGATCAAAACAAAATGAATGTAGTTTAGATCTGTATGCTCTGCAATTGTGGTGAAAAGATGCTTGCTCATTTGTTGCTAGATTGTACACAGCTTGAATATATACGGAAACATATTTTTGAAAAGATCAACAAGTTCTGCTTTTTGCTAAATACAGCATTTCAATAGAAATAAAGATCTTATAAATCATTAAATTGACGTGAATCCATATGCTTACTGTATCACCTCATGATCAGCACACAAAGAGCTTACTGATGACATAAGTACGCATTTATAACGTCTGTGTAGATATACACTATAGGAATTGTTGAACATTATTCTTAAAAAGGACAGTAGAAAACGTACTGTTGAACATAAATAAATGCTCCGTTGTGGTCGGACCACACCTTATACACAAATCCCTAAAAGGTAAAATCACTAAAATACCGAACTTCTAGGAAAATTCCATAATCAAATAGCTAAATCCAAAGCTCAAACATATCAAACGAATGGATACAATTATCATATTTCTGACTTGGTAAAGGCATTTCCTTATGGAGAAAATGTTGGATTAAACCTGGTGTTATAGCTAGCTAAACCTTTCACTTGTATGAGTCGTACAAAATTTCATTATATTGACAACGATGTGTGAACAAAACAAACAGGCATAATAGGTAAAAATGTCGAAATAGGGGAAAACAGTCAACATTGTGTTAGAGTCTAAATCACTGATAAAATGTAACAAAGAAACACAGTAAGCATATGGACAAAGCACACGAACAAAAATGAGAGCAACAAACAAGAAAACAATAGCATAATACCGGGATGTATAAGTACCAAGCCACGTGAAATGGATATCACAAAAAATAGACTTAACAGTAAACGTATTATTAAAACATATATATATATTAGAACGCGTTATCAAGGTATTAAACAAGCGGGTATTCTTTGTTAAGTTGATAATGAATATTTATCAACAAGGTCATTGTATCTTCCGATGAACTCTTATACGTTCTTTGACATACCCTTGGTTCATCATTTTCTCAAAAACACGTTAAGTGTGTTTAACTAGATTTTTGAAGATAGGGCATACTTATTTTATATGTGCGGTTAAAGAGCGTCTCCTTATAAGAGTAAAGAGATGTGGTATGATTCCAAAATTCAAATGAAGTCGACGTAAGCTATAATAGGCGATCAACTGTACGTTCTTCAACAATGAGAAAATATACGTTACTGTATGGTTGGCTATAAAAGGCCCCAATCGCCCCAAAAAACATAATCAAAATTTATAATTATAATTTTTAACAAAACAATAAATGAAAAACAAATTTGACAGAGGGAATCGCCAGCCCAGTAGTCAGTTCATCTGTGTTGTCATGAATATCAACTACATGGGTCATTTTAATAAATTATATGTTTGCAAAAGTATAAACTATTCGAAATACTAAGGATTGTCTTATCACAGGCATTAATAAAGTTAGCCGTATATGGCACAACTTTTGGAATTTTTGGGTCATCAATGCTCTAGATCTTCAACTTTACTTTCTAACAATTTTGATCTGAGCGTCACTGATATGTCTTATGAAATCGAAACGCGCGTCTGGCGTATAAGTCTGGTAGCATTGATAACTACAAACATGAACCAACGACAACCATTGAACTATAGGCTCTAGATTCCTACTGATCTGTTGAAATTATTTGGTGGCGGATATTCAGTATTTTCATTATACGTTCATACCGTACTCCACCGGGTCCAGGAGGTTTGCCTTATTCCTATTCAATAATATATTAATTTTACTGGTGCATATATACTTGAAACATTTAATGACCTACAATAAATTTGAATAGTCATAGTGTTTCGAACTACCTTTTTAATCCAATCTTATATGATTTTGAATCGAACAGGGAAGTGTCTTTTAAATGCCAACGACCTTGCCATCATATATTTGTAAACGTAGATCGTACGACTTTTAATGTATGGCTAGTCTTGTTTTCAAACTTATTTCAACCCACTTAAAAAAAAGATACATATATTGAAACAAAAATTAACAAAAACATATTTAAAAAAACAAGGAATAGTTTGCCATCAGCTCAGTGAACGTCAGAGTATTCGGCTTGATGTGCAATAACCCTCTGTTCTGTTTAGTTTTAACTTATGGTTGCTTTTGTTCTATCAAAACTTTAGAAATGGATCCTTGACATTTTAATAAGTTTGAACTTGTTAAAAACAACACATCAGAATTATCCTCAGGATTATTCAAAATCATCGAATTTGGAAAAAATCAAGACTGACTTTTGTCGTGCATAATATGTATTGTAGTAAAGAAGATTTTGGGTTGACATATTGTACGAATGATATTGATGCAATTAAACCCCACAATCATTTCTATGTTTGTTTTTTTCATTAATTTCATTATCAATTTCTAAAATTTGTAAGAAGTCAATTGGTATTGAACTTTTAACTCTTGAAAATTCCGATATACAGTTTCGTTTATCTACAAGTTTTTCAAATATAGAACAACAACTGTAAAATGTGTTGGTTTCTTCCTTCCATATGTCTTTGATATACTTCATGTTACTTTTTAGAAAGGAAGAAAAAAACAATGGCTTATTTTGAAATGAAATTTTTGAATTACCAAATAGTCTCATATTAAGTACCTCGTCCTTAGTTTTGGGATTATCTCCAATTTTTAGAAAATTAGACCATGTATAAATCATTTTCTGATAAAATAAAGGAATATTTTTAAGATTTAGTCCTTTAATATTTGAACATTTACATAAAAAATACTGATCATTATACTTGTTGTCAAATTGTCGAAGCCAATACTTGCCAATCGCATTCCAGCTTTCTAACGGTTCATGGAGAATGCGATAAAGAGACTTTATTTGCTTACTTCTAATGAATAAGTCTATACTTATCACGCCCATTCCGCCCTTTGTTATATCAAGACAACAAACCTGTCTTTCTATTTGGTTAACTTTCCCATCCCATATAAAATTCCAAATAATATTATTTATTTCTTTTGAATATTTTTCAAGAATTCCTCGCATTTCAATTTCATAACTACACATGGGCAATATGAAATTTTTTACTATTAAGGTTTTACCACTAAATGAAAGCTTCCTGCTTTTCCAAACGTGGACACAGTTTTTAATCTTCTCTATTATACTTTGTCATATAGCATCATTATCAATTTCATATCTGTGATTTACTCCGAGGGTTTTTACATTACCTGTAATCCATTTAATTTGATTAAATTTTAGTTTTTTCCTTTTAAGAGATCCTATAAGTAAACCTTTGGTTTTATCAAAATTAATTTTAGATCCCGAAGCTTTTTCATATAGCGTTAGGACATCAACCAGCTTGACTAAAATTCAAAACTTAAAACTATTTGAGATCCAATTAACAATAGTTATGTTGTGTTTCTGTTGTGGCGTAGTTCTCCTCTTATATTTGGTGTGTTTCTCCCAGTTCGAGTTTGTATTCTGGATTTATTATTTTCCCAATCGATTTCTGAACAGCGGTATACTACTCTTGCCTTTATTTGTCTAATGCTGTTGGCTTCATATACAGCTAGCTACAAAACCTAGGATTAACATTTTTTTTCTCATGAAAATGTCTATACCAATCGGGAATATGGGGGTTGTTTTCCTTTCGTTCTTTTTGGTTGATAAAGTCTAACGTTTGATTTTGTTATTTTATAATCTCCCGTATTGAATTTGCAATGGAGTTCGGTATTTTTGTTACACTTTTTACCAAAATCCTTATTTGGTGTTCTCATTAGTAAGTACAGTACCTCGTATACCTGTTTATAATACACTGAAAACAAGAGCAATAAACTGGAGCATCTCTGTCGGTCAGTTTTATCTGATTTTATTTTTTGTACTTTTACCATTAGCACCAACTTTAAAACAATTAATATTCTTGAACTCCAATTATGAATAATTTTTATGTATCTTGTAAATGATCATTTTCTTTGTCTATTTATTTTGATGAATCTATAAATTCGTATATTTATTAAATCATACATTAAAAACTGTGATTAATAGATTCTGGTGAAATAGTTTATTTGTGAATGCTAATATATAAGAATATCCCGAAGCGTTATTATAACACAATAGAAGTACCCTTGACCGAATATCGTAGGTGCATATATATCAAGTGCGTAAAAACATTCTACAGTGACGTATGTTTGTCATTCTAATAAAGATAACATACCAAGAAAAGGAAGTTTTAACCAACAAATCAAATGACATTGACCTACAACTATGGGTTCAAGAGATTTGTACTTAAAATTTTATGATATACTGGAATGTAAATTTTATTGAGAATTCTGACAGTTTAATAAATGAATCAATATGCCACGAGACTTCACTATAATTCTTCTTTCCGTTTTAATTAATTTTTAGTATTATTACCTTTAGTTTAATAAAACTAGTACAGAAAAATTATATGTGTAATGCCTACCAATTTCAAATCTTATAAAATAATATATATCGTGAAATATGTATAGCTTTTATAACGGTCTTGCTTTATCAAATCAAAATGGATGTGTTTCGAATGAATCTTATTAGTCCCTTTCAAACTTAAAAAAAGTTACAAATGGTACTATGGTACTATTAAAATAGGCATAATTTTTTCATATATATGTACATTTTAACAGTTACATTAATAACATTTATCAATATTTTACGCCTAGCAAGGGATTGGTATAAAAATATTCAGAAATATAAGGTGTATATAGATAGAATAGATAGAATGACACGCAATCATTTTCTTTCTACTACGTTGTAAAATGAAGAAGAAGCTATTTAGGGAAAGAGCAATACAAACAATGACAATTTCATGAAAGAAAAAAAATAGACAAGACCTAAAGAGAAATGACGGAGACAAACAACTATACACATAAAATATACAAAAAAGGACAAAATTGAGTAACATGAAACCACTCAAAAACAGTTGAAACCTAAGGTGTTACGAAACGAAAACATTTTAGGGTCTATCATTTGCATTCGTAGCGAGTTAAACCGGCATGTTTAACCCCACCACATTATGTATGTAGGTGCCTGTCAGAAGTCGGGATCCTGTATTTCAGTGGTTGTCGTTTGTTTATGTGTTACATATTTGTTTTTAGTTTATGTTTATATAAATAAGGTCGTTCGTTTGTTTTCTTGTTTGCATTTTTTTTACATTGTCATATCGGGGCCTTTTATAGCTGACTATGCGGTATGGGCTTTGCTCATTGTTGAAGGCCGTACGGTGACCTATAGTTGTTAATTTCTGTGTCATTTGGTCTCTTGTGGATAGTTGTCTCATTGGCAATCGTACCACATCTTCTTTTTTATAATAGCCGCACTAGGTTTTACTGAAGGGAGGGGGCGTGCTTGTCCATGTATAGTACGAGACTTGTATACGGCCAAGATTAACCATGCAAATATTGACTTCTAAAGACCGAACAGATGACTTCAATGTGTTATATCATAAAGAAATCTAGTCTTAAAGTTTCCTGATAAGAAAAAACTCTCTTTAAAGAAAATCCTAATAGGAAAAGTAAGTACTGAACATTGTTATAACTTATAGATGAAAACTTCATATGCAAGTTCCGAAGGAATATTGTTGTATGAAATTTGGAAGCCCCTTAAATAAAGTCATTCCTTTAGTCGCAAAATTTAGTCGCTGGCGATTGCAATGTCCGAAGAAAATCATAGCTCTAACTTTTAGTTGGTACTTGCAGGCATTATGTTTCCAAGAGTCTACATTTTTTCGTGGAATATCAATCCATATCCGGTGTATTGATGGGGTTGGTAACAAACTTCCCGGCGGTTCTAGCTCCGAAATGCACACTACTCTATACTAATGGAGTAAAGGAAAATAGTTGTGGAACGATAACGATCACTGTACGGAGTTTGTGTTGGAACTCATTGAGATCTATTGATTGTTGCTTCTCTTTTTCAGTTGATCACGCACGATGTCAAGTGTGCGATCTTCTAATTTTTTATTGTTACCTTGATTTTTCTTTTTGTGATCGATTTTAGAAATTTGATTATTATAAGTAAATTACTGTAGCCTTAATGTACACTCTTTCTATATGCAACAGTTGCGGTCAATATCTTTGTTCTTCGACATATTTAGTCTGTCTTTCTTGTAAATACATAGTGTATTATTAGCTACATAGTGTGCTAGTGACCTAATACGATATATGTTGGGTCAGTAAATTCATTATGGGGTAAGAGCGAAACTCGAACACATATACTTCGATACTTGTGTAGTATTAATTTTAGTTAAGATTGTTTAAATGTTATTCTTTGTTGTATCTATGCTATTAATGATTATGTTCATAATTGAGCTTTCTTTAATAAAATATTTCGTTTTGTATTTCGTATTGTAACGAATTTATCTTACCGACTATCTTAACGTGTGACATTTAGACTAGTGACCTTTAGAAATGAGCAAGTCTTCAATACCGTTAGCAATATGAAACTACTTCCATATTGATCATACAAAAACAGATGCCAACAATAACAAGTTGTTAGGTTTAAATGTGTTTTATGAATTTATTTCAATCTTCATCATCAATTTCTTCGTCTGTTGAAACCTTTTATATTTTTCTCAGTACCGTTTTGTTTTTATAAAGGGACGTAACACCATTACTAACCGTGTATGAAATAAGCCCCACCTCCCTACTAACCTAAAATGGAATATACACGGTCACCACGCGGACGCTTTTAACCAATCATATTCGTATAAATATATAGTTCAGATAATAAGTGTTACCGTATTATATAATTCCAAACGAATTGATTTGATTGTAGTTGTACTATATATTGAGATACTTCTGGACTTATATAAAATAATCTTTATCAAACAACGTTTGTTTTTTTTCCCCTTTTAATTACCTTAATCATTTGAATCTATTAAAAACTATGAATAGTTTAAATGTGAAATAATTTTAACAAAAATACAAAAGTTGATACTTTTTTATAAAACATTTTGGTATATTTATTTTTTTATTTTGTTGTTTTAACGCCACTTTTAAGCACCGCATTTAGGCTATTTCGTGGCGGCCAGTTTTTATTCGTGGGGGAAGCCGGAGAAAACCACCGACCTTCGATAGGATAACTGACAATCTAATCAATTAAGATTGGAGTCGAGTGCACCAGCACGAGCGGGGTTCGAACTCAAAACCTCAGTGTTGACTGTCTAGTGATTACAGTAATAACTACATAGACCACTCGGACACCGAGCCCCTTATATGGTATAGCATCTTAAGTAATAAATTGATAACTTAGATAAAGATCATCTATCATTTGGTCGTTTAAAGTGTTGCATTTACATCCAATACACAAAAAGTTACCAAAGTTACTGGACAACATGCGCATCTCGACAATTAATGTCTCTTCAGTGGTAATCGAGGCCAAATATTTAAAAATCAAAAACCAAATACAAAAGTCAAAAGTGCATCTAAATACTGCACATACATGACACAGAGATATCTACAGTACTTAATTGAAAAAAAGCCATTATGAAGCTAAACTAATGATTAGGTACTAATACTCGGTGATCTGGAAGTTTTTTTTCACTGTGGGCCCAATTCAATGGGCCATTTTAAAAGATAATGGGCCATGTTGTAAAATGAGTGGGACATTTGAATTGACTAATTTTGTAAAAAAATAAAAAGTATCATTATTTTTTGGCAAAGAGGTGTTGGTACTTACTTTTATGATTTTAAATAATATCATGGATATTGTTCATGTGATTCTGTAATTTCAATGAAATTGAATATACAATAACTTCTTCCAAAACGGACAATATTAAAGATAACCTGTATTTACAATGTTTAATCTGGTACTGTTGCCTTAGCTTGTTCATGTTCATGGTTGTTTTTTTTTTAACATTAAACGTGGGTCTTCGTCGATACCATACTTATTCCAGACGTTCCGTATTAGAGGACATTTCAGGCACTTCCTCTGCACTTCTTGTATTATTATTATCACTTCATCACGATGACAAGATTAACAGTAGAGAATACCATTAATTAATAGAACAAAACAATAATTCGCTTAAGTTATGATTACAAAATGTCAAAACGAGCCAAAGACCAAAAAATGACAAGGACAGTTAAGCGCCTTTTATGGAGACAAAAATTATATTCATAAAAAGGCTTCCGGGGTTTTCAATCGAAATAATAGCAAGCTAAACTAAATTAAAAGATTATTATTAGAGTTAGATCTCGTCTGTAATAGCCAAATTTCACAAATTTAAAGTTGTTTATAAAAAAATATATTTAATTACGTTTTTTGAGTTATAAGTTAGACCGCATGGTTCTATTGTTACCATAGGAAAACACCCAAGACGTTAAACCGCATGGTTATATTACCATAGGAAAACATCCGAGACGTCCCAAAAATATATAGGTGCTCCTATGATTGAAGAAACATTACACAGTTGTGAACACACACATGGCGGCACGGAACACGATCGGAAAACCATTTGACGATATCCATTTGACGATATCTAAACGTTTCGAAACGATGTGAAAAATATTGTGCGCCACGTGGACGCTTACATTTGTCACTCTATGCGCCATTTCTGGTAAATATGCGCTATATGCTCAGGGCGCACGTCCTTCCCGATCACTGATACTGATATTTGGGTGTTAGTACGTTATCATAATATTATGTAATGCTACTTAGTCGCGTTCGAATAAATTAATTTGCATAGTCTGTGCGTCCTTGTCTTTTACACTTCGACTAATCAATCGATCGAAATATACAAAGTAGTGAAATTAAAAAAAACGTAGTAAACTTTATGGATTAGATTCTAAATGCAAAATGATTAAAGTAAATTAATACTTCACAAAGTCGTTTTCCGGGACTGAAGTGCATGATATCATTTGTATGTCATTTTTTAAAGGAAAAAAGTTGTTATCGTAAATACGTTCTCCTATTTATTTGTATTGTAGTCCTGTATTATTATGTTGTCATTTTAATGTTATATTTAACAATGCCATCAGAGTGCGAGGTTTGGCATGCCACAAAACCAGGTTCAACCCACCATTTTTTTCTTTAAAAATGTCCTGTACCAAGTCAGGAAAATGGCCATTGTTATATCATAGTTCGTTTCTGTGTGTGTAACATTTTTGCGTTGTGTTTCCGTTGTGTCGTTTGTTTTCTCCTATATTTGAGTGTGAATTCACATTACTATAAGACGTGTCACGGTACTTTTCTATCCCAAATTCGTGTATTTGGTTTTGATGTTATGTTGGTTATTCTCATCGGATTTTGTCTTATGCTTAGTCCGTTGCTGTGTGTGTTACATTTTAATGTTGTGTCGTTTTTCTCCTCTAATATTTAATGCGTTTCCCTCAGTTTTAGTTTGTTACCCCGATTTTTTTTTTGTCCATAGATTTATGAGTTGAACAGCAGTATACTACTGTTGCCTTTATTTCCTGATCTCACAAAAGTTATGTAATGTGCATGATGTAGTTTCAGACCTCATTTTAGTGGATACTAAATGACTGATTACTTTAAAACATATATATTTATTTCCGGGATAATTAAGAAGTCGTCCTTGTTTGATTCATTGGTCCATTAATAGTGTTGTCTAGAATGAAGAGGTCGGACTATTATTGGTGATATGCTGTTTTCCCTTGACACATAAACAGATACATTTGTCTTAATATATTCTTTTCTATTAAAAAGGTCAACATTATATAAAGTCATATATCTATTGTTATCTAGATCCTGTGTAATTTGAATTAAATTATAGTTCTCAAATATCAAAGTAGCATAAAGAAGAACACCTTTTGGCAAATAACCCCAACAAAGCAAGTGCACTCAAGCTATGTATGTTTAAAAGTATAGCCATATATGAGATTGCATATGTGTGTCTTTAAATTAAAATTATAGGTTGTCGTTTACATCTTTTCAAAACAAAGAAGCGAAAAATGATTAAAACAAATGATACCGTGCATTAATTTTTTGAGTGTAATCAATTTTATTTTGTTTGTGAAATGGTCAACTATACAGATTAATAAACTCATAGACATGTGTTAATCCTATAACGATGTCATGTCAAATAACACAAAATTCATATCAATAAAGTAAATTTGAAATAAAAAGTTATCTGCATGTACCAGTTATCCGTAGCCTTAGATATACATGGATTCAATTTAGAATAATGTCATTCAATGAGAAATTTGTGACAAGAAGATGTATTTTTTAATTTCATATTTTAACATTCTGTAAAATTCTACTGTTAGAAAAATGTACGTAGTTAAAACGATTATTTATGAATTTTGGTTATATCTTAGGAAGAGGGTACGTAGTCATCAATATAATACTGGTGTATCTGATTACTGGTTTTAGATTGGTTCGTAGGGTTGAATCGTAGTTTTCTTAGTTTTCTTAAGTAGTTCAGGAGCGCAACAATGGATTTGGTTTACGAGACAAGCACAAGAGATTTACCCTTTCGGAGCACCTGAGATCACCCCCATTTTTTGTTAAGGTTCGTGTTGCTTTGTCTTTAGTTTTCTATGTTGTGTCTTTTGTACTATTATTTGTCTGTTTGTCTTTTTATTTTTAGCCATGACGTTGTCAGTTTTTTTTTTTCAATCTATGAGTTTGACTGTCTTTCTGGTATCTTTCGTTCCTCTTTAGCAAATAATTTTAATTTGACGCAAAAATTTGTAAAAGTTTAATGCCATAGGCATTCCCAACCATAAAGTTAACAAATATAAAGAAAAAGATACACGGATGTTTCCAAACCGCATAAAGGGGAAATGGGTTATATCTTAGACAACTGGCAGGCTTTTAATCAACGCTGTATTATTATTTACCGGTTAATAGGTTCTGATCTTAACATTTAAAACGGTAATAAATTTCATGTATGCAGACACAACTAATTGTTTTGAATATTTTTCCGGGTCAAAATTATATAATACGGCTCTTTCAATTGGTAAAGCAATTATAACTGCAGCTGCGGCCGTTGTATAATACACATGCATTATACGCTTTAATAAGATGTCATTAATGCATATCAATATCTCATAATTGAAAATACATAGAAATTTCTACATAAACAAGAGTTTGTAACATTATGTTTGCTTGTACATTGTGCGATATTGTTTTCCGGGAGCACCAAAGTTTACTCTCAACATGTTACTGTTTATTAATAATTTTTAATTTCATTTTGTATCAGTATTCCATAAAAAGAAAACATTTGTTTAATAACTTGTAGAGAAAGAATGAAGATATAAACGGATTTAAAAAAAAAAATACCGCTACATAAGTTAAAGTTTTTCGATAACATTTAAATTTCACTTGATTGGTTAGTTTATTAAATTCAATGTGTATGTCCTTAACAAAATAAATCGTAAGTATGCTTATTTATATCGGGAAAAATAATTACACTCTAATTAATAACAAGTATAGTGATATCCATTGGAAGTAATCACAAACAAAGTTAGATATGATCATATTCTGATTCTTTAGATATAAAATCATCCAATTAAATGATTTTACCGGTAAATACTTCCAGGTATTGTGTCCTTCCAATGTAAAGGAAGTTATTATGTATTGTGAAGTGGTCTAGCGGAAGTGTGGACTTTCTCTTGTAAAAGTAAAGGAACTATTGTTCGAAAATAAACAGTTATGATTGTGTTAATAAAAGGTTCCCTTGTATAGCTGTATAACACATTTTTTTTTTTATATTTCATCACCAATGTTGTTCAGTTTATTTTTACTATTGTGAAGATTTTACAATGAAATATATACAGAGTAATCAAAACCTCGTAGAACGAGGTTTCAAAGGTTAACGTAAATCATCAGTTCACCTACAATTAAGCTATAGAATTATCAAGGACAAGAAAATATTCAATATAGAGTACACCATTATAGTTGGAAGGTGATTGTGTTTCTCATTGAATCCTTCTTCCTAATTATGCTTAACGAATAAACGTTACTGATTATAATATCATTTTAGTTAGATAGGTAACTTAAACAATATATTTAGATATATATGTCAATCAGAAATGTATTTTTTTATTTTTAATAGGGATGTCAACGAGTACTCACAACTATAATGGTATACTTTATATTGAATATTTTTTGTCTTTGAAAACAAGAGCACCTTTCCAAGGCTTACACTTTAGGTTTATCGTGTCGTAGTCATTCCACCACCTCTGTACCTTCAGGACATATATTTTCTGCATTCGGACTATTAGTTACCTATCAAAGTTGAGAAATCGCCTTGTCTCAAATAAAGTTGACAAGATAATATTTTTTAGATAAGAACACATTCGATGCACCCTTTGTCGACCATTACAAAGTGATTGAAGGCATAAATTAGTAATCATAATCATCACCCCTAAGTTGATCATTTAATGTGTTTTTTAAGGATTCCAAATGCAGTTGATTAGATAATTACCAGTTTACAATTAAACCATGTAGTAAATCTTTTAATGAGCTATTAATTATGGTATAAAACTCCTTGGACTATTACCTAGTCCTAGGTTAAAATGTTGAAGGTTTTACGTTCATAAGACAACTACATACAATACATAATATGGGTATAATTTTGTGTTTCAATTTTGTAAATATTTTTCCGAGCTAGTACTCGAGTATCGCTCGGTTAATCAAACGAGTACTCGATTAGTTAATTTTCACCAGGTTGAAATCCCTAATTTTTAGATAACAATTTACTTATCTTTAGAACTACGCACTTCATAGTCTTAACTAGTGATATAATTACAAAAGAACTTGAATAAAAACCGACGTAAAAATGTGGGCAGAAGCCAAAACACATTCGTGTTTAACAAGACTATACGGGGTGCAACATCGTAACCTTATAGAATTAAAAAAAAACACTTAATATTTAAGCTACCTACTAAAGGATTCTATCTGTCTCGTTTTGCTTCTCCATGTCATCGATCAAGTCTGTGAATATTTTTCATATGACAGAAGAAACAATGACGTACAAAAATCTGCATCATTTTTTGTGGATTTGGTTTTTGTGTTGTTACTTATGGGGTATTGGGTATTTTGACAAGCTTAATGTATACGAGAGAACACTGTTGTTAAATAGAACAATGTTGCCTAACCTTTAACTGAGATAATCGACCGGTAAACAGGTTCACCAGTAATCAAGTTGATTTTAAAAGGCATATAATGCCTTACAAACAGTTTTCCAATTGTTAATCCAATATTACCGTATCTACTATGACGTTTGAAATAACTTCCGACTAGATAGATGAAAATCATCTGATCTCGTTTAATTTGAAATGACTGATACCGTTGACATTTTCATTTCCTCTGATATCTCAAAGCATCATGTGGAGTGTTTCGTAATGATAATTTAGCGTACCACCCAGTTTACATTCATTCCTTTCGCGTTGATTTGCATTAACAATATTTCGAGTTGGCATTTCGTTTACAGTATGAAACAGTCTTGGACTATGGAGATAACATATTTATATGTAGTATTAAATCTAAAGACTAACAATACAAATTTTCAATCCTGGTATCTATTTACAACTGTTCGAAATGCATGCATTCCAGTTATATTCACTTAGCTGATAGACAAGTTGACTTAATGATAATTAATTTAATGTTTCAAGTTTAGCAATGGCGATCAATATACTGGAAAACTGATCTGTGAAATTAATTGCCGTATATTAAAACTGAACAAAATTTATTAATGATTTCAATAAACCTTTATCCCGAATCTTTCAAAAAATTATGAACAGATTAGGTTAACCGGTTAGCGTTTTTGAGCAAGGACTCAAAGTTGAATTTTTCTTTGAATTTGGTATTTTAACTTTTGTTTTTATTCAATATTTGTCGTTTCGACTGTGTTTTGTTAAGCGCTTGTTATGAAAACCGGAAAATGCATGTACCAAGTCCGGACTATGGCATTTGTATTCGCTTGTTACGTTTGTTGATATAGTTTGATTTGGTCAGTTTTTATGAACTTTCCCCCTTATTGAATATGCATTGGAGTTCAGTATTTTTGTGATATTTTTTAACAGAAACATTATTTGGTCGTGAACAATAATATCACAGTAAACACGGTAGCCTTAAAATCTTTAAAACTAGAACATACTTTTACAAAATGAAACTTATTGTCTATTATATAGATATAATTCATATAAAAGCATGTACAGATATGATTTCTTTGGTAAAATTGTCAAAACGACCAATTTCTAAATTCATGTTCCAATACGTGGTTTCGTGAGTAAATTAATATCAAAATCATATATTTAGTAATCCTCTTAACAAAACTCATTTTAAAATATGCTACTTAAACAAATTTTCACAACCGCTGGTGCCAGCAGAATAGTTTTGAAAGTACTGATAGTTTATTGACATTTAATATAAACAAAAATTCATTGATATTTTCTTCATTATTCTATACATGGTTTTCAACTAATCCTGGTAGTGAATAACCCCAGTTTGAAGGTCCGGTTTTACTACCACTTAAAGCACCAGTATTAAGAAGGATATTTATATCATAAACATTATTTGGGTTACAATTAATTATATGCAACCAAACTTTGATAACTCTATTCACCTTATAACATTCAATTTTGACCCATTTTACTGTAACATGCGTGTTTCGACATAAGTGTCTCTCAAGTAATGATCGAAGCCAAATATCTAAGTAAGTGGCAAAGAAAACCCCATCGAAACGCAATTAGTACATGTTAACCAATCATTAACACAAAACGGCCGACACGACTATGCGCGAGTTCTTTCTCAATAACTTGATGAAACCTCAAAAACTCATAGGCATAGGTATGTATAGAAAAAAGTATAATCACAAAAATACGGAACTCCGAGGAAAATTCAAAACGGAAAGTCCCTTATCAAATGGCAAATTCAAAAGCTTAAACACGTCAAACGAATGGATAACAACTGTCATATTCCCAACTTGGTACAGGCATTTTCGTTTGTAGAAAATGGTGGATTAAATCAGGTTTTAAAGCTAGCTAAATCTCTCACTTGTATGACAGTCGCATCAAATAATGTTGAACAAATATGCTTGACTTTATTCAATATAAATTTGCTGAAAAGTTTCTTCAAATAGGAACAATAAATCATATTTCACAACGAGTTAATAGTGCTTACATATAATTTGAGCATGGTTTGTAAATAAAATTTTCCATTAATGATATCGAAGCGTGTACCACAGTCCCACTAGGCCACGATCGCACTACGATCTGTGAAAAAATGCAAATTTTGATGATCGTAGTAAGATCGTGTAGATCGCAGTAATGTCGTATCACGGTCGTGGTGAGGTCTTCAAGATCGTGATGAGCGCGGCCAACTTCGGTGTGGTCGTGGTGAAATCAGGTCGTAGTAGAAGCGTAGTGAGAGCGCAATAAGATTGTAGTAAGATCGCAAAGGTCGCTGTAGCGAGAGCGTAGAGAAAGCGTGATTCTATTCGGAGAAACTGCGCTACGATCTCACAGCGACGTTATTACGACCTCACTACGACTATAACGTTCTCACCGCGACCCAACTACGACTATACCACGCTGTTCACGACCATAGTACGATTCTAGCACGCCCTTGCCGTCCTCATCACGCTCTTCTTACGACCTGACTACGTTCATACTACGACCATCATTCTCATTGTCATTTTCACATAAAATATATTAAATCTCTCAAGGTTTTGTTTGTCTGTATGTAATTTGGATTTCTAGTCCATTTTCTCTAACGACTCAACCATGCTTCTCGTTAACATAGATAAGATCGCTGGTTTTCACGTTTGAATGGTTTTACACTAGTAATTTTAGGACCTTTTATAGCTTGCGGTTGAGTGTGAGCCAATGCTCCGTGCGTGTTGAAGGCCGTACCTTGACCTATAATGGTTTACTTTTAAAAATTGTTACTTGGATGGAGACTTGTCTCATTGGCACGCATACCACATCTTCCTATATCTATTGACACATCTGTGTCATCTCTGCTATCGTTCACTGAAATATCGTCATGTCAGCTTTATGGACCAGCAATAGGTTGTAATTTAGGTTGGATTGGTCGATCCGACATCTCTACTTGATCAGGATTCGTTTCTCTCAGAGCGACCTCTACCTCTACATCAACCCCTACCACCACGTCCACGTGTTCCTAGTAAATTTGGGTGGCATGACTGTACGTAATAATCAGAAATAGAAGGAATGGAACTATATTGACATGAACCACGATGTTGACGTTATTGCTGAGAGCGTATAAAAGATCGTGATATGAACGTAGTATAATCGTGGTAAGAACGTGCTATAATCGCAGTAGAAGCGTGGTAAGATCGTGTTGCAATCGGATATTTCGTGGTATGGTCGTAGTGAGAACGTGATGAGCGTAGAAGAATCTTGATAAGCGTAGTGATGTCTCAGAATAAGCGCGATGAGAACGTGGTATAATGGTAGCGGGATCGTTGTAGAAACGTAATGAGGATGTAGTAGCATCGTGAAAGCAACGATTATATACATTTTCATGCCGCTTATACTGCGACCTCACTACGATCTAAATTTAGATCGTGGTGCGATCGTGGTCCAGTGGGACTGGGGCTTAAGAAATATGTGACAAACAAAATAATTTTATTTGCAAACAATTGCCTTTAAGAATAAAAGATGTATCTGTATTTCCCTTTACCAAACTAAACAGAATATTATGGCGGGAAATTAATTTAATCATTATAAGATATGATTAGAAACCATTAAAGTTGGGGTTTTCTTAAACGCAGTAAAAAATTTGTGTAGCCCCTTTCGTAAAATAAATACAAAAGTTTCCTGTATTCAGCATTACCAAATTAGTTTGTTGCATTAAGAAGACGTTTACCTGAAAAGACAATTGATAACGTAAACTTTAAATTAAAAAATCGTTTAAGGTGGTATAGGAGTCTAAACTAAAAATGATATAATGTGTTCATACTTTGCCAAAAACGTAGTATTTATTGATATATGTTCAAAAATATAATAAAAATGATAGGTCACCGAGCATTTTCTCAAGCTACAGGTTGTGACAAAATGACATGGATTATACAAGGGAAAACACCATTATGTGATTAGAAGCCAAACTAAATGATAGAATTGTGAAATAAAATACAAGAACATGCTTTTTAGAAAATGCTTTGCGAATTTCAAAAGAAAAGATAGGGTCACTGTACGTTTTTTCCGGCTACAATACAAAATATGCATTAAATTTTGCTAATATGATTGAAAATCTGGATCTTAGATTCTCTGTTTTTTACAATCAAAGATGGGGAAAGACACCCATACCACCTTAAATAGTTACTGGATGCCATTAAGAATAAAATATAAGTATCGATGTTGTCTTTTAACGAACTTAATCAAATATTCTAGTGTGAGATGATATAGCCATTAGACCAGCTGATAAGAAACCATTTAAGTTGGGTTTTTTTAAATGCAGTAAAACATTTGTGTAGCCCCCCTTCGTAAATAACAAAACAAGTGTTTCCTGTATTCACAATAACCCAATAAGTCTGTAACATAAGGCAAATAAACACATTCTGAATATTCGATTATTTGCATCCTTTGGGTTGGTATTAGCATGGCAAAACAGAACCAAAAATATTGACAGAAGTTCTAATTTATCAGCTGACCAAAAGTTATACTCGTTCTATGCAACCACGTAAAACTATTTAAAAAAAACTTTCTTCCTTTTGCCAAACTATGAAAATGGCAGATGTATCACACTAAGTACATTTTCGATATGTGAGAGAATGTATAGTATCAAGTAATAAACATATATTCCTAGCTTTTACAAGAAGCATCAATGCTTTTCATGTGCATCAATATAATGATATTAATTTTACTTCACATCGTTTATAGATAAGAAAAAAATATTGGCGAAGAAAATTTCGATTTGTACAAATCTTTTGCGTTCTAAATTAACATTTTAAATTATTGAAAATACACAGTTAATAAGATATACAATTGGATAACGAAAGCATCACAATGAAAATCTTCCAAAAGTGACGGGGAAATTATAGTGATTAAGTTCTATAAAATTTGACTTACGATCATTAAAATTGAAGACATTAAGGAGATTTCTAGGATGATTTAAATTCAACCTTTTAAGTTTTGAATCAATAAGTGTTTATATAGGCAATATATAAATAAGAGTACACGAGTTTCCTATAATAAAAAAGAAACGTATTGGAGTTAAACAAATTTCCCCCATTACATTTAGATTGAATATGTATATGAACCATTTCAAATCAATATTAACTGTTACTGGAGATTTACTCTGACAATACTACAGAACTGTAATCCACATTTACTCTGACAATACTACAGAACTGTAATCCACATTTACTCTGACAATACTACAGAACTGTAATCCACATTTACTCTGACAATACTACAGAACTGTAATCCACATTTACTCTGACAATTCTACAGAGCTGTAATCCACATTCAAGACAGAAAAGTATATAAAAACCGACAAAACTAAATAAAATCAATCATTGGAACAAGTGAAAACCAACTGCCATATTTCGAATTGTTACAGGCAGGTAGGTTAACCTGGTTTTTACAGCTACTCCCACTTGAATGACAGTGTATTATGGTTCCATTATGTTGACAAAATTGTGCGAGCTACCCAAACATACATAGTGTTGACTGTTTGTACCTGTCCTAAGTCAGGAATCTGATATTCAGTAATTGTCGTTTGCTGATGTGGTTTATAAGTTTTTCTCGCTTCTCGTTTTTTATATAGATTAGACCGTTGGTTTTCTCGTTTGAATTGTTTATAGCTTAGAGGTCTGTGTGAGCCTAGGCTGCTTTTTGATGACCCAACTTTGATTGTTAATGATTTACTTTTATAAATTGTGACTAGGGTGGAAAATTGTACCACATCTTCTTATATATATTGGTTAATCTGACAATAATTGGGATCAAGCCGCCAACAATTTGTTAACATACAACAGAGACATACAACACAACTGATATCCAAATTCGTACAAACATATAAATTAATCTAACAAAGATGGCAACAAAAAATGTTAAGTAGACGTTAACAATGACGTCAATTAGAAAAGCAAATATAAATACAAAGGTAAAAAAATTAGAAACAACACTGTAAAAACACTGTGTTCGAATCTGCACAGTTATATCATCAAAATTACTCTTTGAAAAATACATTTAATCACATTGTAAACTATTTTTTCGCATATCAGCTTAATGAGAAGATGGATGAATATGAACACGTCTGAAGTAACTTGCACTATAATGTTTTCCCTAAACGTATATAATTGCTTGAGATTACAACATATATTTGACTTTAACCTAAATAGATAAGTTGATTTTTTATTACTGTCTCATTAACGTACAAATTAGTCTTATATTTATATTTGTTAGAATTTTTGTATTGAAAATTTTTTAAATGTTAAAGAATATCGTGAATATTCTATATACACATTATATAAGAGTCCGATGCCTATATATATATATATATATATATATATATATATATATATATATATATATATATATATATATTGAAATCAGCTTGTGTGACTGGTTTTTTTTTTTTTTTTTTTTGTTTGCCATGGAAATTCGAAGCTAGTAAAGTCTTAATAATATTTAATACTTTCCTATGCTGGCTGGGCAAATTGCATTTGCTTTCTTTTAGTCAATACAATATACTAAGAAATACCTTGTCGAAATAATGATATCAAAACATTATTATTCCAATTCACACATGCACAAATGATGAAAACTGAACATACTGTAATAAAATTAGCTTGTACAAACTATACTGAATCGAATGAACATTTTGACACAATGTTGCAATCCGAATTAACGATTTTTTTCAAAAAGGCAAATAGAAACCATGGGTATAATTCAACATCATTTGTCAAAGTTAAGAGTCTACAAAAGAAATCGACGAGGTAATTAGTAGTTTTTACACATAACATAAAAAAATATATAAGATCGAGAAGCAGGGGCTCAACAATGGGAATTAAAACAAAAATGATAAGAAATCACCTACATTTGACTCCTGCAAAATTGGGTTAAGGATACAAGAGCAGTTCATAAGTAGAATTATGATTGATTGGATTTTAAATTGAAACAAGTGTACCATTCAAGCTTGTGACTATGTCTTACGATCAATAGAGTTCACCATTTGTTAGGTTTATTTCATGAAAACAAATTATGAAATGGTGTGTTCTGATTTCGACGAAACATTGCATGGCAGGTGTTAAGGCATAGTAGGAAAAAAGTATCATTGCATCACACCTAGTATTGGGATGATGTCATTGGATAAATTTAACCTTGAATGATTTAAAAGTTGTATTTCTAAGACACTGATATAAAGATGATTGGGCAAAAAAAAACACATTGAGCATATATGGATTAGTGCTTCGTTAGATAACAAAAAAGGTATATGTGATTTGATTGTAGTGTATACCATTTTAATTCATTTCGGCATGCACCTGTTTATTTGATTAACATTTGTGTAGTTTGTATTTTTCCATCTGGATGAAGATTTGCATTTAACTATTAGATAGCTGGTCATATTACCCTATGTGATCAAAACAAATCACGAAAACACATTATAAAAGCATAGTACACATGGTACATTGATATATACAATAATATTGATATATTGAGATTAATCTTTAAAAATGAAGGGACAAACGGTAGATTAGCTACAATTGATGGTAATTTTATTTCCTGATGATAAATTACATACGTCATGTTAATATGTCAATGTCCTCTGGTATGCATATTTCACAAGTCTTTTATAAATCATAAACAACGAGGTGTATTAAATTTACTAATGAGACAACCTTCCACGCGAGACTCAAGGACGAGGATGTAAATAACGAATAACCCTGTTCATTATCAAATGAAAACAAAAGGGTGCACAGGCAATAATGAACAAAGGAGTAGGTCCGGTAAGGGTCGATTTTGGCCACAAATTTCAGGTTCATCTAACGAAAGATTTTGGATTCTTTTTAAACACTTAAGTGTCTATTTCATTTGATCCAATAAGTTTATGTGAAAGATTTTAACTGATTTAGTCATTAAAAACGCGCCGATTCATGCTCAAATATGAAAAATCTATCAAATATGCTAAAAAATGTAATTTTTCAGATGGCTTTTGTCAAAAATGAAAGTGGCCGCGTCCGTGTTTATTCTCAACCTTTATATATGTTATGAATTATCATCAAATGCAACATACATTTCAATATTAAGAATGAACACAAATGCGCCCACTTTCATTTTAAACGGAAACCGTCAAAAATTTAACTAAAATTGTGAAGATTTCAGTAATTTAGCATGACTTAATGATGCTAGTATCCGATAAAAGAGGGACGAAAGACTCCAGAGGGACGCACCCCAAGGGTGACTGGGGTATAGAAATATGGTCACTTGGTCTTCTCCCGACCGGCAGTAAAACGCTTGCCGAAGTAGGGTGTCCGTTTGGCTGTGCGGGATGTATCAAGTTCGCAGTCACGTCCGGTCAGAAGGGGGACGTTAAATCCGATGCCTCGTGTAAAGAGAGCGCCACGCTCTTTGCACGTTAAGAACCCTTGCAACAACTCTTTGAGGGGTCCGTAGGTGGCCTGTTGTAAGGCAAAATTTCTGTCCCTATCCAATATACCGTCATTTTCCAGTGGCAGTCCAAATTTCCCCGACCATCATCCCAGATAGCCTCTATTGTATCAACCTACCTATTGCATTTATTGTGAACTTGTTCTCGTCCTGAATATGCATGAAATATTTGTCACTGGACGTTAAGCAACCAACAATCAATCAATCAATCTCCAGAGGGACAGTCAAACTCACAAAACAAAAATAAACTGACAACGCCATGGCTAAAAATGAAAAGGACAAACAGACAAATATTTTGGGACCAAAAAGGGGTCTTACTGGACCTACTCCTTAAAAAAAAACAACATTAAGATGATAATGAACGATGAAAAGATTTTACAGCACAAAGAAGCAACAGTAAACATTGAAAAGTAAAACTCAAGCAAAATGAACCTTTAGAGAGCCGTACTAGAATATTTAAATTGTTGCAACATTGTTGTATTACATTGTAGTATTTAATAGGTAATCAAAAGCCTTTAACCATGGACATGCAACACGATTTTCAAATGAAACTCTTTGAATTCAATTTTATCTATAATCAACTTTTTTTATTGACATTAAACATTTACAATGTTTATGGCAATACAAGATTAAACAAACAAAATAAAAACAAAACAAAACAGGATACAAAAACAAATTAAAAACATAACTGATAGATTAACAATATTACAATATTCAAATTACAATGACCTATGCTCTCAGTGAGAACAAACGATGCAGGTTTTTTTTTTTTTTTGTCGTTTCATGGTCTTCTTCGGCTTTTTTTGAAGGGTAATTGCCGTCAAAATCTATGTGTATTTGATCTTAAAAAGAGGAGATCAATTCCCACCAATTTTGAATTTGTTATACATAGAATCAAGATATGTTTTATCTGTAAATGTGTTTTAATCTATCATTTTGTTTACTTTGGTAAATTAATTTTAGGAATTAGCATCGCAGCTAATAAATTTATTTCCTCATCAGATTTCCCCAAATAAAAATCCCAATAAAATCTTGTCTTAATACAATTACCATAAAATATGATGGTTTATCAAATCAAAACATAAAACATGTACAGTTTCCAATCAATTGAAAGGTCAATGAATACTCAATGAAGATAAAATGGAGGAAACTATTGGAACAAAAAACGCCATAACATTCCCCCATTACAGAACTGATTATATGCAATATTGGAAGTTTCAAATTAATACATTTGTTTCATGCAATATTTTGTTAATATATGTAAACATCAAAATCAATTCGGTGAAATGTCTATGGACACTATATGTTTAGTTGTATGGTATTAATATGTAAATACGGTCATTAATCATCGTATACAATCAACATAAATTACAGATCTAAGTATACTACTACGAAATTGACTTCCTTTCTTTTAATTTTATTCATATTAACAAAAAATGATAATTTGCCGATAAAATCTATGTGTATTTGACCTTTAAAACAGGAGATTCATTCTAACCAATTTTGATCTACATTAAAACAAGAACTGTTGTGTATGTACATGTGTTTATAACCATCGTATGTTTACTCTGGTAAATAAATTCTAGGAATAAGCATCACCACTAATAAATTGATTTCCTTCAGATTTCCCAAAATAAAAATTCATTGATACCTTGTCTTGATACAATTACAATAAATATCTGACGGTATATCAAATCAAAACATAAAGCCTATATTTACAATTTCTAATCAATTGAAAGGTCAATGAATACTCAATCAAGATAACACGGAGGAAACTATTGGGAAAAGAAACACCATAACATTCCCCCATTACAGAACTGATTATATGCCGTATTGGAAATAAACTCATCGTAGATACCAGGTCTAAAATTTGTATATACGTCAGACGCGCGTTTCGTCTACAAAAGACTCATCAGTGACGCTCGAATCCAAAAAAGTTAAAAAAAAAAAAAGTTGAAGAGCATTGAGGACCAAAATTCCTAAAAGTTTTGCCAAATTCAGCGAAGGTAATCTATTACTGAGGTAGAAAAGCCTTAGTATTTGAAAATTTCAATATTTTGTAAACAGTTTATTTATAAATGTAACCATATCAATGATAATTCATGTCAGCACAAAAAGTGCTGACTACTGGGCTGGTGATGCCCTCGGGGAAATAAATCTCCACCAGCAGTGGCATCGACCCAGTGGTTGTAAATAAACGCATCATAGATACCAGGACTAAATTTTGTATATACGCCAGACGCGCGTTTCGTCTACAAAAGACTCATCAGTGACGCTCGAGTCCAAATAAGTTAAAAAGGCCAAATAAAGTACGAAGTTGAAGAGTATTGAGGACCAAAATTCCTAAAAGTTTTGCCAAATTCAGCTAAGGTAATCCATGCCTGAGGTAGAAAAGCCTTAGCATTTCAAAAATT
Source organism: Mytilus galloprovincialis (assembly GCF_965363235.1). Taxonomy (NCBI): domain Eukaryota; kingdom Metazoa; phylum Mollusca; class Bivalvia; order Mytilida; family Mytilidae; genus Mytilus; species Mytilus galloprovincialis. The sequence goes on from NC_134839.1 coordinate 61,349,001, forward strand.
CAATATTTTGTAAACAGTTAAGTTTTATATTTTATACATTTGTTTCAGGCAATATTTTGTCAATATTGTAACATGCAGAGACAAACATCAAAATCTCTTGGTGAAAAGTCTATGGACAATGTGTGTTCAGTTTTATGGTATTAATATGTAAATATGCTCATTAATCATTGTATACAATTAACATAAATTAAAAATCTAAAAATACTACTACTAGATTGACTTCCTTTCTTTTAATTGTATTCATATTTAAAAAACAATCTGCTAAATCTACGTCGAAATCTATGTGAATATGATATTTAAAAGAGGAAATCCCTTCCGACCAATTTTGAAATTTGATCTACATAGAAACGAGATCTGTTGTGTCTGTATATGTGTTTTAATCTATATTTTTTTACTTTGGTAAATTAGCTCATGGAATTAGCATTGCAACTAATAAATTCATTTCCTATTCATATATCCCAATATATTGTCTCAATACAATTACCATAAAATGTGACGGTTTATCAAATCAAAACAAAAAACATGTACAGTTTCCATCGATTGAAAGGTCAACGATAACTCAATCAATATAAAATGGAGGAAACTATTGGGAGAAAAGAAAACCATAACATTCCCCCTTTACAGAACTGATTATATGCCGTATTGGAAGTTTCATATTTATTACATTTGTTTCATGCAATTTGTTGTCAATATATGAAACATGCTGAGACAAACATCAAAATTCCTTGGAGAAATGTCTGTTCAGTTGCATAGTATTAATATGTAAATACGCTCATTAATCATCGTATACAATTAACATAAATTACAAATCTAAAAATACTACTACTAAATTGACTGCCTTTCTTTTGATTTAATTCATGGTTTAAAAAAAACTTGTTAACATTTGAAATTTATGTTAGATTTTTACAAACAATTTTTAGTTGGAATATAATGTAATACAACATAGACCAAGCTTATTCATTTGTTGAAATTTGAGAAGCAGAAAAAATATCAATTAGAGAGTATAAGTTATAACATTCGGATAACCTATATGATACTGACATATAAACGACAATATGCGTACACCTCTCAAAACTTCAAACTTAAAAGCATTCTTGTAGAATATAATAGCAAGTGTTTTCATCCCCATGCTTAGCCAGATTAGGCACAATCTTAGCTTCCAGAATTATTGGATTTCCCTGATTTTCGACTTCGTGTCTATTTGGCATTCTCTTCATCTTCGTAATGTATTTGGACTTCGAATTCTTTTGACTCGACAAACCACCACAAGTGAGTCTTATGTAGGTAAAGTGCACGTTTGTGATATCAAATTATAAGCTTGGTATCTTATATGAGTTTATACGGAGGAGTGAATACAAGGATTCTTTTTTAATTTTGGAAGATTTGGTTAGAAAATTTAAATCTGGAAAAAAAAATTGACAGATTCAGGAAAACAAGCTGTTACAGTGCCATCATCATCGTTTTGAAACATAATGTTTCGCATGTAAACTGAAACTATATTCTCAAGAATGAAAAATAGAATTAACACATTCTCTAATTTTTCGACATAAGAAAATGTCTGTACCAAGGCAGGAATATGGCATTTGTTATCAAATCAACAATTTTTAACATTCAATGATTTAAACTTATATTTATATGCCACGGAAATAAAGATTATTGAAAGAAGCATCATGGAGCCTATATATGGATGTAAAATGTAAGGACTTTGTTATAATTTTTTGTCTAATCTTTTAAATGTTGTGTATAAAACCAAGTTGTGATTGTGACTGTATAATAGGGACATAATTGTGCATTTTGTGTTTTGAAATCTGGATTTAGATTTGCCTATACCTTTTAAATAACTGATCCCGTATTTTAAAGGATGATCCTTACATTCGTTTTTAAATTAAAAAAAAACATTAAAGAAGCATACATCTCTATAAACTAAAAAACAAACAAGAGATTTGCTGCATCACTGTTTTGATGACTGTTTAATTTGATGATGATAAATGACAAACCTTATGTCAATATGTTAATGTCCCCAGTTATGCATATTTTAAAACCCTCTATAATTTAAGAGATGTGGCATGATTACCAATGAAACAACTATCCACACGAGACCAAGGACGAGGATGTAATAATTTATAGGTCCTGTTCATTATCAAAAATATTGACATAAAAAACAAAAGGAGTGTGCACGCGATAATAAAAACTTTTGAAATATACATGAAGATGTGTAGGCTCGATGAAGACAGTATACAGAACACATTCAAAACAAAACAAATACATTTTAACGTAAATCCCGCATAATACGTAAGAAAGCCGCAATAGCATCATAATTCAATTGGTTCTAACCACGTTCTATTACCTTGTACTTTATAAATGATAATGAAAAGCCATAAATCTTGGACAGATAATACCATATCAAAATAACTATTTTAATCATTGCATAAAGTATTGTTGGTGGTGGGTTTTTTCGTGTCCTGTTGTCTATTTCTCTTCGACTGTCTATTTCATACTTTTTGAAGGATGTGTATGAACTCAGCATAGATACCAGGATTAAAATTTTATATATACGCCAGACGCGCGTTTCGTGTACAAAAGACTCATCAGTGACACTCGGATAAAAAAATGTTAAAATGGCCAAATAAAGTACGAAATTAAAGAGCATTGATTACCAAAAATTCCTTAAAATTTTGCCAAATACTGCTAAGGTAATCTATTCCTGAGGTAGAAAAGACCTAGAATTTCAAAAATTCAAAGTTTTGTTAACAGTAAATTTATAATTATGAACAAAGCAATGATAACTCAATTCAACACAGAAGTGCTGAATACAGGGCTTGTGATACACTCGGGAAATTAAAACTCCACCAGCAATGGCATCTACCCAGTAGTTGTAAATAAACTCATCATAGATTGAATTTTTTTGTCTTATCTTAAATTTGATCGACAAAGAAACAAGATAGGTTGTGTTTGTGTTGAATCTTGATCATATGTAACCTTTCATTTATTTTCGTTAATTAAATGCAAAAATTGACATCGAAACTTTCTAACACATTGATTAGCACTACTTGTTTCCTAAAATAAAAACCCATTGAAAACCTGTCTTGACACAATAACCATACAAATGTGACTGTTTGTCAAATTGAAAATAAAACATTTACTATTAATATTCTATTGATAGACATATCAAATGATACTCAATTGCAATTCAAATGTAGAAGGTATTAAAAAGAAATTATTGGAAGACGAAATCCCATAACATTGAGCAAAAAATCTGCATTACAAACCTAAAAGATGCTGTTTTCTGCTATTTGGTCGGGTTGTTGTCTCTTTGACACTCTCCCCATTTCCATTCTCATTTTTGTTTATGTTAGAAACGTTTGGTATGACCAATGTATCTAAGATATTATTTCGAAAATATAAGAAATAAGCGAAAATAAAATTGTAATGTCGATTGGTTTAATACCATTTTTGTTCCGGTTGTATGATAATTGTTTGTAAAGAAACGATCATTAATCATATATTTTTATTATCATAAATTACAGATTTTAAAAAAAATACATGCCTTTGAAATTGAGGAGAGTTCATTCTTGTTATACTTTTTACATTTAAAAAAAATCTTGAATCTAATATTAGATTGTTTTAAATAATTTCCAATTCATTTAAAAGTCGTACAAATAAACAGATAAAAAGACCAAGAATAAATTTGTTTTCTACGAATGATACCTTTGTTCTATAAACACGGAAAGGGGAAGACCAAAAGGACAAAACACCCTAAAGGCTTGACGCCTACGAAATACGTGACTGATTATATATTTCTAAATATTTGATAAAAGACGATATATATCTTCAAATTTCAATTCAATTAAATCATAAATACATGAGATTTATCAAGGTGATTTAAAAGTACAAATTTGCCTCGTGATTTTTCTATGAATGTTTTCAACGTTAATTTGACATTTTACTGATCAATTAAAATTACCTAAATTTATGTCACAAAAAATGTATGAAGTGTATTAAAAATCATTGTTTAAAATAATTTTAACCATAACTGATTCAATATCAAAGTCACAGTGCGTTTAGTATGTGGTACTGGAATAACTATCATTAGATGAACTCGAGACCTGTTTTGGATTCAATTGCAAAAATTATCCATAAGCACCAAAACAAGATATATTTAGTACCCCGATGAAAAAGAAGATAAAAAACACATTAATTTTAATTTCAAAACGGACAGAAATCTGGCTTATCATTATTGACCATGATTTATTTTCATTTAATAGATGTTGTTTAAACTAGTTCTCAGTTAGTCAGCAAACTTGCAACACCAACATGTAGTTCTGTTATCAAACAATTTATATAAAAAAAAACTTCTTCGTCTAAAAGTTTAGCCATGGTTTTAATTTTTCATTGAGGTCATACAGGTGGGCAACAACAGAAAATCAAGATAAATGCGCACAGAAATAAATAAATACAAAATCGAATTTTCTAAGTTCATCAAGTTGAATAATGTATGTAAGCCCAAAAAACTCATAACTTAATTAATAAAAGAAAACCTCTTAATTATTTTTTTTTATTTTAATTTCTACACCAGTACCTTCCATGAATCTTACGAATCAGTTATTTGTAAAATTGTTTTAGAACATGTTATAAACTACATCTTTCCTTGTTCTTCATTCTTAGAAATAGCAACAGGAATACTGAGAAGACGTAACCGCCCACAAAACATAAGGAATGCAAAGTAGGTGAATGATTGATTAACTTCTAGATATTTTTAAGTTCTTGAATTTCCCTTTGATTTGAGTACGTAAAAATAAGTACAAATAATCAAGGTGATTTTAAATAATATTTCACTGAATAAATTTACCTCGTGATATTTCAACGAAATTTTTCAATGATTATTTGACAGGTTAACGATCATATTAACCTACAGTGACAAAGAGGGTGAATGTTTCAAAATCATTTGTTGAATTTTAAGCATATGATGCTGATTTAATGTTTGTTTTGTTCACGCATCGTTGACAATGTAATGGAATTTGATGCGAATTTTATACAGAGAGGTTTCGCTAGCTATAAAACCAGGTTTAATCCACCGGTTAAGAAAATGCCTTTACCACTACAGTTATTGTCCATTCGTTTGATAAGTTTGAGCTTTTGATATTGCCATTTGATTAAGGACTTTTCTTTTTGAATTTATCCTCGTAGTTCAGTATTTTTGTGATTTTACTTTTTAATGATGTTTGCAGGTCGCTGATGTAATGATTTTTGCTGCTATGATTCAAAATACCAAGAATTCCAAAAGACTGTTATAACCTGATAGCATATAAGTGACGGAACTAAATAAAAGAAAGAAATAAAAGGTTCATTTGTTTGTTTTTGAAATATAAGCCATTGAACTATTGGAGGGAAACGAACCTCTAGATTTTTCATACATCTAACATTCGCATCGGTTGTTTTTCGATTTCATAAGATATTCAACACTAGTTTTTTTAGACAACATGTTATAGTGTTATATTTTCTCATTCTTTAGTTTTCTATGTTGTGTCTTGTGTACTATTGTTTGTCTTTTTCTTTTTTGGCCATGGCGTTGTTTTCGATCTATGACTGTTTCTTTGGTATCTTTCGCTCCTCCTTTTTAAATTATGAAAAGAAAGTAGGGGTAAGCGGGCAAAATGTTTAATGTCGCTACACAGATAGAACCAGAGGATTTCAAATGTCTGGTGAAAATCAGCAAACATCCTCGGAAATGTCATGTGTTTATAGGAATTGGGCATGGCATGTGTTTCTTGAAATACCATGCACCAGATGCACTTAAGGATGTACTTAGGTGAGGTTTTGTAATTTGTGTCAAATGTTCGGACTCCTTGGTGTTTTTCAATACGATACAATGTAAAATATTTTGCCCCATAACACCCATTTATTTTTTCACATAAGATTAATTAGCTCATAAAAGGTCATTTAACAAATTTTTTGCAGATTCTTGATTTCTTTTTTTTGATTTGAGACCCAACTAATACCAATGCATTTATAAGGTAAAAGTCCGAGCCAGCTTTTTCCAACCATATTTAAAAATTTTAAAATCTCGAAAAGGAGCCCCATGACCTATCAATATTTTTAGCTTATTTTTATCCTTAATTAATGCTCTTTAGGCTTATGGTATCAATTTAAAATTCTTGATTTATTCAATTTCACCTAAGTACATCCTTAAGATCACAATCTAAGAAACATAAAAACTTTCATGTCCACCAGATAGGCTTTGTTTTCCAAAAATCTGCAAATGAAACAATCTAAAGTCAACATTGTGCGAGAGTGTTTGAGCCTTTTACAAAATTACTTCAGTGCAATTATGCAAGTAAAATGTTATAAACATAAACGGAAAACGAAAATAGTCAAATTAATGATTCCATCAAAATATTGAGCTCACGAACATGCACAAGGAAAAGGGATAAATCCTTTAAAGTATTTAAACTATATTGAATATGATTATGTGATTTATTCAATATATGGCCATGCGATGGTTTTATCTTTTCTAAATTTAGAATTGCTTATTCAATTCAACTTATCCAATGCATATTAATTTGTATCGTTTTTGTAGTTGGCAACATACTGTTAACATCTCACAATTATTGACTCGTATTGATCCTGTTTTTTGAAATATGTAAATCATATTTTTTGATTTGAAAGTCATAATTACCCCAAAATAGTTTTTGTAACTATAAAACAGACACATTTTTAGCTCACCTGGCCCGAAGGGCCAAGTGAGCTATTCCCATCACTTTGCGTCCGGCGTCCGTCGTCGTCGTCCGTCGTCCGTCGTCGTCGTCCGTCGTCCGTCGTCGTTAACTTTTACAAAAATCTTCTCCTCTGAAACTACTGGGCCAAATCAAACCAAACTTGGCCACAATCATCATTGGGGTATCTAGTTTAAAAAATGTGTTGCGTGACCCGGTCAACCAACCAAGATGGCCGCCACGGCTAAAAATAGAACATAGGGGTAAAATGCAGTTTTTGGCTTATAACTCAAAAACCAAAGCATTTAGAGCAAATCTGACGGGGTAAAAATGTTTATCAGGTCAAGATCTATCTGCCCTGAAATTTTCAGATGAATCGGTCAATCGGTTGTTGGGTTGCTGCCCCTGAATTGGTAATTTTGAGGAAATTTTGCTGTTTTTGGTTATTATCTTGAATATTATTATAGATAGAGGTAAACTGTAAACAGCAATAATGTTCAGCAAAGTAAGATCTACAAATAAGTCAACATGACCAAAATGGTCAGTTGACCCCTTTAGGAGTTATTGCCCTTTATAGTCAATTTTTAACCATTTTTCGTTAATTAAAGTAATCTTTTACAAAAATCTTCTCCTCTGAAACTACTGGGCCAAATTAATCCAAACTTGGCCACAATCATCTTTGGGGTATCTAGTTTAAAAAATGTGTGGCATGAATTGGTCAACCAACCAAGATGGCCGCCACGGCTAAAAATAGAACAAAGGGGTAAAATGCAGTTTTTGGCTTATAACTCAAAAACCAAAGCATTTTGAGGAAATCTGACAGGGGTAAAAATGTTTATCAGGTCAAGATCTATCTGCCCTGAAATTTTCAGATGAATCGGTCAATCGGTTGTTGGGTTGCTGCCCCTGAATTGGTAATTTTGAGGAAATTTTGCTGTTTTTGGTTATTATCTTGAATATTATTATAGATAGAGATAAACTGTAAACAGCAATAATGTTCAGCAAAGTAAGATCTACAAATAAGTCAACATGACCAAAATGGTCAGTTGACCCCTTTAGGAGTTATTGCCCTTTATAGTCAATTTTTAACCATTTTTCGTAAATTAAAGTAATCTTTTACAAAAATCTTCTCCTCTGAAACTACTGGGCCAAATTAATCCAAACTTGGCCACAATCATCTTTGGGGTATCTAGTTTAAAAGATGTGTGGCATGACCTGGTCAACCAACCAAGATGGCCGCCACCGCTAAAAATAGAACATAGGGGTAAAATGCAGTTTTTGGCTTATAACTCAAAAACCAAAGCATTTTGAGGAAATCTGACAGGAATAAAAATGTTTATCAGGTCAAGATCTATCTGACCCCTTAAGGAGTTATTGCCCTTTATAGTCAATTTTTAACAATTTTCATTAATTTGGTAAATTTATGTAAATTTTTACCAAATATAGTTCTCTGTTACTAATGGGCAAAGTTCATTATAGATATAATTGTAAGAAGCAAAATCGTTCAGTAAAGAAAGAACTTCAAACACATCACCATCACCAAAATACAATTTTGTCATGAATCCATTTGTGTTCTTTGTTTAATATGCACATAGACCAAGGTGAGCGACACAGGCTCTTTAGAGCCTCTAGTTATTTTAAAATGGGTTCTAATTAAGTTTTAATAAAGTTCAGTCAGTTTCCGATTTGTTTCCCTTCAGAGGTTATCTTTGTCATTTATAGGAATAGAGATAAAAGCTTAGATTGAATAAATGTGAAAGTAAAATTCACATAATGGAAATTTTAATTGTAAATGGAAAGTTTACAGGTGTCAACAATGATAACGATGATTGACGATTTGACAGATTGCGGTAATTATTACAAAGGTGGAACTTGTAAAAATGTGCTCAATTGTAAATAAAAAGGAATGCTTGGTGAATTACTTCCTTGGTACCATTGTCTACCAGACTTGCAAGAGGAACAAGGAAACAGAATGGCAGTATCTGGTTTTTTTTTGCATAATTATTAAATATGATCTTTATATATATATGTATATCTTTACAGAAATAAATTACTATAATTTGAAGAAAAACATATCACTTAGTGTCGGTATATGTGTCCAATAAAAAAAAAGTTGACAACTTATTTTAGAATTTACTTTCAGTTTCAGACAAAAAAAAATAACGTTATAAGTCAGTGATATTTATATATTTGTTCTAGAAAAATGTAATTATATGTTGCAGGCTTTTATATTTTTGGTAGAAAACTTCAGTTTTATCACATAGCATTCGAAGATTGCTGTTTGATTTGTTGCAATGTTTTACTATTCAAACACTTTTTAACATATTGATGAATACGAGTTCAACAGTCTAATATATAGTTTCTCTGATAAACATAATTTTGTTCATTAGATGTTATTGTCTCTGAACTAGTTGTCAGTAACTGCGAGTTTTTTCAGATCTGTAATGTATTTTTTGTCTTTTTGTACGAGTACTCTTTCAGGTCCACTCTGTGGTCATTTGTTTTTGGTATGATGTATTACTATTTTTATTCATCTGATGGGGTACACCTTTTCCAACTGATTTTTATAGTTTGTTCTAACGTTGAACTGTTACACCTTTGTTACAGGTTAAGACTGGATTGCGGGCTTACAAGCATGTTGAACCCCGCTAGATTATATATGTGGCTGTAGTTCATTCGTTGTTGTTGGTTTATGTTTGTCATATTTGTTTTTCGTAAATTGTTTTGTTACAACCTAGGTCCTTGGTTTTCTCAATTGATTTGTTTCATATTTTTCATGTCGGGGAATTTTAAAGCCGACCATACGGGACGTTTTTTTTCCCTTAATATTGAAGGTCCTATGTTACCTTAAATTGGTTACATCCACTTTATTTGAACTTTGGTAGATAGTTGTCTCATTGACAATCATACTACATCTACTTAAGTATACAGAAATAAATTCAAATAAATAAAGAATAGATTAAATAAAGGCAACAGCAGTATACCGCTGTTCAAAACTCATAAATCCATGGACAAAAAACAAAATCGGGTAACATACTAAAACTGAGGGAAATGCATGAAATATAAGAGGAGAACAACGACACAACATTAAAATGTAACACACACACACACACACACACACAGAAACGGACTAAGCATTAGACAAAATCCTACGAGAATAACAAATATAACATCAAAACCAAATACATGAATTTGGGATAGATAAGTACCATGACACGTCTTATAGTAATGTGAATTCACACTCAAAAATAAGAGAAAACAAACGACACAACGTTAAAATGTAACACACACAGAAACGAACTATAATATAACAGTGGACATATTCCTGACTTGGTACAGGACATTTTTAAAGGAAAAACCTGGTTTTGTGGCATGCCAAACCTCCCTCTTTTTTGGCCATGTGAAATATAACATTAAAATGACAACACAACATTCAGGACTACAATATAAATAAATAGGAGAACACAATTGACAAAGAAACACACGAATAATAGCTATAAAAAGGCAACAAGTTTAAAATTTTTAATACGCCAGAAGTGCATTTTGTCCACAAAGGACTTACTAGTGACGCCCAGATACAAAGTTGAACAGCATCGAGGACCAAAAGTTCAAAAACATTGTGCCAAAAACGGCCAGGGTTTTCTGTTAAGTACCAGAACAGCCCTATTATTTAGAATAATTTATACTTTCGCAAACAGTAAATTTTATAAAATGACTATACAAAAGATGTATATGATAAAACTGAAGTATTAGCTAATTACAGGAAACAACCGAAATACATTACATAACCCGACAAAATGCAACACATCCGAATAAGTTTAAACCTCAACACCAAGTGACGTCATATTAGAAATTGTAAAAAATGACCAAAAAAAATGACGTCACATTTGAATTTGTAAAACAGATCATCAAAAAATGAAAAATGACGTCACATTTGAATGAATAAGACAGAATTAGGATTGATTTATAAAAGATTATATTTGAACTAAATACTGATATTACATTTAATAACAATGCACATTTCAATACTTATTAATAGCAAACTAAGGTAGCAATTAACTGTATTATATAGCTATGTCCGGTTTGTTTTGAATCTGACTTCAAACGTAAAACATCGTACAGATTACGTTGAACAAAATCAAATCTAATAAATGAAGGCGGTGATTATTTTTTTCTTTATCATAACACATGAATATAATAGGAAGGACGTCAACACATTTGACAAAATCCGATAAGAATTACAAATATAACATTAAACATTTAAACATTTAAACTAAATACATGAATTTGGGATAGATAAGTACCGTAACACGTCTTATGGTAATGCGAATTCACACTCAGCAAAACAGTCACAATCAGGAACAAGTCAAGATCAACCTAGAATTAAAAGATTAGAAATAAGCAAGTATGAATCACTGTCAAATGATGGAAAAATATGAGTCATAGGATAAGCTAAACATTTTAACATCTTCTTCATGATGGGCCTTTAACGTTTGGTTTTTGCTCATTGTTGAATGTCGTATGGCGACCAATAGTTGCTTAAATTCATGTCATTAGGACTTTAGTGGAAATGTGTTTCATTGGCTATTATGCAATCATGTACCAAATTTCCAGTTTTTATGCTTATAACTTTAATGTTAAAAGTTCACATAAAATGTTAGATACTATAGCAAATTACATGTTAGGTATATTGCTAAGTATCAAAACAATGACCCTAACCAGTAGCAGATATAAAACTAAATTAATCCAAAAGTTTTTGATAAAGATCTGTATATTTACATACCACAAAAAGGGATATGTTTCATAAATAAACAGTAGAAATTATTTCCCGTTGTCAAAATATAATCGATTTTGAGTAATGCAGTAAAATATTTTGACCTTTTCAAGGTTTGTTTTTATCTTATAAGGAAAAGTCAAGCGGAAGCTAAGGTTCATTTAGTCCATAGATCTAGTTAGATATTTTATGATTTTATACCTCATTCTCTCAAAGGGAAGAAACGACTTGACAAAGGGTGTCTAAAATTCTTTAATAATTGGTGGTAGTTTATATATAAATAACATACAAAAAATACAGTATGTAAGTACGCAGCAACTCCCTGATGCCATGCACGTGCTGAAAGACTGCATAGCTCTCTACACGGAAGAACCCTCGTTACAACTATTATGGAATACATGTATACTATTTAGGGTTCGAAAAATTGACATGTTGCAAAGCCATTCAACATATTTTTTTTTCGAATTGGCAGTCCTTCTTTCTATTGGATCTACCTTGTTTCATTCATTGCTTTGTTATCGTCCTGAAAATGCCTACAGTTTTTCGACTCCACAAATTAGTTATCAATCAAAATATTAGTTGAAAACAGAGAAAATATTTTAAAGCTTTACTTTTTTTAGAGAAAAATCCTATCCTTAATATTGTAAATGGAAAATATTGATGATTTTGTCATAATTGTTCGAATGAAATCGTGTTTCCGGTTTGATTAAAACTTTCAATTTGTATCAACTAAAACTTGAACCGGCATGATATCAAGATAGATATTTAGAAATATATTGTGTCGTTAGATAAAAAGCGCTCTGAAATGTTTTATTTTGTACATGTCTTTCCTAGGCTCGGCATTTTCTATGAATGCGATGAATCTCCAGTTGTGAACCGGTGCCGAACCACGATTTTTTAAAGGAAAAAAATAAGCAATGTTAGGAGAACATGCAAAAATGTTAATGCATTAACCGTATTAATCCTTCAAGGGGTCGTGCTTCTACAATAAATGTTCCTCCCCCTAAATCCGCATCTGTTGAATTAAAACTGATTTTAATGCTACATATTATTGTAAGTATTATGCTATTAATTCTGTTTCAATACTACCTTGTTTTCGTACATAGAAAAAGCATCCCTATATAACTTGAATCCTTATTTTAAATTAAAATTACGTCAGAGTATATACGCAATAAAGTTGTTTAAAAGCACAACCCAGAAGATCGATTTGGCCAATCAATACAGACGAAGAAATCGTCAGATGATATTAAAACTACAATTTCATCCTGCATAAATAATGTTTATCTGATCAAATTTAAACCATAAATTTTAAATTTAAAACAGCTATACTTAATAAACTAGGGAGTTTTTTTCTGCATAGAAGGTGTTTATTGACAATTTTCACTTACCGTACCCGAGTACATATACAGTCGGAAACCCGGTTGAAATAGAACAAAAGAATCGAAGCTCTTTGTTAGAGAAGGCGATAAATGTGTACTGTATTGTTTACTATAGTGACAAAATTTTAAAAAGTTAATAGAAACAAAGAAAATTACAATTTTCTTCTCAATTACGAGGTGTTTTATTTTAAAAACACCATTTGCATAAGTTTTCAATTTATCTAGTACATAGTTAAGCAAAACAATTAGATTTCAAGTCGACGACATGGGTATCCTTCAAGTTGGATGAAGAAAATGCATAACCTCCGATTTTTTTGAAAAAATTACCACGGACCTATAACATATCAATCTATTAGTTCAAAAATTTTCGTGTCTGCCCTTCCATTATGTTACTCAAGAAAAAATTCCTAAATATGGGTAACAATTGTATCGAAAAGAGAAAATCGAGTGCACCTTTTTATGTTAGGGCGTGTTTGAGTTGAATATTTTGTCTTGATATCGTACAAAGTCAGATTATTTCATACATCGTCTCGCTTCAGATTGTATTATTTTTATATATCAAAGCTACAAATTGACTTTATAACACAAAAAAAATAACAGTACTAAAAGATGAAATATATGGGTCAAGTGAAATACCTATCTAATGAGTTACAAAAACAGAGAAGGTGTGTTCGAATAGCTATTTTTTAATGAAAGTACTTGACGACAGTCTTTCAAGTTGGATGATGAAAATGCATATCTTTGAAAAAATATATTTTTTTGTGTGTGAAAACTAGGGTTTATAGTCTTTATACACTAAAAAAATCTAGTCTGCCCTTCCACGAAATTTTTAATTAGAATTTTTTAAAATGTTTATGAATTTTCGAAAATTCCACCTGACAACCGATCAGACAATAGTTTTAAGTTGAATCAATGCAGACAAGATCATTAACTGATGCTCATTAGCTAGTTGATACATTTGTCTTTTAAAATACAACTGATATATAAGGATCGTAATGGAGCAATGTGGATACATTTATCGGTTTCCATGAGCAAAATTGGTAGCGCGTCATCCCTACAATGGCTTCCATGTCTACGATTGTAAAAAATGAACTGGCGTAATGGGGAGATAATTCTGACGAAGTAGGATCCTGACTGTATATATTTAATGCATTTTAAATCATGTATATAAAACGTAGGTGTATTACTTAAAGGGACTCATTCTAAGGTTATTTACCTAATGAAAAGAAATTGAAGTAAACTGCATCTTTATTTAAATGAATCAACTGTTTATCCTATTTCAAAATGTTAAATTATTTGTATTTAATCAGATTTTTGTTGTTGATTTTATCTTGCCAATACTGTCAACACATCCTGATCGTTCTGATGGTATAACCGCGATTCATGCAATTTATGTGACACCCTATTTGTCTGTTTTAAATATCGACTTATGAGCAATTACCTTTTACAAAATAAGTTGTTCCTAATTTAATATAGACAAAAATTAAATTCAACAAAAAAACATCAATTATTAAGAAAAGTGAAAAGCAAGACGTATGATGAAATTTACAACTTATATTGTCAATAACAGAAAGAGAAATTCGTATCAAAACTTCGTCTTCTTGTAGATATTAATTAAATGAGCAGACAAAACATTCTCAAAAGAATAAACTAAAGAAGATGTACAGTAAACGTCAATGAGACAGCAACCCAAACTGACATTGATATCATTGGTATGAAGACACTTGACGCACGAAACTGGAACTACCTAGATGCATAAGACTTGGTTTATACTTAATTGTTTCGTAAGACCATTGCGTGGTTATTAAATCAAAGCGAATATTAGGAAAGGCAGTAATTTTTAAATAGTTTAGAAAAATTGGAGACTGATATTAAAGAAAAAAGAAGATCAAAGCGTACATACAGAAAAAAATAAATCAAATTGAATGTTAAAATATTTTACAGACGACCAAAGTTTCTGAGTCAAAAGAACCTCATTTGCGATCTTATCTCTGTAAGTACTTTAAAACTTACTAAACATCCGGTAATGTACTCCTGAGTAAAGTTTCTTTAGTTTCATTCAATGGGTGAAAAAAAAACCTGTTTCAAACTGTTAATGACAGTTGTTTTTCATTCGTTTGATGTGTTTGAGCTTTTAATATTGTCATTTTTGAATTTTCCTTGGAGTTTGGTATTTTTGGTTATTTCATTTTATGCATGATAGCTTGTCTTATAAGGTTAAGTTGCGTTGTTAGCTTATAAATTGGCTCGTAGACAAATTCAGCTTCCGCCTTTTCGTTTATTTTGTAATTAATTTAAATCGGGTACAAAATTCCTATTAAAAGTAAATTGTTGCATTCAAAGTCACATTTGGAGGTTTGCTGCACCAAATGACAATATAATTACAATCCTGTTTGAGTTGATATGTTAGTCTCTTTTTATGTTAAGTATCATTTGAATTGACTGAGAAGGAATCGATGAAATAGTTTTTATATGCACGCTTTTGTTACTAATAATCAAAAAGGAAGTGCAAACTTTCAGTACTAAATAACAAAAATTGTTATTGATAAAATATCAGTGGATATAAACCGATTATAAACAGTTGGTTTCTACACAATCAATGTCTTCCAAACGTTTCCGGCATATGTTAATGTGTATACGTGCATTTGATTTAATTTATTACTTACATGTACGATTTGATTCCCTATGGTGCGACCATAGAGCAGTCAACAGCCGAAGGCCACCAAATACATAGATATAGATAATTGACCACTGTGGACCTTATTTTTTGCAATTCCATCCAATTCCATTGATTATATCATTGATTATATCACCCACCCCACCCTTCCCCGAGATTAATTGTACATATTGAACTGGTGGAGGAATACTATTACTCCTATCTAGTGGAGGTGTGCCTTTATTGGCAGAAGTAAGACGGATACAGATAGATTGCTTTATATAGCCTACAACACCAGACAAAATATCTTGATTTGGATCTAAAACATGTGCAAGTCTATATTCAAAAGCAACTACTATACCAAGATGAATTAGAAATGATACTCCTCAGAATAGTTTGAATTGAACAGGGTGTACGACAAGTTGAAAATATATATGTAAACCCATTATGAAATCTTATTAACTCGGATCGCATCTATGTCTTGTGGACGATATAGCATTAGTAAATTAAGATAAAATCACAAATATGTCGAACACCTAATTAAATGGAAAAAATACAATAGTAATAAAAAAGTTCAAACACGTTAAACAAATAAATGACAACTGTCATAATCAGGAGCCGGTACAGATTTTTTTAAAAGTAGTGGTATTGTAGCTAGCTAGACCTCTCACTTGTATATCAGTCACAGAAAATTCCATTATATTGACTACGATATGTCACTGAACCATAACTGGTTATAATTTCGAAAAAAATGAAAACAACACGTTTAATATTTTCTTGCGTCCGAAGCGCTTTTCTGGATTTACCTTCATCAGGAACGTTCAAAGCCAAACATTTGAAATCCGTATATGGATAAGTACCGAAACCGTTGAAGAGCTATATGTTAATAATACCTCGAATAAATAGCCAAATTCCATCTAAAGCCAACTTTGCTCGAGGAGTCGGAATAAGGGTACAACAGTGAACATTGTGTTATAATGTTGATCACCAAACAAAAAACAGGTATGTAGCAAAGAAACACAATAAAGCATATAGACAAAGTTCACCTACAAAAATGAAAGATAATAATACAAACATGTACCATTGCACAATGACGGGATGTTAATGTACGTTAAATGTATGTCTAAAACAAAAAAGAATACTATAACACGTTATCAAGTTGAAAAACAACTTCAGTACCCAGAATCTGTACGTCAGGACCATCATGTATTTTTTTATGAAGTTAAGACGTACTATCTTTAAACAAGATCTTGGTACCTTTCGATGAGGGAATAGATTAAGTGTGTTTTACCAAATAAATTTGAGAAAAATTTTAACATCGGTCATGTGTTTAACCCAAAAAAAAATGGAGAAAGATTTTAACATCGGTCATGTGTTTTACCAGATTTTTGTTAGAAAGATTCTAACATCGGACATACTTATTTTATATGTGTGGTTAAAGAAAAGAACGTCTTGGCATCTTTATATAAATAAAGAGATGGGATATATTTGCAATGAGACAACTATCCACCAAAATTGAAATGAAGTGAATGTAAGCAACTAAAGGCAACTTTGCGGCCTTCAGTAAGGCTGTAGAAGGCCCGGACAAAAACAAACATGAAAAAATTCAATTGAGAAAACTTACAGGCAAATTTATAACAAAACAATTTACGAAAAATTAAAAAATATGCATACAATGAACCACTGATCTACAGGCTCCATATTCCTACTCATCTGGTGTAAATTTTTGATAGAGGATAGTAAGTTTATACCGTCTTCTAGGTTCCAGAACGTATATTGATTGGCAGAAGATATTAACAGACAGCTCTTTTTCTTGTTCGATTATATATTAATTTTTCTGGTGCATATATACTTGAAATGACGTACAATGCATTTGAACAGCCATATTGTTTTTAACTACCCTTTTATCCAATCTATTCTGAATTTGTATTAAACAGGGAAGTTTCTTTTAAATGCCAATGACCTTGCCATCATATATTTGTAAACGTAGATCGTACGAGTTTTATGCCTTGTTTGCAAACATAATTCACCCACTTAAAAATAAAGATTTTGGTAGATGATACATAGCAAATAGTTTGTTTCAAAGGTTTCAGGATCATAATTTAATACGTTAAACGCGCATTTCGTCTACCAAAGACTCATCAGTGACACTCAGATCAAAATAGTTATAAAGCCAAACAAGTACAAAGTTGAAGATCATAGAAGACCCAAAATTCCAAAAAGTAAGGTTAAGGTAATCTATGCCTGGGATCAGAAAATCCTTAGTTTTTGAAAAATTAAAAGTTTTGTTAACTGCAAATTTTTATAAAAATGACCATAATTATAGTTGATGTTCATGTCAACACCGAAGTGCTGACTACTGGGCCGGTGATACCCTATGGGATAAAACGTCCACCAGCAGTGACATCGACCCAGTAGGGAAATAGTTATCAAAAGGTACCAGGATTATAATTTAATACGCCAGACGCGTGTTTCGTCTACATAAGACTCATCAGTGACGCTCAGATCAAAATAGTTTTAAAGCCAATCGAGTACAAAGTTGAAAGGCATTGAGGTAATCTATGTCTTGGGGAAAAATTGAAGCAAAAATATTAAAAAATATTAAAAAATAAAAACAACAAAAACATAACTGAGGAATCGTATGACTCGCCATGTTTTTTTTATGAGCAGAGTCTTAACAGTTCAGTAAACGTCAGAGTATTCAAACTCAGCAATAACCCTATCAAGATTTTTTTTGTATTGCGTTATGGTTGCTTCCTCGCTATCCCAAATTTAGTAATTATCCTTTCCTATTGTTGAAGAAGCAGTTTTGTTTACATGTTTCTTTTTTTAATCTAAGAATGAGGTGATTTTTTTGTTATTAAGTTTGAAGCCATCTATATGAATTTATAAGCAAAGATCAGAGTCTGAACATGTTACAAAGAAACCAATCAACACAATCCTCAGGACAATACCAAAACAAATTCGAAAAAAATCATAAACGACTTATGGCATGCATATGTTGCGTACAAGTTGTAATGTTGTATAAATAAATTATCAGTGTTTATGACTATCTTAAATATATACACGAATATAAGGTCCAATAGTTCAATTGTCTATAAACCTATAATTTATAATTTTATCTTGACTTGTTTAGATGTTTTTTGTTCATGCAAATTATGTTTCTTGTCTACAAGGCTATTAGGATTGCATTTGATTCCGTCAGTGCTTTAATTTTTGCAATGCAGTATAAGGTGTGAGGTTAAGCTAGCTACAAACACAGGATTAACTTATAATTCTCTCTGTAAAATGTCTTCTACCAATTGGGATTACAACAGTTAATATCTTTTCAGATGATGAAATTTATTTCATAATAGAGACTGACCCTTTCTACCATTTTCATAGTCTTTGTTGATTTGGTTTTATCATCAGTAAGTCTAGTATCTCTTATACCTTGTGAATAATACATTGAAAAAAAGGGTAATCAACTGGAGCATCTTTATAAATATACGATGTGTCGTTCGGTTGCTATTTCATTTACATATACCTTCAACTGCCTTTTATCAATATGTACACCATGTACACAATAACTGCATATTAACAATACATGTTGAGATCTTTACAAAAACTGGGAAGTCGACCAGTTTTACCTGAAAACAGGAATCAAAAATCCAAAATATTGTACTTTTACCGATATCACCAGCTGTAAAACACAAACTATTTCCGTGTTGCCAATTATAATTAATTATATACTGAAATGTATCTTGTAAATTATGTTGATTTTCATTGTCCTTTTTTTTTTATTAAGATGAATCTATAAATTCGTATATTTATTAAATCATACATTAAAAACTTTGATTTATAGATTTTGGTGACATAGTTTATTCGTACATTTTAATAAATACAATATATAAGAATGTATTACAAAATAGAATTACCTTCGACCGACTATCGTGGGTGCAAATATATCAAGTGCGTAAAAAAAATCTACAGTGACGTTTGTTTGTCATTCTGATAAAGATAATATACTAAGAAAAGGAAGTTTTAATCGACACATCAAATAACATTGACCTAGAACTATGGGTTCAAGAGTACTTAAAATGTTATGATATACTGGAATGTAAATTGTATGGAGAAGAATTCTAACAGTTCAATAAATGAATGAAAATGCCAAGATATTTTACTGTAATTCTTCTTTCCGTTTTAATTAAATTTTTAGTATTATTAACTTTAGTTTAATAAAACAAGTTCAGAAGAATGATATGTGTAATGCAAACCAATTTAAAATCTTATAAAACAATATATATAGTGAAATATGCATGGCTTTTAAAACGTTCTTGCTTTACCAAATCAAAATAGATGCGTTTCGAGGGAGTCTTATAAGTCCGTTTTAAACTTATAAAAAGTTACAAATGGTACTTTGAGAATCGACATAAATGCTTCATATTTTGTTCTATGTACACTGTAACTGAGGCATGACTTACCAAACTAGACTATTTACCGCATTTGTTATAACATACGCAACACGTCGGTTGCCACATGTGGAGCAGGATCTGCTTACCCTTCCGGAGTACATGAGATCACCCCCAGTTTTTGGTTGGGTTCATGTTTCTTAGTCTTCAGTTTTCGATGATGTGTCTTCTGTACTATTATTAGTCCGTTTGTCTTTTTATTCTTATTTTTAGCCATCTATGAGTTTGACTGTCCTTCTGGTATCTTTCGTCCTTCTTTTACATTTATCAATGTTTTACGCCTCGATAAGGTTTGGTATAAAACTATAAGTAGTTCCCATGTTAAAATGATCATACAGAATGACATGGAGGCCTTATTTCTATCTACTATGTTGGACAAAATTAAGTAGCATGAAACCACCTTAAAAACAGTTGAAACTTAAGGTGTTTAGGAACAAAAACATTGTATAGTCCACCAGTTGCAGTCGTTACAAGTTAAAACCGACAATAAGTCGCATTCTGTAAGGGAGGGGGTGGGATTGTCCATGTATAGTACGAAACCTGTTCTCCCTAACGATTAACCATACAATGATTGAATTCTAAAGACATAACAGGTGACTTTACCTAGCGTATTATGAAGAAATATTGGATAAAAGTTTCCTAATAAGAAACAACTCTCAGTCAAGAAATTTTTTATAGGAAAAAAACAGTACTAAATATCTTAATAATTTATAGATGTAAACTTCATATGCAAGTTTTGATGGAATATTGTTTCATGAAATTAGAAAGCCTCATTCACAATAAAGAAAGAAAGTCATTCCTTTAGTCGCAAAATTAAGTCGCCAACGATTTCAATGTATGAAGAAAATCATAGCTGGAACTCTAAGTTGATACTTACATTATGTTTCCATGAGTTTGCATTATTTCGTGGAATATCAATTCACTTCCGATGTATTCCGACTGTCATACAAGTGAGAGGTTTAGCGCTATAACACGAGGTTCAATCCACCATTTTCTATATAAAAAATGTACCAAGTCAGGAATATGACAGTTGTTGTCCATTCGTTTGATGTGTTTTTGCTTTTGCCATTTGATTAGGGACTTTCCGTTTTGAATTGTCCCTGTAGTTCAGTTTTTTTGTGAGATAACTTTTTGTTAGATTGGGTTGGGATCAAACTTCCCGGCATTGTCAGCTGCGATCCGCTTACTACTCTTTAACAATGAGGTAAAGGAAAATATTTCTGGAACAGTAACGATCACTGTACACAATTTAGGGTTGGAATGGTTTTTTGCATTGAGTTCTTTAGGTTGTTGCTTGTCTTTTTCCGTTGAACGGACGATGTTCTGTATGCAATCTTTTCACTTTTTTATTGTTACCATGAATGTCTTTTCCTGATCGATTTTAGAAATTTGATCATCGGTAAACTACTGTCGACTTATACACCCTCTTTCTAAATGCAACAATTACAGTCAAGATTATTTTCCTTTAACTGTAGTATGTCTGTCTCTATGATATATACAATGTATTTTTGTGTTACCTATTTTGGAATTTCAAATGAATGCATTTGATTTCAAGTTGTACTATCTTGAGGTAAATGTTGACTGTACAAATATAATCTTAACTACAAGGTTTTATTTTAATTACTTTTATCAATAGAACCGTATGAAAAATATGAATAGCTTAAATGTGAAATAATTTTAAAAACAATACAAAAAGTGATTCCTCTATTAACTATTTACCAATATGGTATAGCATCTTTAGTATTTGATTGATGACTATGGTGAAGATCATATATGATTTATCATTTAGTCGGTTAGTTGTTATGAAAGGTACTGGGCTTATAATTTAATACGTCAGACGCGCATTTCGTCTACATGAAATTCATCAGTGATGCTCAGATCAAAATAGTTATAAAGGTGTGCTGCATTGATACATGAAAACGACACAAAAATCACTCAATAAGATGCGCATTTCGACAATTAATGTCTCTTCAGTGATCATCGAGGCAAAATTATTTATCTAAAAATCCAAAAACCAAATACAAAAGTTAAAAGCGCATCTAAATACTGCATAGACATGTCAGAGAGATAATTACAGTACCTAATTCAAATAATCCATAAAGAAGCTAAAGTAATGCTTAGGTACTAGTATAAATATGATTTAAATGACACTCTTTGGCTGTAAGTACATTATCGTAATATCGTATAATGCTACTTTGCTGCGTTCGAGTAAATAGATTGCATAGTCTGTTCTTGCTTTTCACACTTCGACCAATCAATCGATTGAAATATACAAAAATAGTGAAATTAAGAAAAGGAAACCTTATGAATTCACTTCTTAATGCAAAATTATAAAAGTACATTAATACTTGATACAGTCGTTTTCCTGGACTCAAGAGCATGTATTCATTTGTATGTCATTTTTAAAGGAAAAAAGTTTTTATCGTTCCTGATCTCATAAAAGTTATGTAATGTGCATGATGTAATTTCAGACATCATTTTAGTGGATACTAAATGACTGATTACTTGTAAACATATATATTTATTTCCGGGATAATTAAGCAGTCGTTCACCTTGTTTGATCCATTTGTCCATTAATAGTGTTGTCTAGAATCAAGAGGTCTGACTATTATTGGTGGTATGTCGTTTTCCCTTGACACATAAACAGATACAGATATATTAATATATAATTCTTTTCTAGTAGAAAGGTCAACATTATATAAAGTCATTTGTCTTTTGATATCTAAATCCTGTGTAATTTTAACTAAATTATAAGTAGCATATAGTAGAACACATTTTTTTTAAATAATTATCCATAAATTAAACTTTTAATGAAAATAAGTTTCTCTCGTGTAACACGGTCAACGTCAGTTCTCTGCATCTTTGAATATAAATGAATTCAATTTAGGATAATGTCATTTAATGAGACATTTGTGACAAGATGTATTTTTTTTTTATTTCATATTCTAAATACTCTAGTTCAAGGAAAGCTTGTTCGCAACCTAGAATTCTGAGTGGGTCAAGCGTTTAATTAAAATTTATGCGAGAATATGCGAGATTTGGTTGAACTGGGGGCAAAGTCATATATGGTACACATCACTATTCGGTGTTTAATAGGCGTTTATTAGGACGCCTGCCGCTTTCCCGTTTACCTGTGAAGTCGTTGAGTGTCATCTGTTCTTTGTTTGTTTATGTTTATGTGTAATAAAGTAAAATAAATAATATTTTGAAAAATTTCGGGGCATAGTGTTCAAAAATTACGGGAGAAAATTGGAAAAGAAATTTGAAATTACTGCTTGCAAATAGCCAAAACGAAATGTTTGATAAAAAAGGAACGAGGTCCTTCAAGTCCCTGGAAGCTGTTAAGAACTTTGAAGAAGTTTATGTGCAGAAATATAATTTTTTGTCGATTGAGAATAATTTCCAGAAACATGCTGGCGTAATGGCATTATTATGCAATGAATTCAATAAAAAATAAACATCATGGCTTCATAAATGTTAAGTTTTCAATATTGTATAAATAATCTGACCGTTAAACCATGGTACAGTATATATACGTTCCTTGTTCAAACCATAATAAAATAAGTTCCCATAAAATCAAACAGCTACAGATCGTCATATGGAATTAAAATCTTAGCAAAAAAGCCGCACCCACTTATAAGATATATATATTTACTCTGACTGTTGCATTTTGAATAAACGAGTGAAATTCCAGCGCAATGTAGTACAAAATAGTTTCAACATTCATTTATCATTATCATGATCTTGACCTGCATGGATATGCATTTAAAAGAGGGACGAAAGATACCAAAGGGACAGTCAAACTCATAAATCTTAAACAAACTGACAACGCGATGGCTAAAAATGAAAAAGACAAACAAACAACAGCACACACGACACAACATAGAAAACTAAAAAATAAACAACACGAACCCCAACAAAAAAATAGGCGTGATCTCAGGTGCTCCGGAAGGGTAAGCAGATCCTGCTCCACATGCGGCACCCGTCGTGTTGCTTATGTGATAACAAATCCGGTAAATGGTCTAACTCGGTAGGTCACATCCATGAAAGGGAAGGGGATTGTAGTTACGACAAGGAACATTTCCGATATCATTTGTGAAACGGTTATTCCATAACGGTCAACCAACTCGTGATGGCGTCCGTAAAATTTACGAAGGGATGATTTCAACTTCACCATTTGGAATTAACTTGGTTTAATAACTTCCTTGTGAGCAGCAACCCTCTATCAAGAAAATCATGATAGGAAATGCAAACACGGGAATATCGTATCAATTGGGAGATATTTACCCCGTATGCAGGTGCTGCTGGAATGTTGCTACTTAGAAATGGAAAGTTCACAATTGGAAAGCTGAAATAATCTCTCTTGTCGTAAAGTTTTGTGTTCAACCGACCCTCATTGTCAATTTCTAGATGTAAGTCAAGATATGAGGACGACTTAACTGTATCTGTAGTATCCTTTATCTTTAGCTCGATTGGATAGATGCGTTCCACATAGGCACCAAATTTTGAATTATTTAGTGAAAGAACATCATCTATATAGCGAAAAGTAGAGTTAAAGGCTATTGCTAACTTCTTATCTTTCTTCCTAAGATAAGAAGTTAACTTGCAACTGGACGATTAAACAAAACGGTTATTGATGACTGCACGAAAATCTTTAACCTCAGACAAAACATGAAATTAACTGTTCAGGAAAAATGATGTCCATCTAGTAGTAAAATACAGAAAAATGAAAATCCCACGAGAATAACAAATATAACATCAAAACCAAATACATGAATTTGGGATAAACAAGTACCGTGACACGTCTTATCGCAATGTCAATTTACACTCAAAAATAAGAGAAAACAAACGACGCAACGTTAAATTGTAACACACACAGAAACGAACTATAATATAACAATGGCCATATTCCTGACTTGGTACAGGACATTTTTAAAGGAAAAAATGGTGGGTTGAACCTGGTTTTGTGGCATGCCAAACCTCGCACTTTAATGGCAACGTTAAATATAACATAGAAATGACAACATAATATTACAGGACTACAATACAAATAAATAGGAAAACGTATTAGACAAAGAAACACATGATTAATGAATAACAAAAAGCATCAGATTTAAAATTTAATACGTCAAAAACGCGCCTCGTCCACACAAGACTCACCAGATATAAAAGATCGAAAGCGAAAAAAAGTACAAAGTTGTACAGCACTGAAGATCAAAAGTGAAAAAGGTTGTGTCAAATACGGCTAAGTTTTTATGCTTGGGATAATCTGAATCTAAAATGAATCTGTCCATTTTTGCGTGAAGGTTGCACTCAAAGTCAGATGACATATATCAAACCGTTCCCTTTGTAATTAAGATTAATTAACATAACGGTCAAAATAGTCTGTTTTAATATGTCAGTGGAATCTTCAGCTTTAGAAGAATGTAACAAACTTTGTATTTATAAACGATATAAAGTAGTATTTGGTTTTGAAAGATACTTAGATTTTCATTGTAATGTATCTATATTAACAAAATTGCGTAGCGGCACACTTAGATTAAATGTTGAAGTTGGTCGTTATCTGAATACTCAAAGAGAAAATAGAATTTGTATATGTTGCAATATGAATGTTTTGGAGGACG
This sequence comes from Mytilus galloprovincialis, assembly GCF_965363235.1. NCBI lineage: Eukaryota > Metazoa > Mollusca > Bivalvia > Mytilida > Mytilidae > Mytilus > Mytilus galloprovincialis. The sequence continues at coordinate 61,374,598 of NC_134839.1, forward strand.
AATATCATTTTGTTTTATCATGTCCAACGTATAGATCTGTGCGTATAGAATTTTATATTTATTCTACTTTTCTTGGTCAAATCGGCACAAGTTATTCTAAATCTCTGACAGTAAAACTATGCATTTATTCAAATGCAGCCGCTTGGAAAATTAGATCACATATAATGTCATAATATTATTGTTTACTCTGTAACTTCTGTTCTCTGCTGCCTTTTGTTTGTCATATATTGTATATATTTTCGTTTGCCATAGCATGTGAAAATAAAGTATGCATTATTCTGACTACAGTAATAACGATGCCGATCTGATAAATCAATAAACTGATAATGCCCCCAGTTTATCAAATCTCGTATCTAATTAGTCGATAACACAAAATCACGATCGATCTTGCACATGCGCATTGTTTCCCTGAACTACAGTATTGAATAAACGTGTACATTTAGAAAATTTACGTAGTTAAAACGATCATTTATGAATTTTGGTTATATCTTAGGAAGAGGGTACGTAGTCATCAATATAATACTGAAGTATATGAGTACTGGTTTTAGATTGGTTTGTAGGGTTGAATCTTCGTTTTATTTAACTATGATCAATCAGGAGCGCAACAATGGATTTGGTTTACGAGACAAGCACAAGATATTTACCCTTCCGGAGCACCTGAGATCTACCCCAGTTTTTGGTTGGGTTCGTGTTGCTTAGTCTTTAGTTTTCTATGTTATGTCTACTATTATTTGTCTGTTTCTTTTTTATTTTTAGCCATGGCGTTGTCAGTTTTTTTTTTCAATCAATGAGTTTGACTGTCTTTCTGGTATCTTTCGTTTCTATTTAGCAAATAATATTAATTTGACGCAAAAAATTGTAAAAGTTCGATGCCATATGCATTCCCAACCATACAGTTAACAAAGAAAAAAAGATAACGAGGATGTTTCCAAACCGCATAAAGGGATAATGGGTTATATCTTAGACAGCTGTCAGGCTTTCAATCAACGCTGTATTATTATTTACCGGTTAATAGGTTCTGATCTTAACATTTAGTACGGTATTGAATTTCATGTATGCAGACACAACTAATTGTTTTGAATATTTTTCCGGGTCAAAATTATATAATACGACTCTTTCAATTGGTAAGGCAATAAACTGTAGCTGCGGCCGTTGTATAATAAACCTTCATTATACGCTTTAATAAGGTGTCATTAATGCATATCAATATCTCATAATTGAAAATACATAGAAATATTTACATTAATAAGAGTTTGTAACATTATGTTCGCTTATACATTATGCGATAACGTTTTCCGGGAGCACCAAAGTTTACTCTCAAGATGTTACTGTTTATTCGTAATTTTTAATTTCATTTTTTATCAGTATGTTATAAAAAGAAGACATTTATTTGATAACTTAGCTTGTAGAGAAACAATGAAAATATAAACGGATTTGAAAAATACCACTGCATGTCTTCAGGTTTTTAGCTAATATTTAAATGTCACTTGATTGGTTAGTTTTATAAAATTCAATGTATATGTCCTTAACAAAATAAATATTAAAAATACTCATTTATATCGGGAAAAAATAATTACACTGTAATTAATAACAAAACTTTAAGTATAGTGATATCCATTGGAAATAATTACAAACGAAATCAGATATGATTATAAAAAATCATCCAATTAGATGAATTTATTATAGGTAAATACTTCCAGGTAGTGTGTCCTTCCAATGTAAAGGAAGTTATTATGTATTGTGAAGTGGCTGTCTAGCGGAAGTGTGGACTTTCTCTTGTAAAAATAAAGGAACTATTGTTCGAAAATAAACAGTAATGGTTGTATTAATTGAACTTGAAGGTTCACTTGTATGGCTGTATAACACATATTTTTTTTTTTATCTTTCATCACCGATATTGTTCAGTATATGTTAAATATTATTAAGATATTTTTTTAGATATAGAGTAATCATAACTTGGAAGACGGATGTTTTAAAGGTTAACTAAAGTCACCAGGTTACCTACAATTAAGCTTATATGAAACTATTCAATTTAAGAGTATACCATTATGGTTTTCAGATGATTTTTTTTTTCACACTTAATCCCTCTTCTTAATAATGGTATACGAATTAACATTGCTGATTTTAATCTCTTTATATAGGTAACGTAAAATTATATTAAGATATATATGTTCATTAGAAATTTATTTTTTATTTTTAGACAAGAATTTACTTATATTTTTAGAACCACGCACTCCGTAGTCTTTAACAAATGAATTTAATAAAAGCCAAATATAAATTTGAAACCATTCGTGTTTAACTATACTGGGTGCCAAATCGTAACCTTTAAGGTAGATAGGGTGTCTTCCTCCATCTTTTATTTGGAAATACCAGAAAACAAGGTGTATATCTTTAATAGAATGTGCAAATTTTGAGAGTAGTAGGTAATGCATGTGTAAGAACTTTCATTTCAATATAGAAATTGACATGTTTTATCATATTTATGGTTGTATTTCGCAAAAACCAGAAAACTTTTGTTTGATTAATTTTTTTCAAAATTGCCTCAAAAGGAGAGGCAACTCAAATGCATGGGCAGATCATTCAGATTAAGGTACTTTTACGATAGAATGTGTTAGGAATTTACCTATTTTATAGTGTAGCAAGAAAACGGGTCCAGGGACACAATTTTTGCTTTTTCTTAACTCAAAACATACTATTGAAGCTATCTCCTCATATGATATTTCAAAATACTATGGTGTAGTTTACGCTTTATTGCAGAAAATTGGGTTTCCCATGCATAATCTATACAAAATCTGTTAATTTTAAACACCATGTAGCGTGGAATTAAGCCCAATGACCCATTTTTTTTATTATTATTTTTTAAAAAGCATGATAAAAACTACATTTTGGCAAATTATTAAAAAATTATATGGATTATAATTTATACACCCAAGCTACCTTAAGTATTCAAAAATAAAAACAGCAGTAGTATACCGCTGTTCAAAACTCATAAATCCATGGACAAAAAACAAAATCGGGGTAACAAACTAAAACTGAGGGAAACGCATTAATTATAAGAGGAGAACAACGACACAACATTAAAATGTAACACACACAGAAACGGACTAAGCATTCGACAAAATCCTATGAGAATAACAAATATAACATCAAAACCAAATACATGAATTTAGGATAGATAAGTACCGTGACACGTCTTATAGTAATGTAAATTTACACTAAAAAATAAGAGAAAACAAACGACACAACGGAAACACAACGTTAAAACGCAACACATACAGAAACGAACTATAATATAACAATGGCCATATTCCTGACTTGGTACAGGACATTTTTAAAGGAAAAAAATGGTGGGTTGAACCTGGTTTTGTGGCATGCCAAACCTCCCTCATTTATGGCCATGTGAAATATAACATTTAAATGACAACACAACATTATAGGACTACAATATAAATAAATAGGAGAACACAATTGACAAAGAAACACAAATGTTTCATCTAAATATTTCAGCTACTAACTACAGGATTCTATCTGTCTCGTCTTGCTCTTTCATGTCAACGATCAAGTATATGAATATTTTTTTATATCACAGAAGAAACAATGACCTACAAAAATCTGCATCATTTTTTGTAAATTTGGTTTTTATGTTGTTACTAAGGGGGTATTGTGTTTTGAGAAGCTTAATGTATACGAGAAGACAATGTGTCAAATGGAATAATTTTGCCTAACCTTTAACTGAATTAACGACTGGTTAACAGGTTAACCAGTAGTTCAGCTGATTTTAATAGGCATAAAGTGCCTTATAAATGTTCGATTTGAGCATTCCTGGTGACATTCATTCTTTTATTTATTTAATACTACTGTATCTACTATGACGTTTGAAAAAAACTTCAGATTATGGAGATGACAACCATCTTGATCTCATTGATTTGGCAATGTCTGAAAGTGTTGACAATTTCATTTCAATTTTTCTGTAAACCTCTTTTTAAAGTTCTCACCATTCATCTCATGGTGGTAGTCACCAGTACACGATTTTGCCTTGTAAATAAGTAATGCATTTTGTACAAATCCCAACATTCCGCGCCCATTAACGATGATAAGACGTCGTCCGCGGCTTACTGGTTCTAAAACAACGCACTCATCTTCATGTTTCCAACATTTCTTTGCAGTATATGCAGTGTCGATCCATGTCTCGTCTATGGACACCAAGTTTAAAATCTTCTTCCGGTTATCTTTTATTCTGTGCAAATATTGAATTCGCTTTTCAACGATGGAATTGAAACCAAGTTCCTTCATAATTTTCAGAAGAAGTGATTTAATTCCGGGAAAATTAATGTAAAATTTAATACTAGTTACTTAGAAATGGAAAGTTCACAATTGGAAAGCTGAAATCATCTCTTTTGTCGTAAAATTTTGTTTTCAACCGACCCTCATTGTCAATTTCTAGATGTAAGTCAAGATATGGGGCCGACTTAACTGTATCTGTAGTATCCTTTATCTCTAGCTGGATTGGATAGATGCGTTCCACATAGTCACCAAATTTTGAATTATTTAGTGAAAGAACATCATCTATGTAGCGAAAAGTAGAGTTAAAGGATATTGCTAATTTCTTATCTTTCTTCCTCATAAGTTCCTGCATGAAGTCAGCCTCATAATAAAGAAACAAGTCGGCAAGTAGAGGGGCACAGTTTGTTCCCATTGGAATGCCGACAGTCTGTTGAAAAACACGTCCTCCGAACGTAACAAATATGTTGTCAATCAAGAAATCAAGCATCTTGATAATGTCAGTTTCAGAGAATTTTTTGTTCGAATCAGAGTGATCCTTTACAAAGTAGGATTTATACTAGTGTAACTTTTTATACTAGTATTCCACATTCCAAACTAAAAGACAAATTGAAAGAGTTGGTATTGCTTTGCTTCGTAAAAAAGAATGGCCAACGTAGATACAAGTATCTTGTCTTAAAAAGTAAGATCACAAAAATACTGAACTTTGAGGAAAATCAATTCGGAAAGTCCATAATCACACATGGCAAAATTCAAATGACAAAACACATCAAAAACGAATGGACAAGAACTGTCATATTCCTGACTTGGTACAGGCATTTTCAAATGTAGAAAATGGTGGATTGAACTGAATTATAGCTAGCTAAACCTCTCACTTGTATGACAGTAAGTGTCTCTCAAGTAATGGTCGAAGCCAAATATATAGGTAAGTGACTATATCAACCATATCAGGTAAGTGGCTAAGAACACCCCATCGAAACGCAATTGGTACATGTTAACCAATCTTTAATAAAAAACGGCTGACACGACTACGCGCGAGTTCTTTCTCAATGACTTGATGAAACCTCAAAATTTCATAGGCATAGTTATGTATAGAAAAAGTAAAATCACAAAAATACTGAACTCAAAACGGAAAGTCCTTAGTCAAATGGCAAATTCAAAAGCGCAAACACATCAAACGAATGGATAACAACTGTCATATACCTGACTTGTGACAAGCATTTTGTTATATTAAAAATGGTGGATTAAATTTGGTTTTAAAGCTATCTTTACCTCTCACTTGTATGACAGGTGCATCAAATGATGTTGAACAAAAATATGCTTAACTTTATTCACTATATAATTTGCTGGAAAGTTTCTCCAAATAATAACATGGACGAAATATGTGAGAAACAAAATATTTGCAAACAATTGACTAAAGCCAGCGCTATTAAACGGATTGGCAAAAATAACGTATGTTGTAGATAAAAAATATCTGAAAAGGAAATTGATAAAATAAACTTTAATGGAAAAATACATTCAATACTTACTGAATGCCATTAAGAATAAAATAAGTATCGGTGTTTTCCTTTACCAAACTTAACCGAATATTCTGGCGGGACTTAATTTAATCATTAGAATATAGGACTAGATACCATTGAAGTTGGGATTTTTTAAACGCAACAAAACATTTATGTAGCCCCCTTCGTAAAAATAGACAAAAGTTTCCTGTATTTAGCATTACCAAATTAGTTTGTGGCATTAAGAACATTTTTATCTGAAAAGAAAATTGATAACATAAACTTTAAATTAAAAATACATTCAAATACTTACTGAATGCCATTAAGAATAAAATAAGTATCGGTGTTAGCAGACTTAAACGACTATTCTAGCGTGAAATGATATAGCCATAAGAACATCAAGAAACCATTTAAGTTGGTTTTTTTTAAATGCAGTAATACATTTGTGTAGCCCCTTCGTAAATAACAAAACAAGAGTTTCCTGTATTCACAATAACCCAATAAGTCTGTGACATAAGGCAAATAAACATATTCTGAATATTCAATTATTTGCAACCTTTGAGTTGTTATTAGCATGGCAAAACCGAACCAAAAATATTGAAAGGAGTTCTAATTTATCAACTGACCAAAAACTATAGTCGTTCTATGCAACCACGTAAAATTATTTAAAAAAACTTTCTTCCTTATGCCAAACTATGAAAATGGCAAATGTATTACACTAAGTATATTTTCGATATGTAAGAGGACGTATAGTATCAAGTAATAAACATATATTCCTAGCTTTTACAACAAGCATCAATGCTGTTCATGTGCATCAATATAATGATGTTAATTTTACTTCACATCGTTTATAACAAAATATTGGCGAAAATTTCGATTTGTACAAAACTTTTACGTTCTAAATAAAGCATTTTAAATTATTGAAAATACACGAGTATATCAGGTATATAATTGGATAACGAAAGCATCACAATGAAGATCTTTCAAAAGTGACGGGGAAATTATAGTGGTTAAGTTCTATAAAATTTGACTTACAATCATTAAAATTGAAGACATTAAGGAGATTTGTACGATGATTTATATGCAACCGTTCAAGTTTTGAATCAATAAGTGTTTATATAGGCAATATATAAATAATAGTACACGAGTTTCCTATAATAAAAAAGAAACGTATTAATAGGAGTTAAACTTTCCTCCATTTCATTTAGATTGATTATGTATATGAACCATTTCAAATCAATATTTACTGTTACTGGGGATTTACTCTGACAATACTACTGAACTGTAATCCACATTTACTCTGACAATACTACAGAACTGTAATCCACATTTACTATTTACTCTGACAATACAACAGAACTGTAATCCACATTTACTCTGACAATACAACAGAACTGTAATCCACATTCAAGACAGAAAAGTCCATAAAAACCGACAAAACCAAATGAAATCAATCATTGGAACAAGTGAAAACCAACTGCCATATTTCGAATTGTTACAAACAGATAGGTTAACCTGGTTTTTACAGCTACTCCCACTTGAATGACAGTGTATTATGGTTCCATTATATTGAAAAAATTGTGTGAGCTACCCAAACATACATAGTGTTGACTATTTGTACCTGTCCTAAGTCAGGAATCTGATATTCAGTAATTGTCGTTTGCTGATGTGGTATAAAAGTTTTTTCTCGCTTCTCGTTTTTTATATAGATTAGACCGTTGGTTTTCTCGTTTGAATTGTTTATAGCTTAGAGTTCTGTGTGAACCCAGGCTGCTTTTTGATGACCCAACTTTGATTGTTAATGATTTACTTTTATAAATTGTGACTAGGATGGAAAATCGTATCACTGGCACTTGTACCACACCTTCTTATATATTTTGGTTAATCTGACAATAATTGGGATCAAGCCGCCAACACTTTGTTAACATACAACAGAGACATACAACACAACTGATATCCAAATTCGTACAAACATATAAATTAGCCTAACAAAGATGGCAACAAAAAATGTTAAGTAGACGTTAACAATGACGTCAATTAGAAAAGCAATTATAAATACAAAGGTAAACAAATTAGAAACAACTTTGTAAAAACACTGTGTTCGAATCTGCACAGTTATATCATCAAAATTACTCTTTGAAAAATACATTTAATCACATTGTAAACTAATTTTTCGCATATCAGCTTAATGAGAAGATGGATGAATATGAACACGTCTGAAGTAACTTGCACTATAATGTTTTCCCTAAACGTATATAATTGCTTCAGATTACAACATATATTTAACTTTAACCTAATTAGATAAGTTGATTTTTAATTACTGTTTCATTAACGTACAAATTAGTCTTATATTTATATTTGTTAGAATGTTTGTATTGAAAATTTTTAAAATGTTAAAGAATATCGTCAATATATGAGAGTCCGATGCCTATATATATATATGCATATATATTAAAATCAGCTTGTATGACTGTTTTTTTTTTTGTTTTTTTTTTTGTTTGCCATGGAAATTCGAAGCTAGTAAAGTCTTAATAATATTTAATACTTTCCTATCGCCGCGATATAGCCTTTTTGTGCTAATGCGGCGTAAAGCAACCAACAATCAATCAATCAATAATACTTTCCTATGCTGGCTGGGCAAATTGCATTTGCTTTCTTTTAGTCAATACAATATACTAAGAAATACCTTGTCGAAATAATGATATCAAAACATTATTATTCTAATTCACACATGCACAAATGATAAAAACTGAACATACTGTAATAAAATTAGCTTGTACAAACTATACTGAATCGAATGAACATTTTGACACAATGTTTGCATTCCGAACTAACGATTTTTTTTCAAAAAGGCAAATAGAAACCATGGGTATAATTCAACATCATTTGTCAAAGTAAAGAGTATACAAAAGAAATCGACGAGGTAATTAGTAGTTCAAACACATTACATAAAAAATATAGAAGATCGAGAAGCAAGGGCTCAACAACTGGAATTAAAACAAAAATGATAAGAAATCACCTACATTTGACTCCTGCAAAATTGGGTTGAGGATACAAGAGCAGTTCATAAGAAGAATTATGATTAATTGGATTTTAAATTGAAACAAGTGTACCATTCAAGCTTGTGACTATGTCTTACGATCAATAGAGTTCACCATTTGTTAGGTTTATTTCATGAAAACAAATTATGAAATGGTGTGTTCTGATTTTGACGAAACATTGCATGGCAGGTGTTAAGGCATAGTAGGAAAAAAGTATCATTGCATCACACCTAGTATTGGGATGATGTCATTGGATAAATTTAACCTTGAATGATTTAAAAGTTGTATTTCTAACACACTGATATAAAGATGATTGGGCAAAAAAAACAACACATTGAGCATATATGGATTAGTGCTTCGTTAGATAACAAAAAAGGTATATGTGATTTGATTGTAGTGTATACCATTTTAATTCATTTCGGCATGCACCTGTTTATTTGATTAACATTTGTGTAGTTTGTATTTTTCCATCTGGATGAAGATTTGCATTTAACTATTAGATAGCTGGTCATATTACCCTATGTGATCAAAACAAATCACGAAAACACATTATAAAAGCATAGTACACATGGTACATTGATATATACAATAATATTGATATATTGAGATTAATCTTTAAAAATGAAGGGACAAACGGTAGATAAGCTACAATTTATGGTAATTCTATTTCCTGATGATAAATTACATACGTCATTTTAATATGTCAATGTCCTCTGGTATGCATATTTCACAAGTCCTTTATAAATCATAAACAACGAGGTGTATTAAATTTACCTTCCACCCGAGACTCAAGGACGAGGATGTAAATAACGAATAACCCTGTTCATTATCAAATGAAACAAAAGCGTGCACAGGCAATGATGAACAAAGGAGTAGGTCCGGTAAGGGTCGATTTTGGCCTCAAATTTCAGGTTCATCTAACGAAAGATTTTGGATTCTTTTTAAACACTTAAGTGTCTATTTCATTTGATCCAACAAGTTAATGTGAAAGATTTTAACTGATTTAGTCATTAAAAACGCGCCGATTCATGCTCAAATATGAAAAATCTATCAAATATGCAAAAAAATGTAATTTTTCAGATGGTCTTTGTCAAAAATGAAAGTGGCTGTATCCGTGTTTATTCTCAACCTTTATATATGTTATGAATTATCATCAAATACAACATACATTTCAATATTAAGAATGAACACAAATGCGGCCACTTTCATTTTAAACGGAAACCGTCTAAAATTTAACTAAAATTGTGAAGATTTCAGTAATTTAGCATGACTTAATGATGCTAGTACCCGATAAAAGAGGGACGAAAGACTCCAGAGGGACAGTCAAACTCCCAAATCAAAAATAAACTGACAACGCCATGGCTAAAAATGAAAAGGACAAACAGACAAATATTTTGGGACCAAAAAGGGGTCTTACTGGACCTACTCCTTAAAAAAACAACATTAAGATGATGATGAACGATGAAAAGATTTTACAGCACAAAGAAGCAACAGTAAACATTGAAAAGTAAAACTCGAGCAAAATGAACCTTTAGAGAACCGTACTAGAATATTCAAATTGTTGCAACATTGTTGTATTACATTGTAGTATTTAATGGGTAATCAAAAGCCTTTAACCATGGACATGCAACACGATTTTCAAATGAAACTCTTTCAATTCAATTTTATCTATATTCAACTTTTTTTATTGACATTAAACATTTACAATGTTTGTGGCAATACAAGATTTAACAAACAAAATAAAAACAAAACAAAACAGGATAGAAAAACAAATTAAAAACATAACTGATAGATTAACAATATTACAATATTCAAATTACAATGACCTATGCTCTCAGTGAGAACAAATGATGCAGGGTTTTTTTTTGTCGTTTCATAGTCTTCTTCGACTTTTTTTGAAGGGTAATTGCCGTCAAAATCTATGTGTAATTGATCTTTTAAAGAGGAGATCAATTCCTACCAATTTTGAATTTGATATACATAGAATCAAGATATGTTTTATCTGTACATGTGTTTTAATCTATCATTTTGTTTACTTTGGTAAATTAATTTTAGGAATTAGCATCGCAGCTAATAAATTTATTTCCTCATCAGATTTCCCCAAATAAAAATCCCAATAAAATCTTGTCTTAATACAATTACCATAAAATGTGATGGTTTATCAAATCAAAACATAAAACATGTACAGTTTCCAATCAATTGAAAGGTCAATGAATACTCAATCATGAAGATACAATGGAGAAAACTATTGGAACAAAAAAAACGCCATAACATTCCCCCATTACAGAACTGATTGTATGCCATATTGGAAGTTTCAAATTAATACATTTGTTTCATGCAATATTTTGTTAATATATGTAAACATCAAAATCAATTCGGTGAAATGTCTATGGACACTATATGTTTAGTTGTATGGTATTAATATGTAAATACGGTCATTAATCATCGTATACAATCAACATAAATTACAGATCTAAGTATACTACTACGACTATTGACTTCCTTTCTTTTGATTTTATTCATATTAACAAAAAATGATAATTTGCCGATAAAATCTATGTGTATTTGATCTTTTAAACAGGAGATTCATTCCAACCAATTTTGAAATTTGATCTACATTAAAACAAGATCGGTTGTGTATGTACACGTGTTTATAACCATCGTATGTTTACTCTGGTAAATAAATTCTAGGAATAAGCATCGCCACTAATAAATTGATTTCCTTCAGATTTCCCAAAATAAAAATTCATTGATACCTTGTCTTGATACAATTACAATAAATATCTGACGGTATATCAAATCAAAACATAAAGCCTATATTTACAATTTACAATTAATTGAAAGGTCAATGAATACTCATTCCAGATAACACGGAGGAAACTATTGGGAAAAGAAACACCATAACATTCCCCCATTACAGAACTGATTATGTGCCGTATTGGAAGTTTCATATTTTATTCATTTGTTTCAGGCAATATCTTGTCAATATTTTAACATGCAGAGACAAACATCAAAATCTCTTGGTGAAAGTTCCTGGGAGAAATATCTATGGACAATGTGGGTTCAGTTGTATGGTATTAATATGTAAATACGCTCATTAATCATCGTATACAATTAACATAAATTACAGATCTAAAAAAAACTACTACTAAATTGACTTCCTTTCTTTTGATTAAATTCATGTTTAAAAAAAAACCTGTAAAAATTGGAAATTTATTATGATTTTTGCAAACAATATTTAGTTGGAACATAATGTAATACAACAAATACCAAGCTTATTCATTGTTGAAATTTGAGAAACAGAAAAATATCAATTAAAAAGTATATAACATTCGGATAACCTATGATATTGACATATAAACCAACAATATGCGTACACCTCTCAAAACTACAAACTTAAAAGCATTCTTGTAGAATATAATAGTAAGTGTTTCATCCCCATGCTTAGCCGCCCGATTAGGCACAATCTTAGCTTCCAGAATTATTGGATTTCCCTGATTTTCAACTTCGTGTCTATTTTGCATTCTCTTCATCTTCGTAATGTATTTGGACTTCGAATTCTTTTGACCCGACAAACTACCACAAGTGAGTCTTATGTAGATGAAGTGCACGTTTGTAATATCAAATTATAAGCTTGGTATCTTATATGAGTTTATACAGAGGAGTGAATACAAGGATTCGTTTTTTTAATTTTGGAAGATTTGGTTTGAAAATTTAAATCCGGAAAAAATGACAGCTTCAGGAAAACAAGCTGTAAACTGAAACTTTATTCTCAAGAATGAAAAATAGAGTTAACACATTCTCTATTTTTTTCGACATAAGAAAATGTCTGTACCAAGGCAGGCATGTGGCATTTGTTATCAATTCAACAATTTTTAACATTCAATGACTTAAACTTTATTTATATGCAACGGAAATAAAGATTATTGAAAGAAGCATCATGGAGCCTATATCTGGATGTAAAATGTAAGGACTTTGTTAGAAATTTTTGTCTAATCTTTTAGATGTTGTGTATAAAACCAAGTTGTGATTTGGACTGTATAATAGGAAGATAATTGCGAATTTGTGTTTTGACATCTGCATTTAGATTTGCCTATACCTTTTAAAAAGCTGATCCCGTATTTTAAAGTTTGATCATTACATTCGTTTTAAAATTAAAAAAACATTAAAGAAGCAAATAAAATACATTGACATATACAATTAAAATTGAGAATGGAAATGGGGAATGTGTCAATTGTATTGATATATTGGGATACATCTCAATGAACTAAAAAACAAACAAGAGATTTACTGCATCACTGTTTTGATGTTTAATTTGATGGTGATAAATTACAAACCTTATGACAAGATGTTAATGTCACCAGTTAAGCATATTTTAAAACCCTCTATAAATTAAGAGATGTGGTATGATTACCAATGAAACAACTATCCACACGAGACCTAGGACGAGTATGTAATGATTTATAGGTCCTGTTCATTATCAAAAATATTGACATAAAAAACAAAAGGAGCGTGCACGCGATAATAAAAACTTTTGAAATATACATGAAGATGTGTAGGCTCGATGAAGATAGTATACAGAACATATTCAAAGCAAAAAAAAAAACATTTTACGTAAATCCCACATAATACGTAAGAAAGCCGCAATAGCACCATAATTCAATTGGTTCAAACCACGTTCTATTACCTTGTACTTGATAATGAAAAGCCATAAATCTTGGACAAATAATACCATATCAAAATAACTATTTTAATCACCAACATAAAGTTTTGTTGGTGGCGGGTTTTTTCGTGTCCTGTTGTCTATTTCTCTTCGACTGTCTATTTAATACTTTTTGAAGGATTTGTATGAACTCAGCATAGATACCAGGATTGAAATATTAACGCCAGACGTGCGTTTCGTCTACAAAAGACTCATCAGTGACGCTCGAATCAAAAAATGTTAAGAAGACCCAATAAAGTACGAAATTGAAGGGCATTGATTACCAAAAATTCCTAAAAATGTTGACAAATACATCTAAGGTAATCTATTCCTGAGGTAGAAAAGATCTAGAATTTCAAAAATTCAAAGTTTTCTTAACAGTAAATTTATAATTATGAACATAGCAATGATAACTCAAGTCAACACAGAAGTGCTGACTACAGGGCTTGTGATACACTCGGGAAATTAAAAGTCCACCAGCAGTGGCATCTACGCAGTGGTTGTAAATAAACTCATCATAGATACCAGGGTTGAAATTGTATGCCTTATCTTAAATTTGATTGACATAGAAACAAGATAGGTTACGTTTATGCTTAAATCTGATCATATGTGACCTTTCATTTATTTTCGTTAATTAAATGCAGGAATTGACCTCGAAATTAACACGTTGATTACCACTACAGGTTTCCTAAAATCAAAACCCATTGAAAACCTGTCTTGACACAATAACCATACACATGTGACTGTTTATCAGATCGAAAATAAAACATGTACTATTAATATTCTCATTTGCAATTCAAATGTAGGAGGTATTAAAAAGAAATTATTGGAAGACGAAACCCATAACATTGAGCAAAAAATCTGCATTACAATCATATAAGATGCTGTTTTCTGCTCTTTGATCGGGTTGTTGTCTCTTTGACACTCTCCCCGATTATTATTCTCATCTTTTATTCATTTTAGAAACGTTTGATATGACCAATTTATCTGAGGTATTATTTTAAAATATTAGAATGATGCGAAAATAAAACAGTAATGTCGAATGGTTTAATGGTCTTTTTGGTCCGTTGTATGATAGTGAAATGTAAGAAAACAATCGCTCATTAAGCATTCGCTTTTAATTAACATAAATTTCAGATTTAAAAAAAAAACATGCCTTTAAAATTGAGAAGAGTTCATTCTTGTAAAATTAATTACATTTTAAAGAATGTTATATTAAACTTTTTCCAATAATTTTCAATTACTAAAAGTCAGACAAACAGATAAAAGAATCGAGATTCATAAAAGATAAATTCGTCGAAGTTTATATTTTCTACGAATGATAACTTTTTCTATAATCACCACGGAAAGGGGAAGACAAAAGAGACAAAACACACTAAAAGCTTGACGCCTACGAAATACGTGACTGATTATTAATTTCCAAATATTTTGATTAAATCCGATATATGCCTTCAAATTTCAATTCAATCAAATCATAAATACATAAGATTGATCAAGGTGATTTAAAAGTACAAATTTGTCTCGTGATGTTCGAAGAATGTTTTCAATATTTATTTGACATTTTAAAAATCTATTACAATTACCCACATATATGTCCATCTTGCAATAGTATTAAAACATTAGACTTTCCTACACTTTACACAAGTATTCCCCATTCCAAACTAAAAGACAAATCCAAAGAGGTATTTCTTTGTTTCTTAAGATAAAGAAGGGCTAACGTAGATATAAGTATCTTGTCTTAGAGAGGGATGAATCTTTCTTTGCAAAGGATCACTAAGATTCAAACAAAAAATTCTCTGAAACTGATGTTAGAAAAATGCTTGATTTCTTGATTGATAACGTATTTGTAACGTTTGGAGGACGTATTTTTCAGCATCCTATCGGTATTTCAATGACAACCAAAGGTGCCCCTTCTCCTTTTCGACTTGTTTCCTTATTAATATGAGGCTGACTTCATACAGGCACTTCTTGGGAAGAAAAATAAGTAAGCAATATTCTTTAACTTTACTTTCCGCTATATAGATGATTTTCTCTCACTAAATAATTCAAAATTTCATGACTGTTGAACGCATCTGGAACTAGAGATAAAGGATATACCAGATACAGTTAAGTCTGCCTCATATCTTGACTTACATCTTACGACAATGAGGGTCGGTTGAAAACAAAACTTTACGACAAGAGATGATTTCAGCTTTACAATTTTGTATTTTTTTCTATGTAGCAACATTCAAGCAGCGCCTGCATACGGAGTATATATTTCCCAATTGATACGATATTCCCGAGCTTGTTTTTCTTATCAAGATTTCCTTGATAGAGGGTTGCTGCTCACAAGGAAGCTATTAAACAAAGAAATCCTAATGGTGAAGTTGAAATCATCCCTTCATAAATTTCACGGACGCCATCACGAGTTTTTTTTACTTTTATTGAATAACGGTTTCACAGAAAATATCGGATATGTTCCTTGCGTCGTTACTTCAATTCCCTTCCGTTTTGTCGAATATGACCTACCGAATTAGTCTATTTACTGGATTTGTAATAACATAAATTTTTCTAAATTTTTCCATAGATATAAAGATTTGGTTTTGAAGTTTGGTTGTACCTGTAGAAAACTTATTTCAAACGGGATAGCACATCCTCATTTTTACGGAAATGTTGTTAACCGTGCCCGGAAATTTAGAAATGATCCATGTAAACGTGTCGCTTCTTTAAATAAACTTATTCTAAAAGGTTACCTATTCAACACTGTAATAAGATCATTGAATATTGTTTTATTGGTATGAATATTGATTTTGTTATCAGTAAATAAAAAGCTAACTAAATATTACTAGTATGTTATATGCATATACATATTCATGGATCTACAATCTGTCAATACCTGTAACTTGGCATTGCACAAGGTCATGTTTTTCTCTGGCTGTTTATGACGTCTTTACAATAAATCCATTGGATGTTGGATATGTACGGATTGATAGTTTAGTCTTAGTTGCATGATTTTTTTATTAGTTGTTAGTGGCATTGAACTAGCTGTCAGATAACTGCGAGTACTCTCAGATCTGTTCATTGTGTCTTTTGGTGTCGGGAAGTACCGGGCCACGTCCACTTGTATTTTTGTCCATCTGATGAGTTAAGCCTTTGTCAACTGATTTTTATAGTTCGTTCTTATGTTGTACTGTTATACCACTGTCATGGTTAAGGGGAGGGTTGGGATCCCGCTAACAAGTTCAACCCCGCCACGTTATTTATGTATGTGCCTGTCCCAAGTCAGGAGCCTGTAATTCAGTGGTTGTCGTTTGTTTATGTGTTACATATTTGTTTTTCGTTCAATTTTTTTTTTTTTTTTTTTTTTTACATAAATAAGGCCGTTAGTTTTCTCGTTTGAATTGTTTTAAATTGTCTTACCGAGGCCTTTTATAGCTGACTATGCGGTATGGGCTTTGCTCATTGTTGAAGGCCGTACGGTGACCTATAGTTGTTAATGTCTGTGTCATTTTGGTCTTTTGTGGATAGTTGTCTCTTTGACAATCATACCACATCTTCTTTTTTATATGAGCAGCACGGTGGCCGCCTTATGTGTTGCATATCATCTGCTTACCCTTCCGGAGCACCTGAGATCACCCCCAGTTTTGGTAGGGTTTGTGTTGCTTAGTCTTTCGGTTTTGATGTTAAGTCTTGTGTACTTTTTTTTCTGTTTGTCTTTTCAATTTTAGCCATGGCGTTGTCGGTTTATTTTCGATCTATACGTTTGACTGTCCATAAGTTAACTTTTGCTCTTTGACGGAGTGTATTTTAAATCATTTTTAAAATAAATGACTTCATTATCAAAGTGTGTTTGGCATGTGCGACTGGAATAACCTTCATTAGATAACTTGAGACCACCTTTTTGAAGTCAAATGCAAAATTCTTTCATCAGCACCAAAACGATCTGCATATATTTAGTACACCGACGAGAAGGAAGATAAAAATCACATTAATTTAATTTTCAAATTGTCAGAAAACGGGCCTATAATTATGTCCATGATGTTTCATTTATTATGCGTTATTTTAATTAATTTTCAGTAAGCAAGCAAGTTGTTATTATCATTTATATTAAAATTACTTTTTCGTCTAAATAAAGCCCGGTATTTAATTTGTCCTTGAGGTATTACAGGTGGACAACAACAGAAAATCAAAATAAAAGCGCACGGAAATTTATGCAAAAGCGAATTTTATAAGTTCATCAAGTTGAATAAAGTATTTAAGCCTAAAAAGTCAAAACTTAAATGTTAAAAGAAAATCTCTTAATTATTTTGTTTTATTTTAATTACCTTCCATGAATCTTACGGATCACTTATTTGTAAAATTGTTTTAGAACATGTTATAAGCTGCCAACTTTTCATTGTTCTTCATTCTTAGAAATAGCAACAGGAATACGGAGAAGACGGAACCGCCCACAAATTATGAGGAATGTAAAGCAGGTGAATGATTGATTAACTTCTAGATATTTTTAGGTCCTTGAATTTCCCTTTAAGTACAAATAATCAAAGTGATTTTAAATATATTTCACTGAATATTTTTTACCTCGTGATATTTGAACGAATTTATTAACCTACTGTGGCAAAGAAGATGAATGTTTAAAAATCATTAGTTGAATTTTAAGCATATGATGCTGATTTATTGTTGTTTGTTTTGTTCATACATCGTTGTCAATATAATGGATTTTGATGCAATTGTCATACGAGTGAGAGGTTTCGCTAGCTATAAAACCAGGTTTAATCCACCGGTTAAGAAAATGCCTTTACCACTACAGTTATTGCCCATTCGTTTGATAAGTTTGAGCTTTTGATATTGCCATTTGATTAATGACTTTCCTTTTGGAATTTATCCTCGGAGTTCAGTATTTTTGTGATTTTACTGTTTAATGATGTTTGCAGCTTGTTGGTGTAGTGATGTTTGCAGCTTTGATTCAAAATATCAAGAATTCCTAAAGACTGTTATAACCTGATAACATATAAGTGAAAAAACTAAATAAAAGAAAGAAATAAAAGGGTCATTTCTTTGGTTTTGAAATATAAGCCATTGAACTATTGGACGGAAACGAACCTCTCTAGATTTTTCATACATCTAACATTCGCACTGGTTGTTTTTCGATTTAATAAGATATTCAACACTAGGTTTTTTAGACAACATGTTATATTGTTATATTTTCTCATTCCTTAGTTTTCTATGTTGTGTCTTGTGTACTATTGTTTGTCTTTTTCTTTTTTTGGTCATGTAGTTGTTTTCGATCTATGACTGTTCCTTTGGTATCTTTCGCTCCTTCTTTATAATTTGTGAAAAGAATGTAGGAGTAAGCGGGCAAAATGTTTAATGTCGCTACACAGATAGAACCAGAGGATTTCAAATGACTGCCGAAAATCAGCAAACATCCTCGGAAATGTCATGTGTTTATAGGAATTGGGCATGGCATGTGTTTCTTGAAATACCATGCACCAGATGCACTTAAGGATGTACTTAGGTGAGGTTTTGAAATTTGTGTCAAATGTGGTGTTTTTCCATACGATACAATGTAAAATATTTTGCCCCATAACACCCATTTATTTTTTCACATAAGATTAAATAGCACATAAAAGGCCATTTAACCAAAAAAAATGTCAGATTCTTGATTTTTCTTTTATTTGATTTGTGACCAAACTAATACTAATGCATTTATAAGGTAAAAGTCCGAGCCAGCTTTTTCCCGCCAATTTTTAAAAATTCAAAAATCTCGAAAAGGAGCCCCATGACCTATCAATATTTTTAGCTTATTTTTATCCTTAATTAATGCTCTTCAGGCTTATAGTATCAATTTAAAATTCTTGATTTATTCAATTTCATCTTAAGTACATCCTTAAGATCACAATTCAAGAACCATAAAAACTTTCATGTTCACCAAATAGGCTATGTTTTCCAAAAATCAGCAAATGAAACAATCTAAAGTCAACATTGTGCGAGAGTGTTTGAGCCTTTTACAAAAATACTACAGTGCAATTATGCAAGTAAAGTGTAATAAACATAAACGGAAAACGAAAACAGTCAAATTAATGATTTCATCAAAATATTGAGGTCACGAACATGCACAAGGAAAAGAGATTTATCCTTTAAGGTATTTAAACTATATTGAATATGATTATGTGATTTATTCAATATATGGCCATGCGATGGTTTTATTTATTCTAAATTTAGAATTGCTTATTCAATTCTACTTATCCAATGCATATTAATTTGTATCGTTTTTTGTAGTTGGCAACATACTGTTAACATCTCACAATTATTGATTTGTATTGATCCTGTTTTTTTGAAATATGTAAATCATATTTTTTAATTTGAAAGTCATAATTTCCCCAAAATAGTTTTTGTAACTATAAAACAGACACATTTTTATTTTAAAATGGGTTCTATTTGAGTTTAAATAAAGTTCAGCCAGTTTCCGATTTGTTTCCCTTCAAGGTTATCTTTGTTATTTATAGGAATAGAGGTCGGTCATTTACAAACGTATCAATCGTATCGTATACTTAATAGTTATCCCACGATGACGCGGTGTGTCAGTGTAAGATCATCCCGATGGCCGGAGGGCAGAGGGTGATCTAACACTGACACACCAAGTCCGAGTGGGATAACTATTTTACATCCCAGCTGTTTTAGATTAGACGAAAAACCATTTACAATTCATAAAATTTAGTTTAGAACGCCACACAACCAATATAATATACTTTATACATTACTATATGATTTATACCCTTTTTGACCCCCCGAACTCGATGAGTAGATATCAAACAATGTCAACTCGCCCCACTGGCCAATTGGCCCAACCTATATCGCCACTTTATGAAAAAAATCGGCCCACTCTTGTTTACCGACTCGCCCCACTTTTGAAATAAGTGTAAAATCAAATTGAACAATCACTGACAACTCAGTTATTCACGAAAAGGGTTTAAATCCCACTGAATAAAGGTCTGCCAACTCGCCCCACTTATAAAAAAACATCTTGTTTCCTTTAAGTATGTTAAATTACATAAAAAAACATCTTGCTTCCTTTAAGTATGTTAAATTACTGATAGTTCGTATCCCGTCGTCCTGGTGTAGTGGTTGTGTCGTGGCTTGATATGCTAAAGGTCTTGAGTTCGAATCCCAGCATATACACTGTATTTTTTCTACGTGGATTTTGATAGATAGTCTTTTCCGTATAATGGTATATTTAATTATGTCTCGGTTATTGTATAGAAAGGTATATACTATGAAAATAAGAGCTTGGGGCAAAGCCTTTCTATACAATATCCAATTTAGCACATATTTACAACTTGAGTAATCCTGTAATTAGTCTATTGATATGTTTTGGCTGACTGGATGTAGCTCATTTACGTAGTTTTGTAAATCTACTCACTATAATATCATTGTAAAAATGGGATTTCAGAAGGCCCTTGACTTTAGAATGTAAAGAAGGTAGCTGCTGGTGTAAGTATGTTTATTGATATGAACGAAGCGTTGTTTTACTATACATGTACTTATTTACATGGTAAGATGACAAAATGAATTGACCAAGAGCAGACAATTCTTAAATTGCAGTGAAAGCTTTACATTCTTGAAAACATTTTTTTAATTTCACATAAAACCTAAAACTAGCTTTTGAATGAGTACAAACAGTTGGATCCCCCTCCCACATCTTTGGTTGAAACACCTTTTAAAAATGGCTGGATCTGCCCCTGGTATGTACCCATAGGTAGTCTAGTAGATAGTTTATATGCATGAAATATTTGTCACTGGACATTAGGCAACCAATTATCGACCAATCTATGACTAAATATATCAAATTGCTTTATCAATAATTTAATAATTTAATTAATAACTTAGTACACGGAAAAAGTATGTACTATGAAAATTAGAAGGCAAATTCAAGCAATTTGATTGGACGAGAAGTTGTAAGTATGTGCTAAAAGTTCTCGTCCAATCAAATTGCTTGAATTTGCCTTCTAATTTTCATAGTACATACTTTTTCCGTGTACTAAGTAACTACGCATGAATGACCACAAGGGTAAGATTTCATTGTATTGTAATCAAGATATTAGAACAAAAATTGCTACTGGCTATTTTGAAATAAATGATGTGTTCCAAATTTAACTAAATAGTTTGTAATTAGTTTTCAAACAGATTTTTAACATCCTACTAATCAATCTTTTGATCTAAATTTTGTTTTGACAATTAAAAAAGTTTCTTTCATTTAAATAAAGAGTAATAATTATGGTGCCTTATACCTTGATTAAAGTACAACTCAATCTAAAATTTGTAATCCTTTATCTTCCATGCAATTACTTTGTACACAAAAAGAGACAACCATGAATCTTTTGAAGGGAAATTATTAATAAAGCAATTTGATATATTTAGTCATAAATTGGTCGATAATTGGTTGCCTAATGTCCAGTGACAAATATTTCATGCATATAAACTATCTACTAGACTACCTATGGGTACATACCAGGGGCAGATCCAGCCATTTTTAAAAGGTGTTTCAACCAAAGATGTGGGAGGGGGATCCAACTGTTTGTACTCATTCAAAAGCTAGTTTTAGGTTTTATGTGAAATTAAAAAAAATGTTTTCAAGAATGTAAAGCTTTCACTGCAATTTAAGAATTGTCTGCTCTTGGTCAATTCATTTTGTCATCTTACCATGTAAATAAGTACATGTATAGTAAAACAACGCTTCGTTCATATCAATAAACATACTTACACCAGCAGCTACCTTCTTTACATTCTAAAGTCAAGGGCCTTCTGAAATCCCATTTTTACAATGATATTATAGTGAGTAGATTTACAAAACTACGTAAATGAGCTACATCCAGTCAGCCAAAACATATCAATAGACTAATTACAGGATTACTCAAGTTGTAAATATGTGCTAAATTGGATATTGTATAGAAAGGTATATACTATGAAAATAAGAGCTTGGGGCAAAGCCCCTCGCTCTAATTTTCATAGTATATACCTTTCTATACAATAACCGAGACATAGTGGATTTGTCATTCCCGCCAAAATGTTAAAGAACAAAGGAAAGCATGCATAACAAAGAAAATCAAACTAGGGTGATCTGTTAGGGGTGATCCGGCTCAGATCACCCCTGTTAGAACAAAGGAACTGGGATGTAAGTTGACGTATCCGCATCTGCAGATATATCAAAAAATATTATGTGATCCAAAGCTTATTAATAAGACCATGCTTCATTTAAAAATGAAGCCAACTACTTGATATCTCTTTGAAACAATCACACATACACTTTCAATATTTGTGGTGCTTTGTGAAAAAAATAAGGAGTTCTATCAACTACTTTTACATGCCCTTAAAAAGGAGCCAATGTAGGGCAGGAACACGAATATCGTACACAATCCTTTAACAATCTAGTTAAAAAATATTTCAAGATCTTATATGAATAAACACAAAAAAATTCAAATGTACTACTTAAATACATGTAAGGAACTTTGAATATTGTTCATTTGCGATTTGATCATAAAAGGTAGTAGAAAAGTACTAAGTATCACTCTATTGGTCAATTAACAATTTGGTTCTACGTGATAATAAGTTCATACACAAACAAACGATTTAACCGTATTCACTCCTATCATGCCGGTAAATTTCCAACTATCCGGAATATCTTAAAAAGTCGGGTTACATATTCCACAAAAACTCGATATTTCCTAATTATTTTGTAAATCACTGCATTAGAAATTAATCAGTCCCCCATTTGCATTATATGAAGTACATTAAATTAAAGCTCGGGATCATATACTGGTTTTTGGTGTATCTGTAAATGCGGATACGTCAACGTATATGATACGGTTGATACGTCTTTAAATGACCGACCTCTATTAGAGCATTTGCATTATTCGCGTATCAGGATACATGCACGGATCGACCTATACGTATCGAACAGATTTGTTTACAATAATGATTTTATCCCGATCTAAATTAAAATGTAATGCATTATATAATATTTTCATCGGGACTAACTTGACTTAATTTATCTTTTCTTCATATACATGTTATACGATACGTCGATACAGATACGCCAGCAAATACTTGATTTATGCAAATGCTCTAGTAGAGATAAAAGCTTAGGTTGAATAAATGTGAAAGTAAAATTCACCATAATAGAAATTTTAATTGTAAATGGAAAGTTTACAGGTGTCAACAATGATAACGATGATTGACGATTTGACAGATTGCGGTAATTATTACAAAGTTGGAACTTGTAAAAATGTGCTCAATTGTAAATAAAAAGGAATGCTTGGTGAATAACTTCCTTGGTACCATTGGTCTACCAGACTTGCAAGAGGAACAAGGAAACAGAATGGCAGTATCTGGTGTTTTTTTTTTTTTTTTTGCATAAGTATTAAATATGATCTTTAACAGTATATATATGTGTATCTTTACAGAAATAAATTACTATAATTTGAAGAAAAAAATATCACTTAGTGTCGTTTTATGTATCAAATAAAAAAAAAAGTTGGCAACTTATTTTAGAATTTACTTTAAGTTTCAGACAAAAAAAAATAACGCTATAAGTCAGTGATATTTATATATTTGTTCTAGAAAAATGTAATTATATGTTGCACGCTTTATATTTTTGGTAGAAAATTTCAGTTTTATCACATAGCATTCGAAGATTGCTGTTTGATTTGTTGCAAATTATGTTTTACTATTCAAACACCTTTTAACATATTGATTAATACGAGTTCAACAGTCTAATATATAGTTTCTCTGATAACCATAATTTTGTTCATTAGTTGTTATTGTCTCTGAACTAGTTGTCAGTAACTGCGAGTTCTTTCAGATCTGTAATGTATTTTTGTCTTTTTGTACGAGTACTCTTTCACGTCCACTCTGTGGTTATTTTTTTTGGTATGATGTATTCCTATTGTTATTCATCTAATGGGGTACACCTTTTTCAACTTATTTTTATAGTTTGTTCTTTAATGTTGAACTGTTACACCTTTGTTACAGGTTAAGACTGGATTGCGCGCTCACAAGCATGTTGAACCCCGCTAGATTATGTATGTGGCTGTAGTTCATTTGTTGTTGTTGGTTTATGTTTGTCATATTTGTTTTTTGTAAATTGTGTTGTTAAAACCTAGGTCCTTAGTTTTCTCAATTGATTTGTTTCATATTTTTCATGTCGGGGCATTTTAAAGCCGACCATACGGTATGTTTTTCCCCTCAATATTGAACGTCTTAGGTTGCCTTACATTGGTTACATCCACTTCATTTGGTAGATAGTTGTCTCATTGACAATTATACTACATCTACTTAAGTATACAGAAATAAATTCAAATAAATAAAGAATAGATTCACCTAGAATTAAAAGATTAGAAATAAGCAAGTATGGATCACTGTCAAAAGATTGGAAAATATGAGTCATAGGATGAGCTAAACATTTTAACATCTTCTTAATGATGGGCCTTTAACATTTGGTGTTTGCTCATTGTTGAAGGTCGTATGGCGACCAATAGTTGATTGAATTCATGTTATTAGGACTTTAGTGGAAATGTGTTTCATTGGCAATCATGCAATCATGTACCAAATTTCCAGTTTTTATGCTTATAACTTTAATGTTGAAAGTTCACATAAAATGTTAGATACTATAGCAAATTACATGTATATTGTTCAGTAACACAACAATGACCTTAACCAGTAGCAGACATAAAACTAAATTAATCCAAAAGTTTTTGATAAAGCTCTGTATATTTACATACCACAAAAGGAGATATGTTTCATAAATAAACAGTAGAAATGATTTCCCGTTGTCAAAATATAATCGCTTTTGAGTAATTCAGTAAAATATGGTGACCTTTTCAAGGTTTTTTTTTATCTTATAAGGAAAAGTCAAGCGGAAGTTAAGGTTCATTTAGTCCATAGATCTAGTGAAATATTTTATGATTTTATACCTTATTCTCTCAAAGGGAAGAAACGACTTGACAAAGGGTGTCTAAAATTCTTTAATAATTGGTGGTAGTATATATACAAATAACATACAAAAAATACAGTATGTAAGTACGCAGCAACTCCCTGATGCCATGCACGTGCTGAAAGACTGCAAAGCTCTCTACACGGAAGAACCCTCGTTACAACTATTATGGAATACTTGTATACTATTGAGGGTTCGAAAAATTGACATGTTGCAAAGCCATTCAACATACTTCTTTTTCGAATTGACAGTCCTTCGTTCTATTGGATCTACACTGTTTCATTCGTTGCTTTGTTATCGTCCTGAAAACGCCTACAGTTTTTCGACTCCACAAATTAGTTATCAATCAAACTATTAGATGAAAATAGAGAAAACATTTTAAAGCTTTTCTTTTTTTCGAGAAAAATCCTATCCTTAATATTGTAAATGGAAAATATTTATGATTTTGTCATAATTGTTCGAAGGAAATCGTGTTTCCAGTTTGATTAAAACTTTCAATTTGTATCAACTAAAACTTAAACCGACATAATATCAAGATAGATATTTAGAAATAAATTGCAAAGTGTCGTTAGATAAAATGCGCTCTGAAATGTTTTATTTTGTACCTGCCTTTCCTAGGCTCAGCATTTTCTATGAATGCGATGAATCTCCAGTTGTGAACCGCTGCCGAACCACGATTTTTTAAAGGAAAAAAACACAGCAACGTTAGAAGCACATGCAAAAAGGTTTATGTATTAACCGTATTAATCCTTCAAGGGGTCGTGCTTTTACAATAAATGTATCTCCCCCTAGATCCGCATCTGTTGAATTAAAACTGATTATAATGCTACATATTATTCTAAGTATTATGCTATTACTTCTGTTTCAATACTACCTTGTTTTCGTATATAAAAAAGGCAGCCCTATAGAACTTGAACCCTTATTTTAAATTAAAATTACGTCAGAGTATATACGCAATAAAGTTGTTTAAAAGCAAAACCCAGAAGATCGATTTGGCCAATCAATACAGACGAAGAAATCGTCCGATGATATTAAAACTACAATTTCATCCTGCATAAAAAAAAGTTTATCTGATCAAATTTTAACCATAGCTATACTTAATAAACTAGGGAGTTTTTTTCTGCATAGAAGGTGTTTATTGACAATTTTCACTTACCGTACCCGAGTACATATATATTTAATGCATTTTAAATTAGGTATATAAAACGTAGGTGTATTACATAAAGGGACTCATTCTGAGGTTATTTACCTAATGAAAAGAAATTAAAGTATATTGCATCTTTGTCTAAATCAATCAACTGTTTATCCAATTTCAAAATGTTAAATTATTTGTATTTTATCAGATTTTTGTTGTTGATTTTTTCCTTATCAAATTAAAAATTGTGAGGCTTTAATAATTCTTACCTCTGGTTTGACTTTGTAATAATTTGACGGATTAGAATTATGCATATGATCAGGAGGTGCCAATACCGTCAACACATCCTGATCGTTCTGATAGTATAACCGCGATTCATGCAATTTATGTGACACCCTATTTGTCTGTTTTAAATATCGACTTATGAGCAATTACCTTTTACAAAATAAGTTGTTCCTAATTCAATATAGACAAAAATTAAATTCAACAAAAAAACATCAATTATTAAGAAAAGTGAAAAGCAAGATGTATGATGAAATTTACAACTTATATTGTCAATAACAGAAAGAGAAATTCGTATCAAAACTTCGTCTTAATGTAGATATTAAATGAGCAGATAAAACATTCTCAAAAGAAAAACGAAAGGAGATGTACAATGAATATCAATGAGACAGCAACCCAAAATGACATTGATATATCATTGATATGAAGGCACTTGACACACGAAACTGGAACTACCCAGATGCATAAGACTTGGTTTATACTTAATTGTTTCGCAAGGCCAATCGCGTGGGTATTAAATTAAAGCGAATATTAGGAAAGGCAGTAATTTTTAAATAGTTTAGAAAAATTGGAGACTGATATTAAAGAAAAAAGAAGATCAAAGCGTATATACAGAAAAAATAAATCAAGTTAAATGTTAAATATTTTACAGACGACCAAAGTTTCTGAGTCAAAAGAACCCAATTTGCGATCTTATCTCTGTAATTACTTTAAAACTACTAAACATCTGGTAATGTACTCCTGAGTAAAACGTTAAGTTTCTTTAGTTTCATTCAATGGGTGAAAAAAAAAACAGTTTCAACTGTTAATGACAGTTGTTTTTCATTCGTTTGATGTGTTTCAGCTTTTAATTTTGTCATTTTTGTATTTTGTCATTTTTGAATTTTCATTGGAGTTCGGTATTTTTTGTTATTTCATTTTATGCATCATAGCTTGTCTTTTAAGTCTAAGTTGTGTTGTTAGGTTATAAATTGGCTCGTACACAAATTCAAACTTCCGCCTTTCCGTTTATTTTGTAATTAATTTTAATCGGGTACAATAGTTATCAAAGGTACCAGGATTATAATTTAGTACGCAAGACGCGCGTTTCGTCTACATAAGACTCATCAGTGACGCTCATATCAAAATATTTATAAAGCCAAACAAGTACAAAATTCCTATTAAAAGTAAATTGTTGCATTCAAAGTCACATTTGGAGGTTTGCTGCACCAAATGACAATATAATTACAATCCTGTTTGAGTTGATATGTTAGTCTCCTTTTTAAGTATCATTTGAATTGACTGAAAAGGAATCAATGAAATAGTTTTTATATGCAAGCTTTTGTAACTTATAATCAACAAGGAAGTACAAACGTTTAGTACTAAATAACAAAAAATTGTTATTGATAAAATATCAGTGGATATAAACCGATTATGGACAGATGGTTTCTACACAATTGATGTCTTCCAAACGTTTCCGGCATATGTTAATGTGTATACGTGCATTTGATTTAATTTATTACTTACATGTACGATTTGATTCCCTATGGTGCGAATTTTAAACATCCTGCAAAGCCAAACGGACATCCAAATCGGTCAGAGTTTTACTGCCGGTTGGAAAAGACTAGTGACTTGTTACCATATTTCTATACAGAAGCTACCCTTTGGGATAGATCTCAAAGTGTGTATAAGAGATCATAATTAGATACATGTACACTGTTTATTTAAGATATATTAAACAAAGAACACAAGAAAAAGACACTTCAACTCAGAAAAAGCTCTTATTATCTCTTCAAACACCCGTTGTAACAAGGAAAATATGAACCATACTGAACTCCGACGAAAATTCAAAAAGGAAAGTCTGTAATCAAATGGCAAAACCAAAATGCTCAAACGCATCAGACGAATAAATAACAGCTGTCATATTCCTGACTTGGTGCAGGCATTTTCTTGATATGTAGAAAATTGTTTATCAACCTTGGTGTGATAGCTAGCTAAACCTCTCACTTGTATGACAGTCGCATGTAGTTGTGTTCTTCAGAAGTATTCATATCAAGGCAGTATATTAAGTTCATTTCATATAATGTACTTTTGGGTGTACTCTTTTTCGTGTTTGAAATTTTTGCGACGGTTTAGTATATGCGTTAATTTCATATTCTATCGAAGGTATCGCGAAGAAATGACTCGCATATAATTAGTAAGTTTCCAGTATCATTAATCGTTTACTTACCTTCATCTGTTAATTTGGAAGTTTCGGACGCAGATATAAAAGCCTTTATATGGTTGATATCTGATGAAACACAGGAATGTATAAAATATTTTATATTCTTTAATTAGTCTATAACCAAACGACAAAAACAACCAAAACGACGTCTAGACGGTTACATAAAGTCTGCTGCAGTCTTCACTAAGTGCAAACGGGTGACTCCGTTTCTCGCCATCTGTTAGATGGAAATACCGAATCAGCTTAGCTGTGACAAATGAAATTAAAACATTAAATGATAAATCAATATTGGTATATTTAAAATAATATTTTTTTAATCCCTTGGGCATCTTTTTGTCCTTAAATGATTCATATTTTTTCCTTTTAAACCTTTACGCGCATATCTGATTACGATGCCGGTTTCCAGAAGTGGGTGTTTTGCAAGCTGAAATCACATAATTTGGGTATTACTTAACAATTTATATTCAAATTATATTGTTTGTGAAAAACCTTTATTAACGTTAAACGTACTTAATTCATAGTGCATCAAATTTATTCTACGAACATATGGTACAGCCTTAACTTGATGCACTAACACAATAATTTATGTACGATCAATGTTATTTACTGAAATTATATAATAAGTAGATGACTGAATAAATGGATCAACATCGCGTGTCTAGCTTCCTTTTTAAGAGTACATTACATCATACACAATTGAAAACAACCACAGTCTTTTAACATTTGTGAAACAACGTAGATATTTGTGTTTATTTGAACGAGAAACAACAGTTACTGTAAAACAAAATACCAACAAACATAGTCGTATCCGCAAGTCGAAAACACAAAAAAAATAATTTAGATGTTTTTAACGTGCAAGGTATACCTAATAATAAAAGAAAAATAGGATTAAGAGAACGGAAACAATTTTTCTCTGCCAATTCAGGTCATTATGAACCATGAAATGGTAAAGATTATATTATATAAATTTGCTCAGAGTAATTCATTTTTGCAAACCAAGACCACGATGCATTTATACACAAATTAAAGATACTTTCATCTCAACAAACAATAACAATAATATGATCTGAAATGCAAAAAGCAACTCCGAAAATTTATTGCTAATTTGCATTATACTGTGACAGTCGTGGTACTATATAATAATTTCATAACACTTGATAATGGTAGGGACAGTAACACCGTAGCACAAGTACACTGTATGCAGTATATTAACTCATATTTCACTAAAAAAAATTATATTACTGTGATAAGGCGACAAAATTCATCATAAATACCAGGATTAATTAATTTTTTTTATATACGCCAGACGCGCGTTTCGTCTACAAAAGACTCATCAGTGACGCTCGAATAAAAAAAGTAAAAAGGTCCAAATAATGTACGAAGTTGAAGACATTGAGGAGCACAATTCCTAAAAGTTTTGCCAAATACAGGTAATCTATTCCTGAGGTAGAAAAACCTTAGTCTTTCAAAAATTCAAAATTTTGTAAACAGTTAATTTATAAGTATATGACCATATCAATGATAATTCATGTCAGCACAAAGTGCTGACTTCTGGGTTGGTAATACCCTCCGGGAATTAAAACTCCACCAGCAGTGGCATGAAAGAACATAGAATTGCTACTCTTCATACACAAACAAAACATAAAATAGTATGAAACTAATCCACATATATATAATACAAAATAAATAGTTACTATTAAATCACGTTTAAGACTTCCGTCACTTAATTCAGTAAAACAATCTTTTATTTTTGATCCCTTCTTATAATTGCCATTCCATTTAATTTCAACTGAGACAGAACTTATCAGAATAGATTATTACTTCTTAGTGAATCAAGTCGACTTTCTTTTTCGTATGAAACAAACAGTATAATGATTTTTTATAAAGTACAAAATATGCATACGAGAAACAAATTCTTCCAGGAGTACCTTGGCAAAGTTGCAACGAACAACAAAGCTCTTGTCGTATCAAGAGATTATCAGGGTAAAGTTAGCTATTCCTGTAAATTATACGGTTCTGGCTCTATTTGCTTAGAAATAGCTTATCGAATAAATACACAAGAGCATGTTTGGTTAGTCGCTACGAAGTCAAAACGCCAATATCGTGCTTGATCATGATCTTGCACATACTCTGAATTATCATAAAATTTTTGAATTTCCTTGGCATCGCGATATATTTCACTATAGTGGAGCTGTACCTGCTAACCCTTTCAGAGCACCTGACTTATCCTCAGCTTTTGGTAGGTTAATGTTCATCAGTAGTTAAGATTTTTACATATACATTTTTTGTTATTTAATTTTGGCGATCTTGCACAATATTTTGTAATATTGTTGTTTGTTGAAATGCATTAAGCCTTGTATCGGTTTTTGACACTTGAACATGAATACATGAGTTCAGAAACCTCATTTGATCGGATTAAAGATTTATAAGTAGAGATCAAGACAAGGAAGCGTCTATCATTGGATCTCATAATATCAAGGCTAGCTTGTTTGCGAGTACAGCAGTACTTATGTGTGACTGCTTTGCTAATACTAGTGGATCTTAAACAATTAATTTAAAAAAAAATTGTTTTAAAATGTTATTTGGAGAAAAAGAAAGAAAGAGAGAGCAATCAACCAATCAATCAATCAATACCTTGATGTGGAATGTGTATTTCATTTAAGTATAAGAACTATATTACATGTTTTTCTCATGGTCCTTATACTTTCTTTGTTTGTTGATTTCCATATAAGATATTTTTGTTTTTCGGTGTTATATGCCTTTAAAAGTTACTGCAGTGAATTTAAGAATATCTATTTAACTTGAACATGTCTTTTGTAAGTTTTTGATTCATATAAGGCATCTATATATTCTAGTGCATAAAACAATATTTATTCAAGTATATTAGTCTATGAACTTAACAAGTAAGTTTTGTTGTGCATGAATTATATAAAGTCAGTGTTAGGTCTTGAGAGTGATTGCGTATGTGCAATCTACAATTTGCGCATTTACAATCATATTTTTTTTTCAAGGATTATATATACCTAAATAATTTTAACAAAACACGACTTTTCATTCTTCAGTAAAAACAATGTAATGACGTTTTCTTGGGAACAATAAACGTTTCATTTACGCCTCCGCTTTATTAGTTGGAAGGAGGCCCAGTAGGACATACATTTACTTGTCCCTATGTCAAAGGACTATGTTTTTATAAAATAGTTGCCGTTAAATAGTATCTAAAAAAACATTCGTTTGAAACAAAGGAATAAGGGTCTTAATCTCCACTTGTAATACATAATATGCATTTGTAAAGGAGCAAATAACAGGAAGCCACTGTCATGGGCCATGGTGAAGTTGCATCAGGAACAGTGCACCACAATATGGCAAAAATGCAGGGTTTTTTTTATAGAATACAAAGCTTTTTATTATACTTAAATATTCCGTTTTCTTGTTAACTGTTGCTTAACATGATGGATGTAAAATGGTAATTAATAAAAAGAATATTATAATTAATATTATATTATAATCCATATCAAACTAACGCGAATAACATTGAATAGGATTGACAAGACATTGTTAACAACAGTCTGTGAACAAACAGAAAATAGAAAAGAAGTTAGGAATTAACAATACGTAAAAGTAAAAAAGCTTTTTCTGTTGTTTTTTATCTGAAAATTTAATGGAAAGTTTTCTGCGATAGCTCATTACTGAAAGCAGCCATAGCGTCCAGCAAAAACTACTTAAAGCGTCTTTTGGATTGCATCTTTTATAGATACTGTTTATATGTTGTTGTTTTTTTTATTTTTATAGACCTCTGGACTATACAGAGTTTGTCATTTTGTTAAAACGCCGATTTCTTGTTGAAGACTTCATATGTTGCCCTTAAGATCTCGTTTGGTTATTTGTGTAGTTGAGTTTGTTTTTTATGGACTTTTACCCCTAATCCTTTTTTATTCATATAAAAGATTTATATGTGCTAGCTATTAATCGATGCTCTAATTGATAGTCTGACTAACACTATTTTGATTTTTACACAAATATATTGTTAAATGAAATTGAATACCCTGCATTTATCATGCTTTTCAAAAACATATGCCGCATAAATCGCTGAAAGAGCCCCACCTGAATTATTGAAAACTCTCATTCTGTTTTGACAATAATATCTTGGAATACATTACATATCAGGCTTAGAGCTATCAAGGCGTATATAATACATATGTGCATATATATAAATTGCAAACATATTGTAGTAGTAGGAAGACATGACATGATGAACCAAAAACGCTGATTGCAATCTAAGATGATTGAATGGCTAAAGTTAGAACCGATACTTACAATGGAATCATGAATGCCTGTAGTACATATTATGTTTAAGAAATCATAACTTGACAATATCATCGATTATTTATTTACCTTCCTCTCTTAATTTGAAAGTTCTGGACGAAGGTTTATAGTAAGACATGCAGATATTTAAGCCTATATATGTTACATGGTTGGAATCAGTTCATACATAAGAATGGAACAAAATAGTTTATATTCTTTAATTAATCTAAAGTCCACCGACAAAAAAAACCCAAAAAGACATCTAGACATAAACATAAGGTCTGCAATGATAGACAAATATCTATACAGAATGCTAAGTTCTACATTGTCAATCACAAATAATAACAAATATGTATGTTCTAGACTCCGTCCAAATGGTTAACCTCGGCTGTCTCGTCCTCTCTCCATCTCTTAGATGGAGGAACACAATCGATCGAGTTGTGACGTATGATACTAAGTGTTTAACTTTAAACGATACATCAATATTGGTATTACTAGTATCAAAATAATGCTTTTTATTTGTAACCCATTGTGCACCTTATATAGTTTTACATGTTATACACGTATTAAGGTCATTTTGGGGGTTCTTTTCTATTCTTAAATGATTCATATTTTTGACTTCCAAACTTTATTGTCTCGCGTAGTGACATATCTGATTAAGCGGTTATTTTACAGAAGTGGGTGTTTTGCAAACTGAAATCGCATAATTTTGGTATAAATATACAATTTCGTCTTGTTTGTGGAAAAAGGTATTAACGTTAAACGTACTTAACTCATAGTGCATTAAATTAATTCAAAGAACATATGGTTCAGCCTCAACTTGATGCACTAACAGGATCTGTTATGCCAGATCAAGGTTATATGCGGAAATTATCTAATTAGTAGATGACTGAATAAACTGATCAACATAGCAATTTCCGAACAGGATATAGATAAAAGATCAATGGCTCCCATTTAAGCAAGAAGGGCTGCAAGTGCTTCGTGTGTCTAGCTTTATGAAGTTCACCTACTCCAATATATTTTATTGAATGTGGTTGCATTAATTACATCCTGCAACGTCAAAATGAGCTTCCATTTTAAAGTGTACATTACGTCATATATTATTGCAAACTACTGAAGTCTCTTAACATTTTTCAAACAAAGGGCATGATTTGTGATTATTTGCACCAGACAACAATGTAGAACAAAAAACCAACAAACAAGGCGAAAACACATAAAAAAATAGATGTATTTAACGTGCAAGTTACACCTCAAAATAAGAAAAATGATTAAGCAAACGAAAACAATTTAAGGCATGCAAGTGATAAGTTTAGCTAACCAAAGAAGATAACATTAGGATATGCCTGTACCAAATCAGGAGAAAAAAATAGTTACTTTCTATTCATTTCATGTGTTAAATTTTTGATTTTTCTATTTCATAAGAGACTGTCCGTTCTAAAGTAATTTTCTTTGGAGTTTTTTTTTTTTTTTTTTTGTTATTTTACTTTTCTCCTTGTCAATTCATGTCATTATGAATAATAAAATGAAAAAAAATATATAATCCACCCAAAGCAATTCATCATTGCAAACAACGACCACGCATTTATAAACAAAATAGAGTTACAGTTGCACCGTAGCACATGTATGAAATAAGTAAACTACATAATATTTTGCTAACTAAATCGTATTACTGTAATAAAGTGAAAGAACATACAATTGCTACACCTTATACCCAAACCAAACATAAAAAAGCATATATTTAATTCACAAATCTATAATACAAAATAATAAAACGTTATTATTAAATATCGTATACGACTTCCGTCACTTAATCAAGTAAAACATTTTTTTTAAATTCTAGATCCCTTCTTATAATTGCCATTCCATTTAATTTCATCTGAAGCAGAACTTATGGGAATAGATTATTTCTTCTCAATAATTTAAGCTGACTTTCTATTTTGTATGAAACAAACAAATAATATGACGAATGTATATAAAGAACACAATTTGCTTACGAGAAACAAATTCTTCCAGGAATTTCAAAGAAGCTCCTGACGTATAAAGAGTTCCTCGGGGTGAAGTAATCTAGTTTCATTTAATCAAACGGTTCTGGCCTCTATTTTCTTGGGAACAGCTCATCGAATAAATGCACAAGAACATGTTTGGTTTGTTGTTTCGTAGTCAAAACGTCAATATCTTGTTTCATCATGATCTTGCACATACTCTGAATTATCATAAGATTTTTTAATTCCATTGGCATAACGATATGTTTCACTATAGTGGAGCTGTACCTGCTAACCCTTTCAGAGCAGCTGACTTATCCCCAGCTTTTGTAAGGTTAATCAGTATTTGGAGTTCTGTGTTGTGCTTTTAACATATATATTTTTTTGTTATTTAATTTTGGCGGTCTTGCACAATATTTTGTAAAATGTTTGTTGAAAAGCATTATGTGTTGTTTTATAGTATGAAACATATATAAATTAAATACGAATATTTTAAGTTATTATTTTGTTTATCGTTTGTTCTTGATATGTCAGATTTTGACACTTGAACTTACATGAATACATGAGTTCACTTACCTCATTTGATCGGATTAAAGATTTATAAGTAGAGATCAAGACAAGGAAGCGTCTATCATTGGATATCATAATATCAAGGCTAGCTTGTTTGCGAGTACAGCAGTACTTATGTGTGAATGCTTTACTAATACAAGTGGATCTTAAACAATTGAATTAAAATTATATTTGTTCTAAAATGGTATATGGATAAATAGAAAGAGAGAGAGAGAGAGAGAGAGAGAGAGAGAGAGAGATAGAACAATCAACCAATCAATCAATACCTTGATGTTAAATGGGGTTTGTCACTTAAGTATAAGGACAATATTACATGTTTTTCTCGAGGTCCATATACTTTCTATGTTTGTTGATTTCCGTATAAGATATTTTAGTCTTTCGGTATTAAAAGCTTTTAAAAGTTACTGCAGTGAATGTAAGATATCTATTTAACTTGAACATGTCTTTTGCAAGCTTGGATTTATCTGAGACATCTATATGTTCTAGTGCATAAAACAATATTTAGTCAAGTATATTAGTTTAGTGAGAGCTATTGCGTATGTGCAATCTACAATTTGCGCATTTACAATCAATTTTTTTTTCAAGGATTATATATACCTTAATAATTTTAACAAAACACGACTTTTCATTATTCAGTTAAACAAATGTAATGATATGTTCTTGAGGACAAAACACTTTTCAAATATGCATCCGCTTCAATAATTGGAATGAGGCCCAGTAGGACATACATTTACTTGTCCCTATGTCAAAGAAGTATGTTGTTGTTAAATAGTTGCCGTTAAATAGTATCTAAAAATCATTCGCATAAAACAAAGGAATAAGGGTCGTAATCTCCACTTGTAGTACACAATATGCATTTGTAAAGGAACAAATAACAGGAAGCCACTGTCATTGGTGAAGTTGCATCAGGAACAGTGCACCACAATATGACAAAAGTGCAGTTTGTTTAATAGATATAGGAAGATGTGGTGTGAGTGCCAATGAGACAACTCTCCATCCAAATAACAAATTAAAAAAAATAAACCATTATAGGTTAATGTACGGCCTTCAACACGGAGCCTTGGCTCACACCGAACAACAAGCTATAAAGGACCCCAAAATAACTAGTGTAAAACCATTCAAACGGGAAAACCAAAGGTCTAATCTATATAAAAAAAAAACAAGAAACGAGAAACACGTATAAATTACATAAACAAAGCCTCTTATTATACTTAAATATGTCTTTTTCTTATTAACTGTTGCTTAAAATAATGAAAGTAAAATGGTAATTCGTAAAAAGAATAATCTAAAAAGGATTATCATAATCCATATAAAACTAACGTGAATAACATTGAATAGGATAGACAAGGCATTGTTTACAACAGTCTGTGAACAAACAGAAAATAGAAAAGAAGTTAGTAAATAACCATAGGTAAGAGTAAAAAAGCTTTTATTGTTGTTTTTCATCTGAAAATTTAATGGAAATTTTTCTGCGATAGCTCATTACTCAAGGCAGCCATAGCCGTCCAACTAAAACTACTAAAAGCGTGTTTTGGATCGCATCTTTTATAGATACTGTTAATATATTGTTGGTTTTTTTTTATAGACCTCTGGACTATACAGATTTTGTGATTGTGTTACAACACCGATTTATTGTTGAAGACTGCATATGTTGTCCTCTAGATGTCGTTTGGTAATTTGTGTATTTGAGTTGGTGTCCTATAGGCATATACCCTATAATCTTCTTCCATAATAGAAAAGATTTATATTCGAAAGCTAGCAATCAATGCTATAATTGATAGCCCGACTAGACACTATTTTGATTTTTACACCAATATATTGTTAAATGAAATTGAATACCCTGAATTTATTATGCTTTTCAAAAACATATGCCGGTCAAATCGCTGAAAGAGCCCCACCTGAATTATTGAAAACTCTTATTCTGCTTTGACAATAATATCTTGGTGTACATTATATATTAGGCTTAGAGCTATCAAGGCGTATATAATACAAAATGTGTACATGTATGTATAAATTGCAAGCATAATGTAGTAGTAGGAAGATTTGACGCTGATTGCAAGCTAAGATGATTGAATGGCTAAAGTTAGAACCGCTACATACATTGAAATCATGAATGCCTGTAGTACATATACTAGTCAACAAAAGAAACGATACACGACTTTGGAATAAAATTTATCAAATAGTTTAAAACATAAAACAAAATAAGATACACTATTTCAAAAAGCTTTCATTTGCAATGTATGCACATATGATAATGAATCAGAACCTGTCGGAACGTAACTAAATTCTGTGCAAACGATCATAGGGTGCAATTTTTTTTGCGGAAAGTTGTATAAAAAAATCTACACACAATTTTCCAATTACCAAATGAATTTTCAAATTTGTTTAAAAATATTCAATATACTTATCAAGTCATGTTATTGATGTTACTAATGGGTTTAAATATATATATTTTTTTAATTTTTGGTAAAAAAAGTGTTTTTTGAAATCTCATAAAATGCAAAAAAAAATATTTTGGTCCTAAATCAATGCTTCAGATATGGAAACAACACTGTAAATTTGGAACCTTTCGAATTAGTTTTAAGATTGTAACTGTTTTTTTAATTTCACTTTACACATACTGTCTATGGTGTATCAATTGATAAAGTATACATTTTAACGATTTTTTGTGGGGCCGAACTTTGCTTTACTAATAAAGGAAGAAACTGTATGATTTTTTAAAAAAATTGATGGCAAACATTGTCTTTATCTTCAAATGAGAGATTGGCATCATTAGTTGGAATTTCTGCTTTTCAAATTGTCGTTTTATGTAAATTTTATATAAAAAAAAATCGCCAAATGAGGTCATGAAAGCAAAAATATTTTTCAAAACGGATTTATATTTCCATGGTCATTACGTATTACTACCTTCACTATTGGTCCTATAAACGGAAAACTTCATCTTTAATTTGAAAAAAATAGTCGTGTACCGTTTCTGATGTTGACTAGTATATTATGTTTAAGAAATCATAACTTGACAATATCATCGATTTTTTATTTACCTTCACCTCTTACTTTGAAAGTTCTGGACGAAGGTTAGTAGTAGACATGCAGATTTGAATGCTTTAAATGTTATATGGTTGTAATCTGTTTATATATAGGAATGAAATTAGATATCCTGAATATTCTTTAATTAGTCTAAAACAACCGACAAATAAAACAACAAAAGAACATCTAAACATTAACATAAAGTCTGCAACGATAGACAAATATTTATACAGTATGTTAAGTTCTACAGCGTTAATCACTTAATGACAAATATGTATGTTCTAGACTCAGTGCAATCGGTTAAACTCGGGTGTCTCCGCTTCTCTCAATCTCTTAGTTGTTGTTATGACGAATGAGACTAAACATTAAACGATAAATCAATATTGGTATAATTAAAATGATACTTTTCATTTGTCACATTTTGGGCACATTAGATAGGTTTGCCTGTTTTACAGGTATTAAGGTCATTTTGGGATTCTTTTCTTTTCTTAGATGATTCATATTTTTGAGTTCCAAACTTTATTGTTTCGCACACCTGAATACACTTTTTCAGGAGTGGGTGTTTTGCAAGCTGAAATCACATAGTTTTGGTAGTAATATACAATTTTCATTCAAATTATCTTGTTTGGGAAAACATGTATTAACGTTAAACGTACTTAATTCGTAGTGCATCAAATTTATTCGACGAACATATGGTACAGCCTCAACTTGATGTACTAACAGGATCATTTCTGCACGATCAAGGTTATTTGCGGTAATTATCTAATTAACAGATGGCTGAATAAACTGATCAAAATCGCAATTTCCGAACAAGATGTAGATATAAGGTCAATGACTCCCATTTGAGCAAGAATATGTGCAAGGGATTCTTGTGTCTAGCTTTTTGCAGTTCACCTACTCCAATATATCTTATTGGATGTGGTTGCATTTGTTTACATCCTGCAACGCAAAAATGAAATTCTTTTTTTAAGAGTACATTACATCATACATAATTGCAAACTACTACAATCACTTAACACTTTCAAACAAAATGCATGATTTGTGCTTATTTGTACCAGTAAAACAAAATACCAACAAACTAGCGAAAACACAAAAAAGTAAATAGATGTATTAAACGTGCCAGTTACACCTCAAAATAAGTAAAATGACTAAAGCAAATACAATCTAACTCTGGTATCTTTCTGCCCTCTTTTAAGGCATACAAATGATAAGTTTAGCTGACTAATTAAGATAACTATTATTTTCTACATAAGGAAATATCTGTACCAAATCAGGAATATAACTGAAAAATGAAATATATATATATATTATATAAATCAACCCAACGCAATTTATTAAATTGCAAACGACGGCTACGGTGCATTCATATACAAAATAAAAATAACCCTCATCTCAACAAGCAATAACCTTAATCTGACCTGACATGCAAAAAGCTACTTCAATTGTTTGTAGGGGCTAATAAGCATAATACTGTCATGAAACAAAATAATGCCATTAAACACAAAATGGTAGGGACAGTTACACAGTAGCACATGTATGAAATAAATAAACTATATAATATTTTGCTAAACAAACAAACCTTAAAATAGCATATATTTAATCAACAAATCTGAATACAAAATAAAAAGTAAAGTTAATATTAAATATCGTATACGACTTCCGTCACTTTATTCAGTAAAATAATCTTCAGATCCCTACTTATCATTGCCTTTACATTTTATTTCAACTGCAGCAGAACTTATAGGAATAGATTATTATTTCTCAATGAATAAATTCGAGGTTTTTTTTCGTATGAAACAAACAATATGATGAATCTCTATAAAGTACAAAATATGCCTTCGAGAAACTAATGTTTCTATAAGTCCTTTGAGGGACGGTTGCAACGAACAATGAGGCTCTTGACGTAAAAGAGTTCCTCTGGGTAAGGTAGCAATACACAGTTAGGAGTTTAGTTTGGCATTTTGGTCCCGGTGGATTTTTCAAATAGGAAAGTTATTGTGTAATAAAATTCATTTTAGACAGCTGAGTGCTAATTTAGTCTTCAAAGATGGTTTATAAGAGCATCAAGATTATTTTTTACATGTTTTATGGGCTGTTTTCTGTTGACAATCCGTATTTTCATAGCTAGACCGGCCATCGGTCCAGAAATTAATGTAATGTTTACAAACACTTTTTTTCTACACGAAGTTTTTGACGCAATTTTACAAAAAAATGAGATGAAAGACATATGATTTTCATTGGATTTGCTGAATGATATATGTACACAGTTTCAGAAAAGGTATTACTTCAAGCGATTGAAATTCTACTTTTAGCCAAATTTTGGGGAAATATGTGACATCTTTTCCTCCCTTTTTGCAATATTTTATAACAAATAAATGCATATTGTTGCCATGGATACACCCAAAAGAAATAATATTTTACTTTCTTATATACTGGATATAAAATCAATGGAAGATTCTGATTACATACATATGCGCATATATGACACAAACAGTAAGCTTGATATTGCAAGAAAGCAATGAAAAGGGGATGGTAAAATTTAAAGGGCAAATTTTAATATTTTTTCCTAACTGTTTATTGCTACCTAAAGTAAGCAAATTCTTCTCATGTTCCGGGTTCTGTTTTCTACAGAAAATCTTATTGAATAAGTTCACAAGAACCTACTCCATTAGTCTTTACGGTAGTCAGAACGGCAATATTGTGCTCGTTTATAACCTTGCACATACATGTACTCTGATTATCACTGGCATCACCGTAGGTTTCCCTATGGTGTAAATCAGTATTTGGATTTCTGTGCGTTGTTTTTACATATTTGGTTTTATTTTTTTGGTATTTAATTTTGGCGACCTTGCACAACATTTTGTAATACTTTTGTTTTTGAAAAGCATAAAGTCTTGTTTAACAGTATGAAATATACATAAATCGAATATGAATAAGTCATTATTTTGTTTACCATATGATCTGGATATGTCGGATTTTGACACTTGAACATATATACATGAGTTCAATAACTTCATTTAATCGGATTAAAGATTTTATAAGTGCAAATCAAGACAAGGAAGCGGCTATCATTGGATCTCGTTAAATCAAGGCTAGGGTTCCTGTTTGCCAGTACAACAGTACTTATGTGTGAATGTTTTGCTTATACCAGTGGATAGAGTCTTAAACGGTCAAATGAAAAATGAATATACTTGCACTTCATTACAGATTCGAGAACTGAATCGTATCAAGAGATATTATCATAATCTTATCTACTATATGTACTTTATCGCCAAACAAGGTACACTACATGAACTACATGAACTGTCCAACTCATGCTACCCGGGTTTCTCTACTAAAAACATTGGCCGTCACGAAATAGCACACTAGCTGAAAGTGGCGTTAAACACCAACGAACAAATTATTCAATACATTGATGTCGAATGTGGTTTTTCACTAAAGTATAAGAACCATTTTACCTTTTTTTCAAGGTCCACATACTTTCTTTTTTTTATTTCCGTATAATATATTATTGGTTTTTTTTAGTATTATATGCTTTCAAAAAGTTGCTGCGGTGAATTTTTAACATGACTTTTACAAGTTTGGGTTCATCTGAGACTATTATATGTTGTAGTGCAAGAAACACAATTATTCATGTGACGGTATTAGTTTATTAATTTATTACGTCATTTATTATTTTGCATGACTTATATATAAAGTCGGTGTTAGGTCTTGAGAGTAATTACCGACCGTGCAAGGGCTGTATAGCCAGTCAAGGTCGTTAAAAACTTCCATTTGTTGTTGAGAGTAATTTCGTCTGTACAGTCTATAATTTCTATTTGTGCATTCATTATCAAAATATTTGTTTGTATCTACTCAAATGATTTAAAAAACAACATGACTGATATTATTCAGTAAACAAAATGTAATGTCGTCTTCTTGAGGACAATACACTTTTCAAATATGTATCCGCTTTAATAGTTGGAACGAGGCCCAGTAGGACATTTACTTACTAGAACATATGTCTAAGAAGTATTTTTGTTAAATAGTTGCTGTAAAATCGTATTTAAATAAAATTTGTATAATACAAAGGAATAGGGGTCTAAACCCCAACTTGTAATACACAGTATGTAATTATATAGAGAGGATAAATATCAGGAAGCCACTGCATTGCCAAACTGGCTTCAGGAACTGTGCACCCCAATATGGCAACTTTTCCTTAAAAATAAATAAGAATAAAACAAAAATCATACAAAGCTTCTTATCATACCTAAACATCTTTTACTTATAAACTGTTGCTTTAGACGATGGATGTAAAAATGCGACTCGTATGCAATAAAAAATCTGAAAAGGGTGATTATGTTTCCATAATTAATTCATTGATATAAAACCAATACGAATAACATTGAATAGGGTTGACAAGGCAGTTTTACGAAATTCTGTGAACAAACAGAGAATAGAAAAGAAGTTAGTAAATAACCATACGTAAAAGCAAGGATTTGTATAGTACTATACAAATCCTTGGTAAAAGTAAAAAAGATTTTACTGTTGTTCTTCTGCAATAGATAATTACTTAAAGCAGCTATAGCATCGAACAAAAACTACTATAAACGTGTTTTGGATCACATCTTTTTTTTTTCTTTCTTTTTATATGTTTTTCATCTATATAGACCTCGAGACCATACAGAGTTTGCCATTGTGTTCAAACAACGATTTACTGTTGAAGACTTCACATGTGGCCCTCTAGATGTCGTTTGGTTATGTGCATAGTTGAGTTGGTGTCTCATGGACATTATTATATACCCCTAATCTGTTTCTATTTATATTACAGGTTTATATATGCCGTAGCTACAAGATTTTGTTAAATGAAAGTGAATACCCTGCATTTATCATGCTTTTCAATAACATACGGTCAAATCGGTGAAAGAACCCCAGGCCTCCTAAATTATTGAAAACTTTCATTCTGCATTGACAATAATATCTTGGTGTTAATCAGACTTATCCATTGAGCATAGCTAAAAAATAGTAATTTACAAACATATTATATAAGTAGTCAGACTTGACATGTTTATAATCGAATTGAACCAAACAACGCCGAATGCCAGATAAGAGGAGTGAATGGCCAAAGATTGGCTACTTACAATGAAATCGTGAATACATGTAGTACATATTATGTTTAAGAATTCATAGTGGCAAGATAAGTTTTGATTTTAAATGGCAATGTTACGTTCAGATTTATTATTTAGTATAAAATAGATAACGTGCGATTTGGGTCAAGGAAGCAGCATGTCAACAAGTGAAAGCTCTAACAATTTGTCTAATTAGACATGTATTGCGCAGTTGATAAA
Source organism: Mytilus galloprovincialis (assembly GCF_965363235.1). NCBI lineage: Eukaryota > Metazoa > Mollusca > Bivalvia > Mytilida > Mytilidae > Mytilus > Mytilus galloprovincialis. The sequence continues at coordinate 61,418,917 of NC_134839.1, forward strand.
AACATTACTATTACTTGTGATATACGATATGCTTGCACTTACTCAAGCCTTGTTCCTCATTCCTATGATTTAAAAGCTTAACCGAATTTGATTCAAGTGTTTAAATAAGGAAAAATTAAGGCATATATCACGTACAATTAATATAAGTTCATTGTTTGTAAATTAGTTTGAAGACTTTCAACCATCCTATTGATATCAAATATGGACAATGAGGATATTAGCATTAAACTAAGACAACTTAGGATATCTACAAAGAGCAGAAAACGTATACATGTAGTAAACTAAAGATTACACAATAAAAATGATATCATGCATTCCGAAAATCTTTTGACATGTACAGTCACTTTTAATACATCCCTCGCTATGTTTTGTAGCCATTTCAAATATAAGTATTATATATAAGTTTGCCGACTAACAAAATCATAACTACATTCAGTCACTTTTGTATGAGGAAGCTTCCTGCATAAGTCAATTGACATAGACGTTATTATCGTCAATAAGAAAAGCTTTCCGTACATGACAACCATCTTTGTAAATCGAAACGAACCGAACAACACTCGTATGAATGATTTGTAGTCGTCTGCGTGAATCTGTGTCCTCGTGCATCTGCACTTTATATTCAGCAAGGAAATTGTACTTTGATGCACTTGCTTACATTCTTTTGAATACTTTATTTTCTTCTCATAAACTATTCTAGCTAAAGAAAATGAAAGATAATTTTCTTAATAAAAAAAAACCCATCAAGGTTTGGTTGTCATTGGTTTCTGTCTGCAATATTTGCTTTCCGTTTATTCCTTACATTTTGTCATCTTTAGTGTAAACAATATTTTATTCAGAAACAGATAAATAAATACGTCATCTTTGAGTCTTTTACAGCTAACTATACAGTATGGGTTTTGCTTGCTGTGGTAGGCCGTTCGGTGACTTGTAATTGTTCACATCTTTGTCCTTAATGGATAATTATTTCGTGCTGTATACATACCAAATCCCCCTATTTGTATCCTATAACATCTACAAGATGACGAAATGTTCGCGAAAAAGTGTAGTCCATAACGTTATTATTTAGGATACTGACAAAAACAAAGCAAAAAGGGTCAAAGCTTCTTATACTCTTTGTACGTAGGGTAAAACAGATTATTTTTTTAAATTACTGAGGTCTAATTCTTGCATCAACTGAATTTGGGGGATAGATTTACGTGGGGTTTTTTTTATTATTATTTAAGAATATTATTAGATATTTATGTTTTTTTTCTCTTTTTATCATTTAGTTCATCCTGAGATTTAACTAACAAGGTGAATTTCTCTCTACTGCATTGATTAATGTTGAATCTTAAACCATCATTTAAAAAGGTTCGTTATCGTCAAATGTATATGTATAAATGTGTATATGAATATCTGTATAACATTAAATTGAAAAATAACCTAAAATTATTTCAATTTTTTATTTTTTATGTAATTTAATTATCATCATAAATAAGTTTAGAGTTTGGTGAACTATAACCTAGACATAGAACGATGTCGAAGCTGCAGAATGTTTGAAAACTTTCTTAAAGGTGTATGATGATCTTTGTATGTTATTTTTTTTTTTATAGTAACCGTTTCATGTCCAGCTTTTCTTTCTTCAAATTTGTTTTTATTGTTTATTCGCATCTATTAAAACTATTTATTCACTATAAATTACCATTTACAGCTGTGTGCTTCTTCAGTTAAAAATAAACCAGTAAGACCGATAATTGATTTTTATTTAATATATTTATATACATTTTGTTTGTATGAACATTGATTGAATCCGCTTTACTTATTGAACAAGGTCAAATAGGACAAACAAATATCGTTACTCATGTTCAAGTAGGATAATTTTGTTTAAAACTTGTCGTCCAATTATATCTAAGCAAGTACATTCATGGATAAGTATTTTTTTGGTGGTATCAACCACTGTCAATCCCGATCTTTAATACTTATTATGCATTATAATTCACAAAGAAACCAAAATCAGGAAGCCACTGCTATTGGGCGCACTCACATGGTGATCAGGAAACAGGGTTCCAGAATACGGTAACTCTTCCTCCAGAACGTGATTCAATTGAATTTGTTTTCTTAAAATACAAAAAAAAATCTTTTTATGCGAGTAAATCTATGGCAATCCATTTTCCCCTATTAAAAGTTATATTCATTAGCTTTACATGGATGAAAGGAAGTGTTGATTGAGTTTTACATTTATTACAGTTACGAATAACATCAAAAAGGGTTCAGAGGATATTTCTTTTGAAATGTTTGTGAACAAAAACAGAAACATGATTAATCCACTGTATTAGCTTTGAAATAGCTTTCAGTAACTGTGATTTCTCTAAGCTACTTTTGTCTTTTGTCTTAATTTTTGTTGTTGTTTTGTGCTTTTTGCGTGGTTGTTGCGAGTTGTCCTAGGTGGGGAGGGTATTGAGCATGTACAAACCTGTTAAACCCTCGGACAGATTTGTAATATGCCTTTCCAAAGCCAGGAGCCAGTAATTCACTTGTTGATGATTGTTGTCGGTCATATCCTCCAGCTGCAGAACATGTTATATCGAGGCATTTCATGTATTGTATGAAATAAATGAAAAAGAAAAGAAAATGAATTATTTCAACTTAAAGAAATAAATGTTAATGATTTGACACAAAAGGGGAAGACATTTTGACATCTGTGCGAAATACAAAGAATTTTTGAAACAGTATTCAAACTATAATTTTACGTCGGATTGTGTATATGATACATGTTACAAAAATCCTTTGCAAAAAGAGGACGAGTGATTCCTTTTCAGCTGCAAATACTCTGCTTATTTATATAAATTTATATATTAAGACGTTCGAATACCAAATTACTGTCCGATAACACTTTGTACGATAACTTGTTTAAGACAGACAGCTAGATACCATAAACATATTATGTATAATACACAGGCCAGAGTCTGATCTTGATTTGCTATATGATATCATAACTAAACTGACGAAAAAAGGTCATTTATTCAAAATCATAAAATGCAAATAATTCATTTTTCAAATAAAACCTTTGACATAAAAGTTCATATTTAACATGAAATCTTAATGCATAATTTATACGAAATTACATCAACTAATATCATATCAATTGAATAAATTTAAAGACAATAATAGCAAAGGTGGGGGGGGGGGGGGGGGAATCTGGCCCATATATAAGCATATATAATACATATCTACTTCAAAAGATAATATTAAGGGAGGTAAGTGGGTGGGAATTTGGTTTTCCCATTATTTTTTTGCAGCAATTTCGATATGCACAACAAAGGCGTATCATGCACTTTCGACGCGGCTGCTTATTTCTTTATGTCTTCATTATCCGAACCAAATGTATCGAATTCGTCATAATAAATTAATAGCTTTTTGTTCGGTGTGAGCCAAGGCTCCGTGTTAAAGGTCGTACATTGACCTATAATGGTTTACTTTTATAAATTGTTATTTGGATGGAGAGTTGTCTCATTGGCACTCACACCACATCTTCCTATATTTAATAACAAGAAGCAGCTGTCATTTAATCTTAAAACAAATACTTAAAAATGTTCTACTTGAATGAAGGCTATATGTTTGTTTGTTATCAGTGCAATACCGTTCATACACTTAAATTGTATATATTTTCTTTCGCTTAGGAATAGTACATTGTATTGTAAAATACCTCGTGCAGTATACAGAAGCAAAAACCAACTTTTAGTTATTTACTTAATCCTCACCGGGATTCGAGCGTCATTTATCACATTTAACTGGAAGCAATATGGCTGTTAAGAATATATAGGTAGTTGGGAACATGAAAATTGTTTTTTAGCCATCTCCTTTTTTTTTCTTCTTCCAAATACCGTTATGGTTTTTTTTAATTTGAATTATTTTCGCGTTTTTCTTTGAAAATAATTAACTTTAAATAACTTGTATTTGCTATTTACTATGAATTTCAAGTTTGCTATCAATTGTGGTCACTGTTATATTCAATAGAGCTCTAACGGATTTTGGAAGAAAGGGGAGACGCCAAACTGACAAAACGGCATATACCCTTGTGTAATGAAAGTTTTAATAAATTGGCGATTTAAAATGACTGCTGCAAATTATTATTTTATTTGATAGTGTCTGTCCTAGTTAAGTCAGTTACTATACATGTAACAGTCAATCGCCAACTGTTCCAGTGAGGATAGTGTTTAGAGAATTTAACCAAAACATTTATGAACAAAAATAATATCATATAATTTAGTTTATCCTACAATCGACCCTTCTTCTTAACTGATACAGGTGTACAGATAACACAAAGATATATTAGTATACTAGACGTATATAGTCTCCGGGTATCATGCTTTTGTTGCAAGCGAACGGTTATGTCTCATTTCTGTTTACGTCACAGTTCACTTGGGGGGTCCTCGTTGCGGTCCGCGTTTAAGTCATGTCGTTTTCTTTCAAAACAAATTCAGCGAATGGGATGGGAAAAAACATGTACACAATTAATTGCAGATTAAGATAATAACCGTGAAGTGTCTTTTAAATATCAGCTGTATTTATACTTGGCTCCGAAAAGGAGAAATACCTCGCTGAAGCTCGTATTACTTAGGACAGTTTCTTAGTCTCGTACAAATACAACTGATATTTAAAGACACAAAACTGTATTAACTTATCTTCTTTACAAACTTTCTATGTAATGAGTTTGAAGGTGCTACTGTAATATATTATCTAAAAACCACCGAATGAACCATGAACAAACAAGAAAGAGACTCCAACAAACGCGAACAGTCATATAATTTAATTGTTTTTGGCACAAGAATGCTCAAAATGTTTTTAAAACCTTTGAAACCACATTTAATACATGTACTTGATAACCATTTACATTGACTTGTAATATAACGAGACATAGACTGTTTTATGTGACAGTAAATATTTGATTTCGTGCTAAAGTTGAACCATTTTATCGAAAATAACGCGTGTTACATTGTAAAACAAAATGAAAAATGAAAAAACATGTTCGTGTAAAAGTATTTTTATAGTTGTCTTGGCTAATTCTGCATGTTTTGTTATAACTGATAAATCATTAAGAGACCCAGACAAGGAAACCCTTGACAGCCAGTTTACACTTAAAAATTAGGTATACCACAACACAGGACTTTCCTCAAATGTGGTTCGTTTCTTGAGAAAATGCAAAAACATTCAATGTGCAATATATGCTGTGACTGTCTTATCAAGCATTTTTGACAGTTTTTCACAAATTGTTCCTTCTTTTTTTTTTTGCTCTTGAATTAAGAAAATATGTTGTAAGTATTAAAATTTTAATTAAAGAAATGTAAGCAGAATGCGTCCATAGTACCTGATCTCTTATTTTACTTATATCACTTTTCCTATTCATCATAATGATAAATCCATTTTTCTAAATACAAGTACCCACAGGAAAACGAACTTATTTTATTGTGAACATTTTACTTTAAACAGCAAAGTTCAGCAGTACAATAATGTTAAGTGCGTATCACTGAATTTATATTATTTTCAAGAGCTTTTCCCTCACCAGGATTTAGTTCATGGAGGATTGGTGCTAACTAGGAAGTTTCTTAACCAATGGTTCTTCGTGAGAAAATTAAATTCATCTTTACAGAAGCCTTTTAAAAGTACTTTGTTAACAGATGACCGCATGTATGTTCGAATTATCATCAACACTATCCCATTCACATATCATCGTCCTGAACATGCATGAAATATTTGCCACCGGTTTTTACTTATCCTTACCAAGCAACTTATATTGTTGTGGTGTTTGTTTTACTCAATGCGAATTGGCTTGTGGTTTTTTTTTTAATTTAAATTCTTTAAATATATATTCCAAAACTATTTTCTTTTTTAAATAAAAATGAAACACAGACTTTAATAGAATTATATATATAAAAAAGTCATAAGTAAAGACAACCACCAAACTAAAGGATGTCTTTACTAATTTACTTGATAATAAACGCAAACATTTTAAAACAGACGAACGAAAAACAAAACATTGGAAAAAGTGTTTACATTACTACAAATCACTGTATCAGAGAACAAACTCTTTGTACCATAGTATCAAACGCTGGATGTATAACATTAAAAGCAATAAATGGCATTTTTTCCCTTTTAAAATGCCCTGTACCAAGTCAGGAATATGGTCATTGTTATATTTTAGTTCGTTTCTGTGTGTATTACATTATAACGTTGTGTCGTTTGTTTTCTCTTATTTTTGAGTGTAAATTCATATTGCGATAAGACGTGTCACGGTACTTGTCTATCCCAAATTCATGTATTTGGTTTTGATGTTATATATATGTGTTATATTTGTTATTCTCGTGGGATTTTGTCTATGTGTGTTACATTTTAGTGTTATGTCGTTGTTCTCCTCTTATATTTAATGCGTTTCCCTCGGTTTTAGTTTGTTACCCCAATTTTGTTTTTTGTCCATGGATTTATGAGTTTTGAACAGCGGTATACTACTGTTGCCTTTATTTATGAACATTGTAGAAAATAATTATCTAAATGTTATGCCAAAGGAAATTTAATGAACATTAATTTTTATAATTTGAATTTGTGATTACATTTCATTGTGGGGTGATGATAATACTATTACACAATCGGACAAATAATCTTAACTTTAGATATTCGATCTGCATCAAATAGCTGAAGTTAACTCCGTATACTGTTCTGGGGTCTTCTTTGCATCGAAGCCAGAAATCCTTGTCAGTTTGTTATTGTATGCAAAATTTAAGTAAAAATTAAAATCTATTTTCCTTCGTTTATAAATGTTTTTCAGAACGTTATTATAAAATCCCATGCGTCCAAAGCGCTAAAAATCTACTTTAAAATATATTTAAGTTGTTTAACAAATATATCTTTATCTTTGCAATATTTTCGATTTAAAAAATAATACGAGTTTGCTTAAGATGATGTACTCGAATGCACCGCTAATGGATTGAGGATTTCGGATTCAATTATTAAAATACAAGGAAGCGTTTATCATTGGATATTTCAAAATACTAAAGCGTTGTAAACGGACGTCGGATAGCTTTTCCTGATTCCCTGCTCTTATTGAAATTGATTATATCATCATTTATCAACGACTGATTCATTGAACCTGTACAATTTATTCAAAACAAAAAAAATGTTATGGATACGAGAGCAGAATAATTTTTCGACTTCATTGAAAATATCTGAAAGTATTTTGTTTATCTGTAATGTTGCGTCTTAAATATTAAAAAAAAACAAACTTGTATTTCTTTATAACGTTTCAGATTAATTTGTTATAGAATATATTAAATTAAAGCCTTTGACTATTTCTGCTTTAATGTATTATGTACAAAAAAAGTAATTACTAAAAGTAGTTTCTTCCGTTTAAGATTTCATATCAGTATGTGTTATCGGTTCTCTGTAGACTTGTGAATACTTTTTTAAACCTTCTTATTTTTTACTTTAACAGTGACATATTTGCAAAAGTGGGGCGTCCCTTTTGTTATCTGAGGTTTATAAATACATAGTCAAGATCGGTCGGAATGAGAACGTGAAGTTACTCGCTCTGCACGATGAAAACTCACGCAACAACTCCTTGAGGAGTCCTTGGGATGCCCGTTGCTGGTCCTAAATTACTGCCACAATAAAAAAAATATAAAAAAAACTCATTTACCAGTTGCATCCGAAGTTCTTACATATACCCAGTTGGCTTACTTTTCAAAAACTTGAAGTTCCTTTTTCATTAAATATTTATTTTCTCTGATCTTGAAAGAGAGATACCAGAGGGGTAGTCAAACTCATAAATCGAAAATAAACTGACAACGCCATGGCTAAAAATGAAAAAGACAAACAGACAAACAATACTACACATAACACAACATATAAAACGAAAATATAAGCAACACGAACCCCACAAAAAAACTGGGGGTGATCTTACATGTATGTGCTCCGGAGATGTATGACA